>NC_090445.1:1219050322-1219675322 GCF_031143425.1 Pleurodeles waltl | reverse complement strand
GTCCCCTGGGCATGGCCATTGGGCAAGGGGGCATGACTCCTGTCTTTGCTAAGACAGGAGTCATTTCTATGGGGGTTGGGAGTGAAAAAAAATGGCGCAAATCGGGTTGAGGCGAAAAAATTGCCTCAACCTGACTTGCCCCATTTCTTGACGCCCAAGCCCCATATACCCCTACGCCAGCGCTGCCTAGTGTACGTCGTTTTTTTTAACGCACACCAGACTGCGCCGGCGGCTAACGTCATTCAATAAATACGGCGCCCGCATGGCGCTTCAGAATGGCGTTAACCGGCGCTAATTTTTTTGACGCAAAACTGCGTTAGTGCAGTTTTGCGTCAAAATGTATAAATATGGGCCTAAGTCTGCAAAGAACAACTGCTGGATTCCTGGACCTGAAGACCTGAAAAATAAGGGGACCAAGTCCAGAAGACGAAAGAAGCTCCAGGAAGGGCAGAAGCCCCTGCCAACCCAGAAGAGGGTGCAAAAGAAGAATCCCTGGTTAGTTGAAGACTACAAGAATGCACCCTAGGAAGATGCCTGCGGGTTCCTGCATGATGCAAAGGATGTCCTACGACGTGAAGATGGATGCAAACGTGATTTCGTATTGGAAGTCGCCAACAATCCTTGGTTACGACCAAAGGGCGTTTTGCATCAAAATGGCACTGGCTGGAGCCTGGGTGGACCTGGGGGCCTCAGCTCTGTGTGAGGAGGAAGAGGGGGCGCTCAGCACTTTAGAGAGCCCTCAAGATGGATGCCAGACAGCACCCACAGGAGTCCCAGGACAAGGGGACAAAGGAGGTGCAAAATGATGTTGGTGCATTACAACAAAGGAAGGTCCCAAGCCACTGGAGAAAAACTCAGCGAGTTGAGCATTGCAGGATGGAGTGCTGGAGACCTGGGTCAGGCTGTGCATGAAGGAATTTTTCAAAAAGTGCACAGAGGCCTCAGGAGGTGAACAAGACGCAGTACATAGGGGTACCATCGCTCTCAGGGAAGGCAGGGTCCTACCTCCTCCAAATTGCATCAGCTGGGCCTCAGGACAGTCTATGTCGACGGGGTCCAACCTCTGTGCCCTTAGGAGCAAGCTCTTCACTGTGAGAGGAGTCCAAGGGTACCAGTCGCTGTCTTAGAAGGTGCCTGCCGGAGTAGGGGAGTGACGCCATCGTCCTACAGGAGATTTCTTCTGTCCTTTTGGTGCAGGATGAAGACAGGGAGTCCTCAAAGCGTGCTCACCGTGGAAACTGTTGCAATTGCTGGCTGGAGCTGAAGTTGCAGAGGAGAGGTAGCCCTTCTGGATACTTTGTTGCTGTTACAGCGGTTCCTGGAGCAGTCTGCGGTTGATCGAGGTCAGAGGATGAAGTATTAGTTGCAGAGGATTCCTGAAGGAAACTTTCAAGCAGAATCTGAAGAGAACCCACAGGAGAGACCCTAAATAGCCCTGAGAGTGGGAATGGCTACCTTATCAGGTATGGACCTATCAGGAGGGGTCTCTGACGTCACCTGATGGCACTGGCCACTCAGAGCCCTCCAGAGTGCCCCCACACCTTGCAAAGCAAGCTCGCTGACGTCTGGGACACACTGGAGGAGCTCTGGGCACCACCCCTGGGGTAGTGATGGACAGGGGAGTGGTCACTCCCCTTTCCTTTGTCCAGTTTTGTGCCAGAGCAGGGGTCAAGGGTTCCCTGAACCGGTGTAGACTGGCTTATGCAAGGAGGGCACCATCTGTGCCTTTCAAAGCATTTCTAGAGGCTGGGGGAGACTACCCCTCCCCAGCCTGTAACACCTATTTCCAAAGAGAGAGGGAGGGTGTAACACCCTGCTCTCAGAGGAAATGCTTTGTTCTGCCCTCCTGGGACTGAGGTCCTCAGACCCCAGGAGGACAGAACCCTGTCTGTATGATGGCATCAGCTGTGGCTGCAGTGGAAGCCTCAGAGAGCTGGTTTGGCAGTACTGGGGGTCCATGCTGGAGCCCCCAGGATGCATGGAATTGGCTCCCCAATACCAGATTTGGAATGGGGGAACAATTCCATGATCTTAGACATGTTACATGGCCATATTTGGAGTTACCATTGTGAAACTACATATAGGAATTGACCTATATGAAGTGCACATGTGTAATGGCGTCCCCGCACTCACAAAGTCCCGGGAAATTGCCCTGAACTATGTGGGGGCACCTTTGCTAGTGCATGGGTGCCCTCACTTAGTAACTTTGCACCTAACCTTCAGCAAGAGAAGGTTAGACATATAGGCAACTTATAAGTTACTTAAGTGCAGTGAAAAATGGCTGTGAAATAGTGTGTGCACCATTTCACGCTGGCTGCAATGGCAGGCCAGTGCAAGGGTTTGTCTGAGCTCCCTATGGGTGGCAAAAGTAATGCTGCAGCCCATATGGATATCCTGGACCCCAGTGCCCTGGGTACCTAGGTACCATATACTAGGGACTTATAAGGGTGGTCCAGTGTGCCAATTGAAATTGGTAAATGAAGTCATTAGCCTACAGTGACACATTTAAAAGCAGAGAGAGCATAAGCACTGAGGGTCAGCCTCAGTGACACAGTCAAGCGCTGTACAGACACACACATTAGGCCATAAATTATGAGCACTAGGGTCCTGACCCGCAGGGCCCCAGTGAGACAGACAAAAACATACCGACATATAGGTTTTATCTATGAGCACTGGGGTCCTGGCTAGCAGGGTCCCAGTGATACAATAAAAACACACTGACACACACTCAGAAACAGGCCAAAAGTTGGGGTGACCATGCTCGAAATAGGCTACTTTCTCACATCCTTGTACCAAAACCTTATTCTCAAAATGGGAAAAAGGAAATGAGGTTTTGTGTGGATTATAGAGGGCTCAACACAGTCACCAAGACTAATGCTCACCCTATACCCAGGGCAGATGAGCTGATAGATACACTGGTATCTGCCAAGTATCTGAGCACTTTTGACTTGACAGCAGAGTACTGGCAGATCAACCTATCAGAAGATGCTAAACATAAAACTACATTCTCAACCATTGGAGGGCATTACCAATTTACAGTTATGCCCTTTGGCCTGAAGAATGCACCTGCCACTTTCCAAAGGTTGGTGAATACAGTCCTCCACGGTCTGGAAGCTTTCAATGCAGCATATCTAGTTGATATTGCAGCATTTAGTTCCACCTGGGATGACCACCTGGTCCACCTGTGGAAAGTTTTAGAGGCCGTGCAAAAGGCAGGCCTCACAATCAAGGCTTCAAAATGCCAGATAGGGCAGGAGAAGGTGGTTTATCTGTGACACCTAGTTGGGGTGGGTGGGACAGATTAAACCACTACAGGGGAAGATCTAGACTATTTTAGACTTGTCTTCCCCTACTAGTCAGACTCAGGTCAGAGCCTTTCATGGTCCCTTTGGGTATAACAGGAGGTTCATTAAGAACTATGGCTCCATTGTAGCCCCTCTTAATGACCTCACTTCAAAGAAAATGCCCAAGAAGGTATTATGGATAGCCAGCTGTCAAAAAGCTTTTGAGGAACTTAAGGAGGCTATGGTTACCTCACCTGTCCTGAAAAGCCCAAACTATTCTAAGTTCATTGTCCAGACAGATGCTTCTGAGGTAGGGGTTGGGGCAGTCTTATCACAACTTAATTCAGAGGGCCAGGATCAGCCTGTTGCTTTTATTAGTAGAAGGTTGACCCCTAGAGAAAAGCGTTGGTCAGCCATGGAGAGGGAGGTGTTTGCTGTGGTCTGGGCCGTGAAGAGGCTAAGACCCTACTTGTTTGTGACTCACTTCATAGTTCAGACAGTCCATGAACCTCTCTTATGGTTAAAGCAGATGAAAGGAGAAAACCCCTAATTGTTGAGGTGGTCCATTTCCCTACAGGGTATGGACTTTACAGTGGAACATAGACCTGGGAGTAACTACTCCAATGCAGAAGGACTCTCCAGATATTTCCACTTAGACAATGAAGACTCATTTGGGCAAGGTTAGCCTTATTGTCCCCCGTTTGTGTGGGGAGGATGTAGGAAAGTACCCTCTTTTGTCTTTTTGGCATGTTACCCCCAATTTCTGCCTGAAATCAGTGTTTTTCTGACTGTGTCACTGGGATCTTGTTAGTCAGGACCCCAGTGCTTATGGTTAATGGCCTGCTTGCCAGTGTGTTTCACTGTTTTCTAAATTGTCACTGGAGTCCTCCTAATCAGAACACCAGGGCTCATGCTCTCTCTGTTTCTAAATTTGTCACTACATACTAGTGACTCAGTATTTCACTCCAAATTGACATACTGCACCCAACTTATAAGTCCCTAGTATATGGAACATAGGTACCCTGGGCATTGGGGTTCCAGGGGATACTTATTGTAGGAAAGTACCATCTTGCCTGGCATGTTACCCCCATATTTCACTGTATATATGTTGTTTTAGTTGTATGTCTCACTGGGACTCTGCCAGCCAGGGCCCCAGTGCTCATAAGTGTGCCCTGTATGTGTTCCCTGTGTGATGACTAACTATCTCACTGAGGCTCTGCTAACCAGAACCTCAGTGGTTATGCTCCCTCTTTGCTTTACAAATTGTCACTAACATGCTAGTGACCAATTTCACCAATTCACATTGGCATACTGGAACACCCTTATAATTCCCTAGTATATGGTACTGAGGTACCCAGGGTATTGGGGTTCGGAGATCCCTATGGGCTGCAGCATTTCTTTTGCCACCCATAGGGAGCTCTGACAATTCTTACACAGGCCTGCCACTGCAGCCTGAGTGAAATAACATCCACGTTATTTCACAGCCATTTACCACTACACTTAAGTAACTTATAAGTCACCTATATGTCTAACCTTTACCTGGTAAAGGTTGGGTGCTAAGTTACTTAGGGGCATATTTATACTCTGTTTGCGCCGGAATTGCGTCGTTTTTTTTTACGCAAATCCGACGCAAAGCTAACTCCATATTTATACTTTGGCGTTAGACCCGTATAGCGTCAAAGATCTTGGAGTTTGCGTCATTTTTTAGCGTGGACACCTACCTTGCGTTAATGATATGCAAGGTAGGCGTTCCCGTCTAAAAAATGACTCCAAGGCATGTGCGCCTTATTTAAACTCTCGTGCAAAAATGACGCACGGGAGTGGGCGGGTAAAAAAAAATGACGTCCAGCCGCTTTTGCGTCATTTTTTAATGCCTGGTCAGGGCAGGCGTTAAGGGACCTGTGGGCTCGGAAGGAGCTCAGAGGTGCCCTACCATGCCCCCAGGGACACCCCCTGCCACCCTTGCCCACCCCAGGAGGACGCCCAAGGATGGAGGGACCCATCCCAGGGAACTTAAGGTAAGTTCAGGTAAGTATATATATATTTTTTTTTTATGTGGCATAGGGGGGGCCTGATTTGTGCCCCCCTACATGCCACTATGCCCAATGACCATGCCCAGGGGACATAAGTCCCCTGGGCATGGCCATTGGGCAAGGGGGCATGACTCCTGTCTTTGCTAAGACAGGAGTCATGTCAATGGAGGGTGGGAGTAAAAAAAAATGGCGCAAATAGGGTTGAGGCAGATTTTTTGTCTCAGACCGACTTGCCCCATTTTTTGACGCCCAAGCTCCATTTTCCCCTACGGCGGCGCTGCCTTGTGTGGGTCATTTTTTTTGACGCACACCAGTCAGCTCCGCCGGCTAACGTCATTCCATAAATAAGGCGCCCGCATGGCGCTTTGGAATGGCGTTAGCCGGCGTTAACATTTTTGATGCACAACTGCGTTGGCGCAGTTGTGCGTCAAAAAGTATAAATATGGCCCTTAGTGTGTGGGCACCCTGGCACTAGCCAAGGTGCCACCACATTGTTCAGGGCAAATTCCCCGGACTTTGTGAGTGCGGGGACACCATTACACGCGTGCACTGTACATAGGTCACTACCTATGTATAGCGTCACAATGGTAACTCCGAACATGGCCATGTAACATGTCTAAGATCATGGAATTGTCATCCCAAAGCCATTCTGGCATTGGGGAGACAATTCCATGATCCCCTGAGTCTCTAGCACAGACCCGGGTACTGCCAAACTACCTTTCCTGGGGTTTCACTGCAGCTGCTGCCAACCCCTCAGACAGGTTTCTGCCCTCCTGGGGTCCAGCCAGGCTTGGCCCAGGAAGGCAGAACAAAGGACTTCCTCAGAGAGAGGGTGTTACACCCTCTCCCTTTGGAAAAAGGTGTCAGGGCTGGGGAGGAGTAGCCTCCCCCAGCCTCTGGAAATGCTTTGATGGGCACAGATGGTGCCCATCTCTGCATAAGCCAGTCTACACCGGTTCAGGGATCCCCCAGCCCTGCTCTGGCGTGAAACTGGACAAAGGAAAGGGGAGTGACCACTCCCCTGACCTGCACGTCCCCTGGGAGGTGCACAGAGCTCCTCCAGTGTGCCCCAGACCTCTCCCATCTTGGAAACAGAGGTGCTGCTGGCACACTGGACTGCTCTGAGTGGCCAGGGCCAGCAGGTGACGTCAGAGACTCCTTCTGATAGGCTCTTACCTGTGTTGCTAGCCTATCCTCCTTCCTAAGTAGCCAAACCTCCTTTTCTGGCTATTTAGGGTCTCTGCTTTGGGGAATTCAGTAGATAACGAATGCAAGAGCTCATCAGAGTTCCTCTGCATCTCTCTCTTCACCTTCTGCCAAGGAATTGACCGCTGACTGCTCTGGACGCCTGCAAAACCGAAACAAAGTAGCAAAGACGACTACTGCAACCTTGTATCGCTGATCCTGCAGCCTTCTCGACTGTTTTCCTGGTGGTACATGCTGTGGGGGTAGTCTGCCTCCTCTCTGCACTAGAAGCTAAGAAATCTCCCGTGGGACGACGGAATCCTCCCCCTGCAACCGCAGGCACCAAAAGACTGCATCACTGGTCCTCTGGGTCCCCTCTCAGCACGACGAGCGTGGTCCCTGGAACTCAGCAACTCTGTCCAAGTGACTCCCACAGTCCAGTGACTCTTCAGTCCAAGTTTGGTGGAGGTAAGTCCTTGCCTCCCCACGCTAGACTGCATTGCTGAGTGCCGCGTGATTTGCAGCTGATCCGGCTCCTGTGCACTCTTCCAGGATTTCCTTTGTGCACAGCCAAGCCTGGGTCCCCGACACTCTAAACTGCAGTGCACGACCTGAGTTGTCCTCCGGCGTCGTGGGACCTTCTTTTGTGACTTCGGGTGAGCTCCGGTTCACTCTTCTTTGTAGTGCCTGTTCCGGCACTTCTGCGGGTGCTGCTTGCTTCTGAGTGGGCTCTTTGTCTTGCTGGACGCCCCCTCTGTTTCCTCACGCAATTGGCGACATCCTGGTCCCTCCTGGGCCACAGCAGCATCCAAAAACCCTAACCGCGACCCTTGCAGCTAGAAAGGCTTGTTTGCGGTCTTTCTGCATGGGAACACCTCTGCAAGCTTCTTCACGACGTGGGACATCCATCCTCCAAAGGGGAAGTTCCTCGTTCTCTTCGTTCTTGCAGAATCCACAGCTTCTACCATCCGGTGGCAGCTTCTTTGCAACCTCAGCTGGCATTTCTTGGGCATCTGCCCACTCCTGACTTGAGTGTGACTCTTGGACCTGGTCTCCTTGTTCCACAGGTACTCTCGTCTGGAAATCCATCGTTGTTGCATTGCTGGTGTTGGTCTTCCTTGCAGAATTCCCCTATCACGACTTCTGTGCTCTCTGGGGAACTTAGGTGCACTTTACACCTACTTTTCAGGGTCTCGGGGTGGGCTATTTTTCTAACCCTCACTGTTTTTTTACAGTCCCAGCGACCCTCTACAAGCTCACATAGGTTTGGGGTCCATTCGTGGTTCGCATTTCACTTCTACAGTATATGGTTTGTGTTGCCCCTATACCTATGTGCTCTCATTGCAATCTATTGTGACTGTACATTGCTTGCATTGCTTTCTATTGCTATTACTGCATAATTTTGGTATTGTGTACATATATCTTGTGTATATGTGCTATCCTCATACTGAGGGTACTTACTGAGATACTTTTGGCATATTGTCATTAAAATAAAGTACCTTTATTTTTAGTATATCTGTGTATTGTGTTTTCTTATGATATTGTGCATATGACACCAGTGGTATAGTAGGAGCTTCACACGTCTCCTAGTTCAGCCTAAGCTGCTCTGCTAAGCTACCTTTTCTATCAGCCTAAGCTGCTAGACACCTCTTCTACACTAATAAGGGATAACTGGACCTGGTGCCACTACAAACCAGGCCAGCCTCCTACACTTATGGGCTGCAGCATATCTTTTGCCACCCATAAGGAGCCCATACAAAGGTTTCTACAGGACTGCCATTGCAGCCTGTGTGAATGTAGGAAAGTACCATCTTTCTTGGCATGTTACCCCCAATTTCTACCTGTATGTCAGTACGTTTTGCCTGTCTCACTAGTGTCCTGCTGGTCAGGACCCCAGTGCTCATAGTTTGTGGCCTAATGTGTGTGTTGTTGTAGGAAAGTACCATCTTGCCTGGCATGTTACCCCCATATTCACTGTATGTATGATTATTTTTGCCGATGTGTCACTGGGATCCTGCTAGGCAGGACCTCAGTGCTCATAATGTATGCCCTGTATGTGTTCCCTGTTTGGTACCTAACTGTATCACTGAGGCTCTGCTAAACAGAACCTCAGTGTTTATGCTCGCTCTGCTTTCTAAAACTGTCACTGCAAACTAGTGACTAATTTGACCAATTCTCATTGGCACACTGGAACACCCTTATAATTCCCTTGTATATGGTACCTAGGTACCCAGGGTATTGGGGTTCCAGGAGATCCCTAAGGGCTGCAGCATTTCTTTTGCCACCCATAGGGAACTCAGACAATTCCTACACAGGACTGCCACTGCAGCCTGAGTGAAATAACGTCCACGTTATTTCATAGCCAATTTCACTGCACATAAGTAACTTATAAGTCATCTATATGTCTAACCCTCACTTGGTGAAGGTTAGGTGCCAAGTTACTTAGGCGGTCATTCTGACCCTGGCGGTTGAAAACCGCCAGGGCAGAGTGCCGCGGAAGCACCGCCAACAGGCTGGCGGTGCTTCTGGGGCAATTCTGACCGCGGCGGTAAGGCCGCGGTCAGAAAAGGGAAACCAGCGGTTTCCCGCTGCCCCAGGGAATCCTCCACGGCGGCGCTGCAAGCAGCGCCGCCATGGGGATTCCGACCCCCTTCCCGCCATCCTGTTTCTGGCGGTGAATGGCGGGAACGGGTGTCGTGGGGCCACTGGCATGGGCACTGCAGGGGCCCCCTAACAGGACCCCATTGAGATTTTCAGTGTCTGCACCCGTCGCACACCAGCAACTCCGCCGGCTCCATTCGGAGCCGGCTTCCTCGTTGCTAGTGCTTTCCCGCTGGGCGGGCGGGTGGCCCCCTTAGTGTGTGGGCACCCTGGCACTAGCCAAGGTGCCCCCACATTGTTTTTTTTTTTTTTTTTTCAAATATATTTTTATTTAACTGTTTGCTGTTTTACATTTGTAGGTCATTTTACAGTAACGTTTTGTCATTATTATACACGTCTCTTAAGTTATCCGCACCACTGTTTTACTTTGTTTGCATTGTGTTTCACAATTACTTGCTCAGTTCAGTAGTTTAATAATACTTGTGTAATATTGCTCACATCACTTAATCAATCCGACTTTATGGAGACAATACTTACAGTGCCCCTCGTTACTTTTAATATTGGTGACCTGATAACAGACTTAACTCCACTACAAACTGTATATAAACTTAATGGCTCATGTGGGTGTGACTGCTTAACTTCAAAGAGGGGGGGGTTGACATAGAGTTTCATACTATGTAGGAGCGGCCTATCTACTATTCCCCTCCCTCCTTCGTTCTTTTTTTTATTGCGTCCTGTCCTCTGTACTCACTCCCTCTGCTCCCGGGCCAGCGGGGCTCCTGATGTTCCTCCCATCCTGTTTTCTGGAACTTTCGCTTACAAGCACATCAGGTGACCCTCTCAATTGGTTCATCCCATCCCCTCAGGTACCATTGGTCCCTTCGTTAGGCCGTCCCAGCTTATCACTAGGTTTTCCCACTCTTGGGCGATGGGTGTCTGGCCGACTCCCCTGGCCTCCTCGGCCTTAAGGACCTGCAGTTCAGCTCTGGACCATCTTGTGACATCGCCTCTCCATTCTGTCAATGAGGGGGGTGCATTCGACTTCCAGCCCTTCGTAATCAGCCTTTTGTAGAGGGCCAGGGACAGGTCAAGGAAACGACTCTCTACCCTGCTCCATTTGGCACTGGCTCTGAGGCCCAATAGACAAATGTCGGGGGTTGGCCGGAGTTCCGTCCCGAACAGCTCCATGAGATTAGTCGTCATCGCCTTCCATCCCCTCTGGAGCATCGTGCATCCCCACATCATATGATCAAAGTCGGGTTCCCCGTCTCCACATCTAGGGCAAGTCCTGGGCTCCCCCCGTATATGCGGTGCAGCCGTTGAGGAGTAAGGTATGTTCTGTGTAGATAGTTGTATTGTATGTATCTCAGCCTAGTGTTGCGTGAGATCACCCCAGGGTAAGCAAGTGCTCTAAGCCACTCTGACTCGGTCAGGTCCCGCCCAATTGTCTTCACCCATTTTTCTCTTAGGGATCGCAGGGGATCCACTGCTACCTCTATCTGGGCCCTGTATATTTTTGCTATTAGGTGAGTTTCCTCTCCCTCTGTCAGCAGGAGGTGCAACACCCCGTGGGGAGCGTGTTCTGCGTTGACCGTGGTCCAATGCTCCTTCAGGGTATGCACCAGCCTTCCAAAGAGTAAAAACTGTCCTATTGGGACCCCCCCCCTCTACTACATCAGCAAAGCTCCTCAGCACCCCCTCCCTGAATAGCTCCCCCACTGTCTCTATCCCTGCTCTCGTCCAAGGCCCCAAACCCAGTCCCAGAGGCCCCTCCTCTCTCACGTCCAGAGCGACGGCCGTCAGCAGCAGTGCGGGAGAGTACGGTGGCCCCACTCCAGTCCTCCTCTCACATTGTTTCCAGCATCTCATCGCCACATTGTACATTATGTTGCCTCTGATGGGGGCCATCTTCCTGCCCGCCATATTTGCTGTAATCTGAGCTACGTCAATTTCACCATTTGCGGTGGCCAGGTCCAGCCGCCCCCTACCCGCTAGCCAGCCGGCCACCCATTGTAATTGAGATGCAGGTAATAACCTACGAAATCTGGGGCGCCCAGGCCTCCCAACCGCGTCCGCCTACAGATGGTCGAGAGCGCAGTTCTTCTGCGGCCCTCATCCCATATTAGTTCTCTGAGCAAGGCGTTCAACTCTCGGAACCATGCCGCGGGGATCTGTAGTGGTAAGTTAGCAAAATAGTAGAGGAGGCGTGGTAGCATGAACATTTTTGAGAGCGCCACTCTGGCCATGATTGTTAGTTTTAATGATCTCCAAAACCCCACCGAGGAGCGCAATGATCTAAGCGTCCTGCCGAGGTTACCGTCCCTAAGATCGTTTAATTCGTGAAATATTTGTATGCCCAAGTATTTAAATGTCCGCGGGGCCCCATTTACGTCAGCTGGGCACACATCTGGGCGTGCACTGTCTGACATCACGGGGAATACATATGTTTTCCTCCGATTAAGTTGGAGTCCCGATAGGCCCCCGAAGTCCTCCAGTATTCCCAATGCCCACGTGAGTCCTCTTGACGCGTCCCTCATGTAAATAAGTATATCATCTGCATACAGGGAGACTATATGTTCGGACGGACCCCAAATAATTCCCTTGCCCACGCCCTCACATCGCAGCTGCGATGCCAGGGGTTCGATTGCCAGAGCAAACAGTAGCGGGGACAAGGGGCAGCCCTGCCTAGTTCCCCTGTATACTGGGTATGCACTGGAGATCATCCTTCTGGTTTTAACTCTTGCTATCGGGGATGAGTACAGCAAGTCCACCCATTTTACCCAATTCTCCCCCAGCCCCATTTTGAGCATCACAGTCCTTAAATAGTCCCATCTGATGGAATCGAAGGCCTTCTTGAAATCCACCGCGAGTAAGGCTCCCTCTGGCGGTCTCTGATCCCTGGGCATGTGCAAGATCGTAAACACCCTTCTCAGGTTCAGGGAGGTACTACGGCCGGGGACAAAATCATTCTGGTCAGCGTGCACTAACTTTGTCATGAGAGGGAGCAACCGGGCAGCCATTATCTTACTAAGTATTTTGAAGTCGCTGTTTAACATTGATAAAGGCCTAAAGTCCGTCACTGGAGCTTCCCTGTCTTTTGTCTTGGGGAGCGGTACCACTAAAGCCTCCCGCATTGTGTGTGGTAGTTCTCCATATTGCAGCGCCTCCGCGTACATCCCTGTCAATTGGGGGGCCATCAGCGATTTGTATTTTTTATAGAAATCCATGGGGAGACCGTCTGTCCCTGGGGTCTTTCCGGGTGCTAACTGTTCTATCGCTTCATTTACTTCCTCTATCGTTACTGGTCCCCCCAGGCTGTCTCTCTCATCTGCGCTCAGTGTTGGTAGTGGGATTTGCTGTAAGTATCTATCGAAAGATTCCATCTGCAGTTCGCTGGGTTTCCCGTATAACTGCGAGTAATACTCTCTGAACGCATCGTTTATGGGGCCCGGCCTGAGTCTGCGAGACCCCTCCCCGTCTATTACACATGTGATGGGCTCACCCTGCCCTCCCGGGCGGACCAGCCACGCCAGTAGTCTCCCCGATCTACCCTCTTCCGCATGTAGGGATGCTAAATATTTTTGCCTATCGTGGCACCGGAGTTGCTCTTCAATGCGGGAGTGTTCCCTACAAGCTCGGTTATATTCTTCATTCTCCTGCGCTGTCTTCACTTGTCCCAACTCCCTCTCGTGCATATCCTTCTCCAGGTCATTCAATTCTTTTTCATGTGTACGCCTCACCCCCACCGACTGCCCCAGGCAGAAGCCCCTCGTCACTACCTTAAGCGCCTCCCATTCTAAGGCCCTAGAGGGAGTAGACCCCTTATTTGTCTCAATATATTCTGCCAAGTGGCCGCGTAGGGCCTCTCTGTATGCCTGGTCCTCAAGTGCCGAGGGAGAAAGCCTCCATGATGGTATAAGGGGTCTATCCTCCGACATCCTCATCGTTATTAACAAGGGATTATGATCAGACAAAGTGCGGGCTAAGTATTCTGAGCGTGTCATATTACTTATCAGGCCTGCTGTGCAGACTACTCTGTCAATTCCGGTATGCACTCGGTGGAGACCCGAGTAGTATGAATATTCACTAGACGTTGGGTGGTGCATTCGCCAGACGTCCGAAAACCCCCACGTGTCCAGCCACTCACTCAGCCTTCTGGCTGTTTTGATTGTCGCTGCCCCTTGCAGAGGCGGGGTGGACCTGTCCAGATTTGTGTCAAGTACTGCATTGAAGTCCCCCCCTACTAATAGCTCCCCAGCGCTTTGGCGTGTGAGGTGTCTCGATAGGCTCGTCATAAAGGGGACCTGGTCTTGGTTGGGGGCATATATGCAGCTTAAGACTATCGGGATACCTTGTAGCCTCCCTTCCAATATCACAAATCTTCCCTCCCGGTCTATATTGGAAGAGGTCATTATGAAGGGGACCCCCGCTCTGATCCATACTAAAGCGCCTCTTGCATAAGCTGAGTATTCTGTTGCAAACACCTGCCCCCTCCACCTGCGCCTTAGATTCTCTCCCTCACCAGACGCCAGGTGTGTTTCCTGTAGTAATGCCACCTGTACCCCCCTTCTCTTTAAATAAGAGAGTATTTTGTGCCTTTTAGCTGGAGTGCCCATCCCCCTAACGTTCCAGGTCAATAAATTATAGTCTGCCATTTCATGATTTCATTCTGGTGACAATACCCCCCGCTTCTCCCCAGTCGCGAGGATATTTTCCCACATCATCATGTCTTTGCCGCAATCAAATTCCGCCACCCACATTGCCATATTAACTTGTAGCTGTGTATCCCAACTCCCCATCCCCAGGGCACCTCCTAACCTGTAGGCTGCCCAGTAAACTATGCAACCGTGCAACTTGTTCAACCTTTGATCAGCAGTACTCGCCATTTTGAATAGGCGAGGTTCTGTTCCGGGGGTGGCCAAGTCCGGAGGGGCCGCCATTACACTTGACATGCCCAGTCCCCTGCGCCTTACGCAGGCCCAGGCTAGCCAAGTTCGTCAGCTGTTTGTGGGGTCACCTTCGGGGCTCGGGCCGAATGCTCCAGGTCTTCCGCAGAGGACACCAACGTGTCGTCCGTTTCATTCCCTGAACCTTCCTGGGGGGATGCCTCCCCACCCATACGTGCCGCCGCTTCCAGTGCTTCCTTCCTGCCTTTCTCTTTCTGTGTTTGTGAGGGCGCCAGTCGTCTGCGGTCTCTGGTCTTCCTTCCCTTCAGGGCTCGGCGAGCATTGCCACCGGTCGGGCCCTCTCCAGTGGGACCCCCCGCCTGGGGGCCACGTGACTCAAGCCATTCCCATGCCTCCTCAGGGGATTGGAGGAATGTTGTCTTCACTTCCAGTATCACTCTCAATCTGGCTGGGTAGAGTAGCGAATACTGGATTCCCTCCTCTCTTAGGGCTCTCTTAACTGCCAGAAACGAAGACCGCTTGTTTTGCACCTCCAGGGTGAAGTCCGGGAACAGTGTCACCTCCCTATTTGCGACTTTAAATGGGCCCGACTCCCTGGCCCTTTGCAGGAGGGAGTCCCTGTCTCTGTAGTGTAAGAGTTTAGCTATCACGGCCCGGGGGGGTCTACCCGGAGCAAGGGGTCTCGCCGGCACCCGATGTGCTCGTTCCAGCGTGTAGAATGGGGTCAAGCGCCCCGGCGCCACTGCCGTACTGAACCATTTCTCCAGAAATTCAACAATGTTCTCCCCCTCAGCCCCCTCCGGGAGGCCCACCACGCGCACATTGTTCCTTCTGTTTCTCCCCTCCGCATCTTCAGCTCTTTTTTCGAGGCGCGCCACTCTGTCAGCCAGGGAGGTCACTTCAGCCCTCAGGTCTTTCTGCTTTGGTGCTATCTCGGCCAGTACAGTTTCTGTCTCTTTGACTCTGTCTGCCAGTTTATGGTGGTCCGCTCTCAGTAGGCTCACCTCAACAGCTACTTGACTGATCTCCTGTTGCAACGTTGTTTTGGTGTCTTCGATCGCCCCGAGTATTTTATCTAAAGTATCCTGGACTTTGATCTGCATGTGGCCCTGTGGGTCCGAGTCACCGCTCTCGGACTGAGCTGCAGTGTCCATGGTTCTGTTCTTGTGGCGGCACCTGGGGGGCATCTGATCAAAAGCGGACCTCGCCCCGGGCCCCCGACAGCTGCCACAGCTGTTTCAGTTGTTCCGCTCCGGGATGCCTCTCCCCAGGCGCTCTACGTTTAGGCGCTATCCGTTTCAGCTCCGGGACCTTTAGCCCGCCATGGACTCTCAACTGTCACTCTTCATCGTGGCACTAAATTTTCTCCCACTTGTCTCTCTTGTTGCACCAGGGACACTCCTGTGCTCAGTCCTACTCCTTTATGGATCTCCAGTAGTCCAATGCGCCCGGGGGAGTCCACGGTTCTACCTTTTAGGCAATCCACAACTCACTCGCCCCCGGGGGCGCGGTCCGCCATCCGCCAGCTTCATCAGTCAGCCCTTTTTCCTCGCTTGCTTGATCCTATCTTCTGGGTTCCTCAGCCCCGGGTACTCATTCAACACCCATGAGTCACGGGCCGCCTCCGTCCGGGGTCACCCCGATCCGACCCCCGGCTCGGTTGAACCAGACACCCTGCATCTAGCTCACCGGTGTCTGCAGGGGTCCACCAGGTCCCGTTATCCCTCGTTCTCTCCGCTTCTTCGGTGTGTGCCAGGGCCCAAAGGCCCGCCTCAAGTCAAGCGGCCCCGCAGTTTGACCCCGGGTCACGTCGCTGCCTCGAAATCGTTCCACTCTGCCACTCTCTCGCTCTTGGCCTCGCTTCGTCCCCAATCCTTCCTAGGGGCCTCGCCCGTGGCCCAGAGTAGCACCACTTCACCACCCGTCAGAGTGCGTCTTCCGCTGGGCCACCAGAACCCAAACGGCATCTCCACCCCAGCTGGTAGTCTCCGCCGGCATCCTCCACTTTCTTCAGCCTCCGGGTCGCCTCAACCTGCAGCCCTGCCCGTGGCCGCGGCCCCGATCCCAGGCCTGCCCCCTGTGTTCTTCTGGGGCAGCCCGTATCCAGTGTCTCCGTGCGCCTCAGCAGTGCGCGATCTCACCTGGGCCCCCCAGGCCCCCGCCAGCACCTCCGCCGCCGCCGGAGAGCCCGCCTGGTGCCTCCCGCTGTTCTGTGCCGTCCGCGCACTCACCACCTCGATTCGCGGCACCACGCAAGGCCGCGGCCTCTGCCGCGTGCCCAGACCCGTGGACTCCGAAGTCCCCGACGGGCAGATTCGGCACCCCGGGGTCGCCGCAGGGGCCCACACACGCTCGCCCCTCTCCTCTGGTCCACGCAAGGCCTCCGGGCCGCCTCAACCTGCGGCCCCGCCCGTGGCCGCGACCCCGATCCCGTTCCTGCCCCCTGTGTTATTCCAGGGCCGCCCGCATCCAGTGGCACAGTCTCCGTGCGCCTCAGCTGTACGCGATCTCACCTGGGCCCCCTGGCCCCCGCCAGCACCTCCGCCGCCGCCAGAGAGCCTGCTCGGCGCCTCCCGCTGTTCTGTGCCGTCCGCGCACTCACCACCTCGGTCTGCGGCACCACGCAAGGCCGCAGCCTCTGCCGCGTGCTCAGACCCGCGGACTCCGAAGTCCCCGACGGGCAGATTCGGCCCCCCCGGGGTCGCCGCAGGGGCCCACACACGCTCGGCCCCCTCCTCTGGTCTCGCCCCGCAGCCTGGACCTCACTCGGCCCGGGGAAGGCACGATTTTGACTTTCTACTCACCGGCCCCTCCCGTGCCCCCACATTGTTCATGGCAAATTCCCTGTGTGATGCCTAACTGTCTCACTGAGGCTCTGCTAACCAGAACCTCAGTGGTTATGCTCTCTCTGCTTTCCAAATTTGTCACTAACAGGAAAGTGACAAATTTCACCAATTCACATTGGCATACTGGTACATCCATATAATTCCCTAGTATATGGTACTGAGGTACCCATTGTATTGGGGTTCCAGGAGATCCCTATGGGCTGCAGCATTTCTTTTGCCACCCATAGGGAGCTCTGACAATTCTTACACAGGCCTGCCAGTGCAGCCTGGGTGAATTAACGTCCACGTTATTTCACAGCCATTTACCTTATAAGTCACCTATATGTCTAACCTTCACCTGGTGAAGGTTGGGTGCTAAGTTACTTAGTGTGAGGGCACCCTGGCACTAGCCAAGGTGCCCCCACATCGTTCAGGGCAAATTCCCCGGACTTTGTGAGTGCGGGGACACCATTACACGCGTGCACTGTCCATAGGTCACTACCTATGTACAGCGTCACAATGGTAACTCCGAACATGGCCATGTAACATGTCCAAGATCATGGAATTGTCACCCCAATGCCATTCTGGCATTGGGGGAACAATTCCATGATCCCCCGGGTCTCTAGCACAGAACCCGGTTACTGCCAAACTGCCTTTCCGGGGTCTCCACTGCAGCTGCTGCTGCTGCCAACCCCTCAGACAGGTTTCTGCCCTCCTGGCAGGCCTGACCCAGGAAGGCAGAACAAAGGACTTCCTCTGAGAGAGGGCGTAACACCCTCTCCCTTTGGAAATAGGTGTGACGGCTGGGGAGGAGTAGCCTCCCCAAGCCTCTGGAAATGCTTTGATGTGCACAGATGGTGCCCATCTCTGCATAAGCCAGTCCACACCGGTTCAGGGATCCCCCAGCCCTGCTCTGGCGTGAAACTGGACAAAGGATAGGGGAGTGACCACTCCCCTGACCTGCACCTCCCAGTGTTTGTGGCACACTGGACTGCTCTGAGTGGCCAGTGCCAGCAGGTGACGTCAGAGGCTCCTTCTGATAGGCTCTTACCTCTCTCGGTAGCCAATCCTCCTTCCTAGGTAGCCAAACCTCCTTTTCTGGCTATTTAGGGTCTCTGCTTTGGGGATCTCACCAGATAACGAATGGAAAAGCTCACCAGAGTTCTGCTGCATCTCCCTCTTCACCTTCTGCCAAAGGATCGACTGCTGACTGCTCAGGACACCTGCAAAACCGCAACAAAGTAGCACGACAACTACTAGCAACCTTGTATCACTTCATCCTGCTGGCTTTCTGGACTGTTTCCTGGTGGTGCATGCTCTGGGGGTAGCCTGCCTCCTCTCTGCACCAGGAGCTCTGAAGAAATCTCCCGTGGGTCGACGGAATCTTCCCCCTGCAACCGCAGGCAACAAAAAACTGCATCACCGGTCCTCTGGGTCCCCTATCAGCACAACGAGCGTGGTCCCTGGAACTCAGCAACTTTGTCCAGGTGACTCCCACAGTCCAGTGACTCTTCAGTCCAAGCTTGGTGGAGGTAAGTCCTTGCCTCCCCACGCTAGACTGCATTGCTGGGTACCGCGTGATTTGCAGCTGCTCCGGCTCCTGTGCACTTTTCCAGGATTTCCTTCCAGCACAGCCAAGCCTGGGTCCCCGACACTCTAACCTGCAGTGCACAACCTTCTGAGTTGTCCTCCGGCGTTGTGGGACTCCCTTTTGTGACTTTGTGTGGACTCTGGTTCACTCTTCTTCCAAGTGCCTGTTCAGGTACTTCTGCGGCTGCTGCCTGCTTCTATGAGGGCTCCCTGACTTGCTGGGCGTCCCCTCTGTCTCCTCATCCAAATGGCAACATCCTGGTCCCTCCTGGGCCGCAGCAGCATCCAAAAACCCTAACTGCGACCCTTGCAGCTAACAAGGCTTGTTTGCGGTCTTTCTGCGTGGGAACACCTCTGCAAGCTTCTTCACGACGTGGGACATTCATCCTCTAAAGGGGAAGTTCCTAGTCCTCTTCGTTCTTGCAGAACACCAAGCTTCTTCCAACAGGTGGCAGATTCCTTGCACCCTCAGCTGGCATTTCCTGGGCTCCTGCCCACTCTCGACACTGTCGCTACTCATGGACTTGGTCCCCTTGTCTTACAGGTACTCAGGTCCGGAAATCCACTGTTGCTGCATTGCTGGTGTTTGTTCTCCTTGCAGAATCCCCCTATCACGACTTCTGTGCTCTCTGGGGGTTGTAGGTGCAATTTACACCTACCTTCCAGGGTCTTGGGGTGGGCTATTTTTCTAACCCTCACTGTTTTCGTACAGTCCCAGCGACCCTCTACAAGCTCAGATAGGTTTGGGGTCCATTCGTGGTTCGCATTCCACTTTTGGAGTATATGGTTTGTGTTGCCCCTATACCTTTGTGCTCCTATTGCAATCTACTGTAACTTTACATTGCTTGCATTACTTCCTTTTGCTATTATCTGCATAATTTTGGTTTGTGTACATATATCTTGTGTATATATCTTATCCTCATACTGAGGGTACTCACTGAGATACTTTTGGCATATTGTCAGAAAAATAAAGTACCTTTTATTTTTAGTACTTCTGTGTGTTGTGTTTTCTTATGATATTGTGCATACGACACCAGTGGTATAGTAGGAGCTTTACATGTCTCATGGTTCAGCCTAAGCTGCTTTGCCATAGCTACCTTCTATCAGCCTAAGCTGCTAGAAACACCTCTTCTACACTAATAAGGGATAACTGGACCTGGCACAAGGTGTAAGTACCTCTAGTACCCACTACAAGCCAGGCCAGCCTCCTACATTGGTTGTGCAGCGGTGGGATAAGTACTTGTAACTACTTACCACTTTGTCATTGTGTACTTTTCATTAGAGAATAATATACAAAACAAGTTCAGTGTATGTACACCTAATCAAAATGTTTTGCTTTTCTCCTCTTACACTCTCTACTAAGTGCTGAAAAGTACTCCAAAAACTTCTAAAAAGTTTCTAAAAGTTTGAAAAAGTTTTTTTTCTCTGTTCTTTAAAAAGTCCTGAAACTTTTTCTTTCTTCTCCCTGCCTCTAAACCTTCTTTTATCATGTCTGCTGTAGAGTCTGCTCTTAAACTGGCCAATACTACCTATGGCAATTTAAATTTCAAGAGCCTATGGAGTCTCTGCTTAGAAAGAGGTTTAGTGATAGGAAAGAACCCTACAAGAGAATTTCTGTATAACGTGCTCATTGTGAATGAAGAGCCCCTAGAAGGCACTTCAAATGAGAAGTTCATAGATAGCTCCCATTCTGACTCAGGGGAACCCCTTGAGGGAGGTGGGGAGGGATCTATTCCAAATCTGCCCCTCAGCAGGCCACATAGCAATGCTGGTAGTAATAGTAGCTCCCATCATAGTAGGGATGTTTTTATTCCTGGAGGCCAGGTTGTTAGAGTCTAAGCTGTTAGGGACAGAGCTCCCTCTGTTGTTTCCAATTTATCATCAGTGTCCAAGCATTCCCAACCCGCCCACCCTGAAGACAACATGTTAGAAAGGGAACTCAAAAAGTTGAGAGTGGAAGAGACCAGACTGAAGCTTAAAAACCAACAGCTGGCTCTAGACAGGGAATCCCTAGACCTGGAGAAGGAGAGACAGAGATTGGGGTTAGGACCCCATGGTGGCAGCAGCAGTATTCCTGATAGTAACCCTGTTAGAGGCTCCTTACTGATAGAAAAAGTGATGCTAACAATTTTGCAGTTTTGAGGGATGCACTCTTGGATGGATTTGGCTTAACCACTGAACAATACAGGTTTAAGTTCAGAGACACCAGAAAAGAGTCCTCACAAGACTGGATAGACTTTGTTGACTGTTCAGTGAAGTCCTTGGAGGGGTGGTTACATGGCAGTAAGGTTTCTGACTATGAAAGCCTGTATAATCTTATTCTGAGAGAGCATATTCTGAATAACTGTGTGCATGACTTGTTACACCAATATCTAGTGGACTCAGATCTGACCTCTCCCCAAGAATTGGGAAAGAAGGCAGACAAATGGGTCAGAACAAGAGTGAACAGAAAAGTTCATACAGGGGGTGACAAGGATGGCAAGAAGAAGGATGGTAAGTCTTCTGACAAGGGTGGGGAAAAAAGTAAAACTGAGTCTTCATCAGGCGCGCAAAAATCCTCTGGTGGGGGTGGTGGGTCCAAATCCTCTTCAAATCAAGTTAAAAAGCCTTGGTGTTATTTGTGTAAAGTCAAAGGCCATTGGACAACTGATGCTAGTTGTCCAAAGAAAAACACCAAACCTTCCACTACCACAACCCCTACTGCAAACTCTAGTGCCTCTAATAATAGCAGTGGTGGTGGGAGCAAACCTACTAATAGCCAATCGAAGGGAGTAGCTGGGCTCACTTTTGGTAATTTAGTTGGGGTTGGTCTTGTTAGGGAGACCACAGAGGTTGTGTTAATCTCTGAAGGTGCCATTGATTTGGCCACCTTGGTTGCTTGTCCCCCTAATATGGATAAGTACAAGCAACGTCCCCTAATAAATGGTGTTGAGGTTCAGGCCTACAGGGACACAGGTGCCAGTGTTACCATGGTAATAGAGAAACTGGTACACCCTGAACAACACCTACTTGGTCAGCAGTACCAAGTGACAGACGCTCATAAGAACACTCTTAGCCACCTCATGGCTGTTGTGAATCTCAACTGGGGGGGGTTACTGGTCCAAAGAAAGTTGTGGTTGCCTCAGATTTACCTGTAGACTGTCTACTAGGTAACGATTTAGAGACATCAGCTTGGGCAGAAGTGGAGTTGGAGGCTCATGCAGCAATGCTGGGCATTCCTGGGCATATTTTTGTTTTGACAAGGGCTCAGGCCAAAAAGCAAAACGGACAGGGTAACTTGGATCCTGGAACAATGGACCAAGTGCTCCCTAAAGCTAGGGGTAGCAAGGGTAAATCCCTACCCACTATCCCTCCCTCCACCCAGCAACTCAGGGAGCCCTCACAGAAGCAGGCAGAGCCTGCAGAAGTACCAGAACAGGCACTTGGAAGAAGAGTGAACCGGAGTCCATGCAAAGTCACAAAAGGGAGTCCCACGATGCCGGAGGACAACTCAGAAGGTTGTGCACTGCTGGAAGGAGTGTCAGGGACCCAGGCTTGGCTGTGCATGAAGAAAATCCTGGAAGAGTGCACAGGAGCCGGAGCAGCTGCAAATCAAGCGGTATCCAGCAATGCAGTCTAGCGTGGGGAGGCAAGGACTTACCTCCACCAAACTTGGACTGAAGAGTCACTGGACAGTGGGAGTCACTTGGACAGAGTTGCTGAGTTCCAGGGACCACGCTCATCGGGATGAGAGGGGACCCAGAGGACCAGTGTTGCAGTCTTTTGGTGCCTGCGTTAGCAGGGGGAAGATTCCTTCGACCCACAGGAGATTTCTTCGGAGCTCTGGTGCAGGGTGAAGGCAGGCTACCCCCAGAGCATGCACCACCTGGAAACAGTCGAGAAAGCCGGCAGGATAAGGCGCTACAATGTTGCTAGTAGCCGTCTGGTTACTTTGTTGCGGTTTTGCAGGCGTCCTGAGCAGTCAGCGGTCGATCCTTTGGTAGAAGGTGAAGAGGGAGATGCAGAGGAACTCTGGTGAGCTCTTGCATTCGTTATCTAAAGAATTCCCCAAAGCAGAGACACTAAATAGCCAGAAAAGGAGGTTTGGCTACCAGGTTAGGAGGATTGGGTACCAAGAGAGGTAAGAGCCTATCAGAAGGAGCCTCTGACGTCACCTGCTGGCACTGGCCACTCAGAGCAGTCCAGTGTGCCCCCAACACCTCTGTTTCCAAGATGGCAGAGGTCTGTGACACACTGGACAAGCTCTGGGCACCTCCCCTGGGAGGTGCAGGTCAGGGGAGTGGTCACTCCCCTTTGCTTTGTCCAGTTTCGCACCAGAGCAGGGCTGGGGATCCCTAAACCGGTGTAGACTGACTTATGCAGAGATGGGCACCATCTGTGCCCATCAATGCATTTCCAGAGGCTGGGGGAGGCTACTCCTCCACAGCCTTCACACCTATTTCCAAAGGGAGAGGGTGTAACACCCTCTCTCAGAGGAAATCCTTTGTTCTCCTTTCCTGGGGCAGGGCCGCCTGGACCCAAGGAGGGCAGAAACCTGTCTGAGGGGTTGGCAGCAGCAGCAGCTGCAGTGGAGACCCCGGAAAGGCAGTTTGGCAGTACCCGGGTGCTGTGCTAGAGACCCGGGGGATCATGAAATTGTCCCCCCAATACCACAATGGTATTGGGGTGACAATTCCATGACCTTAGACATGTTACATGGACAAAGCAGGATTAGTCCTAGTTTTATTGTCTATTTAGCAATCCATCTTTCCTTGCTTTATAAGGCTGCTTAACCTCCATAAAAGAACAAGCAACTCTAGTCACAGCCATGTTACCATTGTTAAAGCAAAATGTATTAATTAAAATTGTATTAATGAATGTTTATGTATTTTGAATAATGAAAAATGTAGAAAAAGATTAACGTAGAAAAATAATGTGCACGTTTGGAAATGTGCCCACGGAGAGCGATCACCAAGATTCACGAATGTACAAATAAAATGAATAGCATATATGAAATATAAAAAACGTGTAGAAATAACATAGTAGTATGACATATTGAGAGATAAAACTTGTGTTCTGCATTATATTGTAGAGCTTAACTTAGCCAAAGTCGTGGCCTAGTTTTGCCAGGCCTCGTGCAAAAGCTGAATGATAATGTTAAAATGAAAGATGCTGACAAATCAGACTAACCATGAACTGCTCATTGTTTAAATTGTTTAACTGAAACCTCTGCATGAACCGACAGACAGGAGACAATGGAAACCAGAATGTATCAACTACTGTGTAAAGCGTTCAGAATGTGCTTTCCCAGGACTCGAACAATAGAGACACTGACTGGAGAAGAAGATGCAACATTTTTGATACCTGACGAGCCGGATGATGAGGACATTGCAAAGTGGACCAATCAACAATCTGAGAACTGTACAATATTAAAATGTATAGATTTGGAGTAAATATGCGGGGATAGTCTGGGCAACTTTGATATAATGTCATGACAAAAGGGGGAAACTTCAGAAGAGAAATGAGACAGATACAGTGAGATGCCAAGGCGATTCGAGATTCTGTCATTGGCCTCAAGCTCTTGAGAGCTTGATGCAATGCTGATCGATTGATGACCTGAGGACGAAGACTGACTTGTTGCTGATCCATACCGAGGATAGGTAGATATGACAATGTGACTGAATTAGCTTTTGTGCCTTTTCTTTCTAGGTACCAACTGCGCAGTTTTTATAGTTTTTCTCATAGATGTTTTACAAATTCATGTTCTAAACTGTTTTCGCATGAAGTCCCACATGCTGATTCTAATCTGGGTTAGGTGAGGTTTCTACCTTATGACATTGACAATACGGAGACAAATGGTTGATGAACTGATTTGCTGAACTCTGCTACTCATGTTGACATATTAATTCTTGTATCAGTTGATGACCTATGCTACTGCTTTAGAATGTATCCTGATGCAAGTTTTGATTAGACTATGTTTTGGCGCCTTCTATCGAATTAACATTTACTTACCTGAATAACGTTGAATTAAGGTTTCATGAATTAGATTTGTAACTAATAGGGAATAAAACTACTAAAACGTATAGTGAGTTGTGGTTATTCATGACCGGAGGGTCATTGGGTGTTATTGTTTCTGATTCATTAATGTTGATGACTAATGTTATTTGAATTGCGTATTAATTATTAGTGTGATTACGATTAGCCTAGCTAGGATACTCCATGCAAATCAAAAGGTTCATTGACCTATAAGCGTCCCCTTGTAAGTTTACTTACTATGGACAAGGCGCGCTAACAGTTTTTTGGTAGCAGCTTGATGGTTAGTTTCCTTGGAGAACTAGTTAGGTGGTTATGCTAGTAGTTTAACGTTGGTTAGTTATTAATTTTTTGAGATATGAATTTTGTTTTCTGAAACAGCAATTGTAGCAAGGATGATGTCCTCTTAAGCCCAGAAATGACTTTCCCAGATCCTGGATCCTGCAAATAGAGTTGGGTATGTTCTCGGCGCTTTAGTGATTGTGTGAAAGTGATAGGTTGCTCTTCCACAGCTTACGCAAATCGCAGGTGAATTGTGACGTATGTGAGGGAAGTAGGGAGTCTGCGTACTCTGTAGTATGAAAGTAGGGAAATCGTCGAACTTCATATATGTGTGGCGCTTTGTGCTAAAAAATTGTCCACATGGATGTTGATAATGTACGGACCCTACGTGGTCCAAGACTCCGAAGTATATTTACAAGTGTAGGAGACACTTGGTTATATGTTGTAATCTGGCTGGTTTAGTAGGTTGATCGGGCAGGGTGAAGGCAGACTACCCCCAGAGCATGCACCACCTGGAAACAGTTGAGAAAGCTGGCAGGATTAGGCACTACAATGTTGCTGGTAGTCGCTTGCTACTTTGTTGCGGTTTTGCAGGCGTCCTGGAGCAGTCAGCGGTCGATCCTTTGGTAGAAGGTGAAGAGGGAGATGCAGAGGAACTCTGGTGAGCTCTTGCATTCGTTATCTAAAGAATTCCCCAAAGCAGAGACCCTAAATTGCCAGAAAAGGAGGTTTGGCTACCAAGGAAGGAGGATTGGCTACCAAGAGAGGTAAGAGCCTATCAGAAGGAGCCTCTGACGTCACCTGCTGGCACTGGCCACTCAGAGCAGTCCAGTGTGCCCCCAACACCTCTGTTCCCAAGATGGCAGAGGTCTGGGACACACTGGAGGAGCTCTGGGCACCTCCCCTGGGAGGTGCAGGTCAGGGGAGTGGTCACTCCCCTTTCCTTTGTCCAGTTTTGCGCCAGAGCAGGGCTGGGGGATCCCTAAACCGGTGTAGACTGGCTTATACAGAGATGGGCACCATCTGTGCCCATCAATGCATTTCCAGAGGCTGGGGGAGGCTACTCCTCCCCAGCCCTCACACCTATTTCCAAAGGGAGAGGGTGTAACACCCTCTCTCAGAGGAAGTCCTTTGTTCTGCCTTCCTGGGCCAGGGCTGCCTGGACCCCAGGAGGGCAGAAACCTGTCTGAGGGGTTGGCAGCAGCAGCAGCTGCAGTGGAAACCCCAGGAAGGCAGTTTGGCAGTACTCAGGTTCTGTGCTAGAGACCAGGGGATGCATGGAATTGTCCCCCCAATTCCAGCAGGTGACATCAGACGCCCCCTCTGATAGGCTCTTACCTTTCTTGCTAGCCAATCCTCCTTTCTTGGTAGCCAAACCTCCTTTTCTGGCTATTTAGGGTCTCTGCTTTGGGGAATTCTTCAGATAACGAATGCAAGAGCTCACCAGTGTTCCTCTGCATCTCCCTCTTCGACTTCTACCAAGAATCGATCCTGCTCCAGGACGCCTGCAAAAACTACAACAAAGTAGCAAGACGACTACCAGCAACATTGTAGCACCTCATCCTGCCAGCTTTCTCAACTGTTTCCAGGTGGTGCATGCTCTGGGGGTCTCCTGTCTTCATCCTGCACCAGAAGCTCAGAAGAAATCTCCTGTGGGTC
Organism: Pleurodeles waltl; assembly: GCF_031143425.1. Classification (NCBI taxonomy): domain Eukaryota; kingdom Metazoa; phylum Chordata; class Amphibia; order Caudata; family Salamandridae; genus Pleurodeles; species Pleurodeles waltl. The sequence goes on along the minus strand of NC_090445.1, from coordinate 1,219,648,944 downwards.
GACGGAATCTTCCCCCTGCTAATGCAGGCACCAAAAGACTGCATCACCGGTCCTCTGGGTCCCCTCTCATCCTGACGAGCGTGGTCCCTGGAACACAGGAACTCTATCCAAGTGACTCCCACAGTCCAGTGATCCTTCAGTCCAAGTTTGGTGGAGGTAAGTCCTTCCCTCCCCACGCTACGCTGAAAACCTGTGTACTGCGTGATTTGCAGCTGCTCCGGCTTCTGTGCACTCTTCCAGGATTTCCTTCGTGCACAGCCTAGCCTGGTCCCCAGCACTCTGTCCTGCAGTGCTCAACCCGCTGGGTTGGCCTCCAACGTCGTGGGACCCTCCTTTGTAACTCTGCATGGACTCCGGTTCACAAATCTTCCAAGTGCCTGTTCATGTACTTCTGCGGGTGCTGCCTGCTTCTGTGAGGGCTCTCTGAGTTGCTGAGCGCCCCCTCTGTCTCCTCCTCCAATGGGCGACATCCTGGTCCTTCCTGGTCCTCAGCAGCACCCAAAAACCTCTACTGTGACCCTTGCAGCTAGCAAGGCTTGTTTGCGGTATTTCTGCGTGGGAACACCGCTGCAACCTTCATCACAAAGTGGGACATCTTCCATCCAAAGGAGACATTCCTAGTCCTCTTCGTTCTTGCAGAATTCCAAGATTCTTCCATCCGGAGGCAGCTTCCTTGCACCTTCATCCGGGGTTTCCTGGGCTCCTTCCCCCCCTGGACAATGTCGCGACTATTGGACTTGGTCCCCTTGCTTTGCAGGTCCTCAGGTCCAGGAATCCGTTTTCAGTGCACTGCTGGTGTTTGTTGTTCTTGCAGAATCCCCCTATCACGACTATTGTGCTTTTTTGGGATAGTAGGTGTACTTTACTCCTACTTTTCAGGGTCTTGAAGTGGGGTATCTTGGACACCCTGACTGTTTTCTTACAGTCGCAGCGACCCTCTACAAGCTCCCATAGGTCTGGGGTCCATTCGTGATTCGCATTCCACTTTTGGACTATATGGTTTGTGATGCCCCAGACCTATGCTTGCCTATTGCAACCTATTGTAATTCTACACTGTTTGCATCACTTTTCTGACTCTTACTTACCTGTTTTGGGTTTGTGTACATATAACTTGTGTATATTACTTACCTTCTTACTGAGGGTACTCACTGAGATACTTGTGGCATATTGTCATAAAAATAAAGTACCTTTATTTTTAGTAACTCAGAGTATTGTGTTTTCTTATGATATTGTGCATATGATATAAGTGGTATAGTAGGAGCTTTGCATGTCTCCTAGTTCAGCCTAAGATGCTTTGCCATAGCTACCTTCTATCAGCCTAAGCTTTTAGAAACATCTCTATTCTACTAATAAGGGATAACTGTACCTGCCAGAGCAGGGGAGAAATGGTCCTTGAACCCCAGTGTAGATCGGTTTCTGCAAGGAGGCCACCATCTGTGCCCCTCAAAGCATTTCCAGAGGCTGGGGGAGGCTACGCCTTCCTAGCCTGTAACACCTATTCCCAAAGGGAGAGGGTGTAACACCCTGCTCTCAGAGGAAATGCTTTGTTCTGCCTTCCTGGGACTGGGCTGCCCAGACCCCAGGAAGGCAGAACCCTGTCTCTGAGGTGGCAGCAGCTGTAGCTGCAGTGCAAGCCTCAGAGAGCTGGTTTGGCAGTACTGGGGGTTCATGGTGGAGCCCCCAGGATGCATGGAACTGGCTCCCCAATACCAGTTTTGAGATGGGGGCAATTCCATGATATTAGACAACTTACATGACCATATTCGGGGTTACCATTGTGAAGCTACATTTAAGTATTGTCCTATATGTAGTGCACACGTGTAATGGCATCCTCGCACTCACAAAGTCCGGGAAATTTGCCCTGGACTGCGTCAGGGCACCTTTGCTGGTGCAAGAGTGCCCTCACACTCAGTAAGTTTGCACCTAACCTTCAGTAAATGAAGGTTTAGACCTATATGTGACTTATAAGTTACTTGAGTGCAGTGAAAATGGCTGTGAAATAGTGTGGGCACTATTTCACGCCGGCTGCAATTGCAGGCCAGTGAAAGGGTTTGTCTGTGCTCCTTATCAGTGGCAAAAGAAATGCTGCAGCCCATAAGGATCTCCTGGAACCCCAATGCCCCGGGTACCTAGGTATCATATACTAGGGACTTATAAGGGTGGTCCACTGTGCCATTTGGAATTGGTAAATGAAGTCACTAGCCTATAGTGACACATTTTAAAGCAGGGAGAGCATAAGCACTGATGTTCTGGTCAGCAGAGCCTCAGTGACACAGTTAAATACTATTGAAAACACACACATTAGGCCACAAACTATGAACACTGGGGTCCTGGCTAGCAGGATCCCAGCGAGACAGTAAAAGCACACTGACACACAGTCACAAACAGGCCAAAAGTGGGGTTAACCATACTAGAAAGAGGCTACTTTCCCAGACCTGGGTACCTAGGTACTGTAGGAAGTTGGCTCTGTATATACTATCTCAAAGTGAGAGATAGTGTGCACAGAGTCCAAGGTTTCCCCTTAGAGGTTGACAGTGGCAAAATTAGATAATTCTAATGCTCTATTTTGTGGTAGTGTGGTCGAGCATTAGGCTTATTAGAGGGTAGTGTTAAGCATTTGTTGTACACACACAGGCAATAAATGAGGAGCACACTTAAAGACTTAACTCCAGGCCAATAGTTTTTATTTAGAAAAATAAATTTTCTTAATTTTTTTTTTAACCACAAGATTCAAGATTTGAGGTAAGTACATAAAATGCAAGGTACTTCACACAGGTAAGTATGGAACTTTGAATTAAAGCAGTAGTACACACAGTATAGGTTAAAATGGCAATAAGCGATTTTAAAAGTAGACACAGTGCAAAAATCAACAGTTCCTGGGGGAGGTTTGTTTGGTTAAGTTTTGCAAGAAAGTAAAGCACTTACACAGTCAGTCTCCTGGGCATAGGCAGCCCACTGTTGGGGGTTCAAGGCAACCCCAAAGTCACCGCACCAGCAACACAGGGCCGGTCAGGTGCAGAGGTCAAAGGAGGGCCCAAAACACATAGGCGCCTATGGAGAACAGGGGTGCTCCGGTTCCAGTCTGCTGGCAGGTAAGTACCTGTGTCCTCGGGGAGCAGACCAGGGGGGTTTTGTAGAGAACTGGGGGGGGGGACACAAACAGGCACACAAAATACACCCTCAGCGGCACAGGGGAGGCTGGGTGCAGTGTGCAAAGTAGGCGTCAGGTTTGCTATAGGAAGCAATGGAGGGACCCGGGGGTCACTTAGGCGATGCAGGCAGGGCACAGGGGGGCTTCTCTGGCCAGCCACCAACTGGGCTAGGTAGAGGGCTGCCTGCTGGTCACTCCTGCACTGGAATGTGGTTCCTCTCAGTCCTGGGGGCTGCGGATGCAGTGCTTGGTCCAGGCATCGGGTTCCTTGTTACCAGGTAGTCGCGGTCAGGGGGAGCCTCTGGATCCTCTCTGCAGGCGTCGCTGTGGGGGTGCAAGGGGGTCAACTCAGGTTACTCACGTCATCGCAGTCGCCTGGGAGTCCTCTCTACAGTGTTGGTTCTCTGGAGCTCGAGCTGGGGGCATCGGGTGCAGAGTGAGAAGTCTCACACTTCCGGCGTGAAGGGAGAGTTCTTTCAAAGTTGTTTCAAAAGTTGCAAAAATGTTGCAGTTTATGAACAGTGCCGCTGTTCTCAGGAGTTTCTTGGTCCTTCGGGTTCAGGGCAGTCCTCTGCATTCTCAGAGGTCGCTGGTCCCTGTTGGATGCGTCGCTGTGCAGGTTCTTTGAGTCTGGAGACAGGCCGGTAGGGCTGGGGCCAAGTCAGTTGTCGTCTCCGTCATTTCTGCAGGGCTTTCAGGTCAGCAGCCCTTCTTCTTTGTGTAGGTTGCAGGAATCTGATTTCCTGGGTTCAGGGTCGCCCCTAAATACTACATTTAAGGGTGTGTTTAGGTCTGGGGGGCAGTAGCCAATGGCTACTGTCCTGGAGTGTGGCTACACCCTCTTTGTGCCTCCTCCCAGAGGGGAGGGGGCACATCCCTATTCCTATTGGGGGAATCCTCCCATCTCAAGATGGAGGATTTCTAAAGGCAGGAGTCACCTCCGCTCAGGGCACCTTAGGGGCTGTCCTGACTGGTGGCTGGCTCCTCCTTGTTTTCCTCATTATCTCCTCCAGCCTTGCCACCAAAAGTCGGGGCAGTGGCTGGAGGGGCGGGCATCTCCACTAGCTGGGATGCCCTGGGGTGCTGTAAAAAAAGGTATGAGCCTTTATGGCTCACCGCTGGGTGTTGCAGTTCCTGCAGGGGGAGGTGATAAGCACCTCCACCCAGTACAGGCTTTGTTCCTAGCCACAGAGTGACAAAGGCACTCACCCCATGTGGCCAGAAACTTGTCTGGTTGTGGCAGGCTGGCAGAAACTGGTCAGCCTAGCACTAGGAGTCGGACTGGTATTCAGGTGGCATCTCTAAGATGCCCTTTCGGTGTATTTTACAATAAATCCCACACTGGCTTCAGTGTGCATTTATTGTGCTCAGACGTTTGATACCAAACTTCCCAGATTTCAGTGTAACCATCATGGAACTGTTTTGACAAACTCCCAGACCATATACTCTTTATGACTACCCTGCACTTACAATGTCTAAGGTTTTGCTTAGACCCTGTAGGGTCATAGTGCTCATGCACATATGCCCTCACCTGTGGTATATTGCAACCTGCCTTAGGGCTGTAAGGCCTTCTAGATGGATGACTTACCTGTGCCACTGGTAGTGAGAGGTGGGCATGGCACCCTGAGGGGAGCGCCATGTCGACTTGGTCATTTTCTCCCCACCAGCACACAAAAGCTGTGAGGCAGTGTGCATGTGCTGAGTGAGGGGTCCACAGGGTTGAATAAGACATGCTGCAGCCCTAAAGACCTTCCCTGGCAACAGGGCCCTTGGTACCAGGGGTACCATTTACAAGGGACTTATCTGTGTGCCAGGGCTGTGCCAATTGTGGGAACAAAGGTACAGTTTAGGGAAAGAACACTGGTGCTGGGGCCTGGTTAGCAGGGTCCCAGCACACTTTCAATCATAACTGGCATCAACAAAAGGCAAAAAGTCAGGGGGTAACCACGGCAAGGAAGGCATTTGCTTACAGGAACCATATACTAGGGACTTATAAGGCGGATACAGTATACCAGTTTGGAGTGGAATACTGGGTTACCAGTATGTAAGTACACATTTGGAATCAGAGAGAGCTTAAGCACTTGAGTTCTGGTTAGCAGGACTCCAGTGACACAGTTTAGCACACTGACAAAAACAGTGAAACAGACTGACAAGTAGGCCACAACCTATGAGCACTGGGGTCCTCACTAGCAGGATCCCAGTGACACAGTAAAACACACTGACAAACACTGGCAAACAGGCCGAAAATTGGAGTAACCATGCTAGAAAGAGGCTACGTTCTTGCAGCTATTACAATCATAGCTGTAATCCTATTCTATCCACTGTAGAGCCTCTTGCAGTGTCATCGACTGATTAGAAAGACACAGAGTTCTCGGAAAAGTGAACTGTTACGGCATTGTGATCTGGTGCTTTTTAAAGAGGTGTGACTTTAGGTCATTCCTGAGCAGGATTGTAAGGCCAGGATGGATACAGGAATGTTGTTTCAGATCCTGGGTATACTGACAAAGAACGCCTTCATCCCCGAAAAATGAAAGTACTCCAGACCCACCTACCAAAATAAGTAACATAATGGGGAACAGTGCCACTGCCAGTAGGTTAAGGGAGCCGTGGGCCTAGAACGTTTGGGAACCACTGCCCTACGGGATAATCATGAGGTATTCTGGTGGATTAGAGATTACATAGGCCAAGGGAAAAAGGGGTGCCTCTAAAAAGAGGAAGGAAGCACCAAAGTACAACAAAGCATGTAGGATAGTGAAATCTGGTGTGATATGTGCAGTTAAATCTAAATGCAGGAGTGATTTGGTGGTGTGTTTGGCAGTATATAAGAGGGAGTTTGCCAAAGCCAATAGACAGTGGAAGAATTCCCTTTGGAATGATCTACTTTGTTCCATGAATTCCAAGTATAATCAAACAATCTACAACATAGTTGCAATGAGAGGTAATAGTACCAGGAAGGAATTGGAGTCTTTTGTACAAATGCAAGATTGTTTGGCTCACTTAAGTAATTTGTTTTCAGGTAGAGAGGATGCATGTTGAGATATCATAGATCTGACTTTGGCTACCAACTGGAAGTTTAAAACATTCTTGAATTTCAGCTCAGTGAAACAGTAGAGACCATTAAGACCAGCCTGGCACACTGAGCACTTGGTCTTGACAGGATGCCTGATAATTCTTTTGTGGCCCATCCAGACCTGTGGAGGCCCTACATAAATCATCCATATAAAGCCACTGTGAAGGGCAGGGAGATACTGTTATTGTGGCAGAGGGCCAGGATCATAGCATCCATAAGAAAGGCTGACATAATGATCCGAGTGATTATCGGCCAATTAGTTTAGTAGATGCACTACAGAAGATCTTTTGCAAACAGGTGTTAGTCCAGCTCTAAGAGTGAATGAAGGACATTGATGTGCTGACGGACCTACAGGTGGGCTTTGGAGGTGGGGTTAGTACTATTGAACATCTATTCAGATTTAACTGCATTTATTGCAAGACTGTAACAACAGGGGCAGAGTGTTTGTCGCATTTGTTGATTTGCATGCAGCATTTGTCTTGGTACACAGGGAAAAGCTGTGGGTGGTCTTGGATAAAATGCATATTTTCCCATAATTGTTTGGCCACCCTGGTTTGATTGTATGCAGAAAACTATGCTCGAGTTAGGTGGGGGAGCAGGGCCAATTGAGTGACCCAATAAGGATAAGACATGGAGTCAGACAAGAATATGTCTTGGCCCCTTCTTGTTGTCATCATATATAAATGGGGTTGTGGAATGGGTGGACAGGGATGGGTGTGAGTCTCCAAGAAATGCTGGGTGATGTGTGCTTGCCCTGCTCATTGCTGATGATACCCTGCTGCTCTCTAAAACTCGTCATGGTCTGTAGCAGGTGGAGCTTAGTAACTCGAATACTGAGTTTTAGATTCTTAGGCCTGCAAGGTTAAAGAACTGCAAATACAATATGTATGTGGGTGAGGATCCAATTTAATTAGTTTCCAACTTTTGTATCTGGGATTGAGATTATTCACTGTAGGACGCTGGCCTTCTGTGTGCAAAACTAGGCACACCATGCACGGGGTTCAGGCAACCACACGTTGGTTTCAGAGGTAAAAATGAGACCAATGAATGCTCCGATTTTTATTTTAGCTGGTCGAGCAGTTAGGCTAATCCAGGTGATGTGCTAAATATTTGCTGTACTCACAAATCCAATCACGCACCACACACACTCAATGAATAATTTGAGACTAGAATTTATAAAATTACTTCAGACTTTTATATAAATTTTAAGACCAAGATCTTTAAGATACGTTAAGCACTTTTTGAGATGTGACTTTTCAAAGTTTTAATAAAGTTAGTCTTTCTGTGCGTAATTACGCACCATTGGAATCAATAGGCAGTCACTTTCAAAAATGCATAAAAAATCGTACAATTGAGTTACCAGTCTCTTCATTTGCATGATGGTCGCAGCAGTCGGTGGGCACCTTGTGCCAGTTTGAGAGCCTCGGGTGGATCCCGGTTCCGGTGGGAGCAGCGTTGGAAAGTCTCTTGGCACAGGCACAGGGCAACCTGGAGGGGCCACTTGGAAAAGGAGCTGGTTTGCAGATTTAGGGGGTGATTCTGACCTCGGCGGTAAAAGGCCCTGACCGCCGGTCAGAAGTCCGCCATTCTACTGCCGCGGCCGCGGTAAACCGCCACGTTTATTCTGACCACCAACTGACAAACCGCCAAAAACCCGACATCCACAGAAGGCCGCCTCATCAGCGGGCGGCGATAAACTGGAGATAACCAAACCTCCACCGCCACGCCAACACAAACACGCCCATGCCATTCTGACCCACGAATCCACGCGGCGGTCTGTCAACCGCGGTATTCCATTGGCAGTACACACCGCCGCGGTCAAAATACACATACCCTTACAAAACACAGCCACATTGGACGATTCAAAATACACACACCTGAGACACATACACACACCACTCCCACACATCCAATACAATATAAAACACACACCCACATCACCCACAAACACCTACTACCAAAATTATCTGAGAGAAGGCGCAATACACTGAGAGAGAGCACAGGGAACGCAAAGCACAACACACACAGGAACACAACATCATCACCCACACCACAACTACGCACACATCACCACGCACATCACCACAAACACCACCCCACACCTCATCCACACCACCCCATGGCACCCCAAAGACACCCCAGGTTCTCGGACCAAGAACTCAGAGTCATGGTGGAGGAAATAATCAGGGTAGAGCCCCAGCTCTTCGGCACACAGGTGCAGCACACCACTATAGCAAGGAAGGCTGAGCTATGGCAAAGGATCGTAGACAGGGTCAACGCTGTGGGACAGCATCCCAGAAATCGGGACGACATCCGAAAGCGATGGAACGACCTACGGGGGAAGGTGCGCTCCATGGTGTCGCGACACAACATCGCTGTGCAGAAGACTGGCGGCGGACCCCCACCCACTCCACCCCAATTTACAGAATGGGAGCAAGAGGTAGTAAACATCCTGCATCCTCACGGCCTCGCTGGAGTACACGGAGGAATGGACTCTGGTAAGTCGAATCTCAACTACTTCACCCCCCCCAATCACCAGCATGCCAACCCACAACCCCACCCTCACCCCCAATCTCAAACCCCCCCAGCACACATCCTCCCTGCCATTGTCCCACCAGCACAACCCACCCTAAACAACACCAACCCCTGAATGCCAACACAAACCATAGACAGCCATCACCAATGCATGACCACTGCACAGACCCATCCACCCCCCCCCCCCAACCACCCTCACAACACCTCCCACAAGGGAATGCCAGCACTGGGGGACAAGGGCACCCACAAAATGCACGCCATGGCACACACAAAAACAATAACCACACTATTTCACCCCTGCAGGGCCCGAACGCCAACACACCGCCACGGAGGGTCCAGATTTGTCCATCCCACCCCCAGAACAGCCCCCCAGTGAGGACAGCAGCTCTGTCGACCTAGAAACTGATGACCAGCCCGGACCATCGGGGACCTCTGGACAGTCGGTTCCCCACACACAGACACAGGCCACACCAGACCCAACCCCCTCTGGGAACACCAGCACAGCTCCCACCCAGCGGGCCCATGCCTCTGTCTCCAGGACGCGTCAATCAGCGGTGTGTCCGCCACTAAATCACTGAAATCATTCAGGAGTCAGCCTGTATTATTTACAAATGTATTACACATTAATGTTCAATAATGGTCCTTCAATTCATGATGACAACATACCGACGTCAATGAGCATTAGTCCATGGGCTAACCAAGCAGAAGTCACGCAGTGGGTCATACAGCACTGAAAAGAGAAGGGAAAATCCCAAATCAATTAAAAAGAACTGCCGGGAAATACACAAAGTAGAGATGCAGGAGGCTTTAAGTAAATGTTAAATGGCGTGGGTGATTCTTACCTATGTGCTACTGAAAATACTGTTGGATGACTGTGTCCCTGTTGTCTGTGTCGTCCCCGTCGTCTTCCTCCTCTTCACTCTCCACAGGCTCCACAGCTGCTACAACACCACCATCTGGACCATCCTCCTGCAGGAAAGGCACCTGGCGTCGCAATGCCAGGTTGTGAAGCATGCAGCAGGCCACGATGATCTGGCACACCTTCTTTGGTGAGTACATCAGGGATCCACCTGTCATATGCAGGCACCTAAACCTGGCCTTCAGGAGCCCGAAGGTCCTTTCTATTATTCTCCTCGTTCGCCCATGGGCCTCATTGTACCGTTCCTCTGCCCTGGTCCGGGGATTCCTCACTGGGGTCAATAGCCAAGGCAGGTTGGGGTAACCAGAGTCACCTATTAGCCACACACGTTGTCTCTGTAGCTGTTCCATCACATAGGGGATGCTGCCATTACGCATAACATACGCGTCATGCACTGACCCAGGGAACTTGGCATTTACATGGGAGATGTACTGGTCAGCCAAACAGACCACCTGAACATTCATAGAATGGTAACTTTTCCTGTTTCTGTACACCTGCTCATCGTCTTTTGGGGGTACTAAAGCCACATGGGTCCCATCAATGGCACCAATGATGTTGGGGATATGTCCAAGGGCATAGAAATCACCCTTCACAGTGGGCAAATCAGCCTCCTCAGGGAAAACAATGTAGCTCCGCGTGTATTTCAGAAGGGCAGACAACACTCTGGACAAAATCCTTGAAAACATAGGCTGAGATATTCCAGATGACATGGCCACTGTTGTCTGGAATGAGCCACTTGCCAAAAAATGGAGGACTGACAGAACCTGCACCAGAGGGGGAATTCCTGTGGGTTGGCGGATGGGGGACATCAGGGCTGGCTCCAGCTGGGCACACAGTTCATGGATAGTGGCACGGTCAAGTCTGTATCGTAGTATAATATGGCGTTCTTCCATTGTCGACAGGTCCACCAGCGGTCGGTACACGCGAGGATTCATCCTTCTCCTCGCAAGTCCCAGCGGACGGTGCCTAGGAAGGACAACATGGAGTATAGAGTCAAGCAACACACAGGTACGTTCACACAGCTTGCACAGTAATTGAATCGAAATGCAGTGAAAGGCATGTATGAGTGGCAATGCAAGGCCTAGGCCTGTGTGACGCAGTATAAATTATGCCATGTGGGCCCTTGAAATGGCGGCTGCCTGACCTGTGAAGTGGGACAATGGGATGTGAGGTCAATGCGCTGGCGTGGCGCACCGTGGCGGTAGGCGGTCGAAGACCGCTGTACGAAGGCGCATTGGTTAACATTGAAGCCTATGGGTTTCATGAGCCAATGACGATGTGCGCTGGCGGTCGCGGTACGCACTGCCGCAGTTCGCACCGCCGCAGGCGTGACCGCCATTTTCTATCTGCTTAATCACTCGAGACCTGATCATCCACAGGAGAGGACCTATACTGGAAGTGCTGCTGTGACCTCGGTCTGGAAGTGACAATGGCTGCTGCGACTGGGGAAAGGGCCCCTGCCTTCACGTCTGAGGAGTTGGAGAAACTTGTGGATGGGGTCCTCCCCCAGTATGCGTTACTCTACGGTCCTCCAGACCAACAGGTAAGTACACTGGGTGCACATTGAATGGGCTATGCCTGTGTGGAGTGGGGTGGATGTAAGTTGGTGGGGTGGGGGGCGAATGAGGAGTGCAACGCACGACAGATGAGAGCATGTGCCATATGGCAAGGTTGGGGAGGGGGGGCCAATCACATCTAACATGCAGAAAATTGATGAATTTTTCCTTCCCACCCTGTACATGTCAAATAGGTCAGCACCCATCAGAAAGTGGACATTTGGCGTGCCATCGCCAAGGAAGTCCGGGCCCTGGGGGTCCACATCAGACGGGGCACCCACTGCCGCAAGAGGTGGGAGGACATCCGCCGCGGAACCAGGAAGACCGCCGAGTCACTGCTGGGGATGGCCTCCCAACCTAGGAGGGGTGCCAGTCGTACCCTGACCCCCCTGATGTCCCGGATCCTGGTGGTGGCCTACCCTGATTTGGATGGGCGCTTGAGGACATCACAGCAGACACAAGGGGGTGAGTATCAGCACATTCTGCAATCTTTACGCTCAGTGGAGGCGTCTGGGTGGGGAAGGAGGGCTGTGGGTGACATTAGGCCAGGGCGCTTTCTGTAGTGTAGTCCTCTCCTTTAGGCATGGCCCTGTGCTCCCGGCCCCCACCCCTGTAGGGTGACAAGTACAGCTATCGATGGTCCAGCATCACACATGTGCGCGTTTGTTGTCTCTAGACCTGTTGTCCTAGTCAGAAGTACTGAGTAGTGTACCCCGAATGCGCGGCTTAGTGCATGAGGCTCCTGTGTCTGTCCTCTCCGCCAACGGTGTTGACATTGCATGCACTCAACCTGGTCTTTGTTTTTCTCCCCCCACCCTTCTTCTTCATCTTCTTGTGCATGTGTGCATTAACATCATCAGGCAGAGGAGAATTGGCATCGGAGCACGAGGGAGCTGCAAGTCACAAGGCCCCGGTGGGCCCAGGAACTGACACCGAGGGCACCAGTGATCCGGAGGGCGAGGGGAGCACCACAAAACGGGGACCGGTGGTGACACCAGCGACACCGACACGTCCTCGGATGGGAGCTCCCTAGCGGTGGTGGCAACATCCGTGCCCCCCGCCTCTGCAGGTACAGCCGCCACCCAGCGCACCAGCACCGCCCTCCCAGCAGCCCCTCAGCCTTCGCTCCGTGCCCGCTCGCCCAGGAAGGCGGGCATCTCCTTCGCCCCAGGCACCTCAGCCCCTGCCCCTGTCACCCCTGCTGCCCTCAGTGAGGAGGTCATTGACCCCCTTCAGACCATCATTGTTGGGCAGACTACCCTTTTGAATGCCATCCAGGGGGTGGAAAGGGAGGTGCATCGGAGCAATGCCTACCTGGAGGGCATTCATTCGGGTCAGGCTGCCCATCAACGATCGTTCAATGCTCTGGCCTCAGCACTGACGGCAGCCATTGTCCCTGTTTCCAGCCTCCCTCTTCTGACTGCCTCCACCCTGTCTCTGTCTCCTGTTCCTCAGGCTATCCCATCCACACCATCAGACCAGCCTGCACACACCTCAACCCCCAAGGGCAGCTCATCCAGACACAAGCACCACAGAACCCACAAGCATTCACCCAAGCAACACCCAGATACAGACATTCCAACAGTCACTACCACCTCTGTGTCCCCCTCCTCCTCGTCTCCCTCCTCCCTCCCTGTGACGTCTACACTCACACCTGCATGCACACCACTATCAGCCAGTGCTTCCATCACCAGCACATCCTCCAGTACAGTCCGCACACGTGCAGTCACCACCCCCACTACCATTTACACGTCCCCTGTGTCCTCTCCCACTGTGTCTGTCACCCCCTCTTCCAAGACACACAAACGCAGGCAGACACCCACCCAACAGCCATCCACCTCACGACAGCCTCCAGCACAAGCACCTGCACCCAAAGACAGCACACCTGACTCTCCTACAACCACATCCTCTTCCTCCACTCCCATCACCACTACTCCTACCCCTTACCTTGGTCCTAAAAAAGTTTTCCTTGCTAATCTTAACCTCTTTCCCTCCCCTGACCCACCCCCTCCATCTGCAAAGAGTCCCAAGAGCAACTCAGCCACCACCAGCCCAGCTTCGAGTGTCACTGTGGTGCATGGGTTCTGGAGTCCACCCTTTGCCAGCAGTGACACTTCTATCAGCAGCAAGGGGACAGCCAGCCCCCCCCCAGGCAAGAGGACCAGGAAACTAAAGGGCCGCCGTGAGAGGACTGACACGGCTGCCCCCAAGGAGCAAAGTTCGCCCACTTCACCAGCCACAACATCTAGGGGAGGCAAGGGCCCGAGAGCCCCATCTAAGGAGCGAAAGGGCAGCAGGGCGGAGAAGTCAGCCAGCAGGAGCGCGGAGCAAGAGGGCCCCACAAGCCCCATCCCGGGTGTTAGGGAGGACACCAAAGGGCCCAGGACTCCGTCACCGAAGGGTCCAGCAACAGCACGGTCGGAGGGCGACTGAGCAGGGAGTCCAGGCCAGGTCTGGCTCCCTTGACTTACTGGACGAGCACCGCTGAACAGGGCCCCGCCGTGCAGAAGAGCACCGCTGAACAGGGCCCCGCCGTGCAGAAGAGCACCGCTGAACAGGGCTCCGCCGTGCAGAAGAGCACTGCTGAACAGGGCCCCGCCGTGCAGAAGAGCACCGCTGAACAGGGCCCCGCCGTGCAGAAGAGCACCGCTGAACAGGGCCCCGCCGTGCAGAAGAGCACCGCTGAACAGGGCCCCGCCGTGAAGAATGGCACCGCTGAACAGGGCCCGCCATGCAGAAGAGCACCGCTGAACAGGGCCCCGCCGTGAAGAATGGCACCGCTGAACAGGGCCCTTCCTGTCACGCACCGCTCCGCTGGGCCCCGCTGTCTCAAGCACCGCTCCGCCGGGCCCTTCCTGTCAAGCACCGCTGAACAGGGCCCCGCCGTGCAGAAGAGCACCGCTGAACAGGGCCCCGCCGTGAAGAATGGCACCGCTGAACAGGGCCCGCCATGCAGAAGAGCACCGCTGAACAGGGCCCCGCCGTGAAGAATGGCACCGCTGAACAGGGCCCTTCCTGTCACGCACCGCTCCGCTGGGCCCCGCTGTCTCAAGCACCGCTCCGCCGGGCCCTTCCTGTCAAGCACCGCTCCGCCCCGCCGTCTCAAGCACCGCTCCACTGGGCCCTTCCTGTCAAGCACCGCTCCGCTGGGCCCTTCCTGTCAAGCACCGCTCCACTGGGCCCCGCCGTCTCAAGCACCGCTCCGCTGGGCCCTTCCTGTCAAGCACCGCTCCGCTGGGCCCCGCCGTCTCAAGCACCGCTCCGCTGGGCCCCGCCGTCTCAAGCACCGCTCCGCTGGGCCCTTCCTGTCAAGCACCGTTCCGCTGGGCCCCGCCGTCTCAAGCACCGCTCCGCTGGGCCCTTCCTGTCAAGCACCGCTCCGCTGGGCCCTTCCTGTCAAGCACCGCTCCGCTGGGCCCCGCCATCTCAAGCACCGCTCCGCTGGGCCCTTCCTGTCAAGCACCGCTCCGCTGGGCCCCGCCGTCTCAAGCACCGCTCCGCTGGGCCCTTCCTGTCAAGCACCGCTCCGCTGGGCACCGCCGTCTCAAGCACCGCTCCGCTGGGCCCCGCCGTCTCGAGCACCGCTCCGCTGGGCCCTTCCTGTCAAGCACCGCTCCGCTGGGCCCTTCCTGCATGCACTGTTAACGGTTCACTGTGCCCACCATACCTCCTCCTTGACCAGTGGAGACTGTAATCCACCTGATGGACTGTGGCTTTGCACTCCCCAGGATGGCACAGTGGGCAAGCCACCCACTGTAGAGACTTGAGAGACTGTGGCTTTGCACTCCCTAGGATGGCACAGTGGGCAACCTACCCACTGTAGAGACTTGAGAGACTGTGGCTTTGCACTCTCCAGGATGGAACAGTGGGCAACCCACCTACTGTAGAGACTTGAGAGACTGTGGCTTTGCACTCCCCAGGATGGCACAGTAGGCATGGTGGCCCCTTCGTGGATCTGGCATCGTGGACTCATGTGGCTGTGGGGCCCCCCCCTTCCCTTCCCCCTGAGGTGCCTGTAGTTTTTTCATCAGATGCCCCTGCAGTGTTCTCTCCAAAGGACTCAGGTCTCCTGTGTGGGCTTTGCCCTTGTGTTGTTACACTTTGGCCCACGGACACTTCGATTTTCTTTTGATGTGCAGGACTAATTGCCTCGGTTATCCATTGCAATGTATATAGAATTATTTTGATATTGATTTTTTGGCTAGTTGACCAATACTTTTCAGAGCCTATTTTGTACATAAATTTTATTCACAATTTAATTATGTCTTTGCATTTTTCAGGGGGGTTTGAGTGGTGTCACTGTGACTTGTTGCTCTGCATTGGTGTGTACATATTTGGGGGGGTGGGGGTCGCATATGTGTGTGCCGTAACCTTTCCTCCTCCCCCCTCCCGTGTGTCGTAGGTGCAGTACTCACCGTTGTCGTCTGCGCCGGCGTGGTAGATGAGCAGGTAGACGAGAGCAGGTAGGATGTTTAATTCGGGTTCCATGCTGTCCTCCTTCCTCGTGGAGTGCGTAGAGGTGAGCGTTTTCCCGTTCGTAGTCTGTTTCCGCCGTGTTTTTATCAGCGGGGCTCCCGCCCCGGAAAAGGTGGCGGATTGGTGAGTTATGATACTGTGGGCGGTACATTGTCTGCCGCCTGCCTGTTGGCTGTGACCGCCGCGCTGTTTGTCTGTACCGCCGTGGCGGTCGGAGTGTTAAAGTGGCGGACTGAGTTGGCGGTTCCCGCCAGGGTCAGAATTCCATTTTTTGGACCGCCAGCCCGTTGGCGGGTTGGCCGCCGCTTTATCACCGACCGCCAGGGTTAGAATCACCCCCTTAATTCCTTCGCTGCCAGGCCTTTTCCCCCTCCTGTGCCGAGCCTTTTTTTGGCTATTTGGAGCAGTTCGCGCTTAGGCCCTCATAACTTTTTGTTCACATAAGCTACCCACGCCAAATTTGCAGCCTTTTTTTCCAACATCCTAGGCAGTCTAGAGGTACCCAGACTTTTTGGGTTCCCCAGAAGGAGGCCAAGAAATTAGCCAAAATACAGTGAAAATTTAGTTTTTTTCAAAAAAATGGGAAAAAGGGGCTGCAGAAGAAGGCTTGTGGTTTTTTCCCTGAAAAGGGCATCAACAAAGGGTTTGCGGTGCTAAAATCACCAGCTTCCCAGCTATCAGGAACAGGCATACTTGAATCAGAAAACCCAATTTTTCAACACAATTTTGGCATTTTACTGGGACATACCCCATTTTTACGAATTTTTGTGCTTTTAGCCTCCTTCCAGTCAGTGACAGAAATGGGCATGAAACCAACGCTGGATCCCAGAAACCGCAACATTTCTGAAAAGTAGACAAAATTCTGAATTCAGCAAGGGGTAATTTGTGTAGATCCTACAAGGGTTTCCTACAGAAAATAACAACTGAAAAAGAAAAATATTGAAATTGAGGTGAAAAAAACATACATTTGTCTCTACGTTTTACTCTGTAACTTTTTCCTGCAATGTCAGATTTTCGAAAGCAATATAACGTTACGTCTGCTGGACTCTTCTGGTTGCGGGGATATATAGGGCTTGTAGGTTCATCAAGAACTCTAGGTACCCAGAGCCAATAAATGACCTGCACCCTGCAGTGGGTTTTCATTCTATACCGGGTACACAGCAATTCATTTGCTGAAATATAAAGAGTAAAAAATAGCTATCAAGAAAACCTTTGTATTTCCAAAATGGGCTCAAGATAAGGTGTTGAGAAGCAGTGGTTATTTGCACATCTCTGAATTCCGGGGTGCCCATACTAGCATGTGAATTACAGGGCATTTCTCAAATAGACGTCTTTTTTACACACTGTCTTACATTTGGAAGGGAAAAATGTAGAGAAAGACAAGGGGCAATAAGACTTGTTTTGCTATTCTATGTTCCCCCAAGTCTCCCGATAAAAATGATACCTCACTTGTGTGGGTAGACCTAGCGCCCGCGACAGGATATGCCCCAAAACACAACGTGGACACATCACAGAAAACAGAGCTGTTTTTTGCAAAGTGCCTACCTGTAGATTTTGGCCTCTAGCTCAGCCGGCACCTAGGGAAACCTACCAAACCTGTGCATTTTTGAAAACTAGAGGCCTAGGGGAATCCAAGATGGGGTGACTTGTGGGGCTCTGACCAGGGTCTGTTACCCAGAATCCTTTGCAAACCTCAAAATTTGGCTAAAAAAACACATTTTCCTCACATTTCAGTGACAGAAAGTTCTGGAATCTGAGAGGAGCCACAAATTTCCTTCCACCCAGCGTTTCCCCAAGTCTCCAGATAAAAATGGTACCTCACTAGTGTGGGTAGGCCTAGCGCCCGCGACAGGATATGCCCCAAAACACAACGTGGACACATCACAGAAAACAGAGCTGTTTTTTGCAAAGTGCCTACCTGTAGATTTTGGCCTCTAGCTCAGCTGGCACCTAGGGAAACCTACCAAACCTGTGCATTTTTGAAAACTAGAGACCTAAGGGAATCCAAGATGGGGCGACTTGTGGGGCTCTGACCAGGTTCTGTTACCCAGAATCTTTTGCAAACCTCAAAATTTGGCTAAAAAAACATATTTTCCTCACATTTCAGTGACAGAAAGTTCTGGAATCTGAGAGGAGCCACAAATTTCCTTCCACCCAGCGTTCCCCCAAGTCTCCCAATAAAAATTATACCTCAATTGTGTGGGTAGGCCTAGCGCCCGCGACAGGAAATGGCCCAAAACACAACGTGGACACATCACATTTTTTCAAAGAAAACAGTGCCTACCTGTGGATTTTGGCCTCTAGCTCAGCCGGCACCTGGGGAAACCTAGCAAACCAGCGCATTTTTGAAAACTAGAAACCCAGGGGAATCCAAGATGGAGTGAATTGTGGGGCTCTGACCAGGTTCTGTTACCCAGAATCCTTTGCAAACTTCACAATTTGGCTAAAAAAAACACGTTTTCCTCACATTTCGGTGACAGAAAGTTCTGGAATCTGAGAGGAGCCACAAATTTCCTTCCACCTAGCGTTCCCCCAAGTCTCCCGATAAAAATGATACCTCACTTGTGTGGGTAGGCCTAGCGCCCCGACAGGAAATGGCCCAAAACACAACATGGACACATCACATTTTTTCATAGAAAACAGTGCCTACCTGTGGATTTTGGCCTCTATCTCAGCCGGCCCAAGGGGGGGCAGAAATGGCCTAAATTAAATTTGTCCCCCAACCCCCCCCCCGGAGTGACCCTTGCCTATGGGGTCGCTCCCCCTGTGTGACATTGGCACCATAAACAAATCCCCGGTGCCTAGTGGTTTCTGCCTCCTTGGGGGCAGATTGACCTACAATCGGCCAATCTGCCCCCAAGGGGGGCAGAAATGGTCTAAATACAATTTGCCCCCCAGGGGAGCGACCCTTGCCTAATGGGTCGCTCCCCATCTCTAAAAAAACAAACAAACGAAGAAAAAAAACCACAAAAAAACAATTTGCCCTGGCGCCTAGAGGTTTCTGCCCCCCCTGGGGGCAGATCGGCCTAATACCAATAGGTCGATCTGCCCCCAGGGGGGGCAGAAATGGCCTAAAATAAATCTGCCCCCCCACCCCCCTGGGGAGCGACCCTTGCATACAAGGTCGCTCCCCTTGCGTGACGGCGCAAAAAAAAATATCCCTGGTGCCTAGTGGTTTCTGCCCCACTTGGGGGCAGATTGACCTACAATCTGCCAATCTGCCCCCAAGGGGGGCAGAAATGGTCTAAATACAATTTGCCCCCCAGGAGAGCGACCCTTGCCTGATGGGTCGCTCCCCATCTCTAAAAAAACAAACAAACAAAAAAAAAAAACACTAAAAAACTATTTGTCCTGGCGCCTAGAGGTTTCTGCCCCCCTGGGGGTAGCTCGGCCTAATACCAATAGGCAGATCTGCCCCCAGGGGGGGCAGAAATGGCCTAAAACTAATTTGCCCCCCCCAGCCCCCCCGGTGAGCGACCCTTGCCTACAAGGTCGCTCCCATTGCGTGACAGCGCAAAAAAAAGATCCCTAGTGCCTAGTGGTTTCTGCCCCCCTTGGGGGCAGATTGACCTACAATCGGCCAATCTGCCAATCTGCCCCCAAGGGGGGCAGAAATGGTCTAAATACAATTTGCCCCCCAGGGGAGCGACCCTTGCCTGATGGGTCGCTGCCCATCTCTAAAAAAACAAACAAAAAAAAAAACACAAAAAAACTATTTGCCCTGGCGCCTAGAGGTTTCTGCCCCCCCTGGGGGCAGATCGGCTAATATCAATAGGCCGATCTGCCCCCAGGGGGGGCAGAAATGGCCTAAAATAAATTTGCGCCCCCACCCGCCCCGGGGAACGACCCTTGCCTACAAGGTCGCTCCCCTTGCGTGACGGCGCAAAAAAATGATCCCTGGTGCCTAGTGGTTTTTGCCCCCCTTGGGGGCAGATTGGCCGATTGAAGCAGGCAGAAATGGCCTAAATACAATTTGCCCCTCCAGGGGAGCGACCCTTGTCCAAGGGGTCGCTCCCCATCTGTAAAACCAGCCTAATGAAAATAGGCTGATCTACCCCCCAGGGGGGCAGAAATGGCCTAAAATAATCTCCCCCCCCCCCCCAGGGAGCGAACCTTGCCTAAGGGGTCGCTCCCCTTGCGTGAAATTCATGCAAAAAAAAAAAACTCCTTGGTGTCTAATGGTTTCTGCCCCCCTTGGGGGCAGATTGGCCTCATCAAAATAGGCCAATCTGCCCCAAGGGGGGCAGAAATGGCCTAAATATAATTTGCCCCCTAGGGGAGCGACCCTTGCCTAAGGGGTCGCTCCCCACCTAAAAAAAAAAGAAAACATAACAAAAAGAAGGAAAAAAAAAAGATCCCTGGTGCCTAGAAGTTTCTGCCCCCCACACCAATATATGCTGAAACTTTACATATACGCCCCCCAACCCCCCCTGGAATAAGGCAATGACAAAAGGAAATGAGTTGAACGATTGTAATCATGTAAAATCCATTAATCAAAAATATATATACACTATAAACAAATATGTACACCAAGAATTCAAGTCCAGGTACTGCACCAATATAGTCCATGGACCACTAGGCCCGAAATGCATGGGCGAGGCCCACACAAGATACCCAATCGAAACGGAGAGAACACTGCAGGGGCATCAGATCGAGAAAAAAACAAGCACCTCAGGGGAAAGGGAAGGGGGGGGCACCTCAGCCGGATGAGTGCACTACGCCAGCTCCACGAGGGGGCTCCATGCCCATTGATGTATTCTGGGGAGTGCAAAGCCACAGACTCTCAAGTCTCTCAAGTGGGTGGTTTGCCCACTGCTTTATCCTGGGGAGTGCAAAGCCGCAGTCTCTCAAGTCTCTCAAGTGGGTGGTGTAGGAGGCTGGCCTGGCTTGTAGTGGGCTCCAGAGGTACTTACACCTTGTGTGAGGTCCAGTTATCCCTTATTAGTGTAGAAGAGGTGTTTCTAGCAGCTTAGGCTAATAGAAGGTAGCTACGGCAAAGCAGCTTAGGCTAAACTAGGAGACATGTAAAGCTCCTACTATACCACTGGTGTCATATGCACAATATCATAAGAAAACACAATACACAAAAGTACTAAAAATAAAGGTACTTTATTTTTATGACAATATGCCAAAAGTATGTCAGTGAGTACCCTCAGTATGAGGATAAGATATATACACAAGATATATGTACACAAACCAAAATTATGCAGGTAATAGCAAGAAAAGTAATGCAAGCAGTGTAAAGTAGATTGCAATAGGAGCACATAGGTATAGGGGCAACACAAACCATATACTCCAAAAGTGGAATGCAAACCACGAATGGACCCCAAACCTATGTGAGCTTGTAGAGGGTCGCTGGGACTGTAAGAAAACAGTGAGGGTTGGAAAAATAGCCCACCCCAAGACCCTGAAAGGTAGGTGTAAAGTGCACCTACTACCCCCAGAGAGCACAGAAGTCGTGATAGGGGGATTCTGCAGGAAGAACAAACACCAGCAATGAAACAACAGTGGATTTCCGGACCTGAGTACCTGTAAGACAAGGGGACCAAGTCCAACAGTTGCGACAGTGTCGAGAGTGGGCAGGAGCCCAGGAAATGCCAGCTGAGGGTGCAAGGAAGCTGCCACCTGTTGGAAGAAGCTTGGAGTTCTGCATCCTTTCGAGGATAGATGTCCCACGTCGCGTTGAAGGCTGCAGAGGTGTTCCCACACAGAAAGACTGCAAACAAGCCTTGCTAGCTGCAAGGGTCATGGTAGAGGTTTTTGGGTGTTGCTGTGGCCAAGGAGGGACTAGGGTGTCGCCACTTGGAAGAGGAGACAGACGGGGCGCCCAGCAACGTAGGGAGCCCTCACAGAAGCAGGCAGCACCTGCAGAAGTACCTGAACAGGCACTTAGAAGAAGAGTGAACTGGAGTCCACCCGAAGTCACAAAACGGAGTCCCACAACGCCGGAGGACAACTCAGAAGGTTGTGCACTGCAGGTTAGAGTGTTGGGGACCCAGGCTTGGCTGTGCATGAAGGAAATCCTGGAAGAGTGCACAGGAGCCCGAGCCGCTGCAAATTCATGCGGTATCCAGCAATGCAGTCTAGCGTGGGGAGGCAAGGACTTACCTCCACCAAACTTGGACTGAAGAGTCACTGGACTGTGGAAGTCACTTAGACAGAGTTGCTGAGTTCCAGGGACCAGGCTCGTCATGCTGAGAAGGGACCCAGAGGACCAGTGATGCAGTCTTTTGGTGCCTGCAGTTGCAGGGGGAAGATTCCGTCGACCCATGGGAGATTTCTTCAGAGCTCCTGGTGCAGCGAGGAGGCAGGCTACCCCTAGAGCATGCACCACCTGGAAACAGTCGAAAAAGCCGGCAGGATGAAACGATACAAGGTTGCTAGTAGTCGTCTTGCTACTTTGTTGCGGTTTTGCAGGCGTCCTGAGCAGTCAGCGGTCGATCCTTTGGTAGAAGGTGAAGCGGGAGATGCAGAGGAACTCTGATGAGCTCTTGCATTCGTTATCTGGTGAGATCCCCAAAGCAGAGACCCTAAATAGCCAGAAAAGGAGCTTTGGCTACCTAGGAAGGAGGATTGGCTACCAAGAGAGGTAAGAGCCTATCAGAAGGAGCCTCTGACATCACCTGCTGGCACTGGCCACTCAGAGCAGTCCAGTGGGCCACAGACACCTCTGTTTCCAAGATGGCAGAGGTCTGGGACACACTGGAGGAGCTCTGGGCACCTCCCCTGGGAGGTGCAGGTCAGGGGAGTGGTCACTCCCCTTTCCTTTGTACAGTTTCGCGCCAGAGCAGGACGGGGGGATCCCTGAACTGGTGTAGACTGGCTTATGCAGAGATGGCCACCATCTGTGCCCATCAAAGCATTTCCAGAGGCTGGGGGAGGCTACTCCTCCCCAGCCTTCACACCTATTTCCAAAGGGAGAGGGTGTTACACCCCCTCTCAGAGGAAGTCCTTTGTTCTGCCTTCCTGGGCCAGGGCTACCTGGACCCCAGGAGGGCAGAAACCTGTCTGAGGGGTTGCCAGCAGCTGCAGTGGAGACCCCGGAAAGGCAGTTTGGCAGTACCCGGGTTCTGTGCTAGAGACCCGGGGGATCATGGAATTGTCCCCCCAATGCCAGAATGGCATTGGGGTGACAATTGCATGATCTTAGACATGTTACATAGCCATGTTCGGAGTTACCATTGTGAAGCTGTACATAGGTAGTGACCTATGTACAGTGCACGCGTGTAATGGTGTCCCGCACTCACAAAGTCCGGGAAATTTGCCCTGAACGATGTGGGGGCACCTTGGCTAGTGCCAGGGTGCCCACACACTAAGTAACTTTGCTCCCAACCTTCTCCAGGTGAAGGTTAGACATATAGGTGACTTATAAGTTACTTAAGTGCAGTGGTAAATGGCTGTGAAATAACGTGGACGTTATTTCACTCAGGCTGCACTGGCAGGCCTGTGTAAGAATTGTCAGAGCTCCCTATGGGTGGCAAAAGAAATGCTGCAGCCCATAGGGATCTCCTGGAACCCCAATACCCTGGGTACCTCAGTACCATATACTAGGGAATTATATGGGTGTACCAGTATGCCAATGTAAATTGGTAAATTTAGTCACTAGCCTGTTAGTGACAAATTTGGAAAGCAGAGAGAGCATAACCACTGAGGTTCTGGTTAGCAGAGCCTCAGTGAGACAGTTAGGCATCACACAGGGAACACATACAGGGCACATACTTATGAGCACTGGGGCCCTGTCTGGCAGGGTCCCAGTGACACATAGACTAAAACAACATATATACAGTGAAATATGGGGGTAACATGCCAGTCAAGATGGTACTTTCGTACAGGTGGTTTGCCCACTGCTTTATCCTGGGGAGTGCAAAGCCACAGTCTTTCAAGTGGATGTCTTCCTCCACTGGTTCTGGAGGGGCCTTGTGCCCAGAGTGCTTCATCCTGCCAAGGACTGAGGTAGTCGATGCCTTTCTCCACTGGTTCTGGAGGGGGCCTTGTGCCCAGAGTGCTTCATCCTGCCAAGGACTGAGGTAGTGGATGTGATACTCCACTGACGGTGGGGCAACATGGAAGCTGCCCAGGCCCCTGGAACTGACCACCAGCCTCGTACGAATGACCACTGGGGATGGCAGCCATGTCTGCAGTGGTGCCACTGGCTCAGGATGTGTCGTGGCCGGTGGCGGTGCTGGCGGCAGGCTCAGTAGCGGCGGTGCTTGCAGGGGCCATTGGGCAGCAGTGCTGGTGGGGGGCTCACTGACCTCGGTGCTGGCGGCGGTGTCATGAGCGGCGGTGTCATGAGCGGCGGTGCTGATGGGGGGCTCACTGACCTCGGTGGTGGCGGCGATGTCAGGAGAGGTGGTGCTGGTGGGGGGCTCACTGACCTTGGTGCTGGCAGCGGTGTCATGGGCAGCGGTGCTGGTGGCGGGCTCACTGACTGCGGTGCTGCTGAAGGGCACAGTGTCTGCGGTGCTGGTGAAGGGCTCAGTATCTTGGGTGCTGGCGGCGGTGCGCGTGGTGGCGGTGCATGTGGCGGTGCATGTGGCGGTGCTGGTGGCGGTATTGTCCACCGTGCAGGTTGGCGGCGATGTTGACTTGCCTTTCTTTTTCAGGCCCTTCCCCACCTTGGATGGTGGCGCAGCTGTCTTGCCACTCCCAACTATTGTCTTGGCTTAGCCCTTGGTGGCAGGTGTTTTAGCCTTCTCCCTCCGGGATGTGAGCAACTTCTTCTGGTTTGGGGTTGGGGGAATGTCCTTGCTCCTTTGGACACTGGCAGCCCTGCTGCTTGGCACACTCCAGAATCCGGTTACTGCTGGCACCACTATGCCCGGTGATGTGGTGGCTGAAGTGCTGGGTTGGGACCTGGAAAGGTGGGCCCTAGGGGACAGAAGGGGTGGGGGAGGTGAAGGGAAGAGGTAGTGGTTGTAGGAGGTGTTAGTTTGCTGACTTTGGGTAAAGGTGCATGGGCTGGAGGCTGTTGTGAGGTGGATGGCTGTTGGGTGGGCGTGTGACTGCGTTTGTGTACTTTGGGAGGAGGGCTCACAGACACACTGGTAGAGGACCCAGGGGATGTGTGAATGGTAGTGGGGGTGGTGATTGCATGTGAGCGGTGTGTGGTGATGGGCGTGCTGGTGATGGAGGTAGTGGCTGAGAATGTAGTGCATGCAGATGTGAGTGGAGACGTGACAGGGAGGGAGGAGGGAGACGTGGAGGAGTGGGACACAGTGGAGGCAGTGGATGTTGGTATGTGTGCATGGGTATGATGCTTGTGTGAGCGCCTGTGGGATGTGTGGTGCTTATGTTTGCCAGAGCTACCCTTGTGTGTTGAGGTGTGTGCATGCTGGTCTGATGGTGTGCTTGGGATAGGTTGAGGTACTGGGGATTGGGTCTGGGTGGAGGAAGATGGAGGGGGGAGGTTGGACACAGGGACAATGGCTGCCATCAGTGCTGAGGCCAGAGTCTGAAATGCTCACTGTTGGGCTGCCTGGCCAGAATGAAGGCCCTCCAGGTATGCATTTGTCTGTTGCAACTGCCTCACCACACCCTGGATGGCTTTCAGAATGGTAGACTGCCCAACAGTGAGGGATCTCAGGAGGTCAATGGCCTCCTCACTGATGGCAGCAGGGCTGACAGGGGCAGGGCCTGAGGTGCCTGGGGCGAATGAGATGCCCACCCTCCTGGGTGAGCGCCCACGGGGCACACGCTGAGGGGCTGCTGGGAGGGCGGTGCTGGTAGGGGAAGTGGCAGCTGTACCCGTAGATGTGGGGGCACAAAGGGGCCCGCCACCGCAAGGGAGCTCCCATCAGAGGAGGAGTCGGTGTTGCTGGTCTCTGCACCAGTCCCTGCCGTGGAGCTCCCCTCGGCCTCCGTCCCACTGGTGAATTCTGACTCCGTAGTCTCGCCCTCCAGGGCCATGTGGGATGCAGCTCCGTCCTGCTCCGGTGGCACAGCTCCTCCGCCTGATGATGCTAATGCACACAAGAACAGGAAGACCACAAAAATGGGGGGAAAGAAAGTAGAAAGACATGTTCAGTACGTGCAATACCGCTACAGTTGGCGACACAGCAGCCCTCTCCACAATGCCATGCACTTAGAGTTCCCTAATTCCTCACAGGTACATGGGGTACATGGCCTATGCCCGATTGCTGCACACATGGAAGTCACAGGCCTGAGTCGATGTAGATGGTTCTTACTACTAGTGGGGTTGGGGTGCCACTTAGCCTGCCGCACAAAGGGTCCTTGCCTGCAAGGCTCGCCCTAGACTAGGGGAACCCACAGCCCACCTCCCCCAACCAGACACCACCAATGCGCGCAGAGTCAGATGGATGTGACTGAACTCACCCCCTTGTGGCTGCTGTGATGCCCTCAAGCGCCCATCCAACTCCAGATACGCCACTGCCAGGATCCGGAACATCATGGGGGTCATGGTGCGACGGGTACCCCTCCCACGTTGGGAGGCCATCCCCAGCTGGGCCTCCGCCATCTTCTTGCCCCAGCAGCGAATGTCCTCCCATCTTTTCCAGCAGTGGGTGCTCCGTCTGTGGTGGACCCCCAGGGCCCGGACGTCCTTGGCGATGGCACGCCAAATATCCTTCTTCTGGTGGGCGCTGACCCACAGGAATACTACAGGGGAAAAGGTACAACATTAACCGTCCGGACCATCACCGCCATTGGCCCATGTTCCCACCCTTGCCCTGACGCACATACACTCACCGTCGGGTCATGCACACTTCACCCCCCCCATCCGCCATCCACACCACTCAAAACAGGCATTGCCCATACAGCATGCTCACAGTGTACTCACCTGTTTGTCTGGAGGACCGTAGAGTAGTGTGTACTGGGGGAGGACCCCATCCACTAGTTTATCCAACTCCTCCGATGTGAAGGCAGGGGCCCTTTCCCAGACACATGAGCCATCGTCGCTTCCAGACTGAGGTCACAGCAGCACTTTCAGTGTAGGTCCTCTCCTGTTGAAGATCAGGTATCAAGTGAGTGAACAGAGAGAAAATGGCGGTCATGTCCGCGGCGGTGCGTACCGTCACCACCGGCGTACATCGTCATTGGCTCCTGGGACCCATAGGGTCCATTGTTAACCAATGCAGGATTGCGCCGCGGTCTTCGGCCGCCTACCGCGACAGTGTAAAACACCAGCTCAGTTACCTCTTATCCCCTTGTCCCACATTACAGGTCATGCAGCTGACATTTCAGGGGGCCACATGGCATTAATTTTAAATGCGTCACACATATCTAGGCCTTGTATACACACTAAGACAGGCATATAGCGGATTGACAAATGTGTGCAATAAAGTTGTTGTTTTAGTACCTCTGTGTTGGCTGACCCTCTGATCGCTGTTCTCATCCATAGAGCACGTCCACTGGGGCAGGTGATGAGATGGCGGCATCCTCCGGTGTACAGACAGCTGGTGGACCTGTCGACAATGGAAGAGCGACATGTGATTGTCAACTACAGACTTGATTGTGCCACAATCCATGAACTGTGTGCCCAGTTGGATCCAGACCTGATGTCAGCTATCCGCCATCCCACAGGAATCCCCCCTCTAGTGCAGATCCTGTCAGTACTCCATTTCCTGGCAAGTGGGTCTTTTCAAACTACAGTGGCCATAGCATCAGGGATGTCCCAGCCTATGTTCCCAAATGTGTTGTCCAGAGTGTTGTTTGACCTGCTGAAGCACATGCGCAGCTACATCGTTTTCCCTCAGGTGGAGGATTTGCCTCCAGTGAAAGGTGACTTCTATGCCGTGGGGCATATCCCCAACATCATAGGTGCCATTCATGGGACCCATGTGGCCTTGGTACCCCCCTCAGGAGTGAACAGGTGTACAGAAACCGGAAGAGCTACCATTCTATGAATGTGCAGACGGTGTGGTTGGCAGATCAGTACATCTCCCATGTGAACGCCAAGTTTCCTGGCTCAGTGCATGATGCTTACATTCTGAGGAATAGCAGCATCCCTTATGTGATGGGGCAACTTCAGAGGCACCATGTATGGCTAATAGGTGAGGACAAGGACCCTATACAGTGTGAATAGTTGTCTGGGGTTGTCCCTAAGGGTTAGTGTATGTCTAACAGTTGTCCCTCGACATTTGCAGGTGACTCTGGCTACCCCAATCTGTCATGGCTACTGACCCCAGTGAGGAATCCCAGGACAAGGGCAGAGGAACGGTACAATGAGGCACATGGGCGAACTAGGAGGGTTATAGAGAGGACCTTCGGCCTCCTGAAGGTCAGGTTCCGGTGCCTCCATATGACAGGTGGTTCTCTCTACTACTCACTGAAGAAGGTGTGCCAGATCATCGTGGCCTGATGTATGCTGCACAGCTTGGCTTTGCGACAACAGGTGCCTTTTCTGCAGGAAGATGGTCCAGAAGGAGGTCTTGTGGCAGCTGTGGAGCCTGTGGACAGTGAAGAAGAGGAGGCAGAAGAAGAGGACATAGACAACAGAAACACCGTGATCCAGCAATACGTCCAGTGAGACACAGGTAAGAAGACATCACTGCCTCCTACATCTGATAAAATTGTTCGATCTATCAACTGTCTGTAACATTCACCCAGTGTATGGACCCTAATTTGTCACTTTCCCTTTCGATTTCACAGATGTGGGTACCACTGTGTGACCTCTGCTATGTTACCTCATGGACTAGAGCTGTGTGACATAGGTATGTTGACAATACAATGGACATTGCTATTTCCCTCAGTTATTGCAAATACACATTTATGAAAGCACAGACTGACTCCAGATTGTTTTGTGATTCAAGGGTGTTTATTTAAGTACTAAATAGTGGAGGGGGTTGTAAAATGGTCAGGGGTGATGGTGGAGGAATGTCCATGGCAGAGTCCAGTCTATTTGTCTCACAGGTGCATTGTCCAAAGGGGCATAGGAAGTGGAGCCAGGGCAGTTTAAGGACGGACAGGGTGACAAAGTGGGACAGAGGGATGACATTCAGGGTGGTCTCATTACTTGGCAGGGGTCTTGGCATTGTTCTCTGTCTTTGTCCTGGATCTCAGGGACCGTTTGCAGGGTGGTTCTCCATCTGCAGGGGGTGGGGTGCTGGTGTCGTGGTCCTGTGGCGGTGCCTCCTGTCCACTAGCGCCGGCGGAGGTGGTGGGCAGTTCATCGTCCAGGCTAGTGTCAGGGGTCCCTTGATGTGCCACAGTGTCCCTCCTGGTGTTCACAAGGTCCTTCAGCACCCCTACAATGGTGTCCAGGGTGGTGTTGATGGACTTGAGTTCCTCCCTGAACCCCGAATACTGTTCCTCCTGCATCCGCTGGGTCTCCTGAAACTTGGCCAGTACCGTTGCCATCGTCTCCTGGGAATGATGTTACGCTCCCATGATGTTGGAGAGGGCCTCGTGGAGAGTGGGTTCCCTGGGCCTCTCCTCCCCATGTCGCACAGCGGACCTCCCAGTTCCCCTGTTTTCATGGGCCTCTGTCCCCTGAAACGTGTGCCCACTGCCACTGCCCCCAGGTCCGTGCTGTTCTTGGGGTGGTGGGTTAGCCTGGGTTCCCTGTAGTGGTGGACACACTGCTGCTTGACGTGTCCTGGGGACAGAGGTATGGGCCCGCTGGGTGGGTGTTGTACTGGTGTTTCCAGAGGGGGGAGGCTCTGTGGTGGCCTGTGACTGTGTGAGGGGAATCGTCTGTCCAGAGGTCCCAGATGGGCTGGGCTGGTCATCTAGATCCAGTTGGACAGAGCTGCTGTCATCACTGTGGGCCTCTTCTGTGGGGGGAGTGGACATGTCTGGACCCTCCTGTCTGGTGACGTTGGGTAGGGGTCCTGCAGGGGTGTAAAGGCATGATTATTGCATCTGTCTGTGCCATGGTGTGCAATGGGTGGGTGACCCTGTACTACAGTGCTTACATTCCTGTGTAGGACCTTGTGTGATAATTGTTTAGGGGTCTGTGTGGGTATGTGTAGTGGACATACATTGGTGATGGGTGTCCATGCTTTGTTGTTGCATGCAGGGCTTGGTGTTGGGATGTGTGGTTTGTGATAGTGGGACATATGTGAGGAGTTGGAGTGATGGGGGTGAGGACGAGGGTGGGGGTATGTGATGGCATGCAGGTAGGGCGGGGATGAAGTAGTTAAAGATTTGACTTACCAGAGTCCCTTCCTACAGCTACTCCTGCGAGGCCCTCAGGATGCAGTATAGCCAAGACCTGCTCCTCCCATGTAGTTAGTTGTGGGGGAGGAGGTGGGGGTCCGCCGCCAGCCCTCCGAACCGCAATGTGGTGTCTTGAGACCACGGAACGCACCTTCCCCCGTAGGTCATTCCACCTCTTCCTGATGTCATCCCGTGTTCTTGGGTGCTGTCCCACTGCGTTGACCCTGTCCACGATTCTCCACCATAGCACCATCTTCCTAGCTGTGGAGGTGTGATCCGAATAGCTGTGGCTCTACCCGGATGATTTCCTCCACCATTACCCTGAGCTCCTCCTCAGAAAACCTGGGGTGTCTTTGTGGTGCCATGAGGTGGTGTGGGTGATGTGTGAGGTGGTGTGTGTTGTGATGTGTGGGGTGATGTTAGGGGTGTGTGGTGTTTTGTGCGTGGATGTGTATGAGTGATGGTGTTGTGTGCCTCTGTATGCTGGTGTGGTCTTTGCTTTGCTGTCTATCTGCTTCTTCCAACTTTTCGGTAGTAAGGGTTTGTGGGTAATGTGGGTGTGTGTTTTATATTGTATTGGGTGTGTGGGAGTGGTGTGTGTATGTGTATCAGTTGTGTGTATTTCGAATTGTCCAATGTGGTTGTGTTTTGTAAAATTGTGTGTATTTTGAGCGCGGCGGTGTGTACCGCCAATGGAATACCGCGGTTGAAAGACCGCCGCGTGGATTCATGGGTCGTGATAGTGTGGGCGTATTCCTGTTGGCGTGATGGTATCGGTTTTGTTATCGCCAATTTATCACTGACATTTGGTGTGGCGGACTTGTGTGGGTGTCTAGATTTTGGTGGATTCTGAGCTGTGGGTCGTAATATCGGTGGCAGAATTCCATGGCCGCAGTGGTGTGTTGGCGGTATTCTGCACGGAGGTAAGCGGGATTTACCGCCAATGTTGTAATGAGGGCCTATGTCCCAGGTTTGGCAAAGACACAGTGCTGATGCAACTATGCCCTCAGATATAGTACGGTGCACCCTGCCTTAGGGGTGTAAGGCCTACCAGAGGGGTGGCTTCCCCATATCATATGCAGTATAGGGTGGACAGGGTACACAGGGAGTGTGCCATGTCGAGTTTGCCTTTTTAGATTTGCCCCAGTACACTCAGCCTGCAATGGCAGTGCTTGGTGCATCTGGGTGCAAGGCCCTGGAGGATGGTATAATCAGTGGTGCTGCCCTCAGGGGCCGACCATTATTGTGCCAAGCATCACAACCGATTTAGGGAAAGAGCTCTGGCCCAGTGAACCTGATTAGCAGGGGCCCTGGGCACTTCAACATCTAGGACACCTCAGCATCAAGCAAAAAGTGAGGGCTAACCATGCAAAAAGAGCCCTCCTCTCACACTACCCACCCTCAAATGAAAAAGGATGAGGTTACACTTTCCCTGGTGAGTTTTCATCTTCTAAGTGGAAGATCCTGGAGAGGTCATCTGCATTGGTATGGGCAGTCCCAGGCCTGTGTTCCACTTTAACGTCCATCCCATGTAGGGAAATTGACCACCTAAGCTGTTTGGGGTTTTCACCTTTCATTTGTTGCAGCCATCTGAGAGGCCTGTGGTCAGTCTGAACAGTGAAGTGAGAGCCAAACAAGTATGTTCTCAACATCGGCAGACCCAAACCACAGCAAAGGCTTCCCTCTCTATGGCACTCCATTTTTGTTCCCTAGGGAATACCTTTTTGCTAATAAAAGCAACTGTCTGGTCATGCCAATCATCATTCCTTAGGGAAAGGACTGCTCCTATCCCTATTTCAGATGCATCAGTCTGGACTATGAATTCCCTGGAGTAGTCAGGTGCTTGTAGAACTGGAGCAGAGCACATAGCTTGTCTCTTGACAACTCACTGTCCAGTTGATCTTTCTGGGCATCTTCTTGGAGGTAAGTTCTGTGAGGGGGCAACTATTGTGCCATAATCCTTCATAAACGTCCAGTAATATACAGTTAAGCAAAGGAATGCCCTGACTTGTGTCTGGATTGTAGGAGCTTCCCAAGCCATAATAGTCAGAATCTTGGGTTGTAGAAGTTGTACTTGGTCTCCACCAACTAGGTGGGCCAAGTACACAACTTTTCCCTACCCTATCTGGCACTTACTGGCCTTGATAGTGAGGCCTGCCTTTTACATAGCCTCCAGGGCCTTTTCTAGGGGGGTCAGGTAATCCTGCCAGGTGGAACTATAGACAGCTATGTCATCTAAGTAAGCTGCATCATAAGCTTCCAGCCCAGCAAGGACTTGGTTCCCAAACTTCGGAAGGTGGCAGGTTCATTCTTTAGTCCAAAGGGCATATCAGTGAACTGATAATCCCCACCAGGAATAAAGAATGCTGACCTCTCTTTTGCTGCTGGGGTTGGACCAGCCTGCCAGTACCGTGATGTTAAATCAAAAGTACTCAGATATTTGGCTGCTCCTAATCTGTCTATCAGCTCATCAGCTCTTGGGATTGGGTGTGCATCTGTTTTGGTTACAAAGTTGATGCCCCTGTAGTCCACACAAAACCTAATTTATTTCTTGTCACCCGTGGAGTGAGGCTTGGGGACTAACACTACTGGGCAAGCCCAGGGGCTCTCTGAAGGTTCAATGACGCCCAAATCCAACATTTTCTTGATTTCAGCTTCTATGCTTTCTCTGACATGGTCAGACTGTCTGTAAATCTTGTTCTTGACAGGCAGGCTGTCACCAGTGTCCACCAGTGTCCACATCATGGGTACACCAGTTTGTCTTTCCAGGGATAGAGAAAAGCTCGGTATATTGGTTGAGGACTTTCTTGCAATCAGTCTGCTGTTGCTCTGTGAGGGTGTCTGACAAGACCACTCCATCCACAGAACCATCTTTGGGGTTGCTGGAGTGGATATCAGGGAGAGGTTCACTCTCTTCCTCCTGTCCCTCATCTGTAACCATTAGCATGGTCACATCAGCTCTATCATAAAAAGGTTTTAGGCGGTTGACATGTATGATTCTTTTGGGGTTTTTGCAACTGCCTTGGTCAACTAGATAAGTGACCTCCCCTTTTTTTTCAAGAATGGGATAGGGCCCAGACCATTTGTTCTGGGGGGCCCTTGGTGCCACAGGCTCCAACACCCAAACTTTCTGCCTTGTTTGGAACTCCACCATAGCAGCTTTTTGATCATGCCAGAGCTTTTGAAGCTCCTGGCTGGCCTGAGGATTTTTGCTGGCTCTCTCTATATACTCAGCCATCCTGGAATGTAGGCCAAGCACATAGTCCACAATGTCTAGTTTGGGCTCTTTCAGAGGGCTCTCTCAGCCTTTCCTTACAAGACTCAGTGGTGTCCTAACAGGGTGCCCAAACAAAAGTGCAGAGGGTAAACAACCCACGCCCTTCTGTGGCACTTCCCTGTAGGCAAACAACAGGCAAGGAAGTAGGACATCCCATCTCCTTCTGAGCTTTTCAGGGACTCCTCCAATCATGCCTATTAGGGTTTGGTTAAACCTTCTAACCAACCCATTTGCTTGTGGGTGGTATGGCGTGGTGAACTTATAAGTCACCCCACATTCCTGCTACATGTGTTTTAGATATGCAGACATGAAGTTTGACCCTTTGTCTGATACTACCCGTAGGGAAATGCCTCCTTGGCATGGTTACCCGCTGACATTTTGCCTTTGCTGATGCCAAGTTATGATTTGAAAGTGTGCTAACCAGGCCCCAGCACCAGTGTTCTTTCCCTAACCTGTACCTTTGTTTCCACAATTGGCACACCCTGGCATCCAGGTAAGTCCCTTGTAACTGGTACCCCTGGCACCAAGGGCCCTGATGCCAGGGAAGGTCTCTAAGGGCTGCAGCATGTTTTATGCCACCCTGGGGACCCCTCACTCAGCACAGACACACTGCTTGCCAGCTTGTGTGTGCTGGTGGGGAGAAAATGACTAAGTCGACATGGCACTCTCCTCAGGGTGCCATGCCAACCTCACACTGCCTATGGCATAGATAAGTCACCCCTCTAGCAGGCCTTCCAGCCCTAAGGCAGGGTGCACTATACCACAGGTGAGGTCATAGGTGCATGAGCACTATGCCCCTACAGTGTCTAAGTAAAACCTTAGACATTGTAAGTGCAGGGTAGCCATAAGAGTTTATGGTCTGGGAGTCAGTCATACACGAACTCCACAGCACCATAATGGCTACACTGAAAACTGAGAAGTTTGGTATCAAACTTCTCAGCACAATAAATGCACACTGATGCCAGTGTACCTATTATTGTAAAATACACCCAGAGGGCATCTTAGAGATGCCCCCTGAAAACATACCCGACTTCCAGTGTGGGCTGACTAGTTTTGCCAGCCTGCCACACACCAGACATGTTGCTGGCCACATGGGGAGAGTGCCTTTGTTACTCTGTGGCTAGTAACAAAGCCTGCACTGGGTGGAGGTGCTTCTCACCTCCCCCTGCAGGAACTGTAACACCTGGCGGTGAGCCTCAAAGGCTCACCCCCTTTGTTATAGCGCCACAGGGCATCCCAGATAGTGGAGATGCCCGCCCCCTCCGGCCACGGCCCCACTTTTGGCGGCAAGGCCAGAGCAGATTATCAGAAAAACAAGGAGGAGTCACTGACCAGTCAGGACAACCCCTAAGGTGTCCTGAGCTGAGGTGACTATGACTTTTAGAAATCCTCCATCTTGCAGATGGAGGATTCCCCCAATAGGATTAGGGATGTGCCCCCCTCCGCTTAGGGAGGAGGCACAAAGAGGGTGTAGCCACCCTCAGAGCTAGTAGCCATTGGCTACAAACCTCCCAGACCTAAACACACCCCTAAATTGAGTATTTAGGGGCCCCCAGAACCTAGCAAGATAGATTCCTGCAACCTGAAGACGAAGAAGGACTGCTGACCTGAAGCCCTGCAGAGAAGACGGAGACACCAACTGCTTTGGCCCCAGCCCTACCGGCCTGTCTCCCCACTTCAAGAAAAACTGCAACAGTGACGCGTCCCCCAGGGTCCAGCGACCTCTGAAGCCTCAGAGGACTACCCTGCATCTAAAAGGACTCCCGAGGACAGCGGCCCTGTTCCACAAAGGCTGAAACTTGCAACAAAGAAACAACTTTAAAAGGACTACACGTTTCCCGCCGGAAGCGTGAGACTTTCCACTCTGCACCCGACGCCCCGGCTCGACCTGCGGAGAAACAACACTTCAGTGAGGACTCCCAGGCGACTGCGAGCCCGTGAGTAGCCAGAAGTGACCCCCCTGAGCCCCCACAGCGACGCCTGCAGAGGGAATACAGAGGCTCCCCCTGACCGCGACTGCCTGCTTCAAAGAACCGACGCCTGGTAAAGACACTGCACCCGCAGCCCCCAGGACCTGAAGGATCCGACCTCCAGTGCAGAAGTGACCCCCAGGTGGCCCTCTCCCTTGCCCAGGTGGTGGCTACCCCGAGGAGCCCCCCCCCCCCTTGCCTGCCTGCTTTGCTGAAGAGACCCCTGGGTCTCCCATTGAAACCTATTGCAAACCCAACGCCTGTTTGCACTCTGCACCCGGCCGCCCCTGTGCCGCTGAGGGTGTACTCTTTGTGCTGACTTGTGTCCCACCCGGTGCCCTACAAAACCCCCCCCTGGTCTGCCCTCCGAAGTCGCGGGTACCTACCTGCTGGCAGACTGGAACCGGGGCACCCCCTTCTCCATTATAGCCTATGCGTTTTGGGCACCACTTTGACCTCTGCACCTGACTGGCCCTGAGCTGCTGGTGTGGTAACTTTGGGGTTGCCCTGAACCCCCAACGGTGGACTACCTTGGACCCAATTTTGAACCCTGTAGGTGCTTTACTTACCTGCAAAACTAACCAATACTGACCTCCCCCAGGAACTGTTGAATATTGCAGTGTCCAATTTTAAAATAGCTTATTGCCATTTTTGCCAAAACTGTACATGCTCTTGTGATGATTCAAATTTCCTAAGATACCTGAGTGAAATACCTTTCATTTAAAGTATTGTTTGTAAATCTTGAACCTGTGGTTCTTAAAATAAACTAAGAAAATACATTTTTCTATATAAAAACCCGTTGGCCTGGAATTGTCTTTGAGTGTGTGTTCCTCATTTATTGCCTGTGTGTATAACAAATGCTTAACAGTACCCTCTGATAAGCCTCCTGCTCGACCACACTACCACAAAATAGAGCATTAGAATTATCTATTTTTGCCACTATCTTACCTCTAAGGGGAACACTTGGACTCTGTACATGCTATTTCTTACTTTGAAATAGTGCATACAGAGCCAACTTCCTACACTACCTCCTTAGGAAACCCTACTGTGGTAAAAATACCCAAGAGGGCTTAAGCAACTGCAGGTGCAGTAATGGACGTAAGGGGTATAGCCTCAGGATACCTAGTGGCATGATCCACTACTACTAGTATGTATCGGTGTCCTGATGCTGTTGCAGGGTCAAGGGGCAACACTGTCAACCCCTACTCTTTCAAAGGGAAAACCAACCACAGGCTGTGGTACTAGGGGAGACTTTAAGAACCAACCTGCTTTGCCACTGGCCTGGCAGGTGGGATAGGACTGACAAAAGTCCTTTACTTTTTGGGACATACCTGGCCATTAGAAGTAGTTAACTAACCTACTCCAAGTCTTGTTGTGGCCCAGATGCCCTGCTGGGGGGATGTCATGGGCTAGAGTGAGGAGAAATTCTCTGAACCTCTGGGACACTACCACCCTCCTGGATGCACCAGGCTTTAAGTTTCTGGCCTCAGTGTACAGGAGCTCCTCCTCCCAGTAAAACCTGTGGGTACCACTGACATTTCCTAGCTCCTCCTGAGCATCTTGCTTTCTCAGGACTTCAAGAGTGGGACACTCTCTTTGCCCCTGGCACAGATCTTTCCTAGAGAGTCCCCCTGGGCCCAAGAGCTCTGTGTGGTAAGGCCCAAGCTCTTCAGGCTCAGTTCCCTCAAAGGTGGGTGACTCCTCCTCCTGAGAAGAGGGGTCCTGTCTTTGGATCTGTTTGAAATTGGTACCCCAGTTTTCCTGCTTTTTCTCTTGGGAGGCTGGTCCATTGTTTCAGGATTCAGCTCTCCTTTTTTCCTCTGAAGTCTGCTCTGTGCCCTAGTCTTGACACATGCCCAATCAGGGATTCCAAGCATTGCTGCATGGGTCTTTAGCTCTACCTCAGCCCAAGGGGAAAGCTCTAGGTTATTTCCAAGCAGGCAATCTACAGGGATGGATGAGGACACAACCACATCTTTCTGCCCTGCTACTCCTCCCCATTCAAAGTTTCCCATAGCCATGGGGTGGAACTTGGGGGTTCATTATGAACACGGCGGTAAACACTGCCTTGTTCATGCTGACAGTGTTTCCATAGACCGCCAACCCCCCCCCGAGATCCTGCCGGCCGCATAGTGAACATTCTGCTGGGCCGGCGGGCGGAAACAATGTAGGCAGAATGTAGGGCCGGGACATTACCGACAGCTCCACATGGAGGCACCGTCAATGCTGCTGTGCGGCGGGTGCAGCAGCACCCGTCGCGCAGATCACTGCCCGTAATTCGGGCAGTGATCTTCGCGACAGTGCACTGCACGGGGGCTCCTGCACAACCCATGCCAAGTGCATGGGCAGTGCAGGGGCCCCCAGGGGGGCCACAGAGCACCCCTTTCGCCAGCCATTTTCTGGCAGGGGAACCCGCCAGGGAAAGGCTGGGGGAAACAGGATACATTATCCGGAGGGCAGCGCTGATAATGTTATCCGCCATCATCAGGCTGCCTGTCGGCAGTAGCCTGGCGTTGGCTGAGTGTCGCCATAGATGGCCCTCCATGTGTTAATAATATGGCGGTTCAGACCACCATGCTGGTGGCGGTCTTTTCCGCTGGCGCCGGCATGGCGGTCTGAACCGTCAAGTTCATAATGAGGGCCTTGGTCTCATTGGTGACAGGATAAGACCTCCCTACCAGGAACTGAGTTGAGGGAACCAGGTGCTGAGACACCATAGTGATACTAGCCACTGTATCCCTCAAGGCTTCAGTTTTTCACCATTAATGACAGGGTGCTGTCTGTATTTTTTCATGTTACTTGGCCAGGCAGCAAAGGATAGACCTACCTCACCCTCAGTGACTAATGTTGTCTCCGTGGGAACACTGACATAGTCAGGCCACACCTCTGACCCCATCTGGATATTGGCAACTGCATTTACTGCAGGTTGACTAGAGGCATTTTTCTTGTTTTTACAACCTGAGTTTCCAGTTTGGTGCTCTTTTGTTTTACAGTCATGGCAACAAGCCTTGTTGGGGTCAAAGTCCTTCCCTTTGTACCCTCTCCTAGACTATGAAAAGTCTCTGGGCCCACCCACCTGTGCAGATTTTTTGGGGCCTTGAGAAGGCTCTTTGTTGTTTTTACCCTGGCTCCCATTTTTCCCTTGGGGGGCTTTCTGGCCTCTTTCTTTTGGTCCCCACCAGCGGTAGTTTTGGTCACCCTTGTTTTGACTCAATGATCTGCCTTCGTCCCCAACTCTTGAGGGGAAAGTGGACCCAGATCTACCAGATATTGATGTAGCCTATCATTGGAACAATTACTCAACAGACGCTCTTTCATAAAAAAATTATACAGCCCATCATAGTATTGTACCTTGTTCCCAGCTAACCAACCACCAAGCATTTTTACTGAATAGTCCAGAAAGTCAACCCAGGTTTGGCTCTGGGATTTTCGAGCCTCCCTGAACTTTATTCTGTACTCTTTAGTTGTAAATTCAAAGCCCTATATCAGGGTGCCCTTCATGAGGTCATAGGATTTAGAATCTGCCTCATTCAGTGACAGGAGCCTATCCCTGCACTTTCCTCAGAATAACTATCTTAACAGTGTGCTTCAGTGTTTCTTTTCAATTTCCCACCAAATGAAGGCTCTTTCAAAGGCAGAAAATCATTTCACTATTTCATCCCCTTCAGTGAAGGGAGGGACAACTCCTTTTTGGAGTTTAATGTTGAAAGATTTCTCTTTCAACACTTGGATGCTGCCACCAGAGATGGGTGCCAAGCCCAACTCGTTTCTTTGCTTTCCTATCTCTAAAAGCTGTCTTTCTAAAGCCAGTCTTTTGGTTAGCCACGCAAGTTCCTGTTACGACTCTGTCATCCCATCTCTAGGGGGCGCTGTAAAGGGACTGTCTGTAGCCTGGAAATCACCTTGAGCACTCATCTAGAGTCCTTTTCTGACTCCCGTTTGTTTCCCTTTTTGCTATGGTATGCTTTTGTAGAATTACATTTGCTTCCTGGGACTGCAAATCCCATAATGCACAGCCTGGTAGTCAGGAAAGCCTGGATGGATTCTGCTATACATTGTTTTCTATGGGAGGAGTCCAGTTGCTCCTTTTTATTGGATTCTCTCCTTCAGGACTTGTTAGTGCCTGAAACTACACACACCTGAGACCTCTCCTGTGCAGCCCAGTCATGTGATTCCACCTGGGGTTTGCTGCAGCCTGGAACTGCTTATAAGCAGCCATTTCCTCAAGATCCTCATCGTGCATTCGAGTTCGATTCCTTTGTGGTCCAGACCCTTTATCGGATGGTGTTCCAGTCTTGTTCTTGTTCTGTTTCAGCTTGAACCTGCTTTCTGTTTCTCTGCCCTGTTCCTGCTTGTTCCAGCCAGAGTCTGCCCCCTGTCTGTTAGCCTTGTTCCTGTTTGTTTCTTCCAGACCATGCTCCCTGTTTCTCAGTCCTGTTCTGCCTTGTTTCAGCCTGAACCTGCTCTCAGTTTCTCAGTCCTGTTTCCTGCTAGTTGCAACTCCCTGTATTCCAGTCCTGTTCTTGCTTGTTCCAACCAGAGCCTGCTCTCTGTTTCCCATTCTTGTTTCTGCTTGTTCCAGCCAGAGCTTGTGCTCTGTTTTCCAGTCCCTTTCCTGCCTTTGCTTCAGCCTGAGCCTGTTCCCAGTTTCTACCTCTGCTTCCTAGTTTGTTCCTTTTGTTTCCGTTTCCTCTTGGGTATTTGTATCTGGTAAGTGTACTATCAGTCTTCACCTGTGTATAAGTGTTTTCCTTTGTACTGGGGTTGGCTCCTGGTTTCCAGGAGGAAATTCCAGCCCCCATCCTTTGTCTAGTGTTATACGTATTCTTTAGTGCCTAAGTGACAGTGTGCTATTGCTGTTTTTCCAGGAATTGCCACTGTGTTTCCAGCTGGACCCACAAGGGCTTGTCTTGTGTATGTAAGTACAATCCTTGTTTGTGCTCTAAGGGTCCAGAGACAGAATCACATCTGCTCCCTCCTTTCTATGGGGTGTGCGGGGTGACTATCTGTAGGAGCAATCTGCACAGAGGCATTGACATTCCCTGTTGCTGTGGGAAGTTCTGAGCCCTACCCAATGTACAACCTAAGTGGTAACCTCAGTGTGTTTGTCCATTAGTAATCTGTTTCCTGACTGTTCACACTAAAGTTGCTCTGCTTTTACTTTCCTGTTTCCTGTGCCTGTCCATAGCTGTCCTTTCCCGTGTATGCCTTTAGCTGCTCTTCTTCCCCAGTGCACTACCTCTTTGGGATATTTTGTGACCTCAGTAGGTGCCCCAACTAGAGTCCTGATCAGACCTGCCCGAAACTGTGACAGTTCCAGGTCTGTGTCTGTGGATGCTTTAGAGCTGCTGTGGGAAGAGGAGCAACCCTCATCCCCCAGCTCTACAGGATCTTCATCCACCTCAGATGCATCAACATTATCACATGGGGGATGATCTTTTTCATACTGGGCCACTAGAAACCTAAGTTTCTCTGTATTGGTTTTTTTTCCTGTTTGAATCTTGTATAGTCTGCCTCATAAGGTTCCAGGTTGAGCTACTGGGTTTCGACCTCTGTATCAGACATTTTTATCTTACTAAAGTTGAGACCATTTTAGAATTTAGAATTCCCCTTTTAGGATAACCAACTAAAGCAAAGACCTTTAAACTTTTTCTAAGTTGTAGGGACCTAACCAGGGCCCTAACAAGTACTTTTAGAAATGTGTAAACATTTTTTTAGTCAATTAGAAAATCAAAAATAGTTATCTGAAGACAATTTAGAGAGTTATTCATGTGTTCACACAATTGAAAAAGTGTTATCAGCAAATGCAAAATCTTTATCTCACCGCTGCCACCAAATGTAGAAGGCTGGCCCTCTATGTAGGGTGCAAAACTAGGCACACCATGCAGAGGGTCCAGGCAACCACGGGTTGGTTTCCAGAGGTAAAAATTAGACCACCTAATGCTCCAATTGTTATGGTAGCTGGTCGACCAGTTAGGCTAATCAAGGAGATGTGCTAAGTATTTGCTGTACTCACATATCCAATCATGCACCACACATACTCAATGAATAACGTGAGACCATAATTTATAAAAAATACTTCAGACTTTCATATACATTTTAGGACCAAGTTCTTTAAGATATGTTAAGTACTTTTTGAGATGTGACTTTTCAAGGTTTTAATAAAGTGGGCCTTGCAGGACGTTGTGGGCGCTCTGGTGGGAGATCCGGGGTGTCACTGAAGTCCCTCAACTGGGGCTTCCTCCTGGTCCAGTTGCGGCTCTGGTTGAGCTGTTTTTGGGGTTGTGTGACGTGCACTGACCAGTACATCGGGTACTGGCACAACTCAGCCATGGGAGGGCGCTGAGCCACCATTGTTGGTACACTTGCAGCTCTCATCTGGGCTGCTGTTGGTGTGTCGTTGGGTTTAGCTGTGACGTCCGGTTGTGGAGATATCATCCAGTCGGTGAAGTGTCCCTCACCCATTTGCAGGTTCTTTTCAGGTTCCTTTGGTTTCCTGAGTGGTGCTTGCAGGAGGCTGGCCTGGCTTATAGTGGGTACCTTGTGGTACTTACACCTTGTGCCAGGTCCAGTTATCCCTTATTAGTAGAATAGAGGTGTTTCTAGCAGATTAGGGTGATAGAGGTAGCTATGGCAAAGCAGCTTAGGCTGAAATAGAAGACATGTAAAGCTCCTACTATACCACTTATATCATATAGCACAATATCATAAGAAAACACAATACTCAGAGTTACTAAAAATAAAGGTACTTTATTTTAGTGACAATATGCCAAAAATATCCCAGAGGATACCCTCACTTAGGAGGTAAGTAATATACACAAATTATATGTACACAAACCCAAAACACGTAAGTAACAGTAAGAAAAGTAGTGCAAACGATGTTGAATCACAATAGGATGCAATAGGTAGACATAGGCCTGGGGGCAACACAAACCATATACTCCAAAAGTGGGATGCGAATCACGAATGGATCCCAGGCATATGGGAGATTGTAGAGGGTCGCTGGGACTGTGAGAAAACAGTAAGGGTGTCCAAAATACCCCACCCCAAGACCCTGAAAAGTAGAAGTAAAGTTACCCTACTACCCCGGAAAGACAGTATAGACATGATAGGGGATTCTGCAAGAACCACAAGCACCAGCAAAACATTGAAGACAGATTCCTAGACCTGAGGACCTGTAAAGGAAGGGGACCAAGTCCAAGAGTAACGAAAGTGTCCAGGGGGGGGCAGGAGCCCACTAAACCCCAGATGAAGGTGAAAAGGGCTGCCTCTGGGTGGAAGAAGCCAAAGATTCTGAAACAACGAAAAGGGCTAGGAACCTCTCCTTTGGAAGGAAGATGTGCGACGGTATGCTGGAGGTTGCCGAAGTGTTTCCATGCAGAAAGACCACAAACAAGCCTTGCTAGCTGCAAGAGTTGCGGTTGAAGATTTTGGGTGCTGCTGGAGACCAGGAAGGACCAGGATGTAGCCCTTTGGAGGAGAAGACAGAGGGGGTGCTCAGCAACTCAGTGAGCCCCTGCAGAAGCAGGCAGCACCCACAGAAGTACCGGAGCAGGCACTTAGAAGATCTGAGGACAGCGGTCAACTCAGAGTCACAAAGGAGGGTCCCAAGACATCAGAGTCCAACTCAGCGAGTTGGGCAATGTAGGACGGAGTGCTGGGGACTCAGGCTAGGCTGTGCACAAAGGAAGTCCTGGAAAAGTGCACAAAAGCCGGAGCAGCTGCAAATCATGCAATACACAGGATTGCTCTCTGGCATGGGGAGGCAAGGACCTACCTCCACCAAATTTGGACAGAAGGGCCACTGGACAGTGGGAAACACTTGTACCCAGCTCCTGTGTTCCAGGGACCAAGCTCGTCAGGAAGAGAGGGGACCCAGAGGACTGGTGATGCAGAAGTTTTGTACCTGTGTTGGCAGGGGGAAGATTCCGTCGACCCAAGAGAGATTTCTTCTTGGCTTCCAGTGCAGGGTGAAGGCAGACAGCCCTCAGAGCATACACCACCAGGAAACAGTCGAGAAAGC
Organism: Pleurodeles waltl; assembly: GCF_031143425.1. NCBI lineage: Eukaryota > Metazoa > Chordata > Amphibia > Caudata > Salamandridae > Pleurodeles > Pleurodeles waltl. Next base: position 1,219,605,849 of record NC_090445.1, on the reverse strand, counting down.
CAGCAGAATGAGACGCTACAATGTTGCTGGTAGTCAGCTTGCTACTTTGTTGCAGTTTTGCAGGCGTCCTGGAGCAGTCAGCAGTCGATCCTTGGCAGAAGTCAAGGAGGGAAGTGCAGAGGAACTCTGGTGAGCTCTTGCATTCGTTATCTGAGGAATAGCCCAGAGGAGAGACCCTAAATAGCCAGAAAAGGAGGTTTGGCTACCAAGAAAGGAAGTTTGGCAACTGAAAGAGGTAAGCACCTATCAGGAGGGGTCTCTGACATCACCTGCTGGCACTGGCCACTCAGAGCAGTCCATTGTGCCCCAACACCTCTGAATCCAAGATGTCAGAGGTCTGGGACACACTGGAGGAGCTCTGGGCACCTCCCCTGTGAGGTGCAGGTCAGGGGAGTGGTCACTCACCTCTCCTTTGTCCAGTTTCACGCCAGAGCACGGCTGGGGGATCCCTAAACCGGTGTAGACTGGCTTATGAAGAGATGGGCACCATCTGTCCCCTTCAAAGCATTTCCAGAGGCTGGGGGAGGCTACTCCTCCCCAGCCCTTCACACCTATTTCCAAAGGGAGAGGGTGTAACACCCTCTCTCAGAGAAAATCCTTTGTTCTGCCTATCTGGGACTGGGCTGCCCAGACCCCAAGGGGCAGAATCCTGTCTGAGGAGTTGGCAGCAGCTGCAGTGGAGACCCCGGAAAGGCAGTTTGGCAGCACCCAGGTTCTGTGCTAGAGACCCGGGGATGCATGGAATTTCCCCCCCAATACCAGAATGGTATTGGGGTGACAATTCCATGATCCTAGACATGTTACATGGCCATGTTCGGAGTTACCATTGTGACGCTACATATAGGTAGTGACCTATATGTAGTGCACGCGTGTAATGGTGTCCCCGCACTCAAAGAAGTTAGGGGAATTTGCCCTGAACAATGTGGGGGCACCTTGGCTAATGCCCGGGTGCCCACACACTAAGTAACTTGGCACCTAACCTTCACCAAGTGAGGGTTAGACATATAGGTGACTCATAAGTTACTTATGTGCAGTGAAAATGGCTGTGAAATAACGTGGACGTTATTTCACTCAGGCTGCAGTGGCAGCCCTGAGTGAGAATTGTCTGAGCTCCCTATGGGTGGCAAAAGAAATGCTGCAGCCCATAGGGATCTCCTGGAACCCCAATACCCTGTGTACCTAGGTACCATACACAAGGGAATTATAAGGTTGTTCCAGTGTGCCAATCAGAATTGGTAAAATTAGTCACTAGCCTGTACTGACAATTGTGAAAGCAGAGAGAGAATAAACACTGAGGTTCTGATTATCAGAGCCTCAGTGATACAGTTAAGCACTACACAGGGAACACATACAGGGCATACCTTATGAGCACTGGGGTCCTGCCTGGCAGGATCCCAGTGACACATAGGCAAAAACAAACATACATACAGTGAAAAGGGGGGTAACATGCCGGGCAAGATGGTACTTTCCTACTCAACCCCCCACCAAACGACGGACAATAAGGCTAACCTTGCCCAGATGAATCTTATTTGTCTAAGTTGAAACATCTGTAGAGTCCATCTGCATTGAAGTGGGTCGATGTTCCACTGTATAGTCCATTCCCTGTAGGGATATGGACCACCTCAACAATTTAGGGTTTTCACCTTTCATTTGTTTCAGCCAAAGTAGAGGTTTGCGGTCTGTCTGAACAATAAAGTGAGTACCAAACAGGTATGGTCTCAACTTTTTCAGTGCCCAGACCACAGCAAAGGCCTCCCTCTCTATGGCAGACCAACGCTTTTCTCTAGGGGTCAACCTTCTGCTGATAAAGGCAACTGGTTGATCCTGGCCCTCAGAATTCAGTTGTGATAGTACTGCCCCAACACCTAATTCAGACGCATCAGTTTGTACAATGAATTTCTTGGAGTAACAAGGGCTTTTTAGAACAGGTGCAGAGCACATGGCATGTTTTAGCTCCTCAAAAGCTTTTTGACAGCTAGCTGTCCACAATACATTTTTAGGCATCTTCTTGCTAGTGAGATCATTAAGAGGGGCTGCAATGGAGACATGATCCTTTATGAATCTCCTATAGTACCCTGTGAGGCCTAAAAAGGCTCTCACCTGGGTTTGAGTTGTAGGGGGCACCCAATCCATGATAGTTTGGATTTTCCCCTGTAGTGGTGCAATCTGTTCTCCACCTACCAGGTGGCCCAGATAAACCACTTTCCCCTGTCCTATCTGGCACTTTGAGGTCTTGATAGTGAGACCTGCCTTTTGCAGGGCCTCCAAAACTTTCTGTAGGTGAACCAGGTGATCATCCCAGGTTGAGCTAAAGACAACAATATCATCTAGATATGCTGCACTGAAAGCTTCCAACCCTTGCAGGACTGTGTTCACCAACCTCTGAAAAGTGGCAGGTGCATTTTTCAAACCAAAGGGCATTACTGTGAAGTGGTAGTGTCCTCGAATGGTAGAAAATGCAGTCTTGTTTTTAGCATCTTCTGATAACCTAATGTGCCAATACCCTGCAGTTAGATCAAAAGTGCTTAGATACTTGACAGAAGCCAGTGTATCTATAAGCTCATCTGCCCTGGTTATAGGGAGAGCATCTCTCTTGGTTACTTGATTGAGCCCTCTATAATCTACACAAAACCTCATCTCTCTCTTTCCATCTTTGGTGTGAGGTTTTGGAACAAGCCCAACTGGGCTAGCCCAGGGGCTTTCAAATGGCTCAATCACCCCTAAGTCCAACATTTTCTGCACCTCTTGTTTAATGCAATCCCTGACATGGCCAGGCTGCCTATAAATCTTACTTTTGACGAGCAGGCTGTCTCCAGTATCAATTGTATGTTCACACCAGGAAGTTGTACCTGGTCCAAGTGAAAAGAGGTCTGAAAACTGACTTAAGATTGATACAGTTGTGTTTCTGTCTTCTGCAGTAAGACAATCTGTTAAGACTACTCCCCCCACTAAGCCATCAGCTTCAGTGGTGGAGAAGAGATCAGGGAGAGGGTCACTCTCTTCTTCCTGTCCCTCATCTGTTGCCATGAGCAGGGTGAGATCAGCCCTGTCATAGTAGGGTTTTAGGCAGTTGAAATGAATCACCCTAAGGGGACTCCTGGCAGTGCCTAGGTCTACTAAATAGGTAACCTCACCTTTCTTTTCAACAATTAGATGGGGTCCACTCCATTTGTCCTGGAGTGCTCTTGGGGCCACAGGCTCCAACACACACACCTTCTGTCCTGGGTGGTACTGAGTCAGGACAGCCTTCTGGTCATGTCATTGCCTTTGCAGCTCCTGGCTGACCTGAAGGTTTTTCCTGGCCTTTTTCATATACTCAGCCATTCTGGATCTTAGGCCAAGTACATAGTCTACTATATCCTGTTTAGGAGCTTTTAAAGGTTGTTCCCAACCCTCCTTCACAAGAGCAAGTGGACCTCCTACAGGGTGTCCAAAGAGGAGTTCAAAGGGGCTGGAGCCCACTAATTTTTGGGGTACCTCCCTGTAAGCAAAAAGGAGGCAAGGTAATACGACATCCCATCTCCTTCTGAGTTTTTCAGAGAGTCCCATTATCATACCTTTGAGAGTTTTAGTAAACCTCTCAACCAGACCATTTGTTTGTGGATGGTAAGGGGTGGTGAACTTGTAGGTTACACCACACTCCTTCCCCATTGCTTTTAAATATGCAGACATGAAGTTGCTACCTCTGTCTGACACCACTTCCTTAGGGAAACCCACCCTGGAAAAGATTTCCAAGAGGGCTTTTGCCACTGCAGGAGCTGTAGTGGTCCTTAAGGGGATGGCTTCAGGGTATCTTGTGGCATGGTCCACTACCTCCAAGATAAATCTATTGCCTGAAGCTCTTGGAGGTTCAAGGGGGCCAACTATGTCAACCCCTACCCTTTCAAAGGGCACCCTAACCACTGGAAGTTTAATTAGGGGGGCCCTTGGAGTGCCACCCGTCTTGCCGCTGGCTTGGCAGGTCACACAAGAGGTACAAAACTCTTTTGTGTCCTCTGACATATGAGGCCAGTGAAACAAGGGGACAAGTCTTTCCCAAGTTTTCGTCTGGTCCAAATGCCCAGCCAAAGGAATGTCATGTGCCAGGGTGAGAAGAAACTCTCTGTACTGCAAGGGAATGACCAATCTCTTGGCAGCTCCAGGTTTAGGGTCCCTTGACTCTGTGTACAAGAGTTTGTCTTCCCAGTACATCCTCTGGCTATCACTGACATCCCCATTCTGCTGTTTGACAGCTTGCTGTCTTAAACCCTCTAATGTGGGACAGGTTTGCTGTGCCACACTCAGCTCTTCCCAGGCAGGCTCCCCTGCACCCAAAAGCTCAGCAGTGTCTGCTGCCAGCTCCTCTGGTGTAGGTTCTGCACAGGGAGAGGATTCCTCTTCCTCAAAAGGGGAATCATCTGTGGAGGGAGGGATAGTGGGCAGGGATTTACCCTTTCTACTCCTAGATTTTGGGAGCACTTGGTCCATTGTTCCAGGATCCAAGTTTCCCTGTCCTTTTTGCTTCTTGGCCAGAGCCCTTGTGAAAGCAAAAATATGCCCAGGAATGCCCAGCATTGCTGCATGAGCCTCCAACTCCACTTCTGCCCAAGCTGATGTTTCCAAATCATTGCCCAGTAAGCAATCTACAGGTAATTCAGTGGCTTCCACAACTTTCTTTGGACCAGTAACCCCCCCCCCCCAGTTGAGATTCACAACAGCCATGGGGTGGCTAAAAGTGTTGTTATGAGCATCAGTCACTTGGTACTGCTGACCAAGTAGGTGTTGATCAGGGTGGACCAGTTTTTCTATCACCATAGTTACACTGGCTCCTGTGTCCCTGTAGGCCTCAACCTCAACACCATTGATTAGGGGTAGTTGCTTGTACTTACCCATATTAAGGGGACAAGCAACCAAGGTGGCAAAGTCAATGCAACATCAGAGACTAAAACAGCCTCTGTGGTCTCCCTTACAAGACCAACCCCAACTACATTGCCAATAGTGAGCCCAGCTACACCCTTGGATTGGCTATTTGTAGTAGATTTCCCACCACCACTGCTATTACTAGGGGCACTAGAGGTTGCAGTTGGGGTTGTGGTGGTGGGAGGTTTGGTGTTTTTCTTTCGGCAAGTGGACTCACTTGCCCAATGGCCTTTTACTTTACATAAATAACACCAAGGCTTTTTCTGATTGTTTGAAGAGGATTTGGACCCACCCCCCCAGAGGATTTTTGTGGGCCTGATGAAGACTCCAAGGCCCGTATTTATACTTTTTGACGCTAAACTGCGCTAACGCAGTTTAGCGTCAAAGAATTTTGCGCCGGCTAACGCCATTCTGAAGCACCATGCGGGCGCCGTATTTATTGAATGGCGTTAGCCGGCGCAAGCAGACCGGCGCTGCCTGGTGTGCGTGGAAAAAAAACACGTACACCAGGCAGCGCCGGCGTAGGGAAAAATGGCGTTAGGGCGTCTTAAAAATGGCGCAAGTCAGGTTGACGCTAAAAAATCGTCTTAACCCGATTTGCGCCATTTTAAACGACGCCCAGACGCCATTTACATGACTCCTGTCTTAGTAAAGACAGGAGTCATGCCCCCTTCCCCAATGGCCATGCCCAGGGGACTTCTGTCCCCTGGGCATGGTCATTGGGCATTGTGGCATGTAGGGGGGCACAAATCAGGCCCCCCTATGCCAAAAAAAAAATATAATTTTTTTTTTTTTATACTTACCTGAACTTACCTGAATGTCCCTGGGGTGGGTCCCTCCATCCTTGGGTGTCCTCCTGGGGTGGGCAAGGGTGGCAGGGGGGGTCCCTAGGGGCATGGGAGGGCAGCTGTGGGCTCATTTTGAGCCCACAGGTCCCTTAACCCCTGCCCTGACCCAGGCGTTAAAAAGTGGCGCAAATGCGGGGTTTTCGGCCCCGCCAACTCCCGGGCGTGATTTTTGCTCGGGAGTATAAATACGACGCATTTGCGTCGCCGTCATTTTTTTAGACGGGAACGCCTTCCTTGCATCTCATTAACGCAAGGAAGGCGTTCACGCAAAAAAATGACGCTATTTGCCCATACTTTGGCGCTAGACGCGTCTAACGCCAAAGTATAAATATGGCGTTAGTTTTGCGCCGAATTTGCATCGAAAAAAACGACGCTAATTCGGCGCAAACGGAGTATAAATATGCCCCACAGTTTTTCAGAATATGCTCTCTCAGAATAAGATTATAGAGGCTTTCATAGTCAGAAGCTTTACTGCCATGTAACCACCCCTCCAAGGCCTTCACTGAACAGTCAACAAAGTCTATCCAGTCTTGTGAGGGCTCTTTTCTGGTGTCTCTGAACTTAATCCTGTATTGTTCAGTGGTTAAGCCAAATCCATCCAAGAGTGCATCCTTCAAAACTGCAAAATTGTTAGCATCACTTTCTCTAACAGTAAGGAGCCTATCCCTACCCTTTCCAGTGAAAGATAGCCACAATATAGCAGCCCACTGAGTTTGAGGGACCCCCTGTACCCTACAGGCCCTCTCAAGTTCAGCAAACCACTTGTTGATGTCATCCCCCTCCTTGTAAGGGGGGACTATCTTGTGCAGATTCCTGGAATCTTGCTCTCTAACAGGATTACTATCAGGAATACTGCTGCTGCCACCATGGGGTCCAAACCCCAATCTCTGTCTTTCCTTCTCCAGGTCTAGAGATTCCCTATCTAAGGCCAGCTGTTGCTGTTTAAGCTCCAGTCTGGTCTCTTCAACCCCCAACTTTTTGAGTTCCCTTTCTAACAAGTTATCCTCAGGGTGGGTGGGTTGGGAATGCTTTGACACAGATGACAAATGGGAAACTTCAGAGGGGGACCTGTCCCTAACTGCCTGGACCCTGGTAACCTGGCCTCTAGGAATAAAGGATGCCCTACTGTGATGGGAACCTCTATCACTACCAGCATTATTAGGTGTCCTGCTAGGGGCCAGACCCTTATCAGAACCCTCCCCAGCTTCCTCAGGAGGATCCTCTGAATCAGACTGGGAAGCTTCTACTAATCTCTCATTTGATGGGCCAGACTGGTTCTGCTCATCCACCATAAGCATGTTAAACAGAAACTCTTTTGTAGGGTTCTTTCCTATAACTAAACCTCTATCTAAGCATTGACTCCTTAAGCTCTTGTAATTCAAAAGGCCTCAAGTAGCATTGACAGTTTTGAGAGTGGAATCTACCACAGACATGATAGTAAAAGGTTTAGAGATAGTGAGAAGAGAGAAAAAGTTTTAGAACTTTTGAAAGCACAGAGAAAAAACTTTGTCTAACTTTTAGAAATCTTTTAGAAGTTTTAAGAAACTTTTCAGAACTTTGTAAAAAGTTTTAGGATAGAAAATCAAACTTTCTGGGTTATGTGTACATAGACTGAACTGTTTGGTACATGATTCTCTTATGAAAAGTACAAAATGACAAAGTGGTAAAGCAGTTACAAGTACTTATCCCACCACTGCACCACCAATGTAATGGGTACCAAAGGTACTTACACCTTGTGCCAGGTCCAGTTATCCCTTATTAGTAGAATAGAGGTGTTTCTAGCAGCTTAGGCTGATAGAAGATAGCTATGGCAAAGCAGCTTAGGCTGAACTAGGAGACATGCAAAGCTCCTACTATATCACTTATATCATATGCACAATATCATAAGAAAACACAATACACAGAGTTACTAAAAATAAAGGTACTTTATTTTTATGACACTATGACACAAGTATCTCAGTGAGTACCTGTAGCAGGCTGGCCTGGCTTGTAGTGGGTACCAGAGGTACTTACACCTTGTGCCAGGTCCAGTTATTCCTTATTAGTGTAGAAGGTAGCTATGGCAAAGCAGCTTAGGCTGAACTAGGAGACATGTAAAGCTCCTACTATACCACTGGTGTCATATGCACAATATCATAAGAAAACACAATACACAGAAGTACTAAAAATAAAGGAACTTTATTTTTATGACAATATGCCAAAAGTATCTCAGTGAGTACCCTCAGTATGAGGATAAGTTATATACACAAGATATATGTACACAAACCAAACTTAGGTAAGTAATAGCAAGAAAAGTAATGCAAACAGTGTAGAATTACAATAGATTGCAATAGGAGCACATAGGTATAGGGGCAACAAAAACCATATACTCCAAAAGTGGAATGCGAACCACGAATGGACCCCAAACCTATGTGAGCTTGTAGAGGGTCACTGGGACTGTAAGAAAACAGTGAGGGTTAGAAAAATAGCCCACCCCAAGACCCTGTAAGGTAGGTGTAAAGTGCACCTACTACCCCCAGAGAGCACAAAAGTCGCGATGGGGGATTCTGCAGGAAGAACAAACACCAGCAATGCAACAACAGTGGATTTCCAGACCTGAGTACCTGTAAGACAAGGGGACCAAGTCCAATAGTCGCGACAGTGTCGAGAGTGGGCAGGAGACCAGGAAATGCCAGCTGAGGGTGCAAGGAAGCTGCCACCTGTTGAAAGAAGCTTGGAGTTCTGCAAGAAAGAAGAGGACTAGGAACTTCTCCTTTGGAGGATGCATGTCCCACGTGGTTATGAAGCATGCAGAGGTGTTCTCACACAGAAAGACCGCAAACAAGCATTGCTAGCTACAAAGGTTGTGGTAGAGGTTTTTGGGTGCTGCTGTGGCCCAGGAGGGACCAGGATGTCGCCACTTGGAGGAGGAGACAGAGGGGGCGCCCAGCAAGTCAGGGAGCCCTCACAAAAGCAGGCAGCACCCGAGGAAGTACCTGAATAGGCATTTTGAAGAAATGTGAACCTGAGTCCACACAAAGTCACAAAAGGGAGTCCCAGGACACCGGAGGACAACTCAGAAGGTTGTACACTGCAGGAAGGAGTGTCGGGGACCCAGGCTTGGATGTGCATGAAGGAAATCCTGGAAGAGTGCACAGGAGCCGGAGCAGCTGCAAATCACACGGTACCCAGCAATGCAGTCTAGCGTGGGGAGGCAAGGACTTACCTCCACCAAATTTGGACTGAAGAGTCACTGGACTGTGGGAGTCACTTGGACAGAGTTGCTGAGTTCCAGGGACCACGCTCGTAAGGATGAGAGGGGACCAAGAGGACCGGTGATGCAGACGTTTGGTGCCTGCATTAGCAGGGAGAAGATTCCTTCGACCCACAGGAGATTTCTTCTTGGCTTCCAGTGCAGGGTGAAGGCAGACAGCCCTCAGAGCATGCACCACCAGGAAACAGTCGAGAAAGCCGGCAGGATGAGGCGCTACAATGTTGCTACTAGTCTTCTTGCTAATTTGTTGCGGTTATACGGGCGTCCTAGAGCAGTCAGCGGTCGATCCTTGGCAGAAGTCAAAGAGGGAACTGCAGAGGAACTCTAGTGAGCTCTTGCATTCGTTATCTGGTGAGATGCTCACAGGAGAGACCCTAAATAGCCCACAGAGGAGGATTGGCTACTGAGAAAGGTAAGCACCTATCAGGAGGGGTCTCTGATGTCACCTGCTGGCACTGGCCACTTAGAGCTGTCCATTGTGCCCTCACACCTCTGCATCCAAGATGGCAAAGGTCTGGGACACACTGGAAGAGCTCTGGGCACCTCCCTTGAGAGGTGCTGGTCAGGGGAGTGGTCACTCCCCTTTCCTTTGTCCAGTTTCGTGCCAGAGCAAGGCTGGGGGGATCCCTGAACCATTGTAGACTGACTTATGCAAGGAGGGCACCATCTGTGCCCTTCAAAGCATTTCCAGAGGCCAGGAGAGGCTACTCCTCCCAGGCCCTTCACACCTATTTCCAAAGGGAGAGGGTGTAACACCCTCTCTCAGAGGAAATCCTTAGTTCTGCCTTCCTGGGACTGGGCTGCCCAGGCCCCAGGGGGGCATAACCCTGTCTGAGGGGTTGGCAGCAGCGGTAGCTGCAGAGGAGACCCCGGAAAGTTAGTTTGGCAGTACCCGGGCTCTATGCTGGAGACCCGGGGATGCATGGAATTGTCCCTCCATTACCAGAATGGTATTGGGGGGACAATTCCATGATCCTAGACATGTTACATAGCCATGTTCGCAGTTACCATGGTAACGCTACATATAGGTATTGACCTATATGTAGTGCACACGTTTAATGGTGTCCCTGCACTCACAAAGTCCGGGGAATTTGCCCTGAACAATGTGGGGGCACCTTGGCTAGTGCCATGGTGCCCACACACTAAGTAACTTGGCACCCAATCTTCACTAAGTGAGGGTTAGACATATAGGTGACTTATAAGTTACATATGTGCAGTGAAAAATGGCTGTGAAATAACGTGGATGTTATTTCACTCAGGCTGCCGTGGCAGGCCTGTGTAAGAATTGCCTGAGCTCCCTATGGGTGGCAAAAGAAATGCTGCAGCCCATAGGGATCTCCTGGAAACCCAATACCCTGGGTACCTAAGTACCATATACAAGGGAATTATATGGGTGTACCAGTGTGCCAATGAGAATTGGTAAAATTAGTCACTAGCCTGCAGTGACAATTTTAGAAATCAGAGAGAGCATAAACAATAAGGTTCTGGTTAGCAGAGCCTCAGTGATACAGTTAGGCACCACACAGGGAACAGATATAGGCCACAAACATTTGAGCACTGGGGTCCTGGCTAGCAGGATCCCAGTGACACATATCAAACACACTGACAACATAGGGTTTTCACTATGATCACTGGGCCCTGGCTAGCAGGATCCTAGTGAGACAGTAAAAACACCCTGACATATACTCACAAACAGGCCAAAAGTGGGGGTAACAAGGCTAGAAAGAGGTTACCTTCCTACACCCCCCCCAAACAAAGGACAATAAGGCTAACCTTGGCCAGTTGAGTCTTTTTTGTCTAAGTGGTGATAAGTGGAGAGTAGCTCTGCAATAGATAGGTTACTCCCTTTATCATCCACTATATGGTTAATTCCCTGTGGGGATGTAAACCACCCTGTTTGAAGTTTTTTAGCTAGCCAACAATGTTAAGTTATATTCTCAGGGTTCCTATTAGTATGTTTTAGTTTAGAGCAGTGGGAATTGTCAACTGGACCTATTTCAAACGATGAGAATGCCAGACAGGAATGCTGTCTGAGTAAAGCCATAGCTGGGCAAAAACGTTGTCCATATGGCTGTAAGAGAGAACAGGGTTGCTGTTTCTCTTGAGTTGGAGCAGGGCAGGGATGCTGTCCTATAAGCTCCACACTAGGGTAGGGCTACTGTCCTAAGTGTTGTGAGGCAGTGCAGGGTTGCTGCACTAAAGTTTCTCTGGGAGGGTTGGAGGGATGCTCCATATTAACTAAAATGGTGCACTTTTTCTCACCAATATTAGTTACCCCACAGAGAGGTACTTCTACATCAGGGAGTTCAGCTGTTCTAGCTGATGGTTCCCTTAGTACAGGTGCCACCCCAGGAGAGGTTCCTCCCACCACAGGAATGGTATCCTGAATGGCAGGGTGGGTGGGGGATACTTTGATGCCCTTTTTACCTGTTGTTGGAGAAGGATCCTGAGTTTTCAGGCCTTTTTCTCTCCTTTGCTTTTTCATTTCAGCTGAAATGAGAGGAAGCAATTCCTCAGGGATACCCAGCATGGCTGCATGGGTATTAAACTCTACCTCAGCCCAACCTGAGGCCTCTAGGTCATTACCTAAGAGACAGTCTACAGGTAAGCTAGGTGATACTACCACCTGCTTAGGGCCAGTAAGTCCACCCCAACTAAACTGAATTATAGCTAAGGGAAGAAACTTAGTGGAGTTGTAGACATCAATAATCTTGTACTGTTGTCCAATGATGTGTTGTTCAGGAGACACTAGGTTTTCAGTCACCAAAGTGATACTGGCACCTGTGTCCCTGTAGGCCTGAGCCTCAACACCATTTATTGAAACTGTCTGCCTGTACTTATCCATTGTAAGGGGACAAGCAGCCAGTGTGGCAAGGCCAATGCCACCAGGTGTGACAGAAACTGTCTTGGGACTGACTAACCCAGTTTCTATGATGAACCCATAAGTGAACCCAACTATACCCTTATTGTGACTGTTGCCAGCAGTCCCACCACTATTACCACTACTGCTAGGGGCACTAGAGTTTGATGTATTAGTGGTGGTAGGCATAGGGAGTTTACCTGGACAGGACTTATCCCTGGCCTATGGCCTTTATTTTTACATACAGCACCAAGGCTTTTTAATGTGTGTATGTTGTGAAGAAGAGGAAGAAGATGATTTATCCCCACCCCCTGAAGAGTGTTTAGGATTTGAAGAAGGATCTTTAGTTTTACTTTTATCCCCATGCTTATCCTGAGATTTCTCACCATCTTTCTTCTTGCCATCCTTGTCACCTCCTGTATGAACTTTTCTGTTCACTCTTGTTCTCACCCATTTGTCTGCCTTCTATCCCAATTCTTGGGGAGAGGTCAGATCTGAGTCTATCAAGTACTGGTGTAACAAATCAGACACACAATTGTTGAGAATATGTAGGAGGCTGGCCTGGTGTATAGTGGGTACCTTGTGGTACTTACACCCTGTGCCAGGTCCAGTTATCTCTTTTTAGTAGAATAGAGGTGTTTCTAGCAGCTTAGGCTGATAGAAGGTAGCTATAGCAAAACAGCTTAGGCTGATCTAGGAGACATACAAAGCTCCTACTATACTACTTATGTCATATAGCACAATATCATAAGAAAACACAATACTCAGAGTTACTAAAAATAAAGGTACTTTATTTTTATGACAATATGCCAAAGGTATCTCAGTGAGTACCCTCAGTTAGAAGGTAAGTAATATACACAAGTTACATGTACACAAACCCAAAACAGGTAAGTAATAGTAAGAAAAGTAATGCAAACAGTGTAGAATTACAATAGTATGCAATAGGTGAACATAGGTCTAGGGGCAACACAAACTATATACTCCAAAACTGGAATGCGAATCACGAATGGTCCCCAGACCTATGGGAGCTTGTAGAGGGTTGCTGGGACTGTAAGAAAACAGTCAGGGTGTCCAAGATACCCCACCCCAAGACCCTGAAAAGTAGGAGTAAAGTACCTCTACTACCCCAATAGAACACAATAGTCGTGATAGGGGGATTCAGCAAGAACCACAAACACCAGCAAAGCACTGAAGACGGATTCCTGGACCTGAGGACCTGCAAGGCAAGGGGACCAAGTCCAAGAGTCGCGATAGTGTCCAGGGGGGGCAGGAGCCCAGGAAACCCCGGATGAAGGTGCAAGAAGGCTGGCTCTGGGTGGAAGAAGTCAAGGATTCTGCAACAACGAAAAAGGCTAGGAACTTCTCCTTTGGAAGGAAGATGTCCCACAAAGTGCTGGAGGTTGCAGAAGTGTTTTCACAGAGAAATACTGCAAACAAGCTAGCTGCAAGGGTCGTAGTAGAGGTTTTTGGATGCTGCTGGGGACCAGGAAGGACCAGGATGTCGCCCCTTGCAGGAGGAGACAGAGGGGGCGTTCAGCAACTCAGAGAGCCCCTGCAGAAGCAGGCAGCACCCGCAGAAGTACCAGAGCAGGCACTTAGAAGATTTGTGAACTCTAGCTGGCTCAGAGTCACAAAGGAGGGTCCCACGACGTCGGAGTCCAACTCAGAGGGTTGAGCACTGCAGGACGGAGTGCTGGGGACCTGGGCTCAGCTCTGCACTAAGGAATCCTTGGAGAAGTGCACAGAAGCGGAGCAGCCGCAAATCACGCAGTACACAGGTTTGCAGTCTAGCGTGGGAAGGCAGGGACTTACCTCCACCAAACTTGGACTGAAGGATCACTGGACTGTGACGGTCACTTGGATATGGCTCCTGTGTTCCAGGGATCATGCTCGTCAGGATGAGACGGGACCCAGAGGACCGGTGATGCAGTCTTTTGGTGCCTGCGTTAGCAGGGGGAAGATTCCGTCGACCCACAGGATATTTCTTCTTGGCTTCCAGTGCAGGGTGAAGGCAGACATCCCCCAGAGCATGCACCACCAGGAAACAGTCGAGAAAGCCGGCAGGATGAGGCGCTACAATGTTTCTGGTAGTCGTCTTGCTACTTTGTTGCGGTTTTACAGGCGCCCTGGAGCAGTCAGTGGTTGATCCTTGGCAGAAGTCAAAGAGGGAAGTGCAGAGGAACTCTGGTGAGCTCTTGCATGCATTATCTGAAGAATACCCCCAGAGGAGAGACCCTAAGTAGCCAGAAAAGGAGGTTTGGCTACCAAGAAAGGATGATTGGCTACCAAGAGAGGTAAGAGCCTGTCAGAGGGGGTCTCTGGTGTTACCTGCTTGCACTGGCCACTCAGAGCAGTCCAGTGTGCCCCCAACACCTCTGTTTCCAAGATGGCAGAGGTCTGGGACACACTGGAGGAGCTCTGGGCACCTCCGCGGGGAGGTACTGGTCAGGGGAGTGGTCACTCCCCTTTCCTTTGTCCAGTTTAGCGCCGGAGCAGGGCTGGGGGATCCCTGAACCGGTGTAGACTGGCTTATGCAGAGATGGGCACCATCTGTGCCCATCAAAGCATTTCCAGAGGCTGGGGGAGGCTACTCCTCCCCAGCCCTTCACACCTATTTCCAAAGTGAGAGGGTGTAACACCCTCTCTCAGAGGAAATCCTTTGTTCTGCCTTCCTGGGCCGGGGCTGCCCAGACCCCAGGAGGGCAGAATCCTGTCTGAGGGGTTGGCAGCTGCTGCAGTGGAAACTCTGGAAAAGCAGTTTGGCAGTACCCAGGTCCTGTGCTAGAGACCCGGGGGATCGTGGAATTGTCCCCCCAGTGCCAAAATGCTATTGGGGTGACAATTCCATGATCTTAGACATGTTACATGGCCATGTTCGGAGTTACCATTGTGACGCTATACATAGGTAGTGACCTATGTATAGTGCACGCGTGTAATGGTGTCCCCGCACTCACAAAGTTCGGGGAATTTGCCCTGAACGATGTGGGGGCACCTTGGCTAGTGCCAGGGTGCCCACACACTAAGTAGCTTGGCACCCAACCTTCACCATAGTGGGGGTTAGACATATAGGTGACTTATAAGTTACTTATGTGCAGTGAAAAATGGCTGTGAAATAACGTGGACGTTATTTCACTCAGGCTGCAGTGGCAGGCCTGTGTAAGAATTGCCTGAGCTCCCTGTGGGTGGCAAAAGAAATGCTGCAGCCCATAGGGATCTCCTGGAACCCCATTACCCTGGGTACCTAAGTACCATATACAAGGGAATTATATGGGTGTACCAGTGTGCCAATGAGAATTGGTAAATTTAGTCACTAGCATACAGTGACAAATTTAGAAAGCAGAGAGAGCATAAACACTGAGGTTCTGGTTAGCAAACCCTCAGTAATACCGTTAGGCACCATACAGGGATCACATACAGGGCACATACTATGAGCACTTGTGTCCTGCCTACCAGGATCCCAGTGACACAAGGGCTAAAACAAACATACATACAGTGAAAATAGGGGTATCATGCCAGGCAAGATGGTACTTTCCGACAGAATATGCTCTCTCAGAATAAGATTATACAGGCTTTCATAGTCAGAAACTCTACTGCCATGCAACCGACCTTCCAATGCCTTCACTGAACAGTCCACAAAATCTGTCCAGTCTTGAGAAGACTCTTTTCTGGTGTCTCTGAACTTAATCCTGTATTGTTCAGTGGTTAAGCCAAATCCATCCAAGAGTGCATCTTTCAAAACTTTGTAATTATTGGCATCACTTTCTCTGACAGTAAGGAGCCTATCCCTACCCTTTCCAGTGAAAGATAGCTACAAAATAGCAGTCCACTGCCTTTGAGGGACCAACTGTACCATACAGGCCCTCTCAAGTGCAGCAAACCACTTATTAATGGCATCTCCCTCCTTGTATGGGGGGACTATCTTATGCAGATTCCTGGAATCTTGCTCTTTAACAGGATTGCTATCAGAAATAATGCTGCTCCCACCATGGGGAACTAACCCCAACCTCTGTCTTTCCTTCTCTATGTCTAGGGATTCCCTGTCCAAGGCCAGCTGCTGCTGTTTAAGCTTCAGTCTGGTCTCTTCTACCCTCAGCCTTTTGAGTTCCCTTTCTAACAAGTTATCCTCAGGGTGGGTGGGTTGGGAATGTTTAGAAACAGAGGAAATGTGGGAAGTTTCAGAGGGAGACCTGTCCCTAACTGTCTGGACCCTAGTAACCTGGCCTCTAGGGGTGAAAGATGCCCTACTGGTGTGGGACCCTCTAACACTACCAGTGTCACTAGGTGCCCTACTAGGGGGCAGGACTTTGTAAGAACCCTCCCCAGCTTCCTCATGGAACTCCTCTGAGTCTGACTGGGAAGCTTCCACATTTTCTAACCTCTCCTGAGATGGGCCAGACTGGTTCTGGTCATCTACAATGAACATGTTAAAGAGAAACTCTTTTGTAGGATTCTTACCTATACTCAAACCTCTCTCCAGGCAGAGACCCCTCAAACTTTTATAGATCAAACTCTCATATGTGCCCTTAACAGTTTTGGGAGTGGGCTCTACAACAGAAATGATAGTAAAGGTTTAAGGATAGTGAGAGAAAAAGTTTTAGAACTTTAGAAAGCACAGAGAAAAACTTTTTCAAACTTTGGAATTTTTTTTAGAAGTTTTCACAACTTTTCAGAAACTTTGTTCAAAGTTTTAGAATAGAAAAGTAAACTTTTTTGGTTAAGTGTACATATACTGAACTATTTGGTGTAGATTTTCTTATGAAAACCACCAAATGACAAAGTGGTAAAGCAGTTGCAAGTACTTATCCGACCGCTGCACCACCAATGTAGGAGGCTGGGGTACCTTGTGGTACTTACACCCTGTGCCAGGTCCAGTTATCCCTTATTAGTAGAATAGAGGTGTTTCTAGCAGCTTAGGCTGATAGAAGGTAGCTATGGCAAAGCAGCTTAGGCTGAACTAGGAGACATGCAAAGCTCCTACTATACCACTTATATCATATAGCACAATATCATAAGAAAACACAATACTCAGAGTTACTAAAAAGAAAGGTATTTTATTTTTATGACAATATGCCACAAGTATCTCAGTGAGTACTCAAGATATATGTACACAAACCTAAAACAGGTAAGTAACAGTAAGAAAAGTAGTACAAACAATGTAGAACCACAATAGGATGCAATAGGTGAACATAGGTCTAGGGGCAACATAAACCATATACTCCAAAAGTGGAATGCGAATCACGAATGGACCCCAGACCTATGGGAGCTTGTAGGGGGTCACTGGGACTGTAAGAAAACAGTCAGGGTGTCCAAGATACCCCACCCCAAGACCCTGAAAAGTAGGAGTAAAGTATACCTACTCCCCCAAAAGAGCACATTCGTCGTGATAGAGAGCTTCTGCAAGACCCACAAACACTAGCGGTGCACTGAAAATGGATTCCTGGACATGAGGACCTGAAAGGCAAAGGGACCAAGTCCAAGAGTCACAATAGTGTCCAGGGGGGGCAGGAGCCCAGGAAACCCCATATGAAGGTGCAAACGGGCTGCCTCTGGGTGGAAGAAGCTAAAGATTCTGCAACAACGAAAAGGGCTAGGAATTTCTCCATTGTAAGGAAGATATCCCACGGCATCCTGGATGTTGCAGAAGTGTTTCCACGCAGAAATACTGCAAACAAGCCTTGCTAGCTGCAAGGGTCGCAGTAGAGGTTTTTGGGTGCTGCTGGGGACCAGGAAGGACCAGGATGTCGCCCCTTGGAGGAGGAGACAGAGGGAACACTCAGCAACTCAGAGAGCCCCCACAGAAGCAGGAAGCACCCGCAGAAGTACAGGAGCAGGCACTTGGAAAACCTGAGGACAGCGGTCAACTCGCAGTCACAAAGAAGGGTCCCACGACATCGGAGTCCAACTCAGTGAGTTGGGCAATGCAGGTCAGAGTGCTGGGGACCCAGGCTAGGCTGTGCACAAAGGAAGTCCTGGAAAAGCGCACAGAAGCTGGAGCAGCTGCAAATCACGCAGTACACAAGTTTGCTGTCTGGTGTGGAAAGGCAAGGACTTACCTCTACCATACTTGGACTGAAGGACCACTGGACTGAAGGGGTCACTTGGATACAGCTTCTGTGTTCCAGGGACCACGCTCGTCGGGATGAGAGGGGACCCAGAGGACTGGTGATGCACAGGTTTAGTCCGTGCGTTAGCAGGGGGAAGACTCTGTCAACCCACAGGAGATTTCTTGGAGATTTCCAATGCAGACAGCCCTCAGAGCATGCACCACCAGGAAGCAGTCTAGAAAGCCAGCAGGATTAGGCGCTATAATGTTGCTGGTAGTCGTCTTGCTACTTTGTTGCAGTTTTGCAGGCATCCTGGAGCAGTCAGCGGTCGATCCTTGGAAGAAGTCGAAGAGGGAAGTGCAGAGGAGCTCTGGTGAGCTCTTGCATTTGTTATCTGAAGAATACCCCAGAGGAGAGAACCTAAATAGCTAGAAAATGGGGTTTAGCCACCAAGAAAGGAGGATTGGCTACCAAGAGAGGTAAGAGCCTATCAGAGAGGGTCTCTGACGTCACCTGCTGGCACTGGCCACTCAGAGCAGTCCAGTGTGCCCCCAACACCCACACTGGAGGAGCTCTGGGCACCTCCCCTGGGAGGTACTGGTCACTCCCCTTTCCTTTGTCCAGTTTCACGCCAGAGCAGGGCTGGGGGATCCCTGAACCGGTGTAGACTGGCTTATGCAGAGATGGGCACCATCTGTGCCCATCAAAGCATTTCCAGAGGCTGGGGGAGGCTACTCCTCCCCAGCCCTTCACACCTATTTCCAAAGGGAGAGGGTGTAAAACCCTCTCTGAGGAAATCCTTTGTTCTGCCTTCCTGGGCCGGGACTGCCCAGACCCCAGGAGGGCAGAATCCTGTCTGAGGGGTTGGCAGAAGCTGCAGTGGAAACCCAGGAAAGGCAGTTTGGCAGTACCCGGGTTCTGTGCTAGAGATCCGGGGGATTATGGAATTGTCCCCTCAATACCAGAATGGTATTGGGGTGACAATTCCATGATCTTAGACATGTTACATGGCCATGTTCGGAGTTACCATTGTGACGCTACACATAGATAGTGACCTATGTGCAGTGCACGCGTGTAATAGTGTCCCCGCACTCACAAGGTTCGGGGAAATTGCCCTGAACGATGTGGGGGCACCTTGGCTAGTGCCAGGGTGCCCATACACTAAGTAACTTGGCACCCAACCTTCACTAAGTGAGGGTTAGACATATAGGTGACTTATAAGTTACTTATGTGCAGTGTAAAATGGCTGTGAAATAACGTGGACGTTATTGCACTCAGGCTGCAGTGGCAGTCCTGTGTAAGAATTGCCTGAGCTCCCTATGGGCGGCAAAATAAATGCTGCAGCCCTTAGGGATCTCCTGGAACCCCAATACCCTTGGTACCTAGGTACCACATACAAGGGAATTATAAGGGTGTTCCACTGTGCCAATCAGAATTGGTAAGATGTGTCACTAGCCTGCAGTGACAATTTTAAAAGCAGAGAGAGCATAAACACTGAGGTTCTGGTTAGCAGAGCCTCAGTGATACAGTTAGGCACCACACAGGGAACACATATAGGTCACAAACTTATGAGCACTGGTGTCCTGGCTAGCAGGATCCCAGTGACACATAACAAACACACTGACAACATAGGGTTTCCACTATGAGCAGTGGGGCCCTGGCTAGCAGGATCCCTGTGAGACAGTAAAAACACCCTGACATATACTCACAAACAGGCCAAAAGTGGGGGTAATAATGCTAGAAAGAGGCTACCTTCCTACAAAAGGAAAAAGGGGAACCTCTAAAAATAGGAAGGAAGCGCCATAGTACTACAACGCATGTAGGGTAGTGAAATCTGGCTTAATATATGTAGTTAAATCTAAATGCAGGAGTGATTTGGTGGTGTGTATGGCAGTATATAAAAGGGAGTATGCCAAAGCCAAGAGACAGTTGAAGAATTCCCTTTGGAATGATCTACTTTGTGCCATGAAAGCCAAGTATAATAAAACATTTTGCAAAATAGATAGTTGCAACAAGAGGTAATGGTACCCGGAGGGAACTGCAGTCTTTTGTACACACAAAAGATTGTTTGGCTCACTTTAGTAATTTGTTTTCAGGTAGAGAGGATGCATGTTGAGATGTCATAGATCTGACTTTTGCTACCAACTGGAAGTTCAAAACACTCTTGAATTTGAGCTCAGTGAAACAGTAGATGCCATTAGGACAAGTCTGGCACACTGAGCACTTGGGCTTGACAGGATTCCTAATAATCCTTTTGTGTCCCATCCAGAACTGTGGTGGCCCTGTATAAATCATTTATCTAAAGCAATTGTGAAGAGCATGGAGATACTGTTATTGTGGCAGAGGGCCAAGATCATAGCATCTATAAGAAAGGCTGACCTAATGATCCGAGCGATTATTGGCCGATAAGTTTGGTAGATGCACTACAGAAGATTTTCTGCAAACAGGTGTTAGTCTAGCTCTAAGAGTGGATGAAGGAAAATGATGTGTTGATGGACCTACAGGCGGGCTTTAGAGGTGGGTTTAGCACTACTGAACTCCAATTCAGACTTAACTGCATTTTTGGAAGACTGTAACAACAGGGGCAGATTGCCGCATTTGTTGATCTGCGTGCAGCTTTTGACTTGGTACCCAGGGGAAAGCTGTGGATGGTCTTGGATAAGATGCATATTGCCCCATAATTGTTGGCCACCCTGGTATGATTGCATGCAGAAAACTATGCACGAGTTTGGTGGGGGGAGCAAAACCAATTGACCGACCCAAGAAGGATAAGACGTGGAGTCAGAAAAGGATGTGTCTTGGCCCCACTTTATTGTCATCATATATAAATGGGGCTGTGGAATGGGTGGACAGGGATGGGTGTGACTCTCCAAGAAATGCTGGGTGATGTGTGCTTGACCAGTTTTTTGCTGATGATACCCTTCTGCTCTGTAAAACTCCTCAGGGTCTGTAGCAGGTGGAGATTAATAGCTCGGGCGACTGAATGTATGATTTTTGTGCCCGCAATGTTAAAGAGCTGCAAATACAATATGTATGTGGGCGAGGATCCGATTTAATTAGTTTCCAACTTTTTTTATCTGGGATTTAGATTTGGCACTGCAAGCGCAAATGTCGCAGTTATCCCTTGTACAGTGTACAGTGAGCATAGCGAAGATTCACAAAAAGACAGTATCTAAATTAGTTGCCCAAGCCCTGGAGATTTACAGTGTTACTGCTTTAGAGCAGTGGTTCCCAATCTCTGTACCGTGGAGCCCCAGTGCGCCTTCAAAAGGAGCCAGGGGTGCCGTGCACCAAGGGCCATATTTATACTCCGTTTGCGCCGAAATTGCGTCGTTTTTTTTGACGCAATTTCGACGCAAAACTAACGCCAACTAACGCCATATTTATACTATGGCGTTAGAGGCGAATAGCGCCAAAGTTCCCGGAATGTGCGTCATTTTTTAGCGTGAACCCCTTCCTTGCGTTAATGATATGCAAGGGAGGCGTTCCCGTCTAAAAAATGACTCCCAGGCCTTTACGTGGTATTTATACTCCCGGGCAAAAGAGACGCCCGGGAGTTGGCGTGGCTAAAAACGGCGCATTTGCGCCACTTTTTAACGCCTGCTCAGGGCAGGCGTTAAGGGGCCTGTGGGCTCAAAATGAGCCCACAGGTGCCCTCCCATGCCCCCAGGGACCCCCCCTGCCACCCTTGCCCACCCCAGGAGGACCCCCAAGGATGGAGGGACCCACCCCAGGGACATTCAGGTAAGTTCAGGTAAGTATAATTTTTTTTTTTTTATATATTTTTTTGGTGGCATAGGGGGGCCTGATTTGTGCCCCCCTACATGCCACTATGCCCAATGACCATGCCCAGGGGACAGAAGTCCCCTGGGCATGGCCATTGGGCAAGGGGGCATGACTCCTATCTTTACAATGATAGGAGTCATGTTGATGGGGGATGGGCGTCGAAAATAAATGGCGCAAGTCGGGTTAAGACGATTTTTTCGACGTAACCTGACTTGCCCCATTTTAAGACGCCCATGCGCCATTTTCCCCCTACGCCGGCGCTGTCTGGTCTACGTGGTTTTTTCCCACGCAAACCAGGCAGCGCCGGTCTGATTGCGCCGTCTAACGCCATTCCATAAATACGGCGCCCGCATGGCGCTTCAGAATGGCGTTAGACGGCGCAAAACTTTTTGACGCTAAACTGCGTTAGCGCAGTTTAGCGTCAAAAAGTATAAATATGGGCCCAAGGGTTTCTTATTTCGATTTGAAGAAATCATCACTGGTTAACATCTAGACCGAAATTTGAGGTTGCAGTAAAAGCATAAAAGCTCTAAAGTTTTCCAGTAGATGGCAGCAGTGCATTATTTATAAAGAGTACAGCAGTGACTGTTACTAGTCCCTCCAGCCTGCAGCAGCGGTTCCTGCTCTCACCTGCATTTCAGCAAAAAGAGAGATGGAAGCCTCAACTGCTTCAGCTTTGGATGTGTGAGAAATGTGGGGATGAGGGCTGGCCGCAGGGCTCAGATATTCCTCTTGAAAGGTGCTAAGAGGCTTGCAATGCCCTTCTTTTCCTACAAGGTAATCAATGAAGTGCCTGCTGGCCACATAAAGCCAGCGTCATCACTTTCTGAGCTGGACCAGTTGTGCCTGGTCTTTTACAGGATAATTTCAAGGCACAAATGTACCTTTTATAAAATTCTCCCTTTTTTCCTCTCACTCACTTTGGCTGTCTTGCGTTGAGGATGGGTCTCTCATTTCCTGTCCTTGCACCAATAATTATGCAAAAGTATTTATTTGGCGTAATCAGCTTATTTTAGACATGCAAAAGATAAATACTAAAGAAATGTACTGTAAAAGATATTAAATGTATAACCTCATAAATCCTTTTCTATAACACCTGAATGATTGATTGTGGGAGTGATGCTGTTGAACAAATTTCCATTATTTTTTAACTTGAACTAAGACGATAAGAGAGCAAGGCATGATTAGTCCTTATCTTATTGTGTATTTAGGGTTTAACTTTCCTTGCCTTATAAGGCTGCTTAACCTCCATAAAAGACCAAGCAACTCCAGTCACAGCTATGCCACCCCAGAAACTGAAAAGGCTGAACTATATATAGGGCCATATTTATACTTTTTGACGCAAAACTGCGCTAACGCAGTTTTGCGTCAAAAAATTTTGCGCCGTCTAACGCCATTTGGATGCGCCGTGCGGGCGTCAAATTTATACTTTGACGTACGGCGGCGCAACCAACAGGTGGGCGTCAGGATATTGTGACGCACACAGCGGCGTCAAGTCGTAAGGAAAAACCACGTAAAGGCGACGCACATCACCGTGGGCCGATTTACGACAGCGCAATCGTGAAAGCGCTGGTTTTTCTCACGCAATTGCGTCAAATTCTAGCGCGAAAACTGCAGTGTTACCAGAGAGCCAACATGGATCCCAGTGGACACAACAGAGCCCAGGATGATGACAGCAGACCAGGAACCAGCCAAGAGGTCCCACAAACAAACCAGGATAACCAAAAAAAGAAAAGAAAGTGTCGCTTCAGTGAAGAGGAGCAGGAAATCCTGGTGAGAGAGGTGACGGAACACCAGCACCAACTTTTCATTACATCCAAATTGCCACTCAGTAGGAGAGAGGCCATATGGAAGCAAATAGTGGACAAGATCAACAGTGTGGCTGAAGAACGCCGCACAGTCACTGAGTGTAAGAAACGCTGGCATGACTGTAAACGCAGGACCAAAGAGAAAATGGCCAGGAACAGGAAGGCAGCAATGCAGACTGGAGGTGGGAGTCCAGCACAACAGGAGGCCCTGGACCACATGGAGGAGATGGTTGCAGCCGCCATCCCCGAGGAGATCGTCACAGGGATTCAAGGGCAGGACAGTGCAGACTACCAAGACACAATGCACATGCAGGGTAAGTCGCATGGGGAATTATAATGCACTAATGTTAACTGCAACCAGGGGGGGAATACCTACTACACAATGCATGTAAGTCAGCATATACATAGAGTGGCATGGGTAAAGGAGCACAGTAGGGGGGCATGCCTAGCACACACTGAAGCTGGGGCACCACCAAACACAGCAACAAGTACAGCCCCGTGGGGACATCCTGTAAGTACAACAATAGAGCCAAGGGAAAGCAGCGACAGGTAGGAAGGCCACTACAGCAAACTCACATCCAGGCACTTGTTTTGTAAAATCTATCCTACAGCAACTAGGTCCCTATCAGTAACCCAGTAGGCAAAGCAACAACTGCAATGTAACTGCCACAACACCTTACAATAACGCCTCTCATCTCTGTGCAGCTACAGTACCAAATGGCAGCAACCTCCCCATGGAATATACATACACAAATTAGGGGGTGACATTGACATCCGCAACAAGTCAGTGTAAAAATACAAACGCACCAGTACACTCAAATGCCCAATGTCCATACCTGACACATACATAAGCCAAAGTAAACAGCAATAGGACCCACACAGCACCAACCACACACACATGCTGCATACGTCAGGGTCCCTCACATGCCTGGATAACAAGGCTACATCACTAATGTCATACTGCTCAGACAACACCTGAGGAGGAGACATAGGCAACTGGTCACTCAAACACACCTGCAAAGTCTGACAAACAAATCGGACCTTCATACGATAAACAGGCTTATACAATCAAACACACATGACCCACCTTCATCTTCAAACATCAACAATGTTTACATCCACACCACATCCAAACATGAACATGCATAGGAAATGGCACGGAACATGTACACTGCATGCAATGTGAATCAAAAGTGAATGGGGCAGGTCCTGAGAGGCAAGTGTGTTGGCAGGGCACTCACAACACCCACAGTCAGTCAATGTGTATTCTGGCAAGTGTAATGTATACTTTGCGCATTAGCCTCAGGCTGTAGGCCTTTCTGCACCTTACCCTGAATGTACTCTTACGCATATGCTCACATCTAAGAGCCTCTGAGCACTTTGCACTACATGCTTCTCATTGGCCTTCCTATCAGGAAATATACCAAATAGCCAGTCCTAGGGTGTTGTTAATAAGTCCAATCACACTGTTTTGCCTACATCTGCACTGGAGTGTGCCAGAACAGATACACTCTGTGCCCCAGTCAAGGATACAGTCTGGTACTTTGCGGATAGATGGGGTAGGGGTTCTGATTTGGCATTCCTGCGTAGGGAAACTATCTCATCACCATGACTTATGACTTATAAAATCACTTCCTTGTCCCAAGACACACAAGAGGGAGTCTCCAAACAGAGAAACACCAGACGCTGCCTGCCTTGCTGCAGATGCAAAACCAGATCACAGGCCATTGCTCAGATATGACGGATGAAGTCTCCCCAGTGATTCAGACAGGCAGGCTAGAAGCTTAACATGCTGTGCTATAAATAGAACAAGCAGAGGGAGAGTACAAACTGTTAGGCACCATGATAGCTTTCGACCAATGTCTTACTCTCCTGCTGACTATTTCAAGTCTACCATGTTGAAGTATTTGGGTTATTGTGGCTCACACCTAAATATAGACAAGTCAGTTGTTCAAAGAGATCATCATATGAAACAAATACTGTCTTTGACTTTTGTGTATGAGTTCATACTGGAAAAGAGTGAAGATGTTGGGATCTGAGTGACCACAACTTCCCTGAAAAGTTCCAAAGATGTCATGCGCTCGGATGTATAATCATTCCTTTGCTGTGGGAGACATGAGCCAATGCTAGTTAGCTAGAGCAAAATGAAAGAATCAGGGTGACAGAGTCAATTAAAAGTGGGTCAGACTCAGTCCATCACACCATTAGCTATCCTGCTGCCTCGTAAGCAAGTCAGCTCAGGTCGGATAATGAGAACACACCCTCGAAAATGTCTCTACATAAGAATAGTTAATCACGGAGGGACTAGTAGGACACAAAGATGCCTATTCACAAAATGTTACAAAGCAACACCTAGCGGCAATTAGGCAGACAAGTCTGGTAGCTCCACATCACACATGTGACACACAGGTGGGCCATAGGCCTACAACAATGCCCATATGAAGGACAGCAGATACCCAGAAAAAAACAGAGACCAAAGATAAGGCATCCAAACGCCTGTAACTGTTTGCAAACTTGTTACAACACAGACACACTAATTGTACCCTGTTTCATTGCAGAGGAACATGGATCTCCTGCCGATATGCCTGACCCTGATTTCCCTGATGACATCGATGACGATCCCATCAACCTCTCCCCACAAACCCTCAACATGGTCTTTGGAAGCCTCCAAACCCCACCTTCAGTCCCAAGGAGGAGCCCAGAAGAAGCAGCCACCCCAGTAGACCCACCTGCCACCCCAAATGTAATACCTGCCAGCTCCAACACAGCTGAGGACTCCGACGACACTGGAACCAGCTTTGAAAGAACCGTCGTTGGGGTCCAGCGGGAGCTGGCCAAGGAGGTGCGGGTGGGGATGCAAACTATGGCAGCCAGCCTTGAGGGGGTGCGTTCGTGCATGATCCCTCCTGCTGATCAGACAGCTGTGATGCAAGCACTAACATCGCACATGCAGGCCTACTCTGACCAAGGTCCTGCGTTTAGTCAAAGCCCAGTTTCTGAACACCTACACTCAATGACTGTTTGGCAATCCACTGTTTGACTTGTCCACATTGCCAGTGAATGTCTCTCTCCTACAATTTGGTAATCCTGTCCCTCTGCACTGACACCTTCTATAGGCTCACCAAGAAATGATGCCCCAGAACGGACTCAGCAAAAATGTTGAATGGACAATTTGCACTACAACACCTGTAAATAAATTGCACTTGCTCACCTATTGTGTCTCTGTGTCATTTCACACTTCAACTGTGCAGTACCTAACTCCAAAGTGGCTGTGTGGCAACCCTGTTGAATCTCTATACTACTGTCCTGATGTCATATATTCAGATCCATCTGTGCATTGGCCAGGATTGCATCATAGCCCTACCATACTGAGGGAAATAACTGAGGAAGGAACTAAGCACACACAATCATGCTGTGTTGGTCAGAATGATGCACCATCTATCGCTATTCCAGAGAGCAAATGGTGGCTGGGAAATGTAGGCTCCATGCAAGACTTAAATAAGAATGGATGCCGCTTAATGTAATGAATCGTGTACAAATCACACTGCATTAACTTCCCTTACAGAGTAGGCTTCCATGAAGGAAATTCATGCTGCTTCAGTACACACATGATGTAGCTCAGCAATGAAAGCAGCAATACATGAGTGTGAACAACTCCTCATCTACAAAGATCTCCCTGAGCTTCACACTGCTGTCCGACCTAACAATTAACCCACATTGACATGTAATGAAGCACTCTTTGTGAAGTTGGACACATATCATAACAAAAGCTTGGTGTACAATGCACACTACCAATGGGGAGTCTCCCAATTTGAGGATACTTAACAAGTGAGCACACGGGTAGATGGGATGTTAAACATCCATTCCCAGGGGATGCTGAGCATAGGACACAAATGTCACACTAAATCATTCTGCAACATGGATGTCAAGGCCATGATAAAGTAGCACCTAACGCATCAAGTAAAGGGTTAACAAAATATTTATTTATATCTAGTACTACAAGAGGCAACTAAGGGAAAGGTACACCTACACTAATCTAACCTGACTACTAATAACCCACAACTGTCCCTATCTAACCTAAGCTAAACTTACTCTACACATGTAACGAAACGATCTAAACATCAACCCCCCACCCACCATTATGAGACAGGACACATGCAGGACAAAACATACTAACCTACACACATACTACACTATCCTAAACAAGCAGATATATATATATTTTTTTTTTTTTTTTTTTTTTTTTTTTATTAAACATGAATCCCAACATTGCCCCCCACCCACCCACCCACACACAAATATTTGAGAAAAATAACAAGGACCCCCCACCCTCTTCCCTAACACTAACTAAGCTACATACCTATCCTAATCCTAATACTAATCCCCAAAGCCCAACTAACAGGATAAAAAAAGGAAAGAGGTGAGAGGGGAGGGATAAAAGTTTAAGAGGGCAAACGAACTAGAGGTTTGCCCTCCTTAGTGTGCGCCTGATGTCGCCGACCCGGGTCTTTACATAGTTCATGTCATCAGTCAGGTTGTCCACCTTCCTCAAAAGTTTGTCCACTTTCCGGGACAATGCCTGGAAGGCTGCAGGGTCCACGGGAGGGTCTGTGGGGAGGGTTTGTGTGCCAGCAGAGGTCGAGCTAGTGGCAGCTGTTGGTGGGACATGTGACTGTCCTGCTGCCAGCACACGGCTGGGTCCAGGTCGTGCTGCATGCGGCGGGTCCATGGCAGCCGAAGTAGATGGGACCACTGGGCCAGACCTGGTGGCTGTGTCGTTGGTGGCTGTAGGTGGCACACTTGTTGGAGGCTGTGGTGTGGCCCACCACGCCCCGGAGGCCCTTTCGGAGTGATACCTGCGGCCCATCCGCCGATACCCAGACTGCACCTGCAGGATGTGCCTGTAACGGATGGCACGCCGCTCAAAATGGATGCGATCGGCCGCCCTCATGTTAGCAGCTGTGAAGAGAAAAGGCAGATATTTACCTTTGGCTTTGCATTGGGTGGGATAGCACAATGGGTTATTTGTACATTACTAGAAATGTATAGGTTGCAGCAATTGTCACAACATAGTTCACAGAAGGGCTCAGAGGAAGTACATGTGAAGCATGCATACATAAGGGCATATCACACCTAGAATATCCAGGTCTCTACATGATGGATGACATCACCCTACACTACTCATCCTAATCATCCCTACGGTTTTGTACATCATGGCTGCACCTCTTCCGCATACTTACTTCACTACATATGTCACTATATGTGATAACTATCACACTCCTCACTCTAAGCCATCTGGAATTGGTTGTGTGCTAAGATTGAACCAATGGGCTATAACTCAATGTCTACACTAGGGACCAGATGTAGGAAGATGGGAAATGGGACGAACAATCTGCAATGCAGAATGGGGTATCTGACACCGTCTGTGAGTTGCTATGGGGTTGCTAAGAGCCACCTCATTTACATCAATGATGTGGGTTGCAAGTTGCTCCACCTTTGCAACTATGGGCACTCACGGGGATGGAGGCCTGCTGGGAACAGCAGACCTCCATGTCCGTGACCGCTTGGAAATAACGCAGAACATGTTCCCCAAGTGTAGGCCGTTTACCTCAACGGGAAATGAGCAGCACTTAGAAATAAATTACGACAATTTCAATATTGAATAATTTAAGGCACTTAGGCCCGTATTTATATTTGTTGTTGCGCCGCATTTCCTTCACTTGTTGACGCAAAAGCCGCGCAAACTTGCAAATTCCAATTGTAATTTGTAAGTTTGCGCCGTTTTGGCGTCAAAAAGCTGCGCAAATGTGGTGCAAAAAAATTATAAATACGGGCCGCAGTGGTCCCTTGGACCACTGCCTGTTTTGTACAGGATTATTTTGGTACACTCGGAAAGGTGATGGGTTACAATGGGGACCCCTTACAGCTAGCAAGTGGGTTACCATCCACTTCAAGTGGATGATAACTGCGACTCACTTAGCAACCACAAACTCCATTGCAAATGGACTTGCATACCACTGTCAGTTGCAAATAGGACTGGAAAAAGCCTTCATATTTAGGATTAGGAATAAAATCTCCCATATATTTTCATGATCACCTAATACATTTCGGAATAGGAAACAGATGTTTGCAACTCACACACAATAATTATGAGTTTATCAACTTGTACACAGTTTGGCACATCTGGCCCTAGGTTCTGACTCACGACACAAAAGGTGTCAAGTAAGTGTGAGATACTGGTTGCTACAGTCCAAGGTAGCCTGTTTCACATTAACATCCCAGTCATTGAGGGTGGTGTGGGAAGAACAACCACCAATCCCATGTGAAATGCACACCCAGGAGTGTATTGAACGTTCACCAAGTATGTGCCTTCACACACAAGACCTATGAATGGCTAGCAACACGTTGGACTTAGGCAAACATTGTGACATCCATGGACCACACATGTCACAATGATATGACTTTTGCCAACATGACATACTATCAGTGAGGCATGTTTTACTACACACACAGAGGAGGTGGAACACCCATTCTCATGATTCAACAGAACACATAGGCCATTGCACTCAAGTCACACACACTCCTAGTTCAGCTTGTGTAAGTTCATGCCCCCGGAAGATCCAACCTACAGTGTGCACAGTCCATCCTCAACTAGGAAGATGCACTTTTCATCACAGCCATGTGCCTAAGCTATATGGGAGAATGTCAGTCTGATATGCAGACTCAGTTCATGTCAAGTCCCCGACCAAGTCTTACTTTGACCAGTGTATTCTAAGTAACTCATCCCATTCCCCATTGCGGCCCAACTGTAATGTCCTACAGCCCCTCAATCTCAGAGATGGCTAGGTGTTGCTTAACAGAAACATAAGTCCAATTTGATATCACACTAACACGACAATGGCAATGAACGGCCAGCGCATCACATCATGATTTCTCTTGAACACACAGTAGTCCATTTTGCGTCATTGGCAAATAAATATATCAAATAGCACTCAGGCAACACTCACTGTAGGTATCGGGGTCGTCGAAGTGTGCCACCTCTCCCACGGTGTAAGGATCTGGTCCACCTGTAAAGCATGACAGGAAGAATGTACTCAGACTGGGTGGACTGACAAAATAATTCTGTTACAATGACACTGTGAGAATATGACATGGTAATGATACACTTTCACACATGCTCATACTGCATGGATGAGTTTGTATTCAACATTAACATTGGATGATTCTCCTGCTACAGTTACACACCCTACTACACACATGCAGTGGCCAGGACAGTCAGGTGTCGTCCAAGTTTACTCACAATAATTATGCCCCGACAATATTGTTATCCAAACATCTCAGCATGTGCATTCCAGAGAGACATCCAGACACTTGTTCCATGAGGACTGCATGACCACTCACAGTCAAACAGCCTATGTGGACATGTTCAACACACAGCAACCACACACACATGTGACATATCTGTGGAAAACATATCTGACTTCATGTGACGTGTATAAAACACACATGTATATCATCATCATGGGATTCAAATCAGATTTCGAGCGATGGGGTCTACATATGTAGGTATGTTGTTTCGACATGACTTACTCATTGCCCATTATGACATGTAGAGTACAAATAGAGCCATTAACGTGTTGCTTGTCTGACACAAATGCTACACTACATTACATACAGCTACAGCCATCTGGTATGTGTAGAACAACTGAGCCATCTGACTGCTAGCATAGGTCTTCATACACATTGTGCAACACGTACACATTAGGGCACATATGTAAACATTAGTAAGGCAGCATTTGCATCATTGCATCACGCAGAGATGGGCCACACCTGCCAAATACAGATATATGTATTAAGTTTCTGCTGTTTGAGGGAGAAAAAGTGTAGCCAATTTGGGGATATCAATATATATTGACAAGGGCCTAGGTTTCCCTAGCATTACACATAGGCAGCTCCTTATCTAGCAGATTGGGTAACATTCATCACATGTTCACACACAGATTACTATCATGTCCATGTAATTGATTGCTACTCACCAACATGGCCACCAATCCTGACTCCCAGGTGGTCCAGCAGGTCCTGTTCCCTCGTGATCAGATCGGCCCAGCGGTGTTTCAACTGATGGACATTCCGCATGCTCCCATGGACCCGGACCATGTGATGGCGCACCTTCTCCCAGCGAATTTTCCGGGCCTCCGTGTGATACCCCTGTATCACACGGCCCCCAGCCTCCAGCATCAGCGGGAGGAAATGGCACACTAGCCAGATAAATCCCCCCAATTCATCTTCGCCCATCCTGGACAGGCGAGGCCTCCCTGACATTATGACTGATGACTAACAGAAAAAATAAAGTAGGAAATGGGGAAAGGTAGAGGTGTGAAGTTAAGAAAAGGAGAAAATAGCCCAACTAACCCCAATAACTACCCTACCCACAACAGACTCCCACAGACAATACAAACAAATACAGGAATGGACAAAACTAGACTTAACAGACTGAGACAATGATACACAACAATATTAGACTGAACAAAGTACAAAAGACAAGCTACACAGGACAACAAAGCAGTAATTCACAGGACAACACTCTTCACTGAACCACACAGTCTAGAAAAATCTGAGACTGCAAAGTGAAAGTGAAAGTCAACTTCCAATACAGATTTGGCAAACAGGATATCCTATTACATCACTTCCTGCATAAAATGGCCGCCGTTTTTTAATCCCGGTTTGCGTCGTATTTTCACGCATACATAATTTCGCGTCATTTTTTATGACGCATAATATTGCACATGCTGCTGAGTGTAAAAATATGATATGAATATTAAGATTCATTTACTGTACGAGATGTACTTAAATATGTGCATGTTGCGTCATTTTTTCTGACGCATACATGATGGGCGTCATATTTTATCCACCTACAGGAGTGCTAATGCTGCTGAGTGAAAAAATATGATATGAATATTAAGATTCATTTACTGTACGAGATGTACGAAAATATGTGCATGTTGCGTCATTTTTTCCGACGCATACATGATGGGCGTCATATTTTTGAAACGTACAGGAATGCACATGCTGCTGAGTCAAATCTGAAATATGATGTAACTTATATTTTGCTGTCTAAATCTGTGAAATTTTTGTATACATTCAGATTTGACTCTGCATTCTGTGCACTCATGTACGTGACCAAAATATGACACCCATGCTGTATGCGTAGAATTATGATCAAATCTTTTTGTTACGTCTTCATGTTTTTAACTTGGGGAAGGTGATTTGTCAGGGTCAAACGGGGCAATGTGATACACATTTGTGTTTGGATATGCCACATGTCCATTGTTGTATGTATGGCAGGCATTCACACAGTAATGGTGTGGATACGTTACATAATGTCTTTTCCATATTTGTCAACATATTTGTGGCAATTGCTGATGGCTGTTTGGAAATGATGGATGGGATACCATGATGTATTCCTTCTCCAAATTTGGTCCACACTTATGATGGTGATGCTTTTATCTGGAGTCCTAACAGGGAGTGCAATGGTCACTTACAGTTATTATGGGGCTAACCATGTCCTAGCCTCATTTTGTGTTTGTGCTTTGTGTTCTACTCTTGACATGTAGGCCACACATGTACCTTATGCATGTGTTTGGCTCACAAGTAAAGGATTTGTGTATGTTTGTGGGACCGTAGAAGTGGACTTAGGCCCCCAGCACCCTAGGATTTGACCATCCTGATTAGTTACAGTATCCATGGCTTGGCTTAATATTTTATGGGAAACCTGCAGCAGCAGGCTAATGTAAGGCCATATGGTATGTATGACTGTTGACCATTCATTCATCTCATTAGCCCATTAGAAGTTTGCAGTAATGATGATTTTGAGCTGACATGCCTACCATTTCCCAATGACTATGTTTGGAAGACTCTGAGCGTTCCTGATGTTCTGGGGAATATTCTTTAGTGGGTGTCTGTGTCCCTTTCTGCATTAACTGGTTAAGTGGAATGTCACATTCTTCCTGCTAGGTTCAAACTGGGACCCGACTGTGATGGTCTACTTTCAATAATTTGGTTGATTGTATGACATATGTGTACATGTGTGTTGGTATGTGGATCCACTATCACCTGTCTGGGTGTATGTTGTCACTGTGACATCCAGGTCTCCTCCTGAGTTAGTGGCAGCTAATGTTGTCCCAATTGTGTTTTGCTCATATCACCCACTGGAGAGAAGCCATTGATGACATGGTGACGTACACATGGATGGTCCCACCCTGTCTCTGACCACATGTGATGTGACTTTCACATGATCTACTTTTTTTGTCTGGGTGCAAGACTGTCTCAGGTGTTTTGATGTAGCATGTGGATTTGCCACATTTGTACTCATGTGGGCCTTTGTGTATGGCAATGTATCATGTCACATCCTACCCTCTGTGCATACAATTGAAATGTTCTTTTTTGTTGTGATGATTGTTATGGCATTGTTGGTCAAGGAGACCACATTCTTCGTCAGCATTTTATAAGTAAAGGTGCTCAGTAATGCATGGACCAAAGCATGATGTGGTGTTTGATATCTGTGTTTATTTACAATAGTGTAATACAGGTGATTATTATACATTAAGCAAAAAAATTATTTACAAGCTGCTGGCGCCTACGCTGTCCTGCTGCCGTGTTGGGTTGTCCCCCCTCCTGTTGCGGCCCAGCATCTTCTTCTTCGTCATCCTCAGGCATGCCTGGGTCCAGTTCAAGGAGGGGAATGTTCCTCTGGACACATATATTGTGCAATATGGCACAAGTGAGGATGATTTTGCACACCATCTCTGGGGAATAGAGTAGGCTCCCGCCAGTGATGTCAAGGCAGCGGAACCTAGACTTTAGGATCCCAAAGGTCCTCTCCACAATGCTGCGGGTCCTCTTGTGGGCGTCATTGTATGCCCGCTCTGCAGCAGTGATTGGGTTCCCGAATGGTGTCATCACCCAAGGCTGGATGCCATACCCCTGATCAGCTGAAAGAGAAAGAGAATGGATTGAATTAGATGTAGGAGGCAGTGTTGTACGGATCTTTGATGGCTGTAGTTGTCTTGTGTTGTCTGTGACTCTTTTGTGTACTAATGTTCCAACCTATGGTTGTTGTTGAAAAGTTTGCTTTGATATATTTTCCCTTGGCTGAGCAAGTGTTTGTTGGCTAACCGTTTGTCAGAAGGACTGTTTTTGTTGTTGCAGTAGAGTGTTCCCTCCCTAGCATTGTGACTAGTGATACAGTTGTCTGTGTGTCCTCACTGGGGGTGTGATGTTAGTTCCATGCCGAGTTAAAACGTGAAAGTGTATTTGACACCTTCATGTGTATGAGCCCAGGCCATCCCATACCTTTTGACTTATGCATTGTATTAGTGTACAGGTTATTTTGAGACTTCCAATCTGTAAAGTGACATTTGGCCAACCACACTCATTGATGTCTTCACATTAGGCTGTGGATTAAATTCCAATGTGTGACAGGTTAAATGTTGACTTCTGACACATGGCTAGTGATGTGAGTACCTCAGTGTGTTCCTGGCTAGGTGTTGCTATTGTGGTGTATGTGTTGTTTGTCCTAGAGGGTTTGTGTGCGGTGTGTGTATGGGTTTGTTTTTTGTCCTTACCAACAAGTAGTCCATTGCCATAGCGTCCATCCTGGAAGTGTTGGTTGATGGTGGAGTGACGGAAGATGAATGCGTCATGTACACTCCCAGGATATTTGGCCACGATGTTGGTGATCAGTCCTTGGTGATCGACTATGGCCTGGACGTTGATTGAATGTGTGTGCTTCCTGTTGCGGTAGAGGTGTTCTGAATCAGCAGGTGGCACAAGGCGTACGTGTGTGCAGTCGATTGCACCAAGGACGTGCGGGAAGCCACTGATGGCGTAGAACCCCTGTTTAATTTCCTGCTGCTTCTGCAGTGTGTTAGGGAAGCAGATGTGGCGGGGTGTCAGGCGAATGATGGCATCCAGGACTTTAGGCAGGAATGCAGAGAATGATGGTTGGGATATTCCACCAACCAGGGCACCAGTTGTCTGAAAGGAGCCACTTGCCAGCAGGTGTAGTACGGCAAGCAGCTTTGTTTCAGTTGGGATAGTGCGGGGTGTCACTAAAGTGGGGGCCAACTGTTGTTCGATATTTGCCAGCAGCTGCTGAATGGCCTGCCAGTTCAACCGGTACCTCTGGATGATGTCCCGTTCCCTGAGGCCATGCAGGGTTGTTCTTGGGCGGAATATCCTGTCCTGCCTTCTGCGCTGTCTTTGGGGTCCCTGCTGTTGTTGTTGTAGCTGCTGTTGTTGCTGCAGGGCTCTGCGTCTACGTGCACGTTGAAGAAAAAGCACCTCCACCCTGTTGCTGCTCTGCTGCTCTGTTGTTTGTTCTGTGTGTTCTGCTTAAGTACAGGTGTGTTTGCCCCATTTTAACGCCTGCCCTGACCCAGGCGTTAAAATTTCACGCTATTCGTGCTTTGCGTCATTTTTTTGCGCCGCCTACGGCCCGGGAGTCATTTTTGCCCGGAAGCATAAATACGACGCACCGCTGTATGCGTGGGTTTTTGGACGGGAACGCCTACCCTGCATGTCATTAACGCAGGGCGGGGTGCCGCTTCCAAAAACTCACGCACATAGCGCCATTCCCCTTGTGCGCCGCATCGGGCGTCAGGGTATAAATATGGGGCATCGTTTGCGCTGAATGTGCGTCAAAATTTTTGACGCACATTCGGCGCAACCGGAGTATAAATATGGCCCATAGTGTCTCTTGATATGCAAGTGTAAATATTTTTTATTGTTCAGTAATGTGACATGGGGAAAATGAATGGTAGTGTGTAGAGACACTAAGTAGTTTGTTGTTTACCTGTCTCTGTTATGGAGAACCCAGTAGTGAGCCCACCTCTGTACCCCTACATGCCCTTCAGGTAGGTCATCAGCCGTGGTAGTGACTTCAATTCACACACATTTCTCCTGTGGCATGGTCCAAACTATTTTGGAGTGAACCCACCTTTTTTAGGAATTTGAATGTGGTTGCCTGAGAAAGGAATTTGCTTCCAACATGAAACTGTGTACTTTATTGGAAATGTTTATACTGACTTTTTATTGTGTTCTGCTACCTAGTTTTGAGACACAATATGGTACCATCAGATTGGAGGCAATAAAGTGCCAAAAGAAAAAACTAGACAGCAGGCCTTCTCTATCAGTGCACCCAGGATCTGAAAGAACATTCCTGTCTCTATCAGGGTCTCACAACCCTGCTCAGGAACGACCAAAAGTCACACCTCTTTTTTAAAGAGCACCAGATCACAATGCAGTTAACAGTTCACTTCTCAGAGGACCCTTTGTCTTTCCAATCAGTCGTTGACACTGCAAGGGGCTCTGCAGTGGATAGGATGACATCTATGATTGTAATACCTTCATCCCAGTTATTTTCAGGGAGAAAGATGGAAGTACTCCTGACCCAGCTACCAAAAAATGTAACATAACGGGGAGCTGCGGCCACTACCAGTAGGTAAAGGGAGCCGCAGGTTAAAACATTTTGGGAACCACTGTCCTATGGGATAATCATATGGTATTCTTGTGGATTAGAGATTACTTAGGCCAAGGAAAAAGGAATGTCTCTAAAGAGAGGAAGGAAGCGCCATAGTACAACAAAACATATAGGGTAGTGAAACCTGGCTTAACAGATGCAGTTAAAACGAAATGCAGGAGTGATTTGATGTTGTGTAGGGCAGTATGTAAGAGGGAGTTTACCAAAGTGAAGAGACAGTGGGAGAATTCCCTTTGGGATGATCTACTTTGTGCCTGAATGCCAAGGTTAATAAAACATTCTGCAAAATAGTTGCAACGGGAGGTAATGGTACCTGGAGGGAATTGGAGTATTTTTTACAAACTCAAGAATGGGGGGTCCATTATAGTAAATTGTTTTCCGGCATGAACGATGCATGTTGGCATGTCATAGATCCGACTCTGGCTACCACAATTGAAGTTCAAAACACTCTTGAATTTGAGCTCAGTGAAAGAGTAGAGTCCATTAAGACCAGTTTGGCATCCAGAACACTTGGGCTGAACAGGATTCCTAATAATATTTATCTGGCCCATCAAAAACTGTGGTGTCCCTATATAAATCATCTATCATAAGCAATTGTGAAGGGTGTGGAGATACTGTTATTGTGGCAGAGGGCGTGGAGATGGTACCCATGTATAAGAAAGGCTGACGTCATGATCTGAGTGATTATCGCCCAAATAGTTTGGTAGATGCACTACAGAAGATCTTCTCTAAACAGGTGTTAGTCCAGCTCCAAGAGTTGATGAAGGACAAAGATGTGTTGACAGACCTACAGGTGGGCTTTAGAGGTGTGGTTAGTACGACTGAACATCAATTCAGATTTAACTGCACTTATTGAAAGACTATAACAACAGCATATTGTTTGTCACATTTGTTGATCTGCGTGAAGCCTTTGACTTGGTACCCAGGGGCAAGCTGTGGATGGTCTAGGATAAGATGGGCATTTCCCCATAGTTGTTGGCCATCTTGGTATGACTGCATGCAGAAAACTGTGCTTGAGTTAGGTGGGGGGAGCAGGGCCAATTAACCAACCCAATAAGCTTAAGAATGGAGTCAGAGAAGGATGTGTCTTGGTCCCACCTTATTGTCATCATAGATAATTGGGGGTGGGGAATGGCTGGAAAGGGATGGGAGTGACTCTCTAAGAAATGCTGGGTGAAGTGTGTTTGCCCTGCTCTTTGCTGAAGATATCATGCTGCTCTCTGACACTCCTCAGGGTCTGTAGCAGCTGGAGCTTAATGGCTCAAAGAATTTATGATTTTTAGGCCTGCAAGGTTAAAGAACTGCAAATACAATATGTGTGTGGGTGAGGATCGGGTTGAATTAGATTCCAACTTTGTTTATGTAGGATTGAGATTATTACCTAAATAAGTTTGCTACTGCAGGTGCAAAAGTCACAATTATCTCTAATACAGCATACAGTGAACATATCGAGTATTCACAAAAAGATAGTATATAAATTAGTTGCCGCAGCCCTGGAGATTTACAGTGTTACTGCTTTAGAGCAGTGGTTCCCAATCTCTGTACCGTGGCGCCCCAGTGCGCCTTCAAAAGGAGCCAGAGGTGACGCGTACCAAGGGTTTCTCATTTCAAAGGAAAACATAATTGCTGGTTAACATCTAGACATAAATTTGAGGTTTTCAGTAAAAGCATACAACCTCTAAGTTTTTCCAGTAGATGGCAGCAGTGCAATAATTATAAAGAGTGCAGAAGTGAATGTTACTAGTCCCTTCATCCGGCAGAAACGGTTCCTGCTCTGACCTGCATTTCAGCAAGGAGAGAGATAAAAGCCTCAACTGCTGCAGCTTTGGATGTGTGAAAATTGTGGGGATGAAAGCTGGGCGAGGGTTCAGATAGTCCTCTTGAAAGGTGCTCAAAGGCTTGCGCTGCCCTTCTTCTCCTATAAGGCAATCAATGAAGTGTCTGCTGGCTGTATAAAGCCAGTGTTATCACTTTCTGGGCTGGACTAGCCATGCTTGGTCTTTCACAGGAGACCTTCAAGGGACAAATGTAGCTTTAATAATAGTCTCCTTTTCTTCCTCTCACTTTGGCTCTCTTGCATTCAGGATGGTCTCTCATTTCTTGTCCTTGCACCAATAATTTACAATAAATTTTTTGGCATAATAATCTTATTTTGGGAATGACAAACTGCAAAACACACCAACATACCAATCAAAGACATGTACTGTAAAAGATAGTAAATGTACAAATGTCTATTGTCCCATTCATAACTTCATAATACTTTTTCTAGAACACCTGAATGATTGATTATAAAAGTGATGCTCTTGAACAAATTAGCATGTTTGTTTTCATTTGAAATAAGAAAGCAAGGCAGGATTATTCCTTGTCTTATTGTGTATTTAGGGTCCAGCTTTCCTTGCTTCATAAGGCTGCTTAACCTCCATAAAAGACCAAGCAACTTCAGTCAGAGATATGCCAGCCCAGAAACTGAAAACGCTGAACTCTATACAGTGTCTTCTGACATGCGAGTGTAAACATTTTTTATTGTGCAGTAATTTGGCCTGGGGAGAAAATGAATGAAAGTGTGTAGAGACACTAAGGCCCTAATTACGACTTTGGTGGTCCTTTTCAAAGAGCGATGAAGCCGCGGGCACCATCATACCGCAAGTGCTGGCGGTATGATTAATGCCCTATTAGGAGTTTTCTGCTGGGCCAGCGGACAAAAACAGCATTTCACCCGCTGGCCCAGTGGAAAAATCACCCCAAAATTTGAGCTGGCTCGTAATCGAGAAGGCGGCAATGTTGAGGTGCGTCGGAAGCGGCAGCACCCATGGCGCATTTCACTGCCCGTAGTTTGGGCAGTGAAATGCGCGATCGGACTGTGCATGGGGGCCTCTGCACTGCCCATGGCAAGTGCGTGGGCAGTACAGGAGGCCCCAGGGGGCCCACTGTTGTAGTTTAGCAGCAATTAGATTAAGCATTAGCAGAAGACATCTTGTACTTAGTAACTATTGTGAACATTTCGCGGAATCCATTTTGTATTCATGGCAGCCATTTTCTCTGCCACATGCTGCCATGTGCTCACCATGTGCTCTGTCCTACCTTTCTGTTAACTACTCTTGAAAATCTGCCTAGTGACAAGTTATATTTAGCATCTCCCACTTTCGCACATGCTCAGTAAGGTCTGCAGCTGTTAGTCCTTGAAAACTGTTGGCCCCTCCTACCTGTCAACTGTGCATTTCCACATGACCTTACATGTATGCAAGTCTTGCTTCTATAATTGTACCACCTCCTTTTAGCCCCTGCGTGGGTTTAAAAGGACCATGCTCTCTCAGTTCAGTGTGCTACTTCAAACATTACCGAAGGGTGCTGTTTGAACTGTAGTACCACCTCATGAGGTTTAATAAACTTTGTCTTTTATTTCAGTTTCTGTGCCAACTTCTTCCTACATGGTCTGAGGGCTTTGCGCAGAGAAAGGTGAACCCCTTGCACTAGTAGGCCTTGCTGAGGCTTACTTCAACAAATTGGCCCCCGAACAGGGACACATCGGCGACTCGGACGCCCAACGGATTGGTCGCGACGAAGGATTGGGATCTCGCTGCGGACGATCAATGCCTGAGGAGACCCGAGTCTTGGCAACCACAGCGTTTTTCCCTTCTTTCTGATTTGACCATCCAGGTGGCGCCGGTCCTCGACTGAGATCCTTTTTGTTCATTCATCATGCAGTGACCATTTGGTCGATTTTAGAACTTGGCAGTTGGAACCTGGACACCCTGTGATTGGTAAGAGCCGTTTTACGGCACTTGCTGTGGGTTTTGATGCCTTTGTTTGGTAATGTAGTTTAGCATTACTTACTGTGGCTCTTGTGTTTTGGGTGACTAGTCAATTTGTGTCCTTTGAATTGATATATAAATTGCAATTTATATAGGCAGGTAATAAGGAGAATTTTCTCCAATTTAATTTTGATTTGAACGGCACCTTAAGTGCTACTTTGATAATAATATTGCATATTCTGCACTATTTTTTGGCATGCCTGTTTTTAGCGCACTTCGTAGGATGTGTTGCTTTTGTAATGGTACCAATTTGAGACTGGAAGAATCGCAACCAGCACCCCCAGAGGGGACGCCAAATAGAGATATGTATGTTAAACATGGTCTTTCTTCTATAATGTACAGCACCTTATGGAATAAATACACTCGTGCGGATCCTGAGTTACGTTGGCCTATGCATGGGTCATTTGATTTGTGAAAGATTTGGTATGTGGAACAATGTATGTGTAAGCGAAAGTCTAGGCAAGATATGTTTGACTGTGTACAAATGTGGGAGAAAGAAGTGCGTGGACGAGTGAAGCGTGAGCAAGCCTTGCTTGAGAAAGAGCAGCGGAAGAATGTATATGTGAAAGGATTGGAAATGAGAAAGAAATAAATAAATGACTTAAAGGAGCTAGAAGAGAAAGAACGTAAATTACAGGTAACTAGCCAATACAGTTAGGCAACCTCTCTATCCTATCCTTAATAAACCACATGATGATTTTTTGTTACTAGATCGCCCTCCAACTCCGTATGTCGTTCCTTCTGCCCCTCATGAGTTAGCTAAGGTCTCCAGTTCGGAGCAACAGAAGATGCGAGACAGTCACTCTATGTTGCCTGCTGACCGTGCGTCTGAGCTTACATCTATTGCTCGTAAAACAATTCGTAGCGTTGTCTCTGCTTCTGAAATTTTAGACAACATGAAAGGGTGGACGGAAAAGGAGCAGCTATATTTTACTGAGGCATTTGGCTCAGAAGTTATTGAACTATATCGGAAATATTCTGATAAGTTAGAGCCCGATGACGTAGCAGCTGATCATAAGCAAATCCGTGATGGTCTTTTTGTTTTCTCCCAGGTGGCTGATGCAATCAGGCGTTTGGTGATATTATGTGTTGTGGCAGTCCGTTTGCAAGAGGAGAAAAGGGCTGTGGACGTAGTTGAACGGACATCTCAGACCGGCGGGGTGCAAGCTTCCATCTTGGGAACAGATAAGACTATGATAGTTCTGTGGTTCTAAAAATTCTGGACCCATGTAATTTACTTTGCCACAGCAGTACGATTTTAGTATCAAAAGACCGATAATGACTAGTACACTAAGCATGAGCATTTTCACTCAATTCCAGCAGCGTTTTCACCTCGAAATCGCCATTTTCGTCCTGCACTCGTGGCTCCCATTTTATACACGGCAGCCATTTTTAAAAGTTGCCCTCACATAGGCTTATAATACAGTCAGATTTGATTCCAAGGACACGTACACCTTGATTGACTTTTCTCTGACCTGGGCAAGCTGGAACCATTGCCTCAGGCCAAACCTGTTTGGTCAGTCCCTCTCCCAGTGGCCGAATCAGATAGCATCAAGGCACACCATGCCATAAAACCCTTATTATCGCTCATACACCCTGCCTAATCTTGCTCACACCTGCACCTGCTCTTTTCTTCTTCTTACTTTACGAGGGGGAGTTGCCCGTTTTTATTGGGGGTCCACACTTATCTGATGTAAAATACTAGGCCTTGCCGGGTAATTTATTATGGGTTGGATGACATGAAATATGAGGTTTCATCATGACACTGTTTTTTCCTTTGTAGTGAAAACATGTGAATGACCAACCAAAATGTCAAGAATGTTTGCCTGAAGCTTAAAAAACTGTATATAAGGAAACCTGACTTTGCATTGAAACACAGTCTCCTGAGAACATACAAACCGTGCTGTTGTACTTCTAGGACGCTTGTCACTTGGTTGCAGCCAATAAATTCGATCTTTGACTTCACCTAGAAGACTCTGAGTTTCTGTGGTCTGAAACAGGAAAGTACCCGAGGTCTTTGGGTGTACCCTGGCACCACTGGGTTACCGGATCAGTACCGGTTCTGAAAAACCCAGTACCTCAGTTGGTGCCCAACGTGGGGCGATACCAGCGGTACCGGTCCAAGCCTGAGGTCCGTGGGGAGCTTCGTGGGAAAATTCTGGAGAAAGGCCGCCACTTCATCGACCCCTGCATGTCGACGTGGTCCGAAAGTCTTTGCTGC
This sequence comes from Pleurodeles waltl, assembly GCF_031143425.1. Classification (NCBI taxonomy): domain Eukaryota; kingdom Metazoa; phylum Chordata; class Amphibia; order Caudata; family Salamandridae; genus Pleurodeles; species Pleurodeles waltl. The sequence goes on along the minus strand of NC_090445.1, from coordinate 1,219,562,778 downwards.
GAGGTTCCCCGCTTCCCGACGGCTACGAAGGACTGCTGCCCTGGCTATCGCCCTGATTTGGACCCTTGATGTTTGGTAGAGCGAAACGATAAGACGAGTCTTCTGGTGACGTCATCGATATTTTCAGTTAAGTATAAGTGGAGCGTCTCCCAGTCCATAGTTGGACACTTGGTTTGGTCCTAAGTTGGACATTTGGTTTGGTATCCCTTCGGGATCACTTTGATTTGGAACTTGCAAGTACCAAAGCCGAAGGACTCGTGTATTCACGAGACTATCGTAAACGATAATCCTTTGAAGTTTGAAGCTAGACTAGTGAGCGAAGATGCCTGGTCTTAGCAGACTTGGAAATTTGTTTTGTCTTGGTTGTAAAAGGGACTCCCGGTTGGAGGACTCATGTCCGGTTCCTCCGATTGGAACTCCAACCTATGAACTATATGTGAAGCACGGAGTGGGCCCCATCACGTTTAATAAAGTATGGGTCCGCTATTCTTGGAAATAAATGTCTGTGAGGCTGTTTTTGCAGTTTTTTGGAACACTATTGAGAAAAGTTTTCTTTTCTCCTGTAAATATGACTTACAACTAGGATCTGCAAACGGTTCTGTAAGTAAATTGCGACGGCGCTATTTATGAAAAATGGCTAAAGCGCGCTGTATTGTGTGTCCTGAGTGTTTTCTGTTTATATCTGAAATGAGCTCAATGTGTGTTTGTGGGTCTTCTTGATGTTTTCAGTTTGTTAAGTAAAATGTTCGTTAATTAATATTAAGTAGAAACTTAGAAAAAATCCAGAAATGAACCATGTGATGTGCTAACATAGCTATATGTTGCTCTTTAATTTATAGAATGAGCAATTGTGCACATATACAAAACTGCCGTTAAATGCTTAATAAATTAGAAAACACATTCAATAGATATAAATAGGGCCCCAAAAAAAAAAACGAAATTATCTATTTTTGCAAAAAATAAAATAAATTTACAGCATTTTTCTTAGATGCATTGTATTAGATGTTCACAGGCAAACTTTTCAGCTGCAGTATATTTGATAGGAATGTTCAATTCAGCCAGCACTTTCCCAGTTAAACACGGGTGGAATTTTGCATAACCTTCCTTTTAAATGAAAGTGGCGCAAAAATGTGACGCATTTCAAGTTAGGCTTATGCGCTTAGGCTTGTGAGTTAATGTATCCCAAATAATAGGCAAGGGATGCAGCTTGCTTTTATATGTGGAATTATCACCAAAAAAAAAGAATAATTGTTTTTTTTTTTTAAAAAAAGAAAATTATTAATTATGGAAAAATTATTTAAAAAATAAGTGCCTTTCAAAATCGTTTTTTAATATTTATAAAGCTTAATACCTATACTATGACCTCCTAGCATTATAATTTAATTTAAGTTATGTTGCACCGCTAAAATGACATTTGTATGTGCAATTTTCCCTTGGTGCAGGAGCAAACAAGCTCATTTCTATAAAGTATAAGTTAATATTTTCAATGGCTGACTCATGGATTGTGTAATAGACATTCTGGTAATGCATATTATGCAAGAAAATTGTAGGATATTGATTTTTAATGCCTAAAATATCAAAGTCGATTTTGGGCAAAAGCACTGTTTAAACTGCATTTTCTTTCATTCAGAGTACTTTTTAAAGTGTCTCAGGCTTCAGTAAATGCATACATTTAGGTTTGATATATATTTGCAGGTTGTGCCTTCTTATGATTCAATGAGTCAATGTGCCAGTACAAAGGCTTGTTTTAATATCGAGGTTGAAGGTTCTAACTTCATCTGGGCCTACTGAGACGTTCATTCATTCGAGGTTGATGAAATATGTACCATTGCATGGGATTGCAACAAGCATTTATTCTAACAACTGGTATGTGTGTTATTAAGGTTTGTGAATTATTCACAGTAAATGTAGTTTAATAATCTGGAAATATAGATAAATTTTTTTAGCGCCTAAAAAGGAATTATTTTTTTTTTTTAAATAGAGTGAATTATTGCAGGTTAGAAGGAAAACAGGAAGGCCTACTGTCTTTGACAGATTCAGAGTGGCAGAAGCTAGGAGAGCTACAGAGGCTGGCTCAAGTCACGCTGCTGAGATGCTATCTTTAGTTTTCCCATAAACAATGGAGGAGTCTGTCATGTTGACACTTGTGACCTTTTAAATTAGGGCCTTGTCTCTGTGAAATGCAGAATGACCCTACGGGCCTCTAAAAGTGGGATTTCTGGTTTCTCCAGAAGAACATCAATACAATTAAAGAACTTAATTCCAAAGGGAAAATATAAAAAAAAGGGGTTTCTTCGAAGGTCCCAACATCATGTTAAATGCTCTGCAGAACTGATACATTTGTGTCTCCGCTCTAAAAAAATAAAATGATGCCTGCTAGTTGCTTTTATTTGACAGAAAACGAAGTGTTGCATTAAGTCTTAGACAGAAAATAAGATGCAGCCCTTTTCTAAAATTTTGAAGGCTACATGCCTTAATGAGAACGATTTGCCAATTAAGACTTATTTTTCACAGTGGAAATTGTAGGTGCCAAATTAATATGGAGTGTCAGTGTAACAATTTTTACTTTTAGAAAGGTAAAACTAAGGTGGCTTGATGTTGCGAAGTAACTGACAAAAGGGTAACAGTTAAGTAATGGAAATTTATTTTCGTGTATTTGGTCCTATCATGAATTGTTCTTGCTGGTCCTGTATGTTAGAAGAGAAACAGTAAAGTTATATTTGACAGCAGATTTCCATTGCCTGGTGATCTACTGTCAAAAGGAGGGTAAGGATTTTAAACCTGACAAATTAAACAGGCCCAAATATTGGGTTTTGGGCTGCAGGTTTACAGTGCATAAAGTACATGACATGGTGTTGTGTGTCACCGCTTATTCACACATGCTATTGTTTTGTCTATGCTTTTTGTGCTTGATACACAGCAAGTATATCTGATAGCTTGACATTTTGTGTGTTTTTATTATTTTTTATTTGTTTTTTTTGCATGTGTGTTGCTGCTTTTGATACTATTACAAGCTCCCCTGTGTTGTGAGGGGATGGTCATGACGATGCCCATCGCTACGCAACAGTTGGTTGAACTTGTTCTGGTTACTAAATTCCACAGATAATGATATTTCATGCTGTGAACATAAGAGACAACACTTCACCAGTGCATGTCTATTTGGCTATAATGGTATTGAAGGAAAATAAAAAGAGATATACAGGATCAAAGTGTGTCACCTGCAGTTAGTCACGTTACTGCCCCTTCCCTTAAAGGAACAGGCAGCCCTACATTTATGTAGCCTTGATTGGACCTAAGGATGAAATTATAGATCTGTGACTCAAGGTGGCCTAATTTCTATATTACATTAGTTAATGATGTTCTGTTTCCTAAGTAGCATATGGCTTTTGTTCCTTAAAAGAAAACCAGGTTTTCATTTTTTCCTGAAGAAGGAACTGAAACATTAGCTAGGAGTACCGTATATTGTGTAGTCACCAACGGTAGAGTTAAAATTTGTGTAACTTTGGCCTTTGTGTATCACCCGTACTCTTGGTGCTGTGTCACATGCCTGACTATCACCCAAATAATTTTTTTGTTCTTCCTATAGATTTTTTTCTTTTGTTACTTCCCCTGACCAATGTCGCATCATGCTTAGTTATTGAGATTTTAGCTATGTCCTAGTCCCATTTCTCTTTTTCAAATTCCTTTTACCAGTCAGACCTTTTATTATTATTGATGTATTGTTCAGGTTCACATTTCCAGACTGCAGTGATGTACCAGGGACCCCCATGTTATGTATAATTCCCTTTGGTATGACCAGACTGGTTTTCAAGAATTTGCCTTAGGCCTGCTTCAATGTTTTCCAGCCTGACTGTCAGGGTAGCGATAGACTGGTTAACTGACTCAATATTATAGTAAGACAAGTTTTCCATCTCAATAGGAGATATCTTATGTTTACCTTTTTGAACATGACGAATTTTCAATGTCTATTTTAATTTGGTTTTCGGTTCCCTTCTGTTCCTGCTACTTTAATTTTTGGTGGGATCAGATGTGTCCTAATCATGCAAATATCAGGACCCTCTAGTTCTTGTCTTTTTGTTTGCACATTTGACTATTAGCCTGTGTATTGCATAGTGCACCTGATGCACAGTTTTTAAAGAAAGGTTTCTACATGTCCCTGATAATCGGTATCATGTGATTTCTCTATTGAGATGTTCTAAGATAAGGAGGAACACCTAGACTTAATCATTGAGGAAAATATGTGTTTACCCCATTAGACAATGCCACTGTGTGAGGAAATCCATTCAGATAGAATTCTCATGTAGCTATAGATGGCAGAGAATAATGGAGAGAACCCAATTAAAGATGCTAGAGACCCTGTTTTGCCCTTCTGCCTTTGTCTTTGTATTTTATGCCCATTGTGTATGGCTACTCCTTTGAAGATTGCAGACCACCTGCTTGCAGTCCCCTTGTTAAAAACCATGAACTGTTTTTGTACTAAATTGAAGGGAACTAACAACTGTGGCACATTTCTTACGTCACTAGATTCTGCGGGTATCAAGTCATAATAACCTGCAGGACATTGATTTAAGCCTAATTCCCATCAGTGACAGCTGCAGATGAAAGACGGACGTTTTGGCCCTACAGTCTCAGCACCCTGAAAGTAGCAAAGCTGGACAGCGATCGCCAGCGCATGGTATCGTACTTGCTCCATCAGACGGCGTTGGACATCACAAAACCAAAGTTTCAGTGTAAAAGAGCTAAAGAGAAGGATTCCTGTTGTTGATGGCAGAGCTGATTTGAGGTTTCATTTCTCTACCTGTCATGTGCTGGTAACCTCTGACAGTGTGCAATCCCTTGAGCCCCTTGGCCTGAGTTTTGGCCACACCCCCCCTTTTCTTTGCTCCAACGGAAGAAGGGCAGTGCACCGGAGATTTCAAGTTTGGAAAAAGGCACTATATTGTGGTGCCCATGAAAGAGCAGCTTGAGCGTCCTCTGACACTAAATAATGAGTGATGGAGTCTGAAAGTGCTGCTGAGCTATTTCCCAATTAATGGTGCTTGGGTCTGCACGAGATGATTTGTGCCCTTGATCAATGAAGAGCACATTGTTTGTAGTGTCTGCCACAGAGGAGAGACACTGGTGCATTGCTTTAAGACATTGAGACTTTCGAGTGAGCTGTGGGTGTTTGCCAGGAGGGCACTCCAACTAAGCAGTACTTTTCTCACGAAGAGGCCTGAATTGAGAGGCCCATGCGAAAGAAAACAACAAAAGAAAATTTGATGGACAATAGAAGCCTGCCAGAGAGGCTTTTTGAACGGACTCTGGGCATAGTTGGTTTCACAAGAGGTTTCCGTGTGATTGTATAGACTAGGTGTTAGGAGACTGATTGTTTTGCTGGCATTGTTTTAAAGTACTATTCTGTTTAGTAAAAGCAGAATAAAGTCCATTTTCTGTGGAAAGAGTACCCCCTTTTCACCTTAGAGCATTGATGAGAGTCACCACTGTTCCACCTGAACATACCAAAATTACTGAAATGCAGAGGAGCCCTAAAATGTTACTAGATAATTTTAGGATTTGCTTTTTGGTTAGGGTTGTGAAAAATTATTATTTCATTTGTAATAGTGGTCACTACTTTCTCCCGTTGTCTATATGTTCTTAATAACGTGTTTTCTAGTGTCTTTTAAACATGACGTTGTCATTTATGGGTGGGATTGTTTTTCTCTACTCAATTGACTTCTGCACCCACTTCCCAACCTATGTCTTTTCCTACTATTGTTTCTTTGCACTCTTTTCACCCTTTTCCTGAACATGAGCAGGTTAGAAGATCAGAATTCGTAAGCAATTCTTTTGTACAGCTTCTGCATCAACACTAGTTAGTAGTGAACATCACTAATTGTTGGGTGTGTGATCTTATGCCACCTACTGCAGATAGAGGTATTCCTTACTTTGTCCTGCCATATGTGGCCTCTGTGTTACATCATGCATAAGGAAACCTGCACCAAGAGACGAGCTAAATACTAGGATGATGTTACAGCAACATCTCAACGACTTTAGAAACATAGACCTGGACTCAGATTAGCATGAGAATAGGTTTATTGCCTATGTAAGGGCAAAAGGAGGGTTTGTGGTTCTAAAAATTCTGGACCCATGTAATTTACATTGCCACAGCAGTACGATTTTAGTATCAAAAGACCGATAATGACTAGTACACTAAGCATGAGCATTTTCGCTCAATTCCAGCAGCGTTTTCACCTCGAAATCGCCATTTTCGTCCTGCACTCGTGGCTCCCATTTTATACACGGCAGCCATTTTTAAAAGTTGCCCTCACATAGGCTTATAATACAGTCAGATTTGATTCCAAGGACACGTACACCTTGATTGTCTTTTCTCTGACCTGGGAAGCTGGAACCATTGCCTCAGGCCAAACCTGTTTGGTCAGTCCCTCTCCCAGTGGCCGAATCAGATAGCATCAAGGCACACCATGCCATAAAACCCTTATTATCGCTCACACACCCTGCCTAATCTTGCTCACACCTGCACCTGCTCTTTTCTTCTTCTTACTTTACGAGGGGGAGGTGCCCGTTTTTATTGGGGGTCCACACTTATCTGATGTAAAATACTAGGCCTTGCCGGGTAATTTATTATGGGTTGGATGACATGAAATATGAGGTTTCATCATGACACTGTTTTTTCCTTTGTAGTGAAAACATGTGAATGACCAACCAAAATGTCAAGAATGTTTGCCTGAAGCTTAAAAAACTGTATATAAGGAAACCTGACTTTGCATTGAAACACAGTCTCCTGAGAACATACAAACCGTGCTGTTGTACTTCTAGGACGCTTGTCACTTGGTTGCAGCCAATAAATTCGATCTTTGACTTCACCTAGAAGACTCTGAGTTTCTGTGGTCTGAATCAGGAAAGTACCCGAGGTCTTTGGGTGTACCCTGGCACCACTGGGTTACCGGATCAGTACCGGTTCTGAAAAACCCAGTACCTCAGTTCACGCGAAACCAATGCGGGAGACTGCGCCTTTGTCGGTTCCTTCTAAAGGATTGGGTACAAGTGATGATAAAACTTCTGTTGATGCTAAGGGTTATTTTATTTATAATTGGGTGTATACTCCTTGGAATAGGGCAGGTGTAATGGCACTTAAAACAGCATTACCTGACCGGCGGAAAAATCCAGCCGCCTTTTATGAGGAAGTTGAGGGAGCAATTAGTTCTTGTACTATGACTTTGGCTGACATTGATTTATTTTTTGGATTGATATTACCGGCAGATATGTGGAGAACGGTTCGTAAAATTGATGATCGTGTAGTTTTTGGGGCGTCATGGAAAGAATTAGAACAGATGGACGAGGATAGGGAACCTGCGAAAAAGCCATATCAGTTGATTCTAGATCTTCCTGCAGCCATATTAGTTAAGTTAAAAACGATTATTCCCCCTAAAAAGATAGATTTGACTGTTTTAGCGTCTTGTAAGCAAAAGGCAGATGAATCGGTCTCTGATTTCTTTACACGCTTTGAAGAAGCATTTCATGATTTTAGCGGCCAGTTATTGTCAGATGATACGGGCAGACATTTGTTTGTCGATAAATATGTCGCAAATCTGTTACCAGGAATAGCTAGTCGTCTAAAAGCTAGTGAAAGTTCATGGACTACCTCTACTCCGGTTTCTCTTTTGACTATGGCTCAGTATTATGAACGTCAGGAATTAGAAGCAAAAGGTAGCGAGGATAAAAAGATTAAAGAATTAAAGACAAAGGTTATGTTGGCTCAAGCTTATGGTCCGCCTTTTAGAGGTAGTGATAGAGGTGGACGTGGATCTTATGGTTCTTCTTACACTCGTTTGAATTTGTCTGTTGATCAGTGTGTGTATTGTAAGAAATTTGGGCATTGGGCTGCCGATTGTCCGACACTACGTGTTCAGTAGTGTTCACGTGGTCAGGGACAAATGAGAAATCGCTCAGGATATTCAGGACCTAGAAGAAGCACCAATGATCATGCTAGGGTTGATGCTAATGTACGAGGGCAGGATGGGTTTAACACTTTTGATAGACGGAACCAATACCAGATGTCTAACCATGTGCAGCCTGATTTCCAAGATTCTGCTTATGCATAGGATTGCCTAGGATGGGGTAAGGAATCAGTAGAAGTTCCAGTAGATCAGAGGGGTCCCTATGTTACAGCACATGTTTTGGGTTCTACTGATCAGTTTCTGGTTGATACAGGAGCTACTCGTAGCGCCTTGTCTAAACAATTGATTCCAAGGGCTCCCCTGTCTGGCTTAACCATTACATCGATAGGTTTTGAAGGAACACCTTCCCCTAGCCCATTGTCACAACCACTTGCATTCCATGTTGATAAATTTACTGCTCCATGTCCATTTTTGCTTTCTCCAAATACACCAGACAATATTGTGGGTCTTGATATGCTCAAGTATTTCAGGGCTACAATACGATGCTCTCCTGAAGGGGTGCGTGTTATTTTAAATGATAATCATCCTGTGATGGAAAGAGTTTGTCTTGTTAAAGAGGATATTGCATTAGCTTCACTCCCTAGTACTTTGTGGGCTACTTCAGATACTGATGTGGGACAAATGATTATTCCACCGGTACATATTAGTGTCAAGGAGGGAGCTGTATTGCCTCGTTTGCCTCAATACAAAATTTCACAGGAGGGCGACAAAGCACTCACAAGAATTGTGCATGATCTTATTGCAGTTGGAGTTGTTGAGGAAGTTCTGTATAATGTTTGTAACAGTCCGATTCTTCCTATTCTGAAAAAGGATACTGATACCAGGATTTACCGATTCATTATTGATTTACGAGAAGTCAATAAGATTGTGATACCACAATATCCTGTGGTATCTGACATCACAACACTTCAAACTTTGTTTCCCCCGACAGCAACTACGTTCTCTATGATAGACTTGAAGAATGCTTTCTTTTCGATCGCTATTCATCCTGACAGCCGATATTTGTTTGGTTTTACTTTGAATAAACGATCATTTAGATTTTGCAGAGTTCCTCAAGGCTATACTGAGAGTCCAAGTATTTATAGTCAAGCGTTAAAACGACAACTTGATTCTTTTGTTTTGCCTGAAGGTGTGGCTCTCATACAATATGTCGATTACATTTTGTTGGCGGCTGATACCCCTGAGCAATGTGAAAAGTGCACTTTGTCCTTACTTTCTTTTCTTGCTTCACACCATCATAAAGTGTCACGAAAGAATATGCAATATTGTAGACCAAAGGTAACCTATTTAGGTCACCTTTTGTCTAAGGAGGGCCGTGCACTTACATCAGATTGTATTCAAGCAATTTTAGACACACCAGTACCCTCTACTCAGAAAGATGTTCGTGCATTCCTTGGTCGTACTTCTTTTTGTAGGCAATGGATATTAGGGTTTTCACACATTGTCAAACCTTTGCTAGCACTTTTGACTAAAGATACTCCAATGCCCTTCCCATGGACAGATGAATGTGAGACTGCTTTCCGGCAGCTGCGACAAGCCCTTTGTTCAGCACCAGTGTTAGGTACTCCAGATTACATGAAGCCTTTTGCACTTTACGTACATGAACATGAGAAAGATGGATGTGCATTGTCAGTTTTAGTACAGACACATGGCGATAAGCAGCGTCCCTGTGCATATTTTTCAGCAGTACTTGATCCTGTCGCTCGAGCGTTGCCTGGGTGTTTTCGTTCAGTTGCCGCAACAGCTGTGTCAATACGTCAGAGTGAAGGGATAGTTTTGTCACATAAGCTGTTGGTGTTAGTACCCCATGCGGTTGATGCTCTTTTAAATCAAACAAAGACACAACTTTTAACTAGTGCTCGCATAACAGGATATGAATTGACATTGCTGGCTCCTCACATTACACTGAAGAGATGTGCAACACTAAATCCAGCCACTTTGTTGCCATATCCGGTGACTCAGCCTCAGTCACAAGAAACACATGATTGTATATTCCTTACCGAAGAACAGACAAAGGGTCGTATTGATTTACAAGATACGCCCCTTCCAGATGTAGACGGGGAACTGTGGGTTGATGGGTCTTGTTTGAAGTTGCCAGATGGTATGACCTCAGCTGCAAATGCAATCACCACAATACACACGGTAGTGGAGACAGCTCGTATACCACAGAAGTCAGCTCAAGCAGCTGAACTAATAGCTTTGACACGAGCATGTGAGCTTAATACTGACTTATGTGTGAACATTTATACAGACAGCCGCTATGCTTTTGGAGTGGCTCATGATTTTGGTTTGCTTTGGAAGGAGAGAGGCTTTCTCACATCCCACAGGATACAGATAATGCACGGAGAATTAGTGCATAACCTCTTGACTGCATTGACATATCCAAAGAAACTAGCTATTGTGAAATGTAGTGCACACAAGAAAGTGACCGATAAGATAGGGCAAGGTAATGCTCTTGCGGACCGCGTAGCACGTGAGACTGCAATGCAGCGAAGTACTACATCTATGTATGTAGTGAAGTCACAAGCTGAACGTTGGCATAATACTAGACAAGACGTATTAGATATACAGAAATCTGCTTCTGTGAAAGAACGTCAGCAATGGTCTGAAGAAGGAGAATTGGATGATGAGGGCTAGTGGCGGAATAAGCAGATGGATAAATGGAAATTGCCTATAGCTTTTGTACAACCTATGGTTCAGATGGCACATGGGCTGGCACATGTTGGAGCTTCAACAATAACGAAGTTGCTTATGCAAGTTTGGGAGCATCCAGAAATTTCCAGTACAGCTAAGAGAGTAGTACAGTTTTGTTTGATCTGTTTACAATACAATCCTGGAAAAGGGACACGTACTCCTGCGGGGGGTTTGCTACACCAACTGCAACTTTTGAAGTTCTACAAATGGATTATATTCAGCTTGAACGCTGCAACAATTTAAAGTATGTCTTGGTGGTGGTATGTGCCTTCAGTAAATGGATAGAGGCGTATCCCACAAAGGATAATACTGCCATTACCACAGCGAAGGTGCTTTCGAAATAATTTTTCCCTAGATTTGGTGTTTGCAGACTTTTATGGAATGATAACGGACCTCATTTTGTTGGGGAAGTTATTAAGTATGTCCTGAAAGGCTTAGGGATCAAAGAGAAGTTCCATGCGGTTTTCGACCCACAATCAGCAGGGTTGGTGGAAAGGTATAATGCTACTTTGAAGCTGAAATTAGCGAAGATACAGGCTTCCACATGCTTAACTTGGCCGGATGCATTACCGTTGGCATTATTGTCTATTAGGTCAGTGCCACACTCTTGACTCTGCCTTAGCCCATACGAAGTGGTATTTGGAAGGCCAATGAACATTTGGGGAGTTCCTAAGCCAAATTCTGTATATGATGTACCTTGTGTCCTGATGAATGATTATTTGGCACAGTTAACCGACAATTTGGTTTCTGTTCATCAACAGGTTCGAGAAGCACTTCCTGACAGATCTACAGGTGAAGGCCATGAACTCCGACCTGGTGACCAGGTGATGATTAAGTCCTTTGAAAGATCAAGCAGCTTGGAACCAAGGTGGCGAGGCCCAGAACAGGTGCTCCTTGCGACAAGGACAGCAGTTCGAGTGATGAACCGAAATAATTGGGTCCATAGTACTCACTGCAAGAGAGTGCTACCTACCTTGGTGGAAAATGCTGTGCTGACCGATTGTGGTTCTAAAAATTCTGGACCCATGTAATTTACTTTGCCACAGCAGTACGATTTTAGTATCAAAAGACCGATAATGACTAGTACACTAAGCATGAGCATTTTCGCTCAATTCCAGTAGCGTTTTCACCTCGAAATCGCCATTTTCGTCCTGCACTCGTGGCTCCCATTTTATACACGGCAGCCATTTTAAAAGTTGCCCTCACATAGGCTTATAATACAGTCAGATTTGATTCCAAGGACACGTACACCTTGATTGACTTTTCTCTGACCTGGGCAAGCTGGAACCATTGCCTCAGGCCAAACCTGTTTGGTCAGTCCCTCTCCCAGTGGCCGAATCAGATAGCATCAAGGCACACCATGCCATAAAACCCTTATTATCGCTCACACACCCTGCCTAATCTTACTCACACCTGCACCTGCTCTTTTCTTCTTCTTACTTTATGAGGGGGAGGTGCCCGTTTTTATTGGGGGTCCACACTTATCTGATGTAAAATACTAGGCCTTGCCGGGTAATTTATTATGGGTTGGATGACATGAAATATGAGGTTTCATCATGACACTGTTTTTTCCTTTGTAGTGAAAACATGTGAATGACCAACCAAAATGTCAAGAATGTTTGCCTGAAGCTTAAAAAACTGTATATAAGGAAACCTGGCTTTGCATTGAAACACAGTCTCCCGCATTGGCCCGTGGTGAAGAAATCAGCGGCTGCCCAGGGATAAGAGCTCCAACTATTGTTTTTAATTCATTTCTGAAAGGGCCGATATCACTGTTGCTAAAATGACTAACAAACTGATCATTAGTACTATGGGGTTTGTTGTTGTTTTGGTGATTGTTGGACTTTTGCTTATGCAGGGTCATCCCCAGTCTTTTTGCCTCCTGCCTCCTATTTTTTTCTGATCTGTTGCTGTTGGCTTTTCAACTCTGAGCACTTTACCACTGCTAACCAGTGCTAAAGTTCATATGCTCTCCGTGTAAATTGTATGTAATTGGTTTATCCATGATTGGCATATTTGATTTACTAGTAAGTCCCTAGTAAGGTGCACTAGAGGTGCCAGGGCCTGTAAATCAAATGGTACTAGTGGGCCTGCAGCACTGGTTGTGCCACCCACACAAGTAACCCGGTAATCATGTCTCAGACCTGCCACTGCAGTGTCTCTGTGTGTATTTTTACACTGTAAATTCGACTTGGCAAGTGTACCCACTTGCCAGGCCTAAACCTTCCCTTTTCTTACATGTAAGGCACCCCTAAGGTAGGCCCTAGGTAGCCCCAAGGGCAGGGTGCAGTGTATGGATAAGGTAGGACATATAGTAATGTGGTTTATATGTCCTGACAGTGAAATACTGCCAACTTCGTTTTTCACTGTTGCAAGGCCTGTCTCTCTCATAGGATAACATGGGGGCTACCTTTAAATATGATTAAAGTGTAGATTCCCCTAGGGAGTAGATGGACATGTGGAGTTTGGGGTCCCTGAACTCACAATTAAAAAATACATCTTTTAGTAAAGTTGATTTTAACATTGTACGTTTGAAAATGCCACTTTTAGAAAGTGAGCATTTTCTTGCTTAAACCATTCTATGACTCTGCCTTGTTTGTGGATTCCCTGTCTGGGTCAGTTTGACAGTTGGGTTGTTTTTCACCTCGCACTAGACAGTGACACAAAGGGGGCTGGGGTGTAACCTGCATTTCCTGATTAGCCATCTCTGCTAGGAAGGAGGGGTGGAGTGGTCACTCTCATGTGAAAGGACTGTGCCTGCCTCTGACAATGCCGGCTCCAACCCCCTGGTGTGTGTCTGAGGCCTTGCCTGGGCAAGGCAGGATTTCACAAGTAGGTGTGAGTCCCCTTTGAAGAAAGGTGACTTCAAAGACTAAAATGGGTATAAGAAGGGCACCCAAATCTACAGACTTTAGAAACACTTCTGGAACCAAGAGGAACCTCTGCCTGGAGAAGAGCTGATAGCTGAGGAGGAAGTGCTGCCCTGCCTGTGACTGTGCTTTATGGAGCTTTCCTGCAGTGCTGCTTCTGCCAGAGTAAGAGGGCAAAGACTGGACTTTGTGTGCCTTCCATCTTGTGTAGAAATCTCCAAGGGCTTGAGTTAGAGCTTGCCTCCTGTTGTTTGAAGTCTCAGGGACAGCAAAGACTTCTCTCTGCCAGCACCTGGAGTCTCTGGAGAGACTCCTGCCCCGACAAGTGGTGCCCTATCCAGTCTCTGGGCCCTTGAAAGGAAAGCTGGTGGAATCCAAGGAAATCGACTTCGGACGACTTCGGACCAACGCCGCTGCTGACTCCGGTAACGCCGCCTGCACCTGACGCCGTGACCTGACGCCGTGACCTTCGCTGGAACGTGACGCTCTTCGCAGGCCCGACGCCACAGCAGCCCCGCTGAAGTCCGCAACTCCGTGGGAGTCGCCGCACCACGTCATGACCGACGCCGCTCGAAGTGCACGGATTCAACGTTTCGCACAGACACCGCGATCCCCGACTTTGCGCATCGGCTTGTTTTCACTCTTCACCAAAGGTACTGTACTTGGAGGTCCGGCGCCGCTGGTGTCGACTTGTTGGGAACAACTCCGTCACAACGCCGTGTTAACATCTCATCGAAGCATTTTTGTTTCTAAGCGCTATTTTTAAGTTTAGTCTCTAAAAATTCATAACTTGACTTGTGTATGTTGGATTTTTGCTGTTTTGTTTAGATAAATATTTCCTATTTTTCTAAACCGGTGTTGTCATTTTGTAGTGTTTTCATTAAGTTACTGTGTGTGTTGGTTCAAATACTTTACACCTAGAGCTCTGAAGTTAAGCCTACTGCTCTGCCAAGCTACCAAGGGGGTAAGCAGAGGTTAGGTGAGGGTGATTCTCTTTTACCCTGACTAGAGTGAGGGTCCTTGCTTGAACAGGGGGTAACCTAACTGTCAACCTAATACCCCATTTCTAACAGTGATTATAGCAATAATCACTTGGTTTGTTGAAAAGAAGGCTCCTACTCGTGAGTTTTTTGTTGCCACTACTCCAGTACCAGAGGATCACTATTACTTTACGCTTCCCTATCAGGAGCAGAAGCACCGTCAATCGTACTTCAATAATACTTTCATTCAGATGTTGCATCATACTCATAATGCTACAAATACTACTAACTGTTGGGTATGTGGAATGATACCTGCGCATCAAAAGAAAGGAGGAACACCTTTCATTCCTCTTCCTTTTTCACACAATGGTTCTTGTCAAGCTTGGTATACGCTTTTGTTTGCATCTGGAAAACGTACGGAGGGCGTACTTCTTTTTCGCCTTAATAAAGTATGCTACCAAGACAAAGATGGGTATTCCCAAGCCAAAGGAACTAAATGGGAATGGGAAGAGTATCAACCGGACAATATTTCAATACCATATGTCTTCACAAATATAAGAGACTTTGACAAGAAAGAACAATTTGTGATTTCTGTTACAAAAACTAAAGCAGATTTATGTATATGTAGCATTGGGCGAATTCCAGTAGGGATGAGCGATTGTACCTTGATTTTAACTATTGAGGTTGTAAATAATAGTAGTTTTACAGCTTCACATAATACATATTTTGTTTGTGGTAACTATGGATATTACCATCTACCTGCTGGGTGGTCAGGTGTGTGTTATGTATATTTTCTATTACCCCCTGTGTTTTTGGCCCCTGCTTCATATCACCGAGATTTTAAACTGTTCAATGACATCGTTAAAAATAGATTTAAAAGGGCAATAAGTACAAATGAGGTAGACCAAACGGATACTAGCCTGCAACAATATGTTGATTTTAATTTAGGGTTGTTCCCCTTTGTGGGTGCTGCATTAAACAGTAGGAAAGTGAGACGATTGACTAGGGTTGTGGAAGCTGTTACCAATCAGGCAGCTCTGGCACTTGGGAATATTACTGAGGAGCTCCAAATTGCGAGGATTGTAGCGCTTCAAAATCGTATGGTACTAGATGTGATACTAGTTGACTGAGGTGGTGCATGTCGCATCATCGGTAGTAGTTGCTGTGTTTTTATTCCTGATCACTCACCTTCAGTATATGATGCAATATCTAAATTGCATAAAATTGCTGAAGAAATCCACACAGAGACTGGTACTTGGACTTTTTCTGGATGGTTTTGGGCTCTTGTTTCTGCCTGGGGCTGGAAACTACTGACTATCCTGTGTGTAATGATTACAATATTTTTCACATGCTGTATCTGTATTCAGTGTGGTCCAATGTTCTGCTCCATGTGTATTACTGCTTGTATGCCTACCAAAAGAAATATTACAGAAATAAAAGCACAACATATGTTAGATAAGGAAATAGCTGAAATGATGAGCATAAATATACAAGATGAATATTTAGATTATCCTAGAAAGACGAATGTCTTCAGCTAATGCTGAAAGGGTCGTCTGTTGTAGTTTAGCAGCGATTAGATTAAGCATTAGCAGAAGACATCTTGTATTTAGTAACTATTGTGAACATTTCGCGGAATCCATTTTGTATTCATGGCAGCCATTTTCTCTGCCACATGCTGCCATGTGCTCACCATGTGCTCTGTCCTACCTTTCTGTTAACTACTCTTGAAAATCTGCCTAGTGACAAGTTATATTTAGCATCTCCCACTTTCGCACATGCTCAGTAAGGTCTGCAGCTGTTAGTCCTTGAAAACTGTTAGCCCCTCCTACCTGTCAACTGTGCATTTCCAGATGACCTTACATTTATGCAAGTCTTGCTTCTATAATTGTACCACCTCCTTTTAGCCCCTGCGTGGGTATAAAAGGACCATGCTCTCTCAGTTCAGTGTGCTACTTCAAACATTACCGAAGGGTGCTGTTTGAACTGTAGTACCACCTCATGAGGTTTAATAAACTTTGGGGCATATTTATACTCTGTTTGCGCCGGAATTGTGTCGTTTTTTTTACGCAAATCCGACGCAAAGTTAACTCCATATTTATACTTTGGCGTTAGACCCGTCTAGCGCCAAAGATCTTGGAGTTTGCGTCATTTTTTAGCGTGGACACCTACCTTGCGTTAATGATATGCAAGGTAGGCATTCCCGTCTAAAAAATGACTCCAAGGCATGTGCGCCTTATTTAAACTCCCGTGCAAAAATGACGCACAGGAGTGGGCGGGTCAAAAAAAATGACGTCCAGCCGCTTTTGCGTAATTTTTTAACGGCTGGTCAGGGCAGGCGTTAAGGGACCTGTGGGCTCGGAAGGAGCCCAGAGGTGCCCTCCCATGCCCCCAGGGACACCCCCTGCCACCCTTGCCCACCCCAGGAGGATGCCCAAGGATGGAGGGACCCATCCCAGGGAACTTAAGGTAAGTTCAGGTAAGTATTTTTTTTTAAAAAGAATAGTGGCATAGGGGGGCCTGATTTGTGCCCCCCTACATGCCACTATGACCAATGACCATGCCCAGGGGACATAAGTCCCCTGGGCATGGCCATTGGGCAAGGGGGCATGACTCCTGTCTGTGCTAAGACAGGAGTCATTTCAATGGGGGTTGGGAGTAAAAAAAAATGGCGCAAATCGGGTTGAGGCCAATATTTTGCCTCAGACCTGACTTGCCCCATTTTTTGACGCCCAAGCTCCATTTTCCCCTACTCCGGCGCTGCCTGGTGTGGGTCATTTTTTTTTACGCACACCAGTCAGCTGCGCCGGCTAACGTCATTCCATAAATAAGGCGCCTGCATGGCGCTTTGGAATGGCGTTAGCCGGCGTTAAAACTTTTGACGCACAACTGCGTTGGCGCAGTTGTGCGTCAAAAAGTATAAATATGGCCGCTTGTCTTTAATTTCAGTTTCTGTGCCAACTTCTTCCTACATGGTCTGAGGACTTTGTGCAGAGAAAGATGAACCCCTTGCACTAGTAGGCCTTGCTGAGGCTTACTTCAACACCACGACAACCTAATTCTGTAGGAAAGTACCATCTTGTCTGGCATGTTACCCCCATATTTCACATGTGTTGTTTTAGTCTATGTGTCACTGGGACCCTGCCAGGCAGGGCCCCAGTGCTCATAAGTATGTGCCCTGTATGTGTTCGCTGTGTGATGCCTAACTGTCTCACTGAGGCTCTGCTAACCAGAGCCTCAGTGGTTATGCTCTCTCTGCTTTCCAAATTTGTCACTAACAGGCTAGTGACTAAATTTACCAATTCACATTGGCATACTGGTACACCCATATAATTCCCTAGTAAATGGTACTGAGGTACCCAGGGTATTTGAGGTACTGGGTTTTTCAGAACCGGTACTGATCCGGTAACCCAGCGGTGCCAGGGTACACCCAAAGACCTCGGGTACTTTCCTGATTCAGACTACAGAAACTCAGAGTCTTCTAGGTGAAGTCAAAGATCGAATTTATTGGCTGCAACCAATTGACAAGTGTCCTAGAAGTACAACAGCACGATTTGTATGTTCTCAGGAGACTGTGTGTCAATGCAAAATCAGGTTTCCTTATATACAGTTTTTTAAGCTTCAGGCAAACATTCTTGACATTTTGGTTGGTCATTCACATGTTTTCACTACAAAGGAAAAACCAGTGTCATGATGAAACCTCATATTTCATGTCATCCAGCCCATAATAAATTACCCGGCAAGGCCTAGAATTTAACATCAGATAAGTGTGGACCCCCAATAAAAACTGGCACCTCCCCCTCGTAAAGTAAGAAGAAGAAAAGAGCAGGTGCAGGTGTGAGCAAGTTAGGCAGGGTGTGTGAGCGATAATAAGGGTTTTATGGCCTGGTGTGCCTTGATGCTATCTGATTCGGCCACTGGGAGAGGAACTGACCAAACAGGTTTGGCCTGAGGCAATGGTTCCAGCTTGCCCAGGTCAGAGAAAAGTCAATCAAGGTGTACGTGTCCTTGGAATCAAATCTGACTGTATTATAAGCCTATGTGAGGGCAACTTTTAAAATGGCTGTCGTGTATAAAATGGGGGCCACGAGTGCAGGACAAAAATGGCGATTTTGAGGTGAAAACGCTGCTGGAATTGAGCGAAAATGCTCATGCTTAGTGTACTAGTCATTATCGGTCTTTTGATACTAAAATCGTACTGCTGTGGCAAAGTAAATTACATGGGTCCAGAATTTTTAGAACCACAAACCCTCCTTTTGCCCTTACATAGGCAATAAACCTATTCTCATGCTAATCTGAGTCCAGGTCTATGTTTATAAGGCCATGGAGATGTTGCTGGAGCAAAATTCTAGTACTTGGTAACTCTCTCTGGACAGGTCTCCTTGAACATGAAGTAGCACAAAAGGCCACATATGGCAGGACAAAATAAGGAATACCTCTATCTGCAGTAGGTGGCATAAGATCACACACCCAACAATTAGTGATGTTCACTACTAACTAGTGTTGATGCAGAAGCTGTACAAAAGAATTGCTTACGAATTCTGATCTTCTAACCTGCTCATGTTCAGGAAAAGGGTGAAAAGAGTGCAAAGAAACAATAGTAGGAAAAGACATAGGTTGGGAAGTGGGTGCAGAAGTCAATTGAGTAGAGAAAAACAATCCTACCCATAAATGACAACGTCATGTTTAAAAGACACTAGAAAACACGTTATTAAGAACATATAGACAACGGGAGAAAGTAGTGACCACTATGAAATAATAATTTTTCACAACCCTAACCAAAAAGCAAATCCTAAAATTATCTAGTAACATTTTTAGGGCTCCTCTGCATTTCAGTAATTTTTGTATGTTCAGGTGGAACAGTGGTGACTCTCATCAATGCTCTAAGGTGAAAAGGGGGTACTCTTTCCACAGAAAATGGACTTTATTCTGCTTTTACTAAACAGAATAGTACTTTAAAACAATGCCAGCAAAACAATCAGTCTCCTAACACCTAGTCTATACAATCACACGAGAACCTCTTGTGAAACCAACTATGCCCAGAGTCCGTTCAAAAAGCCTCTCTGGCAGGCTTCTATTGTCCATCAAATTTTCTTTTGTTGTTTTCTTTCGCATGGGCCTCTCAATTCAGGCCTCTTCGTGAGAAAATACTGCTTAGTTGGAGTGCCCTCCTGGCAAACACCCACAGCTCACTCGAAAGTCTCAATGTCTTAAAGCAATGCACCAGTGTCTCTCCTCTGTGGCAGACACTACAAACAATGTGCTCTTCATTGATCAAGGGCACAAATCATCTCGTGCAGACGCAAGCACCATTAATTGGGAAATAGCTCAAGCTCAGCAGCACTTTCAGACTCCAACACTCATTATTTAGTGTCAGAGGACGCTCAAGCTGCTCTTTCATGGGCACCACAATATAGTGCCTTTTTCCAAACTTGAAATCTCCGGTGCACTGCCCTTCTTCCATTGGAGCAAAGAAAAGGGGGGGTGTGGCCAAAACTCAGGCCAAACAGGTTACCAGCACATGACAGGTAGAGAAATGACACCTCAAAACAGCTCTGCCATCAACAACAGGAATCCTTCTCTTTAGCTCCTTTACACTGAAACTTTGGCTCTGCGATGTCCAACGCCGTCTGATGGAGCAAGTACGATACCATGCGCTGGCGATCGCTGTCCAGCTTTGCTACTTTCTGGGTGCTGAGACTGTAGGGCCAAGACGTCCGTCTTTCATCTGTAGCTGTCACTGATGGGAATTAGGCTTAAATCAATGTCCTGCAGGTTATTATGACTTGATACCCGCAGAATCTAGTGACGTAGGAAATGTGCCACAGTTGTTAGTCTCCTTCAATTTAGTAAAAAAAACAGTTCATGGTTTTTAACAAGGGGACTGCAAGCAGGTGGTCTGCAATCTTCAAAGGAGTAGCCATACACCATGGGCATAAAATACAAAGACAAAGGCAGAAGGGCAAAACAGGGTCTCTAGCATCTTTAATTGGGTTCTCTCCATTATTCTCTGCCATCTATAGCTACATGAGAATTCTATCTGAATGGATTTCCTCACACAGTGGCATTGTCTAATGGGGTAAACACATATTTGCCTCAATGATTAAGTCTAGGTGTTCCTCCTTACCTTAGAACATCTCAATAGAGAAATCACATGATACCGATTATCAGGGACATGAAGAAACCTTCCTTTAAAAACTGTGCATCAGGTGCACTATGCAATACACAGGCTAATAGTCAAATGTGCAAACAAAAAGACAAGAACTAGAGGGTCCTGATATTTGCATGATTTAGGACACATCTGATCCCATCAAAAATTAAAGTAGCAGGAACAGAAGGGAACCGAAAACCAAATTAAAATAGACATTGAAAATTCGTCATGTTCAAAAAGGTAAACATAAGATATCTCCTATTGAGATGGAAAACTTGTCTTACTATAATATTGAGTCAGTTAACCAGTCTATCGCTACCCTGACAGTCAGGCTGGAAAACAGTGAAGCAGGCCTAAGGCAAATTCTTGAAAACCAGTCTGGTCATACCAAAGGGAATTATACATAACATGGGGGTCCCTGGTACATCACTGCAGTCTGGAAATGTGAACCTGAACAATACATCAATAATAATAAAAGGGCTGACTGGTGAAAGGAATTCGAAAAAGAGAAATGGGACTAGGGCATAGCTAAAATCTCAATAACTAAGCATGATGCGACATTGGTCAGGGGAAGTAACAAAAGAAAAAATCTATAGGAAGAACAAAAAAAAATATTTGGGTGATAGTCAGGCATGTGACACAACACCGAGAGTACGGGTGATACACAAAGGCCAAAGTTACACAAATTTTAACTCTACCGTTGGCGACTACAACATATACGGTACTCCTAGCTAATGTTTCAGTTCCTTCTTCAGGAAAAAATGAAAACCTGGTTTTCTTTTAAGGAACGAAAGCCATATGCTACTTAGGAAACAGAACATCATTATATGTAATATAGAAATTAGGCCACCTTGAGTCACAGATCTATAATTTCATCCTTAGGTCCAATCAAGGATACATAAATGTAGGGCTGCCTGTTCCTTTAAGGGAAGGGGCAGTAACGTGACTAACTGCAAGTGACACACTTTGATCCTGTATATCTCTTTTTATTTTCCTTCAATACCATTATAGCCAAATAGACATTCACTGGTGAAGTGTTGTCTTTTATGTTCACAGCATGAAATATCATTATCTGTGGAATTTAGTAACCAGAACAAGTTCAACCAACTGTTGCGTAGCGATGGGCATCGTCATGACCATCCCCTCACAACACAGGGGAGCTTGTAATCGTATCAAAAGCAGCAACAAACATGCAAAAAAACCAAATAAAAAATAATAAAAACGCACAAAACGTCAAGCCATCAGATATACTTGCTGTGTATCAAGCACAAAAAGCATAGACAAAACAATAGCATGTGTGAATAAGCGGTGACACACAACACCATGTCATGTACTTTATGCACTGTAAACCTGCAGCCCAAAACCCAATATTTGGGCCTGTTTAATTTGTCAGGTTTAAAATCCTTACCTTCCTTTTGATAGTAGATCACCAGGCAATGGAAATCTGCTGTCAAATATAACTTTACTGTTTCTCTTCTAATATACAGGACCAGCAAGAACAATTCATGATAGGACCAAATACATGAAAATAAATTTCCATTACTTAACTGTTACCCTCTTGTCAGTTACTTCGCAACATCAAGCCACCTTAGTTTTACCTTTCTAAAAGTAAAAATTGTTACACTGACACTCCATATTAAGTTGGCACCTACAATTTCCACTGTGAAAAATAAGTCTTAATTGGCAAATCGTTCTCATTAAGGCATGTAGCCTTCAAAATTTTTTTAAAAAAAGGCTGCATCTTATTTTCTGTCTAAGACTTAATGCAACACTTCGTTTTCTGTCAAATAAAAGCAACTAGCAGGCATCATTTTATTTTTTTAGAGCGGAGACACAAATGAATCAGTTCTGCAGAGCATTTAACATGATGTTGGGACTTTCGAAGAAACCCCTTTTTTTATATTTTCCCTTTGGAATTAAGTTCTTTAATTGTATTGATGTTCTTCTGGAGAAACCAGAAATCCCACTTTTAGAGGCCCGTAGGGTCATTCTGCCTTTTTCAGAGACAAGGCCCTAATTTAAAAGGTCACAAGTGTCAACACGACAGCCTCCTCCATTGTTTATGGGAAAACTAAAGATAGCATCTCAGCAGCATGACTTGAGCCAGCCTCTGTAGCTCTCCTAGCTTCTGCCACTCTGAATCTGTCAAAGACAGTAGGCCTTTCTATTTTCCTTCTAACCTGCAATAATTCACTCTATTTAAAAAAAAAATTTTTTTTCCTTTTTAGGCGCTAAAAAAAATGATCTCTATTTCCAGATTATTAAACTACATTTACTGTGAATAATTCACAAACCTTAATAACACACATACCAGTTGTTAGAATAAATGCTTGTTGCAATCCCATGCAATGGTACATATTTCATCAACCTCGAATGAATGAACGTCTCAGTAGGCCCAGCTGAAGTTAGAACCTTCAACCTTGACATTAAAACAAGCCTTTGTACTGGCACATTGACTCATTGAATCATAAGAAGGCACAACCTGCAAATATATATCAAACTTAAATGTATGCATTTACTGAAGCCTGAGACACTTTAAAAAGTACTCTGAATGAAAGAAAATGCAGTTTAAACAGTGCTTTTGCCCAAAATCGACTTTGATATTTTAGGCATTAAAAAATCAATATCCTACAATTTTCTTGCATAATATGCATTACCAGAATGTCTATTACACAATCCATGAGTCAGCCATTGAAAATATTAACTTATACTTTATAGAAATGAGCTTGTTTGCTCCTGCGCCAAGGGAAAATTGCACATACAAATGTCATTTTAGCGGTGCAACATAACTTAAATTAAATTTTAATGTTAGGAGGTCATAGTATAGGTATTAAGCTTTATAAATATTAAAAAACGATTTTGAAAGGCACTTATTTTTTTAAATAATTTTTCCATAATTAATAATTTTCTTTAAAAAAAAAAAAAAAAAAAAATTATTCTTTTTTTGGTGATAATTCCACATATAAAAGCAAGCTGCATCCCTTGCCTATTATTTGGGATACATTAACTCACAAGCCTAAGCGCATAAGCCTAACTTGAAATGCGTCACATTTTTGCGCCACTTTCATTTAAAAGGAAGGTTATGCAAAATTCCACCCATGTTTAACTGGGAAAGGGCTGGCTGAATTGAAAATAGATAATTTCGTTTTTTTTTTTTTTGGGGGGCCCTATTTATATCTATTGAATGTGTTTTCTAATTTATTAAGCATTTAACGGCAGTTTTGTATATGTGCACAATTGCTCATTCTATAAATTAAAGAGCAACATATAGCTATGTTAGCACATCACATGGTTCATTTCTGGATTTTTTCTAAGTTTCTACTTAATATTAATTAACCAACATTTTACTTAACAAACTGTAAACATCAAGAAGACCCACAAACACACATTGAGCTCATTTCAGATATAAACAGAAAACACTCAGTACACACAATACAGCGCGCTTTAGCCATTTTTCATAAATAGCGCCGTCGCAATTTACTTACAGAACCGTTTGCAGATCCTAGTTGTATGTCATATTTACAAGAGAAAAAAAGAAAAAAAAAAAAACTTTTCTCAATTATTTCCAAGAATAGCGGACCCATACTTTATTAAACATGATGGGGCCTACTCCGTGCTTCACATATAGTTCATAGGTTGGAGTTCCAATCGGAGGAACCGGACATGAGTCCTCCAACCGGGAGTCCCTTTTACAACCAAGACAAAACAAATTTCCAAGTCTGCTAAGACCAGGCATCTTCGCTCAATAGTCTAGCTTCAAACTTCAAAGGATTATCGTTTACGATAGTCTCGTGAATACACGAGTCCTTCGGCTTTGGTACTTGCAAGTTCCAAATCAAAGTGATCCCAAAGGGATACCAAACCAAATGTCCAACTAAGGACCAAACCAAGTGTCCAACTAAGGACCAAACCAAGTGTCCAACTAAGGACTGGGAGATGCTCCACTTATACTTAACTGAAAATATCAATGACGTCACCAGAAGACTCGTCTTATCGTTTCGCTCTAACAAAAATCAAGGGTCCAAATCAGGGCGATAGCCAGGGCAGCAGTCCTTCATAGCCGTCGGGAAGCGGGGAACCTCGCAACAAAGACTTTCGGACCACGTCGACATGCAGGGGTCGATGAAGTGGCGGCCTTCCTCCAGAATTTTCACACGAAGCTCCCCACGGACCTCAGGCTTGGACCGGTACCGCTGGTATCGCCCAACGTTGGGCGCCAACTGAGGTACTAGGTTTTTCAGAACCGGTACTGATCCGGTAACCCAGCGGTGCCAGGGTACACCCAAAGACCTCGGGTACTTTCCTGATTCAGACTACAGAAACTCAGAGTCTTCTAGGTGAAGTCAAAGATCGAATTTATTGGCTGCAACCAATTGACAAGTGTCCTAGAAGTACAACAGCACGATTTGTATGTTCTCAGGAGACTGTGTGTCAATGCAAAATCAGGTTTCCTTATATACAGTTTTTTAAGCTTCAGGCAAACATTCTTGACATTTTGGTTGGTCATTCACATGTTTTCACTACAAAGGAAAAACCAGTGTCATGATGAAACCTCATATTTCATGTCATCCAGCCCATAATAAATTACCCAGGCCTAGAATTTCACATCAGATAAGGGTGAACCCCCAATAAAAACGGGCACCTCCCCCTCGTAAAGTAAGAAGAAGAAAAGAGCAGGTGCAGGTGTGAGCAAGTTAGGCAGGGTGTGTGAGTGATAATAAGGGTTTTATGGCCTGGTGTGCCTTGATGCTATCTGATTCGGCCACTGGGAGAGGAACTGACCAAACAGGTTTGACCTGAGGCAATGGTTCCAGCTTGCCCAGGTCAGAGAAAAGTCAATCAAGGTGTACGTGTCCTTGGAATCAAATCTGACTGTATTATAAGCCTATGTGAGGGCAACTTTTAAAATGGCTGTCGTGTATAAAATGGGGGCCACGAGTGCAGGACAAAAATGGCGATTTTGAGGTGAAAACGCTGCTGGAATTGAGCGAAAATGCTCATGCTTAGTGTACTAGTCATTATCGGTCTTTTGATACTAAAATCGTACTGCTGTGGCAAAGTAAATTACATGGGTCCAGAATTTTTAGAACCACATATTGGGGTTCAATTCTTACACAGGCCTGCCATTGCAGCCTGCGTGAAATAATGTCACTGTTATTTCACAGCCTGGTGAAGGTTGGGTGCAAAGTTACTTAGTGTGTGGGCACCCTGACACTAGCCAAGGTGCCCCCACATCGTTCAGGGCAAATTCCCAGGACTTTGTGAGTGCGGGGACACCATTACACATGTGCACTGTACATAAGTCACTACCTATGTACAACGTCACAATGGTAACTCCGACAATGGTAACTCCGAACATGGCCATGTAACATGTCTAAGATCATGGAATTGTCACCCCAATACCATTCTGGCATTGGGGGGACAATTCCATGATCCCCCGGGTCTCTAGCACAGAACCTGGGTACTGCCAAACTGCCTTTCCGGGATCTCTACTACAGCTGCTGCCAATCCCTCAGACAGGTTTCTGTCCTCCTGGGGTCCAGGCAGCCCTGGCCCAGGAAGGCAGAACAAAGGATTTCCTCTGAGAGAGGGTGTAACACCCTCTCCCTTTGGAAATAGGTGTCAGGGCTGGGGAGGAGTAGCCTCCCCCAGCCTCTGGAAATGCTTTGATGGGCACAGATGGTGCCCATCTCTGCATAAGCCAGTCTACACCGGTTTAGGGATCCCCCAGCCCTGCTCTGGCACGAAACTGGACAAAGGAAAGGGGAGTGACCACTCCCCTGACCTGCACCTCCTAGGGGAGGTGCCCAGAGCTCCTCCAGTGTGTCCCAGACCTCTGCCATCTTGGAAACAGGGGTGTTTGTGGCACACTGGACTGCTCTGAGTGGCCAGTGCCAGCAGGTGACATCAGAGGCTCCTTCTGATAGGCTCTTACCTCTCTTGGTAGCCAGTCCTCCTTCCTAGGTAGCCAAACCTCCTTTTCTGGCTATTTAGGGTCTCTGCTTTGGGGATCTCACCAGATAACGAATGCAAGAGCTCATCAGAGTTCCTCTGCATCTCCCTATTCCTTCTGCCAAAGGATCGACCGCTGACTGCTCAGGACGCCTGCAAAACTGCAACAAAGTAGCAAGACAACCACTAGCAACCATATTTCGCTTCATCCTGCAGGCTTTCTCGACTGTTTCCAGGTGGTGCATGCTCTGGGGTTAGCCTGCCTTCTCCCTGCACCAGGAGCTCTGAAGAAATCTCCCGTGGGTCGACGGAATCTTCCCCCTGCAAACGCAGGCAGCAAAAGACTGCATCACTGGTCCTCTGGGTCCCCTCTCATCCCAACGAGCATGGTCCCTGGAACTCAACAACTCTGTCCAAGTGACTCCCACAGTCCAGTAACTCCTCAGTCCAAGTTTGGTGGAGGTAAGTCCTTGCCTCCCCACGCTAGACTGCATTGCTGGGTACCGCATGATTTGCAGCTGCTCCGGCTCCTGTGCACTCTTCCAGGATTTCCTTCGTGCACAGCTAAGCCTGGGTCCACGACACTCCTTCCTGCAGTGCACAACCTTCTGAGTTGTCCTCCAGCGTCGTGGGACTCCCTTTTGTGACTTCTCGTGGACTCTGGTTCACTCTTCTTCCAGGTGCCTGTTCAGGTACTACTGCGAGGGCTCCCTGATTTGCTGGGCGCCCCCTCTGTCTCCTCCTCCAAGTGGCAACATCCTGGTCCCTCCTGGGCCACAGCAGCACCCAAAAAGCTCTACCATGACCCTTGCAGCTAGCAAGGCTTGTTTGTGGTCTTTTTGTGTTTAAACATTTCTGCAAGCTTCATCGCGACATGGGACATCTGTCTTCCAAAGGAGAAGTCCCTAGCTCTCTTCTTTCTTGCAGAACTCCAAGCTTCTTCCAACCGGTGGGAGCTTCCTTGCACCCTCAGATGGCATTTCCTGGGCTCCTTCCCACTCTCGACACTGTCGCAACTATTGGGCTTGGTCCCCTTGTCTTACAGGTACTCAGGTCTGGAAATCCACTTTTGTTGCATTGCTGGTCTTTGTTCTTCCTGCAGAATCCCCCTATCATGACTTCTGTGCTCTCTGTGGGTAGTAGGTGCACTTTACACCTACTTTTCAGGGTCTTGGGGGGGGCTATTTTTCTAACCCTCACTGTTTTCTTACAGTCCCAGCGTCCCTCTACAAGCTCACATAGGTTTGGGGTTCATTCGTGGTTCGCATTCCACTTTTGGAGTATATGGTTTGTGTTGCCCCTATACCTATGTACTCCTATTGCAATCTATTGTAATTCTACTTTTTGCATTACTTTTCTTGCTATTACTTACCTAATTTTGGTTTGTGTACATATATCTTGGTGTATATAACTTATCCTCATACTGAGGGTACTCACTGAGATACTTTTGGCATATTGTCATAAAAATAAAGTACCTTTATTTTTAGTACTTCTGGGTATTGTGTTTTCTTATGATATTGTGCATATGACACCAGTGGTATAGTAGGAGCTTTACATGTCTCCTAGTTCAGCCTAAGCTGCTTTGCCATAGCTACCTTCTATCAGCCTATGCTGCTAGAAACACCTCTTCTACACTAATAAGGGATAACTGGACCTGGCACTAGGTGTAAGTACCTCTGGTACCCACTACAAGCCAGGCCAGCCTCCTACATTGGTTGTGCAGCAGTGGGATAAGTACTTGTAACTATTTACCACTTTGTCATTGTGTACTTTTCATAAGAGAATAATGTACAAAACAAGTTCCGTGTATGTACACCTAACCAAAAAGTTTTGCTTTTCTCCTCTTAAACGTCTGACAAAGTTCTGAAAAGTATTCTAAAACTTCTAAAAGTTTCCAAAAAGATTTTACAAGTTTTGTTCTCTGTTCTTTAAAAAGTTCTGGAACTTTTTCTTCCTTCTCACTATTTCTAAACCTATTACTATCATGTCTGAAGTAGAGTCAGCTCTTAAAATGGTCAGTACTACTTATGACAATTTGAATTATAAGAGCCTAAGGAGTCTCTGTGTAGAGAGAGGTTTAGTGATAGGAAAGAACCCTACCAAAGAATTTCTATTTAACATGCTTATTGTGAATGATGAGTCCCAAGCAGGCACTTCAAATGAGAGTTTAATAGAAGGTTCCCAATCTGACTCAGGGGATCTCCTTGAGGGAGGTAGGGAGGGTTCTGACCAGGATTTGCCCTCTAAGAAGACACCCAGTAATGTTGGTATTAATGGAGGTTCACATCACAGTAGGGAAGTCTTTGGGCCGTATTTATACTTTTTGACGCAAAACTGCGCTAACGCAGTTTTGCGTCAAAAAAATTAGCGCCGGCTAACGCCAATCTGAAGCGCCATGCGGGCGCCGTATTTATTGAATGGCGTTAGCCGGCGCTAGCAGACCGGCGCTGCCTGGTGTGCGTGGAAAAAAACCACGTACACCAGACAGCGCCGGCGTAGGGGGAAAATGGCGTATGGGCGTCTTAAAATGGGGCAAGTCAGGTTGCGTCGAAAAAATCGTCGTAACCCGACTTGCGCCATTTTTTTTCGACGCCCATCCCCCATCAACATGACTCCTATCATTGTAAAGATAGGAGTCATGCCCCCTTGCCCAATGGCCATGCCCAGGGGACTTATGTCCCCTGGGCATGGTCATTGGGCATAGTGGCATGTAGGGGGGCACAAATCAGGCCCCCCTATGCCACAAAAAATAAAAAAAAAAATACTTACCTGAACTTACCTTAATGTCCATGGGATGGGTCCCTCCGTCCTTGGGTGTCCTCCTGGGGTGGGCAAGGGTGGCAGGGGGGGTCCCTGGGGGCAGGGGAGGGCACTCTGGGCTCATTTTGAGCCCACTTGTCCCTTAACGCCATCCCTGACCCAGGCGTTAAAAAGCGGCGCAAATGCGCCGTTTTTGGCCACGCCCACTCCCGGGCGTCTCTTTTGCCCGGGAGTATAAATACCACGTAAAGGCCTGGGAGTCATTTTTTAAGACGGGAACGCCTCCCTTGCATATCATTAACGCAAGGAAGGGGTTCACACTAAAAAATGACGCACACTCCGGGCACTTTGGCGCCCGAAGCGTCTAACGCCAGAGTATAAATATGGCGTTAGTTGGCGTTAGTTCTGCGTCGAATTTGCGTCGAAAAAAACGACGCAAATTCGGCGCAACCAGAGTATAAATATGGCCCGGAATCTCTAGACCTGGAGAAGGAAAGACAGAGATTTGGGTTTGGACCCCATGGTGGCAGCAGCAGTATTCCTGATAGTAATCCTGTTAGAGAGCAAGATTCCAGGAATCTGCACAAGATAGTCCCCCCTTACAAGGAGGGGGATGACATCAACAAGTGGTTTGCTGAACTTGAGAGGGCCTGTAGGGTACAGGGGGCCCCTCAAAGGCGGTTGACTGCTATATTGTGGCTATCTTTCACTGGAAAGGGTAGGGATAGGCTCCTTACTGTTAGAGAAAGTGATGCTAACAATCTTGCAGTTTTGAAGGATGCACTCTTGGATGGATTTGGCTTTACCACTGAACAATACAGGATTAAGTTCGGAGACACCAGAAAAGAGTCCTCACAAGACTGGATAGACTTTGTTGACTGTTCAGTGAAGGCCTTGGAGGGGTGGTTACATGGCAGTAAAGTTTCTGACTACGAAAGCCTGTATAATCCTATTCTGAGAGAGCATATTCTGAATAACTGTGTGTCCGATTTGTTACACCAATATCTAGTGGACTCAGATCTGACCTCTCCCCAAGAATTGGGAAAGAAGGCAGACAAATGGGTCAGAACAAGAGTGAACAGAAAAGTTCATACTGAGGGTGACAAGGATGGCAAGAAGAAGGATGGTAAGTCTTCTGACAAGGGTGGGGACAAAAATAAAAATGAGTCTTCATCAGATCCACAAAAATCCTCCAGTGGGGGTGGTGGGTCCAACTCCTCTTCAAATCAACCTAAAAGGCCTTGGTGTTATTTGTGTAAAGTCAAAGGCCATTGGACAACTGATGCCAGTTGTCCAAAGAAAAACACCAAACCTCCCACTACCACAACCCCTACTGCAAATTCTAGTGCCCCTAGTAATAGCAGTGGTGGTGGGAGCAAACTTACTAATAGCCAATCCAAGGGAGTAGCTGGGCTCACTATTGGTAATTTAGTTGGGGTTGGTCTTGTTAGGGAGACCACAGAGGCTGTGTTGGTGTAGGAAAGTACCATCTTGCCTGGCACGTTACCCCCATATTTCACTGTATATATGTTGTTTTAGTTGTATGTGTCACTGGGACCCTGCCAGCCAGGGCCCCAGTGCTCATAAGTGTTCCCGGTATGTGTTACCTGTGTTATGACTAACTGTCTCACTGAGGCTCAGCTAATCAGAACCTCAGTGGTTATGCTCTCTCATTTCTTTCAAATTGTCACTAACAGGCTAGTGACCAATTTTACCAATTTACATTGGCATACTGGAACACCCTTATAATTCCCTAGTATATGGTACTGAGGTACCCAGGGTATTGGGGTTCCAGGAGATCCCTATGAGCTGCAGCATTTCTTTTGCCACCCATAGGGAGCTCTGACAATTCTTACACAGGCCTGCCACTGCAGCCTGAGTGAAATAACGTCCACGTTATTTGACAGCCATTTTACACTGCACTTAAGTAACTTATAAGTCACCTATATGTCTAACCTTTACCTGGTAAAGGTTGGGTGCTAAGTTACTTAGTGCCATATTTATACTTTTCGACGCACAACTGCGCCAACGCAGTTGTGCGTCAAAAAATCTAACGCCGGCTAACGCCATTCTGAAGCGCCATGCGGGCGCCGTATTTATTCAATGACGTTAGCCGGCGTTAGCCGGCGGAGCTGCCTGGTGTGCGTGAAAAATAATGACGTACACCAGGCAGCGCCGGCGTAGGGGAATATGGAGCTTGGGCGCCAAAAAATGGGGCAAGTAAGGCTGAGGCAAAATTTTCGCCTCAACCCGATTTGCGCCATTTTTTTTAACTCCCAACCCCCATTGAAATGACTCCTGTCTTAGCAAAGACAGGAGTCATGCCCCCTTGCCCAATGGCCATGCCCAGGCGACTTCTGTCCCCTGGGCATGGTCATTGGGCATAGTGGCATGTAGGGGGGCACAAATCAGGCCCCCCTATGCCACAATAAAAAATAAAAAAATTACTTACCTAAACTTACCTTATGTTCCCTGGGATGGGTCCCTCCATCCTTAGGCGTCCTCCTGGGGTGGGCAAGGGTGACAGGGCCCACCCCCTGCATGGAAGGGAACCTCTGGGCTCCTTCCGAGCCCACAGGTCCCTTAACGCCTGCCCTGACCAGGCGCTAAAAAACGACGCAAAAGCGGCTGGACGTCATTTTTTTTTACCCTCCCACTCCCGGGCGTGATTTTTGCCCGGGAGTGTAAATACGGCGCACATGCCTCGGAGTAAATTTTTTAGACGGGAACGCCTACCTTGCATATCATTAACGCAAAGTAGGTGTCCATGCTAAAAAGTGACGCAAACTCCATGGACTTTGGCGCTAGACGCGTCTAACGCCAGAGTATAAATATGGAGTTAGTTTTGCATCGAATTTGCTTAAAAAAAAACGACGCAAATCCGGCGCAAACGGAGTATAAATATGCCCCTTAGTGTGTGGGCACCCTGGCACTAGCCAAGGTGCCCCCACATTGTTCAGGGCCAATTCCCCGGACTTTGTGAGTGCGGGGACACCATTACACGCGTGCACTACATATAGGTCACTACCTATGTGTAGCTTCACAATGGTGACTCCGAATATGGCCATGTAACATGTCTAAGATCATGGAATTGCCCCCTCTATGCCATCCTGGCATTGTTGGTACAATCCCATGATCCCACAGGTCTGTATCACAGACCCGGGTACTGCCAAACTGCCTTTTCAGGGGTTTCACTGCAGCTGCTGCCAACCCCTCAGACAGGTTTCTGCCCTCCTGGGGTCCAGCCAGGCTTGGCTCAGGAAGGCAGAACAAAGGACTTCCTCAGAGAGAGGGTGTTACACCCTCTCCCGTTGGAAAAAGGTGTTCAGGCAGGGGAGGAGTAGCCTCCCCCAGCCTCTAGAAATGCTTTCATGGGCACAGATGGTGCCCATTTCTGCATAAGCCAGTCTACACCGGTTCAGGGACCCCTCAGCCCTGCTCTGGCACGAAACTGGACAAAGGAAAGGGGAGTGACCACTCCCCTGACCTGCACCTCCCCTTGGAGGTGCCCAGAGCTCCTCCAGTGTGCTCCAGATCTCTGCCATCTTGGAAACAGAGGTGCTGCTGGCACACTGGACTGCTCTGAGTGGCCAGTGCCAGCAGGTGACGTCAGAGACTCCTTCTGATAGGCTCCTTCAGGTGTTGCTAGCCTATCTCCTCTCCTAAGTAGCCAAACCCTCTTTTCTGGCTATTTAGGGTCTCTGCTTTGGGGAATTCCTTAGATAACGAATGCAAGAGCTCATCAGAGTTCCTCTGCATCTCTCTCTTCACCTTCTGCCAAGGAATCGACTGCTGACCGCGATGGAAGCCTGCAAAACTGCAACAAAGTAGCGAAGACGACTACTGCAACTCTGTAACGCTGATCCTGCCGCCTTCTCAACTGTTTTCCTGGTGGTGCATGCTGTGGGGGTAGTCTGCCTCCTCTCTGCACTAGAAGCTCCGAAGAAATCTCGCGTGGGTCGACGGAATCTTCCCCCTGCTACCGCAGGCACCAAAGAACTGCATTACCGGTCCCCTGGGTCTCCTCTCAGCACAACGAGTGAGGTCCCTTGAATCCAGCAACTCTGTCCTAGTGACTCCCACAGTCCAGTGACTCTTCAGTCCAAGATTGGTGGAGGTAAGTCCTTGCCTCCCCACGCCAGACTGCATCGATGGGAACCGCGTCTTTTGCAGCTACTCCGGCCTCTGTGCACTTCCGGCAGAAATCCTTTGTGCACAGCCAAGCCTGGGT
The DNA here is from genome assembly GCF_031143425.1 of Pleurodeles waltl. Classification (NCBI taxonomy): domain Eukaryota; kingdom Metazoa; phylum Chordata; class Amphibia; order Caudata; family Salamandridae; genus Pleurodeles; species Pleurodeles waltl. The sequence goes on along the minus strand of NC_090445.1, from coordinate 1,219,529,182 downwards.
CCACGGCACTCTAATCTGCATTGCACGACCTCCTGAGTTGTCCTCCAGCGGCGTGGGACTCCTTTGTGCAACTTCGGGTGAGCACCGTTTCACTCCTCTTCGTAGTGCCTGTTCCGGCACTTCTACGGGTGCTGCCTGCTTCTGAGAGGGCTCCTTGTCTTGCTGGGCGCCCCCTCTGTCCCCTGACGCAATTGGCGACATCCTGGTCCCTCCTGGGCCACAGCAGCATCCAAAAACCCTAACCGCACGACTTGCAGCTAGCAAGGCTTGTTTGCGGTCTTTCTTCAGGAAAACACTTCTGCACGACTCTCCACGGCATGGAGCATTCATCCTCCAAAGGGGAAGTTTCTAGCCCTTGTTGTTCTTGCAGAATCCTCAGCTTCTACTGTCCAGTAGAAGCTTCTTTGCACCCACAGCTGGCATTTCCTGGGCATCTGCCCATCTCCGACTTGCTTGTGACTTTTGGACTTGGTCCCCTTGTTCCACAGGTACCCTCGTTTGGAAATCCATCATTGTTGCATTGCTGGTTTGTTTCTTTCCTGCAGAATTCCCCTATCACGACTTTTGTGCTCTTTGGGGAACTTTAGTGCACTTTGCACTCACTTTTCAGGGTCTTGGGGGGTGGGCTACTTTTGTAACCCTCACTGTTTTCTTACAGTCCCAGCGACCTTCTACAAGCTCACATAGGTTTGGGGTCCATTCGTGGTTTGCATTCCACTTTTGGAGTATATGGTTTGTGTTGCCCCTATACCTATGTGCTCCTATTGCAATCTATTGTAACGCATGTATTGCATTACTTTTCTTGCTATTACTTACCTAATTTTGGTTTGTGTACATATATCTTGGGTATATAACTTATCCTCATACTGAGGGTACTCACTGAGATACTTTTGGCATATTGTCATAAAAATAAAGTACCTTTATTTTTAGTACTTCTGGGTATTGTGTTTTCTTATGATATTGTGCATATGACACCAGTGGTATAGTAGGAGCTTTACATGTCTCCTAGTTCAGCCTAAGCTGCTTTGCCATAGCTACCTTCTATCATCCTATGCTCCTAGAAACACCTCTTCTACACTAATAAGGGATAACTGGACCTGGCACAAGGTGTAAGTACCTCTGGTACCCACTACAAGCCAGGCCAGCCTCCTACACATTCCACCAGTCTTTCCATGGCAGTTTCTAGACATGGAAAGGCTGGCGGACCGTGGTGGATCAGCCAGGGTCATAATGGGTCTTTTGACCTCCAGCCCCGTAACGAGGGCCTAAGTAGTTTGTTGTTTACCTGTCTCTGTTATGGAGAACCCAGTAATGAGCCCTCCTCTGTCCCTCTACATGCCCTTCAGGTAGGTCATCAGCTGTGGTAGTGAATTTAATTCACACACATTTCTGCTGTGGCATGGTCCAAACTATTTTGGAGTGAACCCACCTTCTTTAGGAATTTGAATGTGGCTGCCTGAGAAAGGAATTTGCTTCCAATATAAAGTTGTGTACTTTATTGGAAATTTTATACTGACTTTGTACAGTTCTGCTACATAGATTTGAGGCAGCATATTTTACCATCAGACTGGAGACAATAAAGTGGAAAAAGAAAGAACTAGATGGCACACTTTCTCTATCAGTGCACCAAGGATCTGAAACAACATTCCTATATCTATCAGGGTCTCACAACCTTGATCAGGAATGGCCTAAAGTCACACCTCTTTAAAGAGCATGAAGTACTGGGTTTTTCAGAACCCAGCGGTGCCAGGGAACACACCCTAAGACTTCGAGTCCTTCCTGTTTCAGACTACAGAAACACAGAGTCTTCTTGGTGAAGTCAAAGATCTTGTTTATTGGCTGCAGCCAGTAACAGGTATCCTAGAAGTACAACACGGTGTATATTCTCAGGAGACTGCTCTCTTTGCAAAGCTAACCTTCTCTTTTATACAAAATATTATGCTTTGGGCAAACATTCCTTATTTTACAGTTGACCATTCACATATTTTCACTACAAAGAAATAGCAAGTTTATGATGACAAGCCCATATTTCAGTTTGTCCAGCCCTCAATCAATTACCCGGCAAGGCTTAATACTTTCATCAGATATCGACGGACCCCCAATATAAACGGGCACCTCCTCCTTGTAAAGCAAGTCATAAAGAAAGAAACAGGGACAGGTGTGTGTAAGATTAGGCATGGTTTGTGTGTGATGAAAGGTTTATGATGTGTTGTGCCTTGATACTAATCTCATTCGGCCACTGGGAAAGAAACTGGCCGAACAGGTTTGGCTTCAGGCAGTGGAGTCAGCTTGCCCAGGTCACAGAGGAGTCAGCAAAGGTGTACGTGTCCTTCAGACTCGTTTTCAGCATTAGTCATTGGCCTATGTGAGGGCAATCATAAAATGGCTGTCGTTTAAATGGAACACGAGGGTTCAAGACGGAAACTCTGATATTCGGGTGATTTCGTTACCCGAATATGAATACAATGCTTGTGCATACTATTCTGATCATTCTCGGTCTGCTGATACCAAAATCGTTGTGATACGACGATGTTTATAACACGGGTCCAGAATTTTCAGTACCACAAGCACCAGATCATAACGCAGTAACAGTTCACTTCTCCGGGAATCCTGTCTTTCCAATCAGTCATTGACACTGCAAGTGGCTCTACAGTGGATTGGATTATATCTATGATTGTAATACCTTCATCCCAGTTATTTTCAGGGATAAAAATGGGAGTACACCTGACCCACCTATCAAACAAAGTAACATAACGGGCAACCACGGCCACTGCCAGTAGGTTAAGAGAGCCGCGGATTGTAGGAGGCTGGCCTGGTTTGTAGTGGGTTCCTTGGGTACTTACACCTTATACCAGGTCCTGTATCCCTTATTAGTGAAGTAGTAGTGTTCTAGCAGTTTAGGCTGATAGAAGTAGCTATACCAGAGCAGCTTATGCTGAACTAGGAGACATGCAAAGCTCATGCAATACCACTTATAGTTACACAGTACTTATACACAAGTAAATACAATACTCAGTGTTACCAAAAATAAAGGTAGTTTATTTGGGTGACACAGTACCTAAAATATCTTGGAGGCAATATTCCTGCTGGAGGTAAGTATTATACATAATATGTACACTAGACATCAAAATAAGGCAAGTAATTAGACTTAGGATAGTGCAAACAGTAGGAACGGCTATAGAATGCAATGGGAGAAAATAGGTTTAGGGGCAACACAAACCTTATACTAAGAAAGTGGAATGCGAATCACAAACTCCCCCTAGACAAGTGTAGTGTGTGCAGAATCGCTGAGAGAGTAAGAATACAGTAAAGGTAAGTAAATTACCCCACCCCAGAGCCCAGAAAAGTACTGCAAGTTTCCTTAGGACACACTACACCCTTGTGATTTGAATTATTGCAATAACCAACCAAGTCTGCAAACAACAATTGCTGGATTCCTGGACCTGAAGATCTGCAAAAGAAGGGGACCAAGTCCAGAAGTTGAAAAAAGTTCCAGTAAGGACAGGAGCCCCAGCCAACCCAGGAGAGGGTGCAAAAGAAGAGTCCCCAGTTGGACGAAGACTGCAGAAATGCACCCTAGGAAGATGCCAGTGGGTTCCTGCATGATGCAATGGATGTCCCACGACGTGAAGATGGATGCAGATATGATTTTGTGTTTGAAGTCGCCAACAAGCCTTGGTCACGATAAAATTGCATATTGCGTCAAAATGGAACTGGCTGGACCCAGGAGGGACCTTGGGGCTTCAACTCTGTGTGAAGAGGAAGACGGGTCTCTCAGCACTTCAGGGAGCCCTCAGGACCCAAGACAGCACCCACGGGAGTCCCAGGACATGGGGACAAAGGAGGTGCAAAACACGGTTGGTGCAGCACTACAAAGAAGGGTCCCACGCCGCTGGAGGTCAACTCAGTGATTCAACATCGCAGCACAGAGTGCTGGGGAACTGGGTCAGGCTGTGCACTAAGGAATTTTGGAAATAGTGCACAGAGGCCTCCGGAGGGGAAGAAGACGTTGTGCATAGGGGTACTGTCGTTCTCAGGGAAGGCAAGGTCTTACCTTCTCCAAATTGCATCAACTGCACCTCAGGACAGTATGTGTCAATGGGGTCCACCCTCTGTGTTCCAAGGAGTAAGCTCGTTGCTGTGAGAGGAGCCCAAGAGAACCGGTCGTCGACTTAGAAGGTACCAGAGTGAGCAGGGGAGTGACTCCGTCACTCCACAGGAGATTTCTTCGGTACTTCTGGTGCAGGGTGAAGACAGGGAGTCCTCAGAGCGTTTACACTGTCGAAACCATTGCAGTTACTGGCTGGAGCTGAAGCTGCAGAAGAAAAGTATCCCTTGTGGATACTTTGTTGCTGTTGCAGCGGTTCCTGGAGCAGGCCGCGGTTGAGCCGAGGTCAGAGGATGAAGTAGTAGTTGCAGAGGATTCCTGCTGGAAACGTGCAAGTAGAATCTGAAGAGAACCTACAGGAGAGACCCTGAATAGCCCTGAGAGGGGGATTGGCTACCTTATCAGGTAAGGACCTATCAGGAGGGGTCTCTGATGTCACGTGCTGGCACTGGCCTCTCAGAGCCCTCCAGGATGCCCCCACGCCTTGCAAAGCTAGATGGCTGAAGTCTGGGACACACTGGAGGAGCTCTGGGCACCACCCCTAGAGTGGTGATGGACATGGGAGTGGTCACTCCCCTTTCCTTTGTCCAGTTTCGCGCCAGACCAGGGGACAAGAGGTATCTGAACTGGTGCAGACTGGCTTATGCAAGGAGGGCACCATCTGTGCCCTTCAAAGCAATTCCAGAGGCTACCCCTCCCCAGCCTGTAACACCTATTTCCAAAGAGAGAGGGTGTAACACCCTGCTCTCAGAGGATATGCTTTGTTCTGCCTTCCTGGGACTGAGCTGCTCAGACCCCAGGAGGGCAGAACCCTATCTGTGAGTGCAGGAGGCTGGTCTGGCTTATAGTGGGTGCCTTATGGTACTTATACCTTGTGCCAGGTCCAGTTATCACTTATTAGTAGAATAGAGGTGTTTCTAGCAGTTTAGGCTGTTAGGGGTAGCTATGGCAAAGCAGCTTAGGCTGAACTAGGAGACATGCAAAGCTCCTGCTATACCACTTATATCATATAGCACAATATCACAAGAAAACACAATACTCAGAGTTAGTAAAAATAAAGGTACTTTATTTTAGTGACTATATGCCAAAAGCATCTCAGAGGATACCCTCACTTAGGAGGTAAGTAATATACACAAATTATATGTACACAAACCCAAAATAGGTAAGTAACAGTACGAAAAATAGTGCAAACAATGTAGAATCACAATGGGATGCAATAGGTAGACATAGGCCTAGGGGCAAAACAAACTATATACTCCAAAAGTGGAATGAGAATCACAAATGGACCCCAGGCCTATGGGAGATTGTAGAGGGTTGCTGGGACTGTAACAAAACAGTAAGGGTGTCCAAAATACCTCACCCCAAGACCCTGAAAAATAGGAGTAAATTTACCCTACTCCCCCAGAAAGATAGAATAGTTGTGATAGGGGATTCTGCAAGAACCACAAGCACCAGCAAAACACTGAAGACGGATTCCTGGACCTGAGGACCTGTAAAGGAAGAGGACCAAGTCCAAGAGTCACGAAAGTGTCTGGGGGGGAAGGAACCCACTAAACCCCAGATGAAGGTGCAAAAGGGCTGTCTCTGGCTGGAAGAAGCTGAAGATTCTGCAACAACAAAAAGGGCTAGGAACTTCTCCTTTGGAAGGAAGATGTCCCACAGCATGCTGGAGGTTGCAGAAGTGATTTCAGGCAGAAATACTGCAAACAAGCCTTGCTAGCTGCAAGAGTCGCGGTTGAGGATTTTGGGTGCTGCTGGGGACCAGGAAGGACCAGGATATCGCCCCTTGGAGGAGGAGACAGAGGGGGCGCTCAGCAACTCAGAGAGCCCCGACAGAAGCAGGCAGATTCCGCAGAAGTACCGCAACAGGCACTTAGAATATCTGAGGACAGCGATTGACTCAGAGTCACAAAGGAGGGTTCCACGACGTCGGAGTCCAAATCAGCGAGTTGGGCAATGCAGGATGGAGTGCTGGGGACCCAGCCTAGGCTATGCACAAAGGAATCCTTTGAAAAGTGCACAGAAGCCGGAGCAGCTGCAGATCACGCAGTACACAGGATTACTGTCTGGCGTGGGGAGGCAAGGACTTACCTCCACCAAATTTAGACAGAAGGGCCGCTGGACTATAGGAGACACTTGGACCCAGCTCCTGTGTTTCAGGAACCATGCTCGTCAGGATGAGAGGGGACCCAGAGGACCGGTGATGCAGAAGTTTGGTACCTGCGTTGGCAAGAGGAAGATTCCGTTGACCCACTGGAGATCTCTTCTTGGCTTCCAGTGCAGGGTGAAGGCAGACAGCCCTCAGAGCATGCACCACCAGGAAACAGTCGAGAAAGCCGTCAGGATGAGGCGCTACAATGTTGCTGGTAGTCGTCTTGCTACTTTGTTTTGGTTTTGCAGGCGTCCTGGAGCAGTCAGCGGTCGATCCTTGGCAGAAGTCGAAGAGGGAAGTGCAGAGGAACTCTGGTGAGCTCTTGCATTCGTTATCTGAGGAATAGCCCAGAGGAGAGACCCTAAAGAGCCAGAAAAGGAGGTTTGGCTACTAAGAAAGGAGGCTTGGCTACTGAAAGAGGTAAGCACCCATTAGGAGGGGTCTCTGACGTCACCTGCTGGCACTGGCCACTCAGAGCAGTCCATTGTGCCCCAACACCTCTGAATCCAAGATGGCAGAGGTCTGGGACACAATGGAGCTCTGGGCACCTCCCCTGGGAGGTGCAGGTCAGGGGAGTGGGCACTCCCCTTTCCTTGGTCCAGTTTCGCGCCAGAGCAGGGCTGGGGGATCCCTGAACCGGCGTAGACTGGCTTATGCAGAGATGGGCACCATCTGTGCCCATCACAGCATTTCCAGTGGCTGGGGGAGGCTACTCCTCCCCAGCCCTTCACACCTATTTCCAAAGGGAGAGGGTGTAACACCCTCTCTCAGAGGAAATCCTTTGTTCTGCCTTCCTGGGCCTGGGCTGCCCAGGCCCCAGGGGCGCAGAAACCTGTCTGAGGGGTTGGCAGCAGCAGCAGCTGCAGTGGAGACCCCTGAAAGGCAGTTTGGCCATACCCGGGTTCTGTGCTAGAGACCCAGGGATGCATGGAATTGTCCCTCCAGTACCTGAATGGTATTGGGGTGACAACTCCATGATCCTAGACATGTTACATGGCCATGGTCGGAGTTACCATTGTGACGCTACATATAGGTAGTGACCTATATGTAGTGCACGTGTGTAATGGTGTCCCTGCACTCACAAAGTCCGGGGAATTTGCCCTGAAATAATGTGGGGGCACCTTGGCTAGTGCCAGGGTGCCCACACACTAAGTAACTTGGCACCTAACCTTCACCAAGTGAGGGTTAGACTTATAGGTGACTTATAAGTTACTTATGTGCAGTGAAAAATGGCTGTGAAATAATGTGGACGTTATTTCACTCAGGCTGCAGTGGCAGTCCTGTGTAAGAATTGTCTGAGCTCCCTATGGGTGGCAAAAGAAATGCTGCAGCCCATAATGATCTCCTGGAACCCCAATACCCTGGGTACCTGGGTACAATATACAAGGGAATTATGAGGGTGTTCCAGAGTGCCAATGAGAATTGGTAAAATTAGTCACTAGCCTGCAGTGACAATTTTAAAGCAAAGAGAGAGCATAAACACTGAGGTTCTGGTTAGCAGAGCCTCAGTGGCACAGTTAGGCACCACACAGGAAACACATATAGGCCACAAACTTATGAGCACTGGGGTCCTGGCTAGCAGGATCCCAGTGACACATATCAAACACACTGACAACATAGTGTTTCCACTATGAGCACTGGGCCCTGGCTAGTAGGATCCCAGTGAGACTTTAAAACCACCCTCACATATACTCACAAACAGGGCAAAAGTGGGGTTAACAAGGCTAGAAAGAGGCTACCTTCCTACACCCCCCCCCAAACGAAGAACAATAAGGCTAACCTTGGCCAGTTGAGTCTTTATTGTCTAAGTGGTGATAAGTGGAGAGTAGCCCTGCAATAGATTGGTTACTCCCTTTATCATCCACTATATGGTTACTTCAATGTGGGGATGTACAAAACTCAGTTTGAAATGTTTTAGCTAGCCAACAATGTGTAGTTATATTCTCTGAGTTCCTATTAGTATGTTTAAGTTTAGAGCAGTGGGAATTGTCCACTGGACCTATGTCAAGTAATGAGAATGCCAGACAGGGATGCTGTCTCAGTAAAGCCATAGCTGGGCAAAAACTTTGTCCATTTGGCTGTAAGAAGGAACAGGGTTGCTGTTTCTCTTAAGTTGGAGCAGGGCAGGGATGCTGTCCTATGAGCTCCACACTAGGGCAGGGCTGCTGTCCTAAGTGTTGTGAGGCAGTGCAGGGTTGCTGCACTAAAGTTTCTCTGGGAGGGTTGGAGGGATGCTCCATGTTAACTAAAGTGGTGCACTTGCTCTCACCAATATTAGTTATCCCACAGAGAGGTACTTCTACCTCAGGGAGTACAGCTGTGTTAGCTGATGAGTCCCTTGGTACAGGTGCCAACCCAGGAGAGGTTTCTCCCACCATAGGAATGGTATCCTGAATGGCAGGGTGGGTAGGGAATACTTTGATGCCCTTTTTACCTGTTGTTGGAGAAGGATCCTGAGTTTCAGGCCTTTTTCTCTCCTTTGCTTTTTCATTTCAGCTGAAATGAGAGGAAGCAATTCCTCAGGGATACCCAGCATGGCTGCATGGGTATTTCTCTTATCCAGGTGACTGACTGACACCTGATCTGTTCGATATAAGTCAATAAGAACGCTCAATGAAGGACCACACGCCAATTATGAACACAATTTAGCTTTACTAGAATTTCAGGTAAATGTAAGCATTCGGCACATCAACGAAGTAGAATGAACAATAGCAATAAAGAGCATCTATTTATATATGAGCACACAACAAAGACCATCTATTCATATATGAGCAGAGAGTTCATTGACATCTATTTATATATAAGCAAAGGATTCAATGACAGATATAAGATTTGATTAACTGTATACGAAACGCGTATTTCAATTACTGCAGCAAGCTCACACTATGATGTTCAGGAAGCAAAATATAAACAAGCTGAATACTTCAGATTATAAACATAGTGCAGGCATAATAATCAATCATAGTAATAGAGCAGAGAAACAAAGGCCTTTCATCCCTGGGTGGAACTTATCTTAGTCCATGAAATGCTGGAAAGCCCTCTACCGCCCGCTTGGACCTCTCTCTCACTCGAGCGTCACGGTCTCTGAATAGCAAAACAGGGAGGCAGCGCTATGGGGGTGGTGATGGCAGCTTTCACAACCCCATCTGCGAGCTTCAATTCCCTCACCCACACTTCAGTGCTTAAATAACCTGAAGCTTGGATTCTATCCCTTTCTCGCATTTTCTAGCTATGTCATCAGCCAGTGTCCCTTGGCTGCTCTGCCGTTCCCTAGCCTTTGCTTTCATTCCATCTTTTTTCTGCACCCCCGTTCTCAAGGTTGAGACGACCTCCGTCTTTCTCTCCTACACATCCTGTTTCTAACACATGCAGCTGTGAATAATTTTATCTATGGAATGTTGGAAAACAAACTTGAAAACAACATCGTGGACTTTTCCACGTTGTTCATGTTTCAGCAGGCATCACGCTCATCTACACCGTTCAAGCTAACAATCGCGTCACAATGTCTTCCGCACCTTTCCCTATACTGATCACTCCACCCCTTAGATGAGGGAGATGCATGCGAAACAAAATCATTTATTTTGACGTTTCGCTAGCTAGGTTGCTACGAATACTTGTCAGCGTTATTCTAAGCGCCTGCATCTTAGTATAAAGCTGTTTTGTGCGTACATATAGTCTACATAGTATAGTAATTAGCGTAACACAAACAATCAATTACCAAATTAACGGATGTAACACTATATTTAGCGTCTTTGTAGCTCCTGGTGCGCAGCCTAAGAAGATGTCATACCAATGGTGCTCAGTTACTTGCTGGATGCGTGAAGCAGTGTGCATAGGCTGCTTGGTGTCTATGGTCATCTGTATGGCGGTATGCTTGGTATATTTAGCTGCTGTTGGACTTTTTGCCTTACGCAGGGTCATCCCCAGTCTTTTTGCCTCCTTCCTCCTGTTTTTTCTGACCTCTCGCTGTTGGCTCTAGGACTCTGAGCACTTTATCACTGCTGACCAGTGCTAAAGTGCAGGTGCTCTCCCATCTAAAGTTGGTATGATTGGCTTATACCTAATTGGCATATTTAATTTACCTATAAGTCCCTTGTACAGTGGTATCTCTATACCCAGGGCCTGTAAATTAAATACTACTCGTGGGCCTGCAGCGCTGCTTGCGCCACCCACTGAAGTAGACTTTTAAACCTGTCTCAGGCCTGCTAACGCAGGGCCTGTGTGCGCAGTTTTCTACCTCAGGGACCTGGCATCTAAATTTACTTGCCAGGCCCAGAACTCCCCTTTTACTACATGTAAGTCACCCCTAAGGTACGCCCTAGCTAGCCCTATGAGCAGGGTGCCATGTATGTAGAAAGGCAGGACATGTGCCAGGTTGCGTGGCCTGGGCTGGTAGTGACAAACAGCCTAACTTGGTGTCTCACGGCTGTGAGTGCTGCCTTCTCATAAGATTGCATTAGAAATGCCCTGCCTTATGTGTAAGGGGTATTGTCTGATTTATGAGGGGTAGCGTAGGCATGTGTGGTATGGTTGTGATGGTGATAATAAATGCTGCTTACTAGTGTGGGTGTATTTTGTTATTACTATCACAGAAATGCCACTTCTAGAAAGTGCGCATTTATCTGTGCTTATGACTGGTGTTTTGCAGCTTGACTCCAATCCACGTCTGGGCAGAGTGACAGTTGGGGCTTTGTGCATACTTTTCAGACAGCCTGTACACAGGGAGGGTGGAGGTGTCACAGAGGTGCATCTGCATACTAAATAGCCTTCCTGGGCTGAGCGAAGGGAGAGGGGGGCACACCTACATTTGTAAAGGCTGTGCCCTGGCCTCACACAATAGGGTCGTTAACCCCCCACTGATGTTTGGAGCCTGTGCTGAAAGGAGAGAGGGGGCACTCCCAGAACCAGTTGTAACTGGCTGGAACCTCCTCTCCCTACCACTGCAAAACATTGTAAGGACTAAGTATAAGTATAGGGGAAATTTCCCCACACTTTGGAGACTCTTGGAATCATCTTCGAACTGGACCCCAAAGGCTGAAGGGACTCACCAGGAACCACCATGGACTGCTGCTGCTGTGCTGACCTGTGACCTGCCTGGTCACTGTGAAGGACTTGCCACTTTCTGCCTTTCCCTTGTGCTGGCCTGTTTCTGGGCCCTCCACCTGAGGACCTTTTCTTAAGACTCTGCTCCCCAGGGGCAGGGTGCTGTGGCCCCTGACCCCTGCATCCATTTCTTCACGAGGGGTGCTTCTCCGTGGTTCCGGCTGCCATAATGCTGATTGCAGCATGCTTATGGAGCCTTGGGAGCTCGTAGGCTCCTTGCTGCATTGTGCCCCTTCACCACCGAAGCCCGGGCTTCAAGAGTGGCTTTGGTGCTTTGAAAAGCGCTCTTTTTGGATGCCTCGAATCACCGCCGCAGCCCGGGCGTCCGATATTTAGAGAGTGCGAGCCTCGCGCACTCTCCAGTGCCCCCAGGGTACCGTCCGCTCCCTGGAGCGCCCCTGGGGCACCAGCCGCCTCCGATCTTTGATAAGATCACTGCGGCGGCCCGGGAAGCTGGAAGAACACTCGCCCGCACCCGATGGAGGGGACCTATCTTCTTGTGGCTTCAGACAGGACCAGGGGAAGGCGCGGGGAGTGCCCCCTTCCCTCTGGCCTCTGCGTTCGGAGCAGGATGCTCCTTTTCGGCTGCTAGTTAAATCGGGCATTATTGCGGCCACCCCCTTTGGTGGAAGGGCCAGTGGAGGCCCAGGGGGGCCCCCAGAGATCACGGGTCCCCAGAGGGGCCCGTCATTAAACCGCAGGGGGTGTGTGGCGCCCCCCTCCTGCCCTAAGTTGTTTTTGCTGGCTTTGGCTCCCACTGTGAGGGCCTGTTGAGGCCTGGGGGGCCCCCAGTAGTCACGGTCCCCGGAGGGGCCCGTCTATAAGAGAGAGGAGGTGCATGTCGCCCTCCTCTGACCCCAGAGGATAAGGGAGGCCCCCGTTTTGCGCATAGGAGCGCCGGGGGCCCCATTGTTCGTCTTTCAGGCACTGGAGGTGCCTTCATCAAACCAGGTACTCTTAAAGAGACAATATAAATTCTAAGTTCTTGCTAGAGACTTTGCTAGTTTATATGTTGCCTACCTGTTTGATGTGTTTTTACATATGTATGCAAATGTTCCTTTTGTGGGCATGACTTGCTAATATGTTTTTCTAACTTGCCATATGTTTTCTAATGTTCCTACTATGGGCGTTTCATGATATTCTTAAGTGCTTTAATGTGATAATGTGTTTCCTGACTACTGCTTATGTTGCAGAATATTGAGTAACCTGTGTGTTATTTGTGACTACTGCTAGTTCGCAGAGTAACTAATGTGTAACATTCTGACAACTGCTAAGGTAGCAGGATACTACTGTTATGTGATGTTGGTCTAATAATTACGTTGTGTACAATACAGTATATTTTCATATAATCTGGTGTTGTGTTTCCTTTGTGGTGGGGATATTGCGTCACATGTGTTGTGTGTGTTGTGCAAACTCTTTATATTTTGCCTCCGGGTTAAGCCTGACTGCTCGTGCCAAGCTACCAAGAGGGTGAGCAGGGGTTATCTTGGACGTGTAACTCCCTTGCCCTGATTAGAGTGGGTGGGTTCTGCCTGGCTGAGGTGCATACCCTAGCCAACCAGAAACCCCATTTCTAACAGCTGCCATATCAAATTTAGCAAATGTGGCTTGTGCGTAGCACCTGATTGCCTCTAGTCTAGGTAGCTTAACAACAAGCGGGATGTTCTATTCTAACTGTGCTCGTATTTGCATCTGTAATGTGGTTGTGGTGAACTTAGTCGGCCGGTATAAGATGTGAGTGCTTATGTCAATAATGCTGGTAATATTGCACATACACATTACTTGCTCTCCGGTGTTTTGTACAAATCCATTATTAAGTAAGGGATGATTAGTAACGTAACATATACTCTCTGTCCCTATCTGATATAAGTCTGTGCCATTAATAGGATAAGGTAACCATTCATATTCTCCTGGTATTGGGTGAAGGCATGGATCTAGCACCCGTTCAGTGTGGGTACATACCCACTCCTTAGACCAATCTGCACATCTAGTGGGATCTAAAGTGTGGTTTGTTTGATCAATCCACTTTTTGTCAGTGTGAGGTATCTACCATTCTTTACCTATCACTACGGGGAGCAATATCAAGGAGCACCATATTTCGGGAGCAAGATCACTTCTTGCTGTATCAAAATGAGCATAACACATTTCTCCCTCACAGTGAAACTCTATGAGCTTTACCCATATTTCTTCAGGCAAATGCAATTGTTGTCTCCAATATTCACCCTGAAGCTGTCCCCATTCCGCTTTAAAGTCTGTATACTGTTGATTAACAATGATTTACCATAGTATGCACTGGATGCCTTTGGACACTGTTTGTGTGTTTTGAAAGCTTTTTCCGAATTGTTCATAAGTGAAAATATGCCATTACCAATCACGATACAACCCACGCAGGACCTTCCATACTCCTTGTGAGTGTGTGGGCCCCCATTGAGAAATTACTTTTATGGCCTCTCCTGTACTATATCCTGTAGAAGATAGCTTATTCCTAATGGCTTCAATATCAAAATAATTCAGGGCCCCTACCCCGATTCCGGTGGCCCCGGCTATCAAGGATCCTAGATCTCTTCTAATGCGTAACTTTGGCAAGGGCCATAACTGTGGTGTCCATGGTTCGCATAATGGATCATACTTTAAGACATTCCCCTTGGCAATATTTATCTGTAACACAATGCGGTTAATTATACTTGCATGCAGAGCTTGCTTACATCCTATTCTATATCAAACTATAGAAACGTTGCCTAAGTTGCTAACCATGCGTCTTTCGGCTACATAAAACATGAAGGCTGGTGGTTTGGAATATCTAGCTCCTTTGGTTCCATTGTTCATTGTAACAACCACCATATGTCCTGGTAAAATACTTTGTTTGTCAAACCAATCATAGGGTGTACACGGATATGCCTGTGCTGATGTAAAAGGTACAATGGTATCACAATATTTCCGTATCATATTTAGCGTATAATTCAAAGCCTGTACTGTTGCTGGTGTCCCCTGCAACTCGTTCAGTCCGTTGGCATGTCGGATTTGCTGTCCAGTTACCTTCCTGGTCACAGCTTTGGCAGCCATCCACTTGCCTCCAGGTACCTTCACGTTGCAAAATGAAACATTTCCCTGGTTGTCAGTTACGTTAGCGGCTTGAGGTGCACAAGTGACATGAAGGTCTGTAACAACATTCTCTGCTACATTCGGTTGAACTCAAACACCTCTTCCGGTTGTAATTATGACCACAAACAGGAACCGCGTAATCGACTCAGATGTCACCATTTACGACCGTGGGGTAAGTCTCACTGCAGGTACAAACACAGGTACATTAGAGTTCTTTAAAAGTACAATATATATACTCCCCACCCCTTGACTCAATATCTCTCCTGCCTCTGGCTTTTTCCCTGGATGGTGCACCCATACTTTTCTTACTGTGCTTCCAAATCCTCCCTCACCTCTCTGGGTGTTATTGGGGGGCAGATCTTTCTTCAATGTGGGGGGTGTACGCTTGTTCACAAATCAATTGAGTAAGTCTGTCATGTGCATGGCATGATACAGCAGCATCTCCTTGGTTCAACAATACTACTTTAACTTCTCCTCTATAATCTGGGTCTTTGACTCCCCCTAGCACTGACATTCCCTTGATGGCTAGGCTGGATCGAGGGGCAATTCTACCATATGTTCCAGGTGGTACTCTTTCTCCTATTCCTAGAGGAACAGTTTTCACCTGTCCTACAGGTATTTCTCCATCCTCTGGAGCAAACAGGTCCAGTCCTAAACTGCCAGAAGTAGCCTGCAAAGGTAATCAGGCTTGAGGGTTTGTTTTCCAGACAATCATTCTATGGGTGGTTTCTTTATCATGCCCTGTCATCTGAATGAAAGGAGTCTGCTGCTGCTGGTCTATTGTTCAATTCGAACAAGGCTTTGTCTAAATTGCTACTCCATCCTTTTAGAGTCTGATGCGCTAATAACTTTTTTAGCTGTTCTTTCAACAATTCTTTATATCTCTCAATCATGCCTGCAGCTTGTGGATGATAACTAAGGTGCAAAATCCACTGAATTCCCTGTTCCTGCACCCAGTCCTGCACTGTTTTCCCTGAAAAGTGTGTGCCCCTATCTGTTTGGATCTCATCAGGTACCCCATAATGTTTTATCAGGTAGTTTAACCCTCGCAAAGTGGACTTCTGATCTGCAGACTTACAGGGCATACCCAACATAAGGCCAGAGTAGGTGTCCACCATGGTCAATACGTAACGTTTTCCTCCTTCTTTTGGTAGCGGCCCAATATAGTCCAATTGCCACACCGTAGCAGCTGCAGTTCCTCTTCTGATATGGCCGCTATGCTTCTTTTGCAGGGGCATTTGTCTAATCTGGTTGCATGTGGGGCACTCCTTTACTGCTTGTTGCACTTGTTCTTTATTAACTGGAATCTGTTGTTGCTGTGCCCATGCATAAGTGCCATTCTCTCCTAGATGTCCGGATGTTGCATGGGCCCAGTTTGCTAAAGCAGCTTCAGCTTCCTCATTGATGACCACTGTTCGTGTTTTGGCCATCTGATCTGCGGTATTGTTGAATAGAGATGCAAGTGAGGTGTCCGATGGGCAATGGACATCCACATGTCCCACATAGATTTGATATTTTTGCCCTTTCTCCCACATCTCTTCCCATAGCTGCTCGCCTCCCCAAATCGGGGTGCCTTTAATTTTGCATCCATCCTTGCGCCAAATCAGGCCCAGCTTACTAATCCTTGGTAAGTGGCCCAGCTGTCGGTGTACACAAATGTTTTCTCTCTGATGGGGGCCTGTTCGATTGCCGATGCTACCCCCTGCAGTTCTGCAAGCTGGCTTGATCCATTATCTCCTCCTCGCATCAACAGCGTTTCTGTAGCAGGCTGGAATGCGACTCTTTGCCATTGCCTTTTTCCTTGATGGTACTGGGCAGTGCCATCTGTGAACCATGCATTTTGCTGTTCTTCTTCAGTGAGTTGTTCAAAAGGTGGGGCTGTTTTTAAATGGTGAGGATTCCATTTCAGAGGGCTCTGGTGAGGGGGCCATTGCCTGCAAGTCCACTGCCCCTAGCATATCTTCTTGTAACTTTGACACTCCTGCTGGCCCCGGCTTTGCCCTGTGCTGCAAATACCATTTCCACTTTACGATGGTAGACTCCTGCGCCCTGCCTACTTTAGTGCCAACCCCTCCTTCTCTTATCCAGCCTAGTCAAGGGACCCGTGTTCTAAGGTAACCGGTCGGTCAGCAGTTATGCGCTCTGTTTCCACTAATGCCCAATATGCCCCTGCTAGTTCTTTTTCTAACGGGGTGTAATTGCTCATGGATGGTGTTAATCTCTTTGACCAGAATCCTTGTGGCACCCTCTTTTTCTCCTGCCTCTGCCGTAGGCTCCACATCACTACTTCATCCTGTACTATCATTTCCTGCTCAAACGGGTCTCCTTCTGTAATGGGACCTAACGCAAAATAGTTCTGTAATGCATCTTTTGCTCCCTCAAAGGCCTCTTGCTGTTCAGGTCCCCATTGGAAAGCGTGCTTTTTTCATGTGACTTGATATAATGGTCTCAGTATTAATCCTAAGTGAGGTATATGTTGTCTCCAGAATCCCATCTAACCAATAAATCGTTGTGCTTCTGCCTTAGTTGTAGGAATCGTTAGCTGCTATACCGTATCAATCACTTTCTGTGGTATTCTTTTTACTGGCCCTGACCAAATAGCGCCCAGGAATTTCACCTCTTGTGCAGGGCCTTGGACCTTTTTCGGGTTAATAGCCCATCCCCTCTGCTGTAAGTACTCAATTAACCTTTCCAGTGTGTCTGAGACTTGTGCTTTGGTTTCCCCAGTGATCATGATGTCATCAATGTAATGTGCCAGTCGGGTGTTTCCTGTCGACAAGTTGGCTAAATCTCTGGCTATTAGTCCATGACACAAGGTGGGACTATGTATGTATCCCTGGGGCAACTTCCTGAATGTGAATTGTCTGTCCTGCCAGCTTATTGCAAATTGATCTTGACTGGCCTCATCAATGTCAATTGAGAAAAAGGTGTTTGCTAAATCAATTACGGCATGCCATTCCCCCACATCTTTACTCAACTGTTCCACTAGCTTGATGATGTCTGGGACTGTGGCTGCCAAGGGTGGAGCCACTTTATTCAGTTGTCGATAGTCGACAGTCATTCAATAGGTATCATCTGGTTTCTTTGCGGGCCATATGGGAGAGTTAAATGGGCTCACAGCCGGCCTTAGCACACCTGCATCTAGCAGCCCCTGAATGGTTTCTGAAATCTCTTTACGACCTCCAGGTATGCGGTACTGTTTATTGCACATCGGCTCCTTTGGAGGAGGCACATGTAATGGGCTCCACTTTGCATGCCCAACCAGAACTGTCCTAGATTTCTTTATATGTACGCTCCTCACACCAAAAGTAAATGTTCCCTATTGTGTATCAATAGTTTTGCCTAATAACAAATCCATGCCAATAATGTATTATGGTACTTCAGCTATTAATACCTCTGCCGAGAACGGGGGTCCTTTACCAATTGACAATTTGAGTTTAACAGGTTTGGCCTCGGTCTCTGCACCCCCGTAACTATTAATGATCACACCCTTTCCTGGCAGCCTCTTAGGGTTTCCATTTATCAAAGTTACTTCCACACCTGTATCGAGCAGTGCCATAACATGTTGTGTTCCATTTTGCCAAAAAGTAATAAGAGGTGCATATGGCCGCCTGTCCCCGGGGCTTACCTCTTGCACTGCTCTGCCTCCCAGGGTTTGGCCTGACCTTCATAATAAGGGGTCTGGGACTTGCCAGCCATCATTAGACAAGTCGGGATATAGAGTTGAGACAGGCACCTTCCTAGTTTTCCCTGATTGTTTTTTCCTTCTCAGACTCTTCCATTGGTGGTGCTGAGGGCTGCTTCTCATTAAAAGCCTCCTTCTCTTTCTGTCTATGCTGCAATGCTTTCCATTTATTAAGCAGTTAAGGGGTAGGCTTTCCGTCTATCTCCTCTTTCTTCACCCCAGCATTCAATAAATCTATCCACATTTGTCGTCTGGTCACTTTTATTGTAGACTCTCCTCCCTTATACTTATTGTCCTGCCCCACGGCTCTTGCTGATTTTTGCCTGTCAAGCCCTTCCAATTGTGCCATTAATAATACCACATTCCCCACTGGTCTTCCCTGAGCGGGTCCTAGAAGAGCCAACAAGGCACCTTTCATATGCGGAGGGGCATTCCTGATCAACCGTGCCCTGATCCCTGCTGTCACGGGTTCAATGTCAGGTCCTAAAAACTGTTGGGAATACACTGCGCTCTGCATCCCCATTTCTCGCAGTTGTTCATTTGCCTCTGAAATTGTATGCCAAGGGCCCCACCTCTCTTCCATATCTATAGCAGTTGGGCACAATTGCTTCACTCCTTCCATCAACCAACCCATTAGAGAGAAACCTTGTTGCTCCTGTGCACCTCGTAACCGTTGCCCAAACGTGGCATGTGTAGTTACTGATCCCATTTTCAGAAGTTCAGTTGGTGATAAATATGTACCATCTGCTCCAGTGTCCCACAATCTCACCAACCATTTAAACAAAGGCTCTGCAGGCATCTGCCTAAACATACGGGTTATCTCCAACAACTCACTCTGTGTATAATCTCTTACCAAACGAGAATTCTGTATTTGCCCACCATTCACTCCCTTTGATTTGTTTTGCACGAGTGGGCGAACCTCCATTACACTTCCTCTTCCACCTTCAAGTTCGCCTACACTTCCTTCAACACTTTCAACTCCACCTAGTTCTGCTACACGTACTTCCACCTCATCCTCCTAATTCCAGTCATCATCATTATCCGACACTGTTCCATCCCAAGCATAAGGATCCCAGTTTTCTTTGCGTACCAATGTCCTCACTTGCACAGCTGAGGTTATTTTAGGCTTCTGCCTACTCTTCTGTTTTGCTACTCGTACTGCTAATGCGGTGCACCTTGCCTCCATTTGATCACCCCGTGTAGGAGGCTGGCCTGGCTTGTAGTGGGTACCAAGGGGTACTTACACTCTGTACCAGGTCCAGTTATCCCTTATTAGTGTAGAAGAGGTGTTTCTAGCAGCTTAGGCTGATAGAAGGTAGCTATAGCAGAGCAGTTTAGGCTGAACTAGGAGACATGCAAAGCTCCTACTATACCACTGGTGTCATATGCACAATATCATAAGAAAACACAATACACAGATATACAAAAAATAAAGGTACTTTATTTTTATGACAATATGCCAAAAGAATCTCAGTGAGTACCCTCAGTATGAGGATGCCAAATATACACAAGATATATGTACACAATACCAAAAATATGCAGTAATAGCAAAAGGAAGTAATGCAAGCAGTGTAAAGTTACAGTAGATTGCAATAGGAGCACATAGGTATAGGGGCAACACAAACCATATACTCCAAAAGTGGAATGCGAACCACGAATGGACCCCAAACCTATGTGAGCTTGTAGAGGGTCGCTGGGACTGTAAGAAAACAGTGAGGGTTAGTAAAATAGCCCACCCCAAGATCCTGTAAGGTAGGTGTAAAGTGCACCTACAACCCCCAGAAAGGACAGAAGTCGTGACAGGGGGATTCTGCAAGGAAGACCAACACCAGCAAAGCAACAACAGTGGATATCCGGACCTGAGTACCTGTAAGACAAGGGGACCAAGTCCAAGAGTCGCAACAGTGTCGAGAGTGGGCAGATGCCCAGGAAATGCCAGCTGAGGATGCCAGGAAGCTGCCACGGGGTGGAAGAAGTTTGGTGTTCTGCAAGAACGAAGAGGACTAGGAACTTCCCCTTTAGAGAATGGATGTCCCATGTCGTGAAGAAGCTTGCAGAGGTGTTCCCACGCAGAAAGACCTCAAACAAGCCTTGCTAGCTGCAAGGGTCACAGTTAGGGTTTTTGGATGCTGCTGTGGCCCAGGAGGGACCAGGATGTCGCCACTTGGATGAGGAGACAGAGGGGGCGCCCAGCAAGTCAGGGAGCCCTCACAGAAGCAGGCAGCACCCACAGAAGTACCAGATCAGGCACTTAGACGAGGAGTGAACCGGAGTCCACCCGAAGTCAGAAAAGGGAGTCCCACGACACCAGAGGACAACTCAGAAGGTTGTGCACTACAGGTTAGAGTGTCGGGGACCCAGGCTTGGCTGTGCATGAAGGAAATCGTGGAAAAGTGCACAGGAGCCGGAGCAGCTGCAAATCACGTGGTACCCAGCAATGCAGTCTAGCTTGGGGAGGCAAGGACTTACCTCCACCAAACCTGGACTGAAGAGTCACTGGACTGTGGGAGTCACTTGGACAGAGTTGCTGAGTTCCAGGGATCACGCTCGTCGTGCTGAGAGGGGACCCAGAGGACTAGTGATGCAGTCTTTTGTTGCCTGCGGTTGCAGGGGGAAGATTCCGTCGACCCACGGGAGATTTCTTCAGAGCTCCTGGTGCAAGAAGGAGGCAGGCTACCCCCAGAGCATGCACCACCAGGAAACAGGCGAGAAAGCCGGCAGGATGAAACGATACAAGGTTGCAGTAGTTGTCTTTGCTACTTTGTTGCGGTTTTGCAGGCGTCCTGAGCAGTCAGCGGTCGATCCTTTGGTAGAAGGTGAAGAGACAGATGCATTCGTTATCTGAAGAATTCCCCAAAGCAGAGACCCTAAATAGCCAGAAAAGGTTGTTTGGCTACCATGGAAGGAGGATTGCCTACCAAGAGAGGTAAGAGCCTATCAGAAGGAGCCTCTGAAGTCACCTGCTGGCACTCGGCACGCAGAGCAGTCCAGTGTGCCACAAACACCTCTGTTTCCAAAATGGCAGAGGTCTGGGACACACTGGAGGAGCTCTGGGCACCTCCCCTGGGAGGTGCAGGTCAGGGGAGTGGTCACTCCCCTTTCCTTTGTCCAGTTTCGCGCCAGAGCAGGGCTGGGGGATCCCTGAACCGGTGTAGACTGGCTAATGCAGAGATGGGCACCATGTGTGCCCATCAAAGCATTTCCAGAGGCTGGGGGATGCTTCTCCTCCCCAGCCCTCACACCTATTTCCAAAGGGAGAGGATGTTACACCCTCTCTCAGAGGAAGTCCTTTGTTCAGCCTTCCTGGGCCAGGGCTGCCTGGACCCCAGGAGGGCAGAAAACTGTCTGAGGGGTTGGTAGCAGCAGCAGCTGTAGTGGAGACCCCGGAAAGGCAGTTTGGCAGTACTCTGTGCTAGAGACCCAGGGGATCATAGAATTGTCCCCCCAATGCCAGAATGGCATTGGGGTGACAATTCCATGATCTTAGACATGTTACATGGCCATGTTCGGAGTTACCATTGTGACGCTGTACAGTGCACACGTGTAATGGTGTCCCCGCACTCACAAAGTCCGGGGAATTTGCCCTGAACGATGTGGGGGCACCTTAGCTAGTGCCAGGGTTCCCACACACTAAGCAACTTTGCACCCAACCCTCACTAGGTGAAGGTTAGACATATAGGTGACTTATAAGTTACTTAAGTGCAGTGGTAAATTGCTGTGAAATAACGTGGACGTTATTTCACTCAGGCTGCACTGGCAGGCCTGTGTAAGAATTGTCAGAGTTCCCTATGGGTGGCAAAAGAAATGCTGCATCCCATAGAGATCTCCTGGAACCCCAATACCCTGGGTACCTCATTACCATAAACTAGGGAATTATATGGGTGTACTAGTATGCCAATGTGAATTGGTAAATTTTTTCACTAGCCTGTTAGTGACAAATGTGTAAAGCAAAGAGAGCATAACCACTGAGGTTCTGGTTAGCAGAGCCTCAGTGAGACAGTTAGGCATCACACAGGTAACACATACAGGGCACATACTTATGAGCACTGGGGCCCTGCCTGGCAGGGTCCCAGTGACACATAGACTAAAACAAGATATATACAGTAAAATATGGGGGGAACATGCCAGGCAAGATGGTACTTTCCTACACCCACCGGTTCAGGAGTCCTGCCACACCAGAGAACGGGTCAGTGGCTAACCACCCAGGAATTAATCTGGCTTCTGCCCCATCCTGCCTTCCGCTCTCTGCCCCACTCTTCTTACGTCCCCAAAGAGGCATTATTGACTTATACCCCACTCCTTGTACCAAATTGTCTTATGCAGGTGACTGATTGACACCTGATCTGTTCGATATAAGTCAATAAGGATGCTCCATAAAGGACCACACGCCTATTATGAACACAGTTTAGCTTTACTAGAATTTCAGGTAAATGTAAGCATTCAGCACATCAACGAAGTAGAATGAAAAATAGCAATAAAGAGCATCTATTTATCTATGAGCACACGACAAACAGCATCTATTCATATATGAGCAGAGAGTTCATTGACATCTATTTATATATAAGCAAAGGATTAATTGACAGATATAAGCTTTGATTAACTGTATACGAAACGCGTATTTCAATTACTGCAGCAAGCTCACACTAAGATGTTCAGGAAGCAAAATATAAACAAGCTAAATACTTCAGATTATAAACATAGTGCAGGCATAATAATCAATCATAGTAATAGAGCAGAGAAACAAAGGCCTTTCATCCCTGGGTGGAACTTAACTTAGTCCACGAAATGCTGGGAAGCCCTCTACCACCCCCTTGGACCTCTCTCCCCCTCGAGCGCCACGGTCTCTGAACAGCAAAACCGGGAGGCAGCTCTGTGGGCCTGGCCATGGCAGCTTTCACAACCCCATCTGCGAGCTTCAATTCCCTCACCCGCACTTCAGTGCTTAAAAAACCTGAAGCTTGGATTCTATCCCTTTCTCACATTTTCTAGCTATGTTATCAGCACGTGTCCCTTGGCTGCTCTGCCATTCCCTAGCCATTGTTTTCATTCCATCTTTTTCCTGTACCCCTGTTCTCAAGGTTGAGACGACCTCCGTCTTTCTCTCCTACACATCCTGTTTCTTTCACATGCAGCTGCGAATACTTTTATCTATGGAATGTTGAAAAAAAAACTTGAAAATGACATTGTGGACTTTTTCACGTTGTTCATGTTTCAGCAGGCATCACGCTCATCTACACTGTTCAAGCTAATTACAATGTCTTCAGCACCTTTCCCTATACTAATCAGTATTAAACTCTACCTCAGCCCAACCTGAGGCCTCTAGGTCATTACCTAAGAGACAGTCTACAGGTAAGCTAGGTGATACTACCACCTGCTTAGGGCCAGTAACTCCACCCCAACTAAACTGAATGATAGCTAAGGGAAGGAACTTAGTGGAGGTATGGACATCAATAATCTTGTACTGTTGTCCAATGATGTGTTGTTCAGGAGACACTTGGGGGGTCATTACAACCCTGGCGGACGGTGTTAAAGCGGCGGTATGACCGCAAACAGGCCGGCAGAAAAAAATGGGAATTATGACCGTGGCAGGAACCGCCAACAAAGACAGACACTTTAACACTCCGACCGCCACGGCGGTACAGACAAACAGCGCGGCGGTCACCGCCAACAGACAGGCGGAAGACAAAGTACCGCCCACAGTATCACAACCTATCAATCCGCCACCTTTTCCAGGGCGGATTCACCGTGGATAAAAATACGGCGGAAACAGCCATTTCAAAGGGAAAACGCTCACCTCTACACATCCCACGAGGAATCAGGACATCATAGAGCCGGAACTCCAAATACTCCCTGCAATAGTCTTCCTGCTCCTGTACGACCATCATCTACGTCGGCGCCGAAGACAACGGTGAGTACTGCACCTACGACATAGGGGAGGGGGAGGTAAAAGTCAGGGACACACACACGCAACACCCCCACCCCCACCCCGACCCTCACCCACTACAACACTCACACCAATGCATATCCAAACATTACAGTAACAACCCCCAAAACCCCCGGAAGAATGCAAAGACAAAAGGAAATGAGTGCAACCATTGTAATATATCAAAATACAGTAACCAAATATATACAGATCAATAGACACATTCAACAAAATATACATCACGATTAGTAGTGCAGGTAATGCACCATTCAATGTCCGTGGACCACTGGGCCCAAAATGCATGGGCGAGGCCCACATCAGATACCTGATCAAAACGGAGAGAACACTGCTGGGGCATCAGATAGAAATACAACAGGCACCTCAGGGGGAAGGGAAGGGGGGGCACCTCAGCCGGATGACTGCACCACGCCAGATCCACGAGGGGGCTCCATGCCCATTGATGTATCCTGGGGAGTGCAAAGCCGCAGTCTCTCAAGTCTCTACAGTGGGTGGTTTGCCCACTGTTCAATCCTGGGGAGTGCAAAGCCACAGTCTCTCAAGTCTCTACAGTGGGTGGGTTGCCCACTGTTCAATCCTGGGGAGTGCAAAGCCACAGTCTTTCAAGTCTCTACAGTGAATGGTTTGCCCACTGCCACATCCTGGGGAGTGCAAAGCCACAGTCTCTCAAGTCTCTACAGTGGGTGGTTTGCCTACTGTTCAATCCTGGGGAGTGCAAAGCCACAGTCTCTCAAGTCTCTACAGTGGGTGATTTGCCCACTGTTCAGTCCTGGGGAGTGCAAAGCCACAGTCTCTCAAGTCTCTACAGTGGGTGGTTTGCCCACTGTTCAATCCTGAGGAGTGCAAAGCCACAGTCTCTCAAGTGGATAACAGTCTCCACTGGTTCTGGAGGGGGACTCGTGCCCAGAGTGCTTCATCCTGGTAAGGACAGACGGAGTGGATGCTGTTCTCCACTGGTTCTGGAGGGGGACTGGTGCCCAGAGTGCTTCATCCTGGTAAGGACAGACGGAGTGGATGCTGTTCTCCACTGGTTCTGGAGGGGGACTGGTGCCCAGAGTGCTTCATCCTGGTAAGGACAGTCGGAGTGGATGCTGTTCTCCACTGGTTCTGGAGGGGGACTGTTGCCCAGAGTGCATCACTCTCCCCGTGACGGTCCCAGTTTCGTCACTGCCCCTGCCGCACATGGGCTAGCGGTGCTTGAGTTGGCGGTGCTTGGCCTGTTCAGCGGTGCTTGCCATGGCGGTCTGTGCCCTGTTAAGTGGTGCTTGCCCTGTTCAGCGGTGCTTGCCATGGCGGTCCTTCATTGCCCAGCGGGGCTGTGGCTGTCGGGGCCCTCCTGGGCACTGACTCTGGCGGTGGCCTCCTGGCCACTGACGATGGGGCTGGCGGTGGCCTCCTGCGCAGCGGGGATGATGGCGGTCTTTTCCGCTGTGCTGCTCTTCCCAGACTTTGGCAATTTCTTCTGCCCCTTCACCACCTTGGGAGGAGTCACAGCTGAGTGGACACTCCACCCGGGACCCTTGTGAGCGGCTTTGTCTGCTGGAGTCTTCACCCTCTCCTGCCGGGCACTGTCCAACTTCTGGTGCTTCACAGGGGGGGGACTGGCTGTGCTGTGGCTCCGTGTCACACTGGCTGCCCTGGTGCCCGGTGCACTCCACATACCTCTAACAGGCACCACTGGTACCGGCGTTTTTTTGGCTGAGGTGCTAGTACGGGACCTATGAATTGGAAGGGGGGTGGTGGGAAAGAGGTCAAGCTTGCTCAGGAATAGTTTCTTAGGAACACTGGGAGGGGTAGCTGGAGGGGGTCTGGGAGTGGAGGAAGAGGAGGTGGTTGTAGGAGGTGTAACGTTTGTGGCTTTGGGTGCAGGTGCATACGCTGGAGGCTGTCGTGAGGTGGATGGCTGTTGGGTGGATGTGTGCCTGCGTTTGTGTACTTTGGGAGGGGGCGTCACAGACACACTGGGAGAGGACACAGGGGACGTGTAAATGGTAGTGGGGGTGGTGAGTGCAGGTGAGCGGGGTGTGGTGGTGGGTGTGCTGGTGCGGGACCTAGTGGCTGTTGTGGTAGTGCATGCAGGTGAGAGTGTAGACAACACTGGGAGGGAGGAGGGAGACGACGAGGAGGGGGACACAGTGGAGGCAGTGGATGTTGCTGTGTCTGTATGTGTGTGATGCTTGTGTGAGTGCCTGTGGGATGTGTGGTGCTTATGTTTGCCTGAGCTTCCCTTGTGTGTTGATGTGTGTGCAGGCTGGTCTGTAGGTGTGTTTGGGATAGGCTGGGGTGCAGGGGATTGGGTCTGGGTGGAGGAAGTTGGAAGGGGGAGGCTAGAGACAGGGACAATGGCTGCCATCAGTGCTGAGGCCAGAGATTGCAGGGTTTGATGAAGGGTAGCCTGACCAGAATGAAAGCCCGCCAGGAATGCATTTGTGTGTTGCAATTCCTTTTCTACACCCTGGATGGCATCCAAAATGGTACACTGCCCAACAGTGAGCGACCTGAGGAGGTCAATGGCCTCCTCACTGAGGGCAGCAGAGGTGACGGGGCAGGGGCTGAGGTGCCTGGGGCGAAGGTGATGCCCACCCTCCTGGGTGAGCGGGCACGGGGCGAAGGCTGAGGGGCTGCTGGGAGGGCGGTGCTGGTAGGGGGGGTGGCGGCTGTACCTGTAGAAGTGGGGGGTACAGATTTTGCCGCCACCACAAGGGAGCTCCCATCGGAGGACGAGTCCGTGTCGCTGGTTGCTGATCCTGTCCCCGCTGTGAAGCTCCCCTCGCCCTCTGTCCCACTGGTGTATTCTGAGTCCGTGGTGTGGTCCTCCATGGCCATGTGGGATGCAGGTCCCTCGTGCTCCGGTGCCACTGTACCTCCGCCTGATGATGCTGATGCACACAAGAACAGGGAAAGCACAAAAAGGGGGGGGGACGACAGAAGAAAGACAGGTTGAGTGCATGGCTTACTGCTACCGTTGGCGGACAATACAGACACAGCAGCCCCCTGCACTACGTCGCACTGTTGGGCTCTACAGAAGCAGTTCCTGGGATATGGCCTACATGGCTATGGTGGACATCAGCACACATAGATGACACAGGGGCATGTATACCTGTACTTGGCACTCTACAGAGGTGGGGTGGAGTGCTGCATGGCCTGCATTACGGAGGGGCCTAGCCTACGGAACTCGCCCTGGCCTAGGGAAACCCACAGCCCTCCTCCCCCACCCAGACACCTTCACTGCTCGCAAAGTCTGTAGAATGATGTTGTACTCACCCCCTTGTGTCTGCTGTGATGCCCTCAAGTGCCCATCCAACTCAGGGTAGGCCACCGGCAGGATCCGGAACATCAGGGGGGTCATGGTTCGACGGACACCCCTCCCACGTTGGGAGGCCGGCCATCCCCAGCTGAGCCTCAGCCGTCTTCTTGCTCCAGCGGCGAATGTCCTCCCATCTTTTCCGGCAGTGGGAGCTCCGTCTCTGGTGGACCCCCAGGGTTCGGACGTCCTTTGCGATGGCACGCCAAATATCCTTCTTCTGGTGGGCGCTGACCTACATGGCATGTACAGGGGAAGAAGAGAAGTCATTAGCAACTGCACTGTCGAAGTGAGGGGCCCACATCCCTACCCTTGCCATGTGGCACATGCATTCACAGTCCTTCATGTACGCAGAACTCTGCCCCCTTCCTACTTACAACCAACCCTCTCCACACTGGCATAGCCCATACAACATGCTCCCTGTGTACTCACCTGTTGGTCTGGAGGACCGTAGAGTAGCGTGTACTGGAGGAGGACCCCGTCCACGAGCTTCTCCAACTCCTATGCAGTGAAGGCAGGGGCCCTTTCCCCAGACACGCGAGCCATTGTCTCTTACAGAACGAGGTCACAGCAGCACTTGCAGTGTAGGTCCTCTCCTGTCGAAGATCAGGTATCGAGTGATTGAACAGATAGAAAATGGCGGTCACGTCCGCGGCGGTGCGTATCATCACCACCGGCGCACTTCCTCATTGGCTCCTGGGACCCATAGGGTCCAATGTTAACCAATGCAGCATTGTGCCGCGGTCTTCGACCGCCTACTGCAACGGTGTACAATGCCAGCGCTGTTACCTCACATCCCATTTTCCCAGTTTAGAGGTCAGGCAGCCGCCATTTCAGAGGCCCACATGGCTTCATTTTCAACTGCGTCACACATACCTAGGCCTGGACTCAACACACATATAGACAACTTTTTGAATTTTGGTTCGTGTTCTGTGTACGATGTGGGTACATACCTCTGAGTTGTTTGACTCTGTGGTCGCTGTTGTCCTTCCTAGGCACCGTCAGCTGGGACATGTGAGGAGATGACAGAATCCTCCGGTGTACCGACCGCTGGTGGACCTGTTGACAATGGAGGAGCGACATTTAATCATCACCTACAGGTTTGACCGTGCCACAATCCAGGAACTGTGTACTCAGTTGGAGCCTGACCTGATGTCAGCTATCCGCCATCCCACAAGGATCCCCCCTCAAGTGCAGGTGCTATCAGTGCTCCATTTCCTTGCAAGGGGGTCATTTCAAACAACAGTGGCCATGACATCAGGGATGTCCCAGCCTATGTTTTCCAACGTGTTGTCCAGAGCGTTGTCTGCCCTGCTGAAACACATGAGGAGCTACATCGTTTTCCCTCAGGTGGAGGATTTGGCTACAGTTAAAGGTGACTTCTATGCCCTTGGACATATCCCCAACATCATAGGTGCCATTGATGGGACCCATGTAGCTCTGGTCCCCTCCTACAGGAGTGAACAGGTGTACAGGAACCGGAAGAGTTATCATTCGATGAATGTACAGATGGTATGTTTGGCAGACCAGTACATCTCCCAGGTAAATGCTATGTTCCCTGGCTCAGTGCATGACGCCTACATCCTGCGGAATAGCAGCATCCCTTATGTGATGGGTCAACTCCAGAGGCACCGTGTGTGGCTATTAGGGGACTCTGGTTACCCCAACCTGTCATGGCTACTGACTTCAGTGAGGAATCCCAGGACCAGGGCAGAGGAACGCTACAATGAGGCCCATGGGCGGACTAGGAGGGTGATCGAACGCACCTTCGGCCTCCTGAAGGCCAGGTTCAGGTGCCTCCATATGACAGGTGGTTCCCTATTCTACTCACCAAGGAAGGTGTGCCAGATCATCATCACCTGCTGTATGCTTCACAATCTAGCTTTGCGACGCCAGGTGCCTTTTCTGCAGGAGGATGGTCCAGATGATGTTGTTGTGGCATCTGTGGAGCCTGTGGACAGTGATGAGGAGGAAGCAGAGGAAGACGACATTGACAACAGGGACTCAGTTATCCAGCAATATTTCCAGTGACACACAGGTGAGAACACATTCCTGCCTAATGCAAGTACTTTCACACTTCTAACTCTATCCTGCCTGTCAATTTCAACCAGTATATGGTAACTGAGTTGTGCATTTCCATTACGGTTTCACAGGTGTGGTTACCAACGTGTGTCATCTGCTTACATTCCTCATGGACTTGTGATGTGTGACATAGGTATGTTGACATTACATTTGAGAACGGATTTTGTCACTGTCATTGGTAATACACATTTTCAAAATCACAGACTGACTCCAGATTGTTTTGTGGTTCAAGAGTGTTTATTGAAGTGCTAAATATTGGAGGTGGGTGGTAAAATGGTGAGGGGTAATGGTGGAGGAATGTCCATGGCAGAGTCCAGTCTATTAGTCTCACAGGTGCACTGCCCATATGGGCATAGGAAGTGGAGCTGGGGCAGTTCCAATATGGACAGGGTTACAAAGTGGGACAGTGGGATGACAATCAGGGTGGTCTCATTTCTTGGCGGGGGTCTTGGCATCGTGCTCTGACCGCTTGCGGGGTGGTTCTCCGTCTGCAGGGCTGGGGTGCTGGTGGTCCTGTGGTGGTGCCTCCTGTCCACTAGCGCCGGCGGAGGTGGTGGGCAGTTCATCGTCCATGCTAGTGTCAGGGGCCCCTTGGAGTGCCACTGTGTCCCTCCTGGTGTTAAGTATCTCCTTCAGCACCCCTACGATGGTGCCCAGGGTGGAGCTGATGGTTCTGAGTTACTCCCTGAACCCCAAATACTGTTCCTCCTGCAGGCGCTACGTCTCCTGAAACTTGTCCAGGACCGTAGCCATCGTCTCCTGGGAGTGGTGGTATGCTCCCATGATGGAGGAGAGGGCCTCGTGGAGAGTGGGTTCCCTTGGCCTGTCCGCCCCCTGTCGCACAGCAGCCCTCCCAGTTCCCCTGTGTTCCTGTGCCTCCGTCCCCTGGACCGTGTGTCCACTGCCACTGCCCCCAGGTCCCTGTTGTTGTTGGGGTGGTGGGTTATCCTGGGTTCCCTGTAGTGGTGGACACGCAGCTGATTGACGTGTCCTGGGGACGGAGGTATGGGCCCGCTGGGTGGGTGCTGTGCTGGTGTTACCAGACGGTGGAAGGTCTGTGGTGGGCTGTGCCTGTGCGAGGGGAACAGACTGTCCCGAGGCCCACGATGGTCCGGGCTGGTCATCTGGATCCAGTTGGCCAGAGCTGCTGTCATCACTGTGGGCCTCTTCTGTGGGTGGGGTAGAGATGTCTGGACCCTCCTGTCTGGTGACTTGTGGGTAGTGGTCCTGCAGGGGTGTAAAAGCATGATTATTGCATGTGTGTGTGTCATGGTGTGCAATGGGTGGGTGACCGTGTACCCCGGTGCTAGCATTCCTGTGTGGGGGCTTGTGTGATGATGGTTGGGGGGGTGTTATGGGTATGTGCAGTTGGCATGCTTTAGTGATGGGTGTCCATGCTTTGTTGTGTCATGCAGGGCTTGGTGTTGGGATGGGTGGTTTGTGTTATTAGTACATTAGTGAGGAGTTGGAGTGATAGGGGAGTGGGTGAGGGTGGGGGTCTGTGATAGCATGCAGGTAGGGTGGGGGATATGATAGTTAAGATTTGACTTACCAGAGTCCATTCCTCCACTGACTCCTCCGAGGCCCTCAGGATGCATAATGGTCAAGACCTGCTCCTCCAATGTTGTTAGTTGTGGGAGAGGAGGTGGGGGTCCGCCGTCAGTCCGCTGTACCACGATGTTGTGCCTGGAGACCACGGAACGAACCTTCCCCCGTAGGTCGTTCCACCTCTTCCTGATGGCCTCCGATTTCTTGGGTGTTGTCACACTGCATTGACCTTGTCGACTATTCTTCGCCATAGCTCCATCTTCCTAGCTATGGAGGTGTGCTGCACCTGTGATCCAAACAGCTGTGGCTCTACCCGTACGATTTCCTCCACCATGACCCTGAGCTCCTCCTCTGAGAACCTGGGGTGTCTTTGCCGTGCCATGGGGTGGTATAGGTGATGTGTGGGGTGGTGTATGTGGTGATGAGTGT
Source organism: Pleurodeles waltl (assembly GCF_031143425.1). Lineage (NCBI taxonomy): Eukaryota > Metazoa > Chordata > Amphibia > Caudata > Salamandridae > Pleurodeles > Pleurodeles waltl. Next base: position 1,219,497,728 of record NC_090445.1, on the reverse strand, counting down.
GGTGATGTGGAGTGGTGTGTGGTGTTTTGTGCGTGGATGTTGTGTGGGTGATGGTGTTGTGTGCCTCTGTGTGGTGGGGTTGTCTATGCTGTGCAGTCTCTCTGGCCTTCGTCAAAATATTTGGTCGTAGGGGTTTGTGGGTGATGTGGGGGTGTGTTTTATATAGTATTGATTGTGTGGGAGTGGTGTTTGTATGTGTATCAGGTGTGTGTATTTGGAATTGTCCAATGTGGCGGTGTTTTAGAGATGTGTGTGTATTTTGAGCGCAGCGGTGTGTACCGCCAATGGAATACCGCGGTTGAAAGACCGCCGCGTGGAGTCGTGGGTCGTGATAGCATGGACGTGTTTCTGTTGGCGTGACGGTGGAGGATTTGTTTTCGCCAGTTTATCACTGACCTTTGGTGTGGCGGACTTGTGTGGGTGTCTGAATTTTGTTGGATTCCGAGATGTGGGTCATAATAGCTGTGGCGAATTTCCACGGCCACGGCGGTGTGTTGGCGGTCTTCTGCACGGCGGTAAGCGGCTTTTACCGCCAATGTTGTAATGACCCCCTAGGTTTTCAGTCACCAAAGTGATACTGGCACCTGTGTCCCTGTAGGCCTGAGCCTCAACACCATTTATTGAAACTGTCTGCCTGTATTTATCCATTGTAAGGGGACAAGTAGCCAGTGTGGCAAGGCCAATGCCATCAGGTGTGACAGAAACTGTCTTGGGACTGACTACCCCAGTTTCTATGATGGACCCATAAGTGAACCCAACTACACCCTTATTTTGACTGTTGCCTGCAGTCCCACCACTATTACCACTACTGCTAGGGGCACTAGAGTTTGATGTATTAGTGGTGGTAGGCTCAGAGAGTTTTCCTGGGCAGGACTTATCCCCTGGCCTATGGCCTTTATTTTTACACAAATAGCACCAAGGCATTTTAACCCCTTCGCTGCCAGGCCTTTTCCCCCTCCTGTGGCGAGCCTTTTTTTTAGCTATTTGGGGCAGTTCACGCTTAGGCCCTCATAACTTTTTGTTTACATAAGCTACCCATGCCAAATTTGCGTCCTTTTTTTCCAACATCCTAGGGATTCTAGAGGTACCCAGACTTTGTGGGTTCCCCAGAAGGAGGCCAAGAAATTAGCCAAATAACAGTGAAAAATTAGTTTTTTTTAAACAACTGGGAAAAAGGGGCTGCAGAAGAAGGCTTGTGGTTTTTTCCCTGAAAATGGCATAAACAAAGGGTTTGTGGTGCTAAAATCACCAACTTCCCAGCTTTCAGGAACAGGCAGACTTAAATCAGAAAACCCAATTTTTCAACACAATTTTGGCATTTTACTCGGACATATCCCATTTTTACAATTTTTTGTGCTTTCAACCTCCTTCCAGTCAATGACAGAAATGGGCATGAAACCAATGCTGTATCCCAGAAACCGCAACATTTCTGAAAAGTAGACAAAATTCTGAATTCAGCTAGGGGTAATTTGTGTAGATCCTACAAGGGTTTCCTACATAAAATAACAACTGAAAAAGAAAGATATTGAAATTGAGGTTAAAAAACATCAATTTTTCTCTACGTTTTACTCTGTAACTTTTTCCTGCAATGTCAAATTTTCGAAAGCAATATACCGTTACGTCTGCTGGACTCCTCTGGTTGCGGGGATATATAAGGCTTGTAGGTTCATCAAGAATCCTAGGTACCCAGAGCCAATAAATGAGCTGCACCCTGCAGTGCGTTTTCATTCTATACCGGGTATACAGCAATTAATTTGCTGAAATATAAAGAGTAAAAAATAGCTATCAAGAAAACCTTTGTATTTCCAAAAAGGGCACAAGATAAGGTGTTGAGGAGCAGTGGTTATTTGCACATCTCTGAATTCCGGGGTGACCATACTAGCATGTGAATTACAGGGCATTTCTCAAATAGATGTATTTTTTACACACTGTCTTATATTTGGAAGGAAAAAATGTAGAGAAAGACAAGGGGCAATAACACTTGTTTTGCTAATCTATGTTCCCCCAAGTCTCCCGATAACAATGATACCTCACTTGTGTGGGTAGGCCTAGCGCCCGCGACAGGAAACGCCCCAAAACGCAACGTGGACACATCAAATTTTTTGAGGGAAAACAGAGGTGTTTTTTGCAAAGTGCCTACCTGTAGATTTTGGCCTCTAGCTCAGCCGGCACCTAGGGAAACCTACCAAACCTGTGCATTTTTTAAAACTAGAGACCTAGGGGAATCCAAGATGGGGTGACTTGTGGGGCTCTGACCAGGTTCTGTTACCCAGAATCCTTTGCAAACCTCAAAATTTGGCTAAAAAAACACATTTTCCTCACATTTCGGTGACAGAAAGTTCTGGAATCTGAGAGGAGCCACATATTTCCTTCTACCCAGCGTTCCCCCAAGTCTCCCGATAAAAATGATACCTCACTTGTGTGGGTAGGCCTAGCGCCCGTGACAGGAAATGCCCCAAAACACAACGTGGACACATCACATTTTTTGAAAGAAAACAGAGGTGTTTTTTGCAAAGTGCCTACCTGTAGATTTTGGCCTCTAGGTCAGCCGGCGCCTAGGGAAACCTACCAAACCTGTGCATTTTTGAAAACTAGAGACCTAGGGGAATCCAAGATGGGGTGACTTGTGGGGCTCTGACCAGGTTCTGTTACCCAGAATCCTTTGCAAACCTCAAAATTTGGCTAAAAAAACACGTTTCCTCACATTTCGGTGACAGAAAGTTCTGGAATCTGAGAGGAGCCACAAATTTCCTTCCACCCAGCGTTCCCCCAAGTCTCCCGATAAAAATGGTACCTCACTATTGTGGGTAGGCCTAGCGCCCGTGACAGGAAATGCCCCAAAACACAACGTGGACACATCACAATTTTTGAAAGAAAACAGGAGGTGTTTTTTGCAAAGTGCCTACCTGTAGATTTTGGCCTCTAGCTCAGCCAGCACCTAGGGGAACCTACCAAACCTGTGCATTTTTGAAAACTAGAGACCTAGGGGAATCCAAGATGGGGTGACTTGTGGGGCTCTGACCAGGTTCTGTTACCAAGAATCCTTTGCAAACCTCAAAATTTGGCTAAAAAAACAAGTTTTCCTCACATTTCGGTGACAGAAAGTTCTGGAATCTGAGAGGAGCCACAAATTTCTTTCGACCCAGCGTTCCCCCAAGTCTCCAGATAAAAATGATAGCGCCCGCGACAGGAAATTGCCCAAAACACAACGTGGACACATCACATTTTTTCATAGAAAACAGTGCCTACCTGTGGATTTTGGCCTCTAGTTCAGCCAGTCCCAGGCAGGGCAGAAATGGCCTAAAATAAATTCCCCCCCCCCCAACCCCCCCCTCCCCCCGGGAGCGACCCTTGCCTACGGGGTCGCTCCCCCTGCGTGACATTGGGCCCAAAAAAAAAATCCCTGGTGCCTAGATTGACCTAAAATCGGCCGATCTGCCCCAAACCGGGCAGAAATGGCATAAATACAATTTGCCCCTCCAGGGGAGCGACCCTTGCCTAAGGGGTCGCTCCCCATCTCTAAAAAAACAAACAAAAATAAAATAAAAAATTGCCCTGGTGCTTAGAGGTTTCTGCCCCCCCTGGGGGCCGATCGGCCTAATAACAATAGGCCGATCTGCCCCCAGGGGGGGCAGAAATGGCCTAAAATAAATTTGCCCCCCCAACCCCCGGGGAGCGACCCTTGCCTACAAGGTCATCCCCTTGCATGACGGCGCAAAAAAAAGATCCCTGGTGCCTAGTGGTTTCTGCCCCCCTTGGGGGCAGATTGACCTACAATTGGCCAATCTGCCCCCAAAGCGGGCAGAAATGGCCTAAATACAATTTGCCCCTCCAGGGGAGCGACCCTTTTCCAAGGGGTCGCTCCCCATCTGTAAAACAAACAAAAAAAAAATCTCTGGTGCCTAGTGGTGGGGCAGATTAGCCTAATCAAAATAGGCTGAATGGCCTAAAATAATTACCCCCCCCCCGCCCCCCCCCCCCCAGGGAGTGACCCTTGTCTAAGGGGTCACTTCCCTTGCGTGAAATTCACGTTAAAAAAAAACGCCCTGGTGTCTAGTGGTTTCTGCCCCCCTTGGGGGCAGATTGGCCTCATCAAAATAGGCCTCCAAGGGGGGCAGAAATGGCCTAAATATAATTTGCCCCCTAGGGGAGCGACCCTTGCCTAAGGGGTCGCTCCCCACCTAAAAAATAAAATAAAAAACTTAACAAAAAGAAAAAAAAAAAAATCCCTGGTACCTAGAGGTTTCTGCCCCCCCTGGGGGCAGAAAAGGCCTTCCCAAAAAAATGCCCTCCCTAGGAGCGACCCTTGCCCAAGGGGTCTCTCCTTTATGTCCATTTAAAAAAAAAAATCCCTGTTGTCTAGTGGGGTTTCAAAAGCCGGATTGCAAGCAATCCTGCGCGCTGGAAGCAGAGCTTCCAGCACGATGGGGGAGACCCTGTGACTAAGCGCGTGCTCGCGCGCTGACGTCACAGCGGGGGTTGGGGGGGTCGGGGGTGAGGGCTTCCCCTTCCATCCCTGACTTGGGGGGGTCGGGGGGGACCCCACAGAGGGAGAGCTAGCGCTCCCTCTGGGCTCTGTGACCAGGACGTAATGGTTACGTCCTGGGCACAGCAGCACTGTGCCTCAGGACGTAACCATTACGTTCTGGGCACAGAACAGGTTAATGTGTGTGGGTTGTGAAGAAGAAGAAGAAGATGATTTATCCCCACCCCCTGAAGGGTGTTTAGGATTTGAAGGAGGATCTTTAGTTTTACCCTTATCCCCATATTTATCCTGAGATTTCTCACCATCTTTCTTCTTGCCATCCTTGTCACCTCCTGTATGAATGTTTCTGTTCACTCTTGTTCTGGCCCATTTGTCTGCCTTCTTTCCCAATTCTTGGGGAGAGGTCAGATCTGAGTCTACCAAGTACTGGTGCAACAAATCAGACACACAATTGTTAAGAATATGCTCTCTCAGGATCAGATTATACAGGCTTTCATAGTCAGTCACCTTACTGCTATGTAACCAACCCTCCAAGGCCTTCACTGAACAGTCAACAAAATCTGTCCAGTCTTGAGAGGACTCTTTTCTGGTGTCTCTGAACTTAATCCTGTATTGTTCAGTGGTTAAGCCAAATCCATCCAAGAGTGCATCCTTCAAACCTTTGGGGGTTATTACAACTTTGGAGGAGGTGTTAATCCGTCCCAAAAGTGACGGATATACCACCAGCAGTATTACGAGTTCCATAGGATATAATGGACTCGTAATATGGCTGGTGGTATATCCGTCACTTTACCGTCACTTTTGGGACGGATTAACACCTCCTCCAAAGTTGTAATACCCTCCTTTGTAATTATTGGCATCACTTTCTCTGACAGTAAGGAGCCTATCCTTACCCTTTCCAGTGAAAGATAGCCACGAGATAGCAGCCCACTGCCTGTGAGGGACCAACTGTACTAATACAGGCCCTCTCAAGTGTAGCAAACCACCTATTAATGTCATCCCCCTCCTTGTAAGGGGGGGACTATCTTATGCAGGTTTCTGGAATCTTGCTCTCTAACAGGATTACTATCTGAGACACTGCTGCTGCCACCATGGGGAACTAACCCCAATCTGTCTTTCCCTCTCTATGTCTAGGGATTCCCTGTCTAAGACCAGCTGCTGCTGTTTAAGCTTCAGTCTGGTCTCTTCCAACCTCAGCTTTCTGAGTTCCCTTTCAATTAAGTTGTCCTCAGGGTGGGAGGCTTGGGAATGTTTGGACACAGAGGAGATTTGGGAATTGGGAGAGAGAGACCTGTCCCTAACTGGCTTGACCCTAGCAACCTGGCCTCTAGGAGTGAAAAATGCCCTACTAATGTGTGATCCTCTAACACTACCAGTGTCACTAGATGGCCTGCTAGGGGGAAGGACTTTGTAAGAACCCTACCCAGCTTCTTCAGGGAACTCCTCTGAGTCTGACTGGGAAGCTTCCCCTTTTTCTACCCTCTCCTGAGATGGGCCAGACTGGTTCTGGTCATCCTGTAAGAGCAGGTTAAAGAGAAACTCTTTTGTTGGATTCTTACCTATGCTTAAACCTCTAACCAGGCAGGGACCCCTCAAACTCTTGTAGTTTAAACTTTCATAAGTTGCCTGAACAACTTTGGAAGTAGCCTCTAATGCAGACATGATAGAAAAAGGTTTAAGACAGAGTGAAAAAAAGTTTTAGAACTTTTGAAATTACAGAGAAATGACGTTTTCAAACTTTTGGAAAACTTTTAAAAGTTTTCAGAACTTTTCAGAAACTTAGTAGTAAGTTCTAGAGCAGAAAAGTAAACTGTTTTGGTTAAATGGACATATACTGAACTATTTGGTATATGATTTTCTTATGAAAAGAACCAAATGACAAAGTGGTAAAGCAGTTACAAGTACTTATCCCACCGCTGCACCACCAATGTAGGAGGCGGCCTGGCTTATAGTGGGTACCTTGTGGTACTTACACCTTGTGCCAGGTCCAGCCACCCCTTATTAGTAGAATAGAGGTGTTTCTAGCAGCTTAGGCTGTTAGAGGTAGCTATGACAAAGCAGCTTAGGCTGAACTAGGAGACATGCAAAGCTCCTGCTATACCACTTATATCATATAGCACAATATCACAAGAAAACACAATACTCAGTCAGACAATATGCCAAAAGTATCTCAGAGGATACCCTCACTTAGGAGCTAAGTAATATACACAAATTATATGTACACAAAACCAAAACAGGTAAGTAACAGTAAGAAAAGTAGTGCAAACAATGTAGAATCACAATAGGATGCAATAGGTAGACATAGGACTAGGGGCAACACAAACCATATACTCCAAAAGTGGAATTCGAATCACGAATGGACCCCAGGCCTATGGGAAGTTGTAGAGGGTCCGTGGGACTGTAAGAAAACAGTAAGGGTGTCCAAAATACCCCATCCCAAGACCCTGAAAAGTAGGAGTAAAGTTACCCTACTACCCCAGAAAGACAGAATAGTTGTGATAGGGGATTCTGCAAGAACCACAAGCACCAGCAAAACACTGAAGACGGATTCCTGGACCTGAGGACCTGTAAAGGAAGGGGACCAAGTCCAAGAGTCACGAAAGTGTTCAGGGGGGCAGGAGCCCACTAAACCCCAGATGAAGGTGCAAAAGGGCTTCCTCCGGGTGGAAGAAGCCAAAGATTCTGCAACAACAAAAAGGGCTAGGAACTTATCCTTTGGATGGAAGATGTCCCACGGTGTGCTGGAGCTTGCAGAAGTGTTTCCAGGCAGAAATACTGCAAACAAAGCTAGCTGCAAGAGTCATGGTTGAGGATTTTGGGTGCTGCCGGGGACTAGGAAGGACCAGGATGTTGCCCCTTGGAGAAGGAAACAGAGGGGGCACTCAGCAACTCAGAGAGCCCCCACAGAAGCAGGCAGCACCCACAGAAGTACTGGAATAGGCACTTAGAAGATCTGAGGACAGCACTCAACTCAGAGTCACAAAGGAGGGTCCCACGATGTCGGAGTCCAACTCAGCAAGTTGGGCTTTGCAAGACGGAGTGCTGGGGACCCAGGCTAGGCTGTGCACAAAGGAATCCTTGGAAAAGTGCACAGAAGCCGGAGCAGCTGCAGATCACGCAGTATACAGGATTACTGTCTGGCGTGGGGAGGCAAGGACTTACCTCCACCAAATTTGGACAGAAGGGCCACTGGACTGTGGAGATACTTGGATCCAGCTCCTGGGCTCCAGGAACCACGCTCGTCAGGATGAGAGGGGACCCAGAGGACCAGTGATGCAGACGTTTGGCACCTGTGTTGGCAGGGGGAAGATTCCGTCGACCCACAGGAGATTTCTTCTTGGCTTCTAGTGCAGGGTGAAGGCAGACAGCCCTCAGACCATGCACCACCAGGAAACAGTTGAGAAAGCAGGCCGGATGAGGCACTACAATGTTGCTGGTAGTCGTCTTGCTACTTTGTTGTGGTTTTGCAGGCGTCATGGAGCAGTCAGCGGTTGATCCTTGGCAGAATTCGAAGAGGGAAGTGCAGAGGAACTCTGGTGACCTCTTGCATTCGTTATCTGATGAATAACCCAGAGGGGAGACCCTAAATAGCCCAAAAAGGAGGTTTGGGTACTGAGAAAGGAGACTTGGCTAGTAAGAGAGGTAAGCACCTATCAGGAGGGGTCTCTGACATCACCTGCTGGCACTGGCCACTCAGAGCTGTCCATTGTGCCCCAACACCTCTGAATCCAAGATGGCAGAGGTCTGGGACACACTGGATGAGCTCTGGGCACCTCCTCTGGGAGGTGCTGGTCAGGGGAGTGGTCACTCCCCTTTCCTTTGTCCAGTTTCGCGCCAGAGCAGGGCTGGGGGATCCCTGAACCAGTGTAGACTGGCTTAGCAGAGATGGGCACCATCTGTTCCCATCAAAGCATTTCCAGAGGCTGGGGGAGGCTACTCCTCCCCAGCCCTTCACACCTATTTCCAAAGGGAGAGGGTGTAACACCCTCTCTCAGGGGAAATCCTTTGTTCTGCCTTCCTGGGACCAGGTGGCCCAGGCCCGGGGGGGTAGAAACCTGTCTGAGGGGTTGCCAGCAGCAGCAGCTGCAGTGGAGACCCCGGAAAGGCAGTTTGGTAGTACCCAGGTTCTGTGCTAGAGGCCCGGGGATGCATGGAATTGTCACCCCAATACCAGAATGGTATTGGGGTGACAATTCCATGATCCTAGACATGTTAAATGGCCATGTTCGGAGTTACCATGGTGACGCTACATATAGGTTTTGACCTATATGTAGTGCACACGTGTAATGGTGACCCCGCACTCACAAAGTCCGGGGAATTTGCCCTGAACAATGTGGGGGGCACCTTGGCTAGTGCCATGTTGCCCACACACTAAGTAACTTGGCACCTAGCTTTCACCAAGTGAGGGTTAGATATATAGGTGCCTTATAAGTTACTTATGTGCAGTTAAAATGGCTGTGAAGTAACGTGGACGTTATTTCACTCAGGCTGCAGTGGCAGTCCTGTGTAAGAATTGTCTGAGCTCCCTATGGGTGGCAAAAGAAATGCTGCAGCCCATAAGGATCTCCTGGAACCCCTATACCCTTGGCACCTAGGTACCATATACAAGGGAATGATAAGGGTGTTCCAGTGTGCCAATGAGAATTGGTGAAATTAGTCACTAGCCTGCAGTGACAATTTTAAAGCAAAGAGAGAGCATGAACACGGAGGTTCTGGTTAGCAGATCCTCAGTGATACAGTTAGGCACCACACAGGGAACACATATAGGCCACAAACCTATGAGCACTGGGGTCCTGGCTAGCAGGATCCCAGTGACACATGTCAAACACACTGACAACATAGGGTTTTCACTATGAACACTGGGCCCTGGCTAGCAGGATCCCAGTGAGACAGTAAAAATACTCTGACATATACTCACAAACAGGCCAAAAGTGGGGGTAACAAGGCTAGAAAGAGGCTACCTTTCTACGGTGAGGTGGCTGCAGCTGTAGCTGCAGTGCAGGCGACAGAGAGCTGGTTTGGCAATACTGGGGGTCCATAGTGGAGCCCCCAGGATGCATGGAATTGCCTCCCCAATACCAGATTTAGAATGGGGGGACAATTCCATTATCTTAGATACCCTACATGGCCATATTAAGAGTTACCATTGTGAAGCTACATATAGGTATTGACATATATGTAGTGTACATGTGTAATGGCTTCCATGCGCTCACAAAGTCCCGGGAAATGGCCCTCATCTATGTGGGGGCACTTTTGTTAGTGCAAGGGTGCCCTCACACTTAGTAACTTTGCACCTAACCTTCAGCAAGTGAAGGTCAGACATAGAGGTGACTTATAAGTTACTTAAGTGCAGTGAAAATGGCTGTGAAATAACGAGTGCATTATTTCATGCAGGCTGCAATGGCAGGCCTGTTTAAGGGTTTGTCTGAGCTCCCTATGGGTGGCAAAAGAAATGCTGCAGCCCATATGGATCTCCTGGAACCCCAATGCCCTGGGTACCTAGGTACCATATACTAGGGACTTATAAGGGGGGTCAGTGTGCCAACTGAAATTGGTAAATTAAGTCACTTTTTCTAGAGTCACAAATTTAAAAGCAGAGAGAGCATAAGCACTGAGGTTCTAATTAGCAGAGCCTCAGTGACACAGTCAAGCACTCTACAGACACACACATTAGGCCATAAACTATGAGCACTGGGGTCCTGACCAGCAGGATCCTGGTGAGACAGGCAAAAACATACTGACATACAGGTAAAAATGGGGGTAACATGCCAAGGAAGATGGTACTTTCCTACACAACCCCCCCCCCAAACGAGGGACAATAAGACTAACCTTGCCCAGATGAGTCTTCATTGTCTAAGTGGAAATATCTGGAGAGTCCATCTGCATTGGAGTTGGTACTCCCAGCTCTATGTTCCACTGTAAAGTCCATGCCCTGTAGGGAAATGGACCACCTCAACATTTTAGGGTTTTCACCTTTCATTTGTTTAAGCCATAATAGAGGTTTGTGGTCTGTCTGAACAATGAAGTGAGTCCCAAATAAGTAGGGTCTTAGCTTCTTCAGTGCCCATACCAAAGCAAAGGCATCCCTCTCTTTGGCAGACTAATGCTTTTCTCTAGGGGTCAACCTCCTGCTAAGGAAAGTAACAGGTTGATCCTGGCCATTTGAGTTCAGTTGTGATCAGACAGCCCCTACCCCTAATTCAGAAGCATCTGTTTGAACAATTATTTTTTTGGAGTAGTTTGGGCTTTTCAAGAGAGGTGCAGAGCACATTGCCTGTTTAAGCTCCTCAAAAGCTTTCTGACAGCTAGCTGCCCACAGTGCCTTTTTAGGTATTTTCTTACTGGTGAGGTCATCCTGTAATACCCAGTATGACCTAAGAAGGCTCTGACCTGTGTCTGAGTAGTAGGGGGAGCCCAGTCCATAATGGTCTGAATCTTCCCCTGTAGTGGTGCAATCTGTTTTCCACCTACCAGGTGGCCCAGATAAACCACTTTTCTCTGCCCTATCTGGCACTTTGAAGCCTTGATAGTTAGGCCTTCCTTTTGCAGGGCCTCCAAAACTTTCCAGAGGTGGACCAGGTGGTCATCTCAGGTAGAACTAAAAACAGCAATATCATCTAGATATGCTGCACTGAAAGCTTCAAAACCTTGGAGGACTGTATTCACCAGTCTCTGAAAAGTGGCAGGTGCATTTTTCAAACCAAAGGGCATAACTGTGAATTGATAATGCCCTCCTATGGTTGAAAATACAGTTTTAGGTTTAGCATCCTCTGCCAATTAGATCTGCCAATACCCTGCAGTCAAATCAAATGTGCTTAGATACTTGGCAGATGTATCTATTAGCTCATCTGCCCTGGGCATAGGGTGAGCATAAGGTGAGCATCTGTTTTTGTTCCTGTATTAAGACCCCTATAGTCCACACAAAACCGCATTTCTCTCTCATTCATCTTTAGCATGTGGTCTGGGGACAAGCACCACTGGGCTGGCCCAGGGGCTTTCAGAAGCCTCAATAACTCCAAGGTCTAACATTTTCTGAACTTCTGTTTTTATGTAATCTCTGACATGGTCAGGTTGCCTGTAAATTTTACTTTTGACAGGTAAACTGTCTCCAGTTTCAATTGTATGTTCCCACCAAGTATTTGTACCAGGTGTGAGTGAGAAGAGTTCAGAAAACTGACCAAGGAGATTTTTACAGTCTTCCTTCCGCTCAGCAGTCTGCAAGAACCACTCCTTCCACTAAGCCATCAGCTTCAGTGTTGGAGAAGAGATCAGGGAGAGGGTCACTCTCTACTTTCTGTCCCTCATCTGTAGCCATGAGCAGGGTTAAGTCAGCCCTGTCATAGTAAGGCTTCAGGCGGTTGACATGAAGCACCCTAAGGGGGCTTCTGGCAGTGTACAGGACCACCAGGTAGGTGACCTCACCTTTCGTTTCTACAGTTAGATGGGGTCCACTCCATTTGTCTTGGAGTGCTTTTGGGGCCACAGGCTCTAACATCCACACCTTCTGTCCTGTGTGGTACTCTGTCAGGGCAGCCTTCTGGTCAAACCATTGCGTTTGGAGCTCTTGGCTGCCCTGTAGGTTTTTAGTGGCCTTTTTCAGGTACCCAGCCTTTCTGGATCTTAGGCCAAGCACATAGTCCACAATGTCTTGCTTTGGAGATTTTAAAGTTTGTTCACAACCCTCCTTAACAAGAGCAAGGGGAACCCTAACAGGGTGACCAAATAGGAGTTCAAAGGGGGTTGTAGCCCACTCCTTTTTGGGGTACCTACCTGTAGGCGAAAAGGATGCCAGGCAAGAGGACATCCCATCTCTTTCTGAGTTTTTCAGAGAGTCCCATGATCGTGTCTTTGACAGTTTTATTAAACCCCTCAATCAATCCATTACTTTGTGGATGATAAGGGGCGGTGAACTTGTAGGTAACACCACACTCCTTCCACACTGCTTTGAGGTAAGCAGACATGAAGTTACTCCTTCTGTCTGTCACCACTTCCTCAGGAAAACCCACCTTGGAAAATATTCCCAGGAGGGCTTTTGCCACTGAAGGTGCTGTATTAGTTTTTAAGGGGATAGCTTCTGGATACCTTGTGCATTGCTCCACCAACACAAGGATAAATCTATTGCCAGAAGCTGTTGGAGGGTCAAGGGGGGCAACCAAAATCAACCCCTACCCTCTCAAAGGGCACCCCAACCACTGGCAGTGGGATTAAAGGGGCCTTTGGGGTGCCACCAGTCTTGCCACTGCCTTGGCAGGTGACACAGGAGCTACAAAACTCCTTTATGTCTTCTGACATATGTAGGCAGTGAAAATGTGGAACAAGTCTGTCCCATGTTTTACTATGGCCTAAATACCCAGCCAAGGGAATGTCATGAGCAAGAGTTAGGAGGAATACCCTGTACTGAAAGGGGATGACCAGGGGTATCTGTTTGTACTTATCCATATTAAGCAACAAGCAACTAAAGTGGCTAGGTCAATGCCACCATCAGAGACTAAAACTAAGACACTGATCTCCCTAACTAGACCAACCCACCTAATTGGCTATTAGTAGTGCTCTTCCCACCACCACTGCCTTTAGTAGGTGCACTAGTGGTTGCAGTTGGAGTTGTAGTTGTGGGAGGTGTGGTGTTTCTTTTTGGACAATGAGGATCAGTTGCCCAATGGCCTTTGGCTTTACACAAATAACACCAAGGTTTCTTATCTTTGTAAGAAGAGGATTTGCACCCACAGACTCTGATGATTTTTTTATCTTTGTCCCCACCCTTGTCATGTGACTTACTATCCTTCTTCTTGCTGTCCTTCTCACCCCCTGTATGAGCTTTTCTGCTCACCCTTGTTCTGACCCATTTGTCATTCTTTCCCAATTCTTGGGGAGAAGTCAGATCTAAGACCACAGGATACTGATACAACAAGACAGACACACAGTTATTTAAAATATGCTCTCTCAGAATCAAGATATACAGGCCTTCATAGTCAGCTACCTTCCTGCCATTTAACCAACCTCAGAAAGTCAGAAGATGCTAAAGCAAAAACTGCATTTCCACCATAGGAGAGCATTATCACTTCACAGTGAGGACCTTTGGGTTGAAAAATGCACCTGCCACTTTTCAGAGGCTGGTGAATACAGTCCTCCAAGGTTTGGAAGCTTTTGGTGCAGCATATTTGGATGATATTGCTGTCTATAGCTTCACCTGGGATGTCACCTGGTCCACCTCTGGAAAGTTTTGGAGGCCCTGCAAAAGGCAGGCCTAACTATCAAGGCTTGAAAGTGCAAGATAGGGCAGGGGAAAGTGGTTTATCTGGGCCAACTGGTAGGTGGAGAACAGATTGCACCACTACAGGGGAAGATTCAGACCATTGTGGACTGGATTCCCCTTACTACTCAGAACCAGGTTAGAGCCCTCTTAGGTCTCACTGGGTGTTACAAGAGGTTCATTAAGAATTATGGCTCTATTGCAGCACATTTTAATGAACTCAACAGTAAGAAAATGCCTAAAAAGGTATTGAGGACAGCTAGCTGCCAGAAAGCTTTTGAGGAGTTTAAGCAGGCAGTGTTCTCTGCACCTGTCTTAAAAAGCCCAAACTACTCCAAAACCTTCTTTGTTCAAACAGATGCCTCTGAATTAGGGGTAGGGGCTGTACTATCACAACTTAACTCAGAGGTCCAGGATCAACATGTTGCTTTCAGTAGCAGAAGGTAGACCCCTAGAGAAAAGCATTGGCCTGCCATAGAGAGGGAGGCCTTTGCTGTGGTCTGGGCCCTGAAGAAGCTGAGGCCCTACTTGTTTGGACTCACTTCATTGTTCAGACAGACCACAAACCTCTACTATGGCTTAAACAAATGAAAGGTGAAAACCCTAAATTGTTGAGGTGGTCCATTTCCCTACAGGGTATGGCCTATACAGTGGAACATAGACCTGGGAGCACCCACTCTCCAATGCAGTTGGACTCTCCAGATATTTCCACTTAGACAATGAAGACTCATCTGGGCAAGGTTAGCCTTACTGTCCCTTGTTTGGGGGGGGGGGGGTTGTGTAGGAAAGTACCATCTTCCTTGGCATGTTACCCCCATTTTTACCTGTATGTCAGTATGTTTTTCCCTGTCTCACTAGGATCCTGCTGGTCAGGACCCCAGTGCTCATAGTTTATGGCCTAATGTGTGTGTCTGTATAGCATTTGACTGTGTCACTGAGGCTCTGCTAATCAGAACCTCAGCGCTTATGCTCTCTCTGCTTTTAAATTTGTCACTGTAGGCTAGTGACTTCATGTACCAATTTCAATTGGCACACTGACCCCCCCCCCCCCTTATAAGTCTATAACACCCAGCTCTCAGATGAAATGCCCTGTTCTGCCTTTCTGGGACTGGGCTACTCAGACCCCAGGAGAGAAGAACCCTGTCTGTGTGGTGGCAGCAGCTGTAGCTGCAGTGCAACCCTCAGAGAGATGGTTTGGCAGTACTGGCGGTCTATGGTGGAGCCCCCAGGATGCATGGAATTGGCTCCCCAATACCAGACTTGGAATGGGGTAACAATTCCATAATCTTAGACACCTTACATGGCCATATTCGGCATTCCAATTGTGAAGGTATTGACCTATATGTAGTGCACGCATGTAATGACGTCCGCGCACTCACAAAGTCCCGGGAATTGGCCCTGAAATATGTGGGGACCCCTTGGCTAGTGCAAGGGTGCTCTCATACTTAGTAACTTTGCACCTAGCCTTCATTAATTAAGGTTAGACATATTTGTGACTTATAAGTTACTTAAGTGCAGTAAAAATGTTTGTGAAATAATGTGTGCACTATTTCACACTGGCTGCAGTGGCAGTCCTGTGAAAGGGTTTGTCTGAGTTCCTTATGGGTGGCAAAAGAAATGCTGCATCCCATAAGGATATCCTGGAACCCCAATGCCCTGGGTACCTAGGTACCATATACTAGGGACTTACAAGGGGGGTCCAGTGTGCCAATTGAAATTGATAAATGAAGTCACCGGCCTATAGTGACAAATTTAAAAGCAGAGAGAGCATAAGCACTGAGGTTCTGGTTAGCAGAGCCTCAGTGACACAGTTAAGCACCACTGATACACACACATTAGGCCACAAACTATGAGCACTGGGGTCCTGGCTAGCAGGATCCCAGTGAGACAGGCAAAACACACTGACAAATAGGTTTTTATCTATGAGCACTGGGTTCCTGGCTAGCAGGATCCCAGTGACACAGTAAAAACACACTGACACATACTCACAAAGAGGCCAAAAGTGGGGATAACCATGCTAGAAAGAGGCTACTTTCTCACATACCCCCCCCCCCCCAAATGAAGGACAATAAGGCTACCCTTGGCCAGATGAGACTTTATTGTCTAAGTGGTGATAAGTGGAGAGTAGACCTGCAATAGAGTGGTAACTCCCTTTATCTTTCACTGTATGGTTACTTTCCCGATGGGATGTAAACCATCCTATTTGGAGGTTAATTCCTACCCAACAGTGTGAGTGTAAATTCTCAGAGTTCCTATTAGTATGTTTTAAAGTTGGACAGTGGGACTGGTCCACTGGGCCTATGTAAAATGCAGTAAATGCTAGGCAGGCATGATGTCTCAATAAAGGCATAGATGGGCAAAAAGTTTGTCCATATGCTGTAAAAGAGGACAGGTTTGCTGTTTCGCTTGAGTTGGAGCAGGGCAGGGCTGCTGTCCTATAAGCTCCACACTGGGACAGGGCTGCTGTCCTAAGTGTTTAGAGGCAGTGCAGGGCTGCTGCACTAAAGTTTCTCTCGGAGGGCTGGAGGGATGCTCCATATTTACTAAAATTGTACAATCTTGCACATCTGGATTAGTAGTTCCACAGAGCGGTACTTTACCTCCTGGAGTCCAGCTGTGGTAGCTGACGGCTCCTTTGGTACAGATTCCACCCCAGGAGAGGTTTCTCCCACCACAGCATTGGTATCCTCAGTGGCAGGGTGGAGAAGGGATACTTTGATACCCTTCTTACCTGTTGGTGGAGAGGGATCCTGAGATTCCAGGGCTTTTTCTCACCTTTGCTTTTTCATTTTCACCAGAAATGAGAGGAAGCAATTCCTCAGGGATCCCCAGCATGGATGTATGGGTCCTGAACTCTACCTCAGCCCAACCTGAGGCCTCTAGGTCATTCCCTAAGAAACAATCTACAGGTAAGCTAGGTAATACCACTACCTGCTTAGGGCCAGTAACTCCACAACAACTAAGATGAACTACAGCTAAGGGGAGAGACTGAGTGGAGTTATTCACATTAGTAACTTAGTACTTCAGTCCAAGGAGGTGTTGTGCAGGTGACAACAAGTTTTCAGTCACCAAAGTGATACTGGTACCTGTGTCCCTGTAGGACTGGGCCTCAACACCATTTATTAAGATTGACTGCCTGTACTTATCCATGTTAAGGCGGCAAGCAGCCAAAGTGGCAAGGCCAATGCCACTAGGTGTGACAGAAACTGTCTAGGGACTGTCTACCCCAGTTTCTATTATGGTCCCAAAAGTTAACCCAACTACACCTTTAGTTTGACTATTGCCAGTAGTCCCACCACTATTACCACTACTGCTAGGGGCAATAGTGTTTGATGTATTAGTGGTGGTAGGCTCAGGGGCTTTACCTGGGCAGGACGTATCCCCTGACCAATGGCCTTTACCTCTGCACACATAGCACCAAGGCTTTTTCTGATTGTGTGAAGAGAGAAGAAGATGAAGAAGTTTTATCCCCCAAACCCAGAGGAGTGTTTTGGACCGGAAGAAGGATCTTTGTGCTTACTTTTATCCACATGCGTGTCCTGAAATTGCTCACCACTTTCTTTTTGCTGTCTTTGTCTCCCCCTGTATGAACTTTTCTGTTCACCCTTGTTCTGACCCATTTGTCTGCCTTCTTTCCCAATTCTTGGGGAGAGGTCAGATCTGAGTCCACAAGATACTGATGTAACAAGTCAGACACAACATTTATCAATATATGCTCTCTCAGAATTTAGTTATACAGGCTTTCATAGTCAGTCACCTTACTGCCATTTAACCAACCTTCTAGGGCCTTCACTGAACAGTCTACAAAATCTGTCCAATCCTGTGATGACTCCTTTCTTGTCTCTCTAAACTTTATCCTGCATTGTTCAGTGGTTAAGCCCAGACTATCTAAGAGAGCACCTTTGAGAATTTGATAGTGATCTGCATCATGATCTCTGACAATAAGGAGTCTGTCTCTCCCCTTGCCAGAGAAGGATAGCTACAGGATAGCAGCTCACTGAACATGAGGGACCCTCTGAACTTTACAGGCCCTCTCATGCGCAGCAAACCACTTATATATGTCATCTCCATCCTTGTAAGGAGGGACAACTTTATGCAGATTCCTAGAATCAAATGAGGGTTCCCTACCATTTGAATTTCTGAAACTGCTGCTGCCACCATGGGGAACTAGTAAGAAACCCTGCCTTTCCCTTTCTACTGCCAGGGATTCCCTGTCTAAGGCCAACTGTTGCTGCTGTAGCCTCAGTCTGGCCTCCTCTAACCTCAGTTTTCTGAGTTCCCTATCTAGGGACTGGTCCTCAGGGTTAGAAGTGTGGGATACTTCTGAGACAGAAGTAACATGGGAATGTGCAGATGCTGATCTATCCCTAACTGGAGCCACCCTAGTGACCTGGCCTCTAGGTGTGAAAGGAGCCCCACTAGTGTGTGATCCCTTCCCACTCCCAGTTATACTAAGGGGTTTGTTAACAGATAGATCAGTGGAAGGACCCTCCAAAGGATTATCAGTTTGCTCCTCTGAGCCTTCCTGGTTGGAATCATCCTCTACCCCTGCCCCCTGATTGATCTGGACCAGTTCTGAGTCCCTGGTCATCTTGGAGAAGAATTAAGATGAACTTGTTATTGAGGTTCTTCTCAATCCCCAAACGTCTTTCAATACAGAGACCCCTCAAACTTTTAAAGTTTAAATTCTCATAGGTAGTTTTTACAACACTAGGGGTAGCTTCTGCAGAAGACATATTGAAAGGGAAAAAATTTAGGAAAGTGAGAAAAAAGTTAGTAGACTAACAGAGCTAACTTTTTAGACAAAAGAAGAGAACTTTTCAGAACTTTGTAAAAACTTTTGCAAAGTTTAAAGAACTTTTTAGAACGTTAGAAAATTACTTCTAGGGATATACTTGGTATGCTCTAAGTATTGGAGCAAGCTTTTCTTGTGAAAAGCACCACTAACAAAAGTGGTAAAGCAATTGCAAGTACTTATCCCATCGCTGCTGCCAATGTAGGAGGCTGGCCTGGTTTGTAGTAGGTACCTTGGGCACTTACACCTTACACCAGGTCCAGTTATTCCTTATTAGTGAAATGTAGTAGCGTTCTAGCAGCTTAGGCTGATAGAGGTAGCTTAGCAGAGCAGCTTAGGCTGAACAAGGAGATATGCAAAGCTCATGCAATACCACTTAAAGTTACACAGTGCTTATACACAAGCAAAGACAATATTCAGTGTTACCAAAAATAAAGGTAGTTTATTTGGGTTACAGAAGGCCAAAAATATCTTAGAGGCAATACTCCTTCTGGAGGTAAGTATTATACACAATATATACACTCGACACCAAAATAAGGTAAGTAATTAGACATAGGATAGTGCAAACAATAGGAAATGCTATAGAATTCAATAGGAGAAAATAGGTCTAGGGACAAAACAAACCATATACTAAGAAAGAGGAATGCGAATCACTAATTACCCCACTAGACAAGTGTAGTGTGTAGAGAATCGCTGGGAGAGTACGAATAGAGCAAAGGTAAGTAAAATACCCCACCCCAGAGCCCAGGAAAGTAGGAGTAAAGTATTGCAAGTTTCCTGAGGACACACTACAAGTTGTGATTAGAGTTATTGCAAGAATCAAGCAAGACTGCAAACAACAAATAGTGGATTCCTGGACCTGAAGACCTACAAAGGAAGAAGAACAATTCCAGAAGTCGAAAGAAGTTCCAGGAAGGACAGGAGCCCACGCCAACCTAGAAGAGGGTGCAAAAGAAGAGTCCACCGGTTGGACGAAGACTGCAGAAATGCACCCTAGAAAGATGTCAGCGGGTTCCTGGGTGATGCAATGGATGCCCCACAGAGAGAAATTGGATGCAGGTGAGCATTGGCGCTGGATTTGTCCAACAAGCCTTGGTTCCGGCAAAGTCACGTTTTGTGTCAAAGTGGCGCTGTCTGGACTCAGGAGGGACCTGGGGGCCTCAACTCTGCGTGAGGAGTAAGACGGGCCTCTCAGCACTTCAGAGAGCCCTCAGTCAACCAGACAGCATCCACGGGAGTCCTAGGACATGGGGAGAAAGGAGGTTCAAAACGTGGTTGTTGCAGCGCTACAAAGGAAGGTCCCACGCCGCCGGAGGTTAACTCAGCGAGTTGGGCGTCACAAGATAGAGTGCTGGGGACCTGGGCCAGGCTGTGCACGAAGAAATTGTGCAAACAGTGCACAGAGGCCTCAGGAGGTGAACAAGACACGGTGCACAGGGGTACTGTTGTTCTGGGGGAATGTAAGGTGTTACCTCCTCCAAATTGGGACAGCTGGACC
Source organism: Pleurodeles waltl (assembly GCF_031143425.1). Classification (NCBI taxonomy): domain Eukaryota; kingdom Metazoa; phylum Chordata; class Amphibia; order Caudata; family Salamandridae; genus Pleurodeles; species Pleurodeles waltl. The sequence goes on along the minus strand of NC_090445.1, from coordinate 1,219,477,699 downwards.
TCAGGACAGTCTGTGTCGATGGGGTCCACCCTCTGTGTTCAAAGGAGCACTCTCATCGGCAGGAGAGGAGTCCAGGAAAACCGGTCGTCAACTATGAAAGTGGCTGCTGAACAGGGGAGTAACTCCGTCACCCCACAGGAGATTTATTCGGTCCTTCTGGTGCAGAGTGATGACAGGGAGTCCTCAGAGCGTGCACACAGTGGAAACTGTTGCAGTTGCTGGCTGGAGTTGAAGTTGCAGAGGAAAAGTATAACTTGTGGATACTTTGTTGCTGTTACTGCGGTTCCTGCAGCAGGCTGTAGGAGGCTGTCCTGGTTTGTCTTGAGTACCTTGGGTAATTACACCTAATACCAGGTCCAGTTATCCCTTATTAGTGAAATGTAGTAGTGTTCCACCGCACTGACTATTTTAGACAATTTTCTCACCGATAAATCACCCTCTCATTTTATTCTCATTGCCGGAGATTTTAACACCACTTTTGAACCCTACTCGCTGGCTCAGGAACTATATAAAGATGAAGATGCTCACTGGGGCATCCCCCAGCTGGTGTCAAGCAAAAGACCTAAAATCAACAGACTATCATACCAGCTCATGGACATTACATTGGCACACGGCCTCCGGGCTTGCAATGGCCGTTCCCGCTCGGATCTTAACCTTCACCCCACATTTAGGCGTGGGTTGCAGAAGAGCCAGATTGATTACATCTTGCTCGACATCCGCCTTTGGGGCCACATGGTCGATATGAACATCACAGAACATGAGGAAAGCGACCATGAACCATTGATTTTATTTTTCAGGAACCTACTACCGCTACTTGAACCATCCTGCCCCAAGTCCTATGGACAGCAGCTCGCACTGACCAACAACAGGCGAAATGTTAGATGGAAATCCCTGAACACTGACATAACCACTTTGGCAAAAGTGTACAGGCAGCTGGCGGATCATATGGAATATATACTTCAACCCACGAAAGATAGTGGTGGGCTTATAGCAGCCCACACACTGTTTTTTAACTCTCTAAAAACCCTACTTACTAAAGAGTCGGCAACAGAGCCTAAACAGAACTCTAACGCAAGATGGTTCAACACTGCATGCAGAGAAGCACAGCATAAGTTGCTGAGAGCCCTAAGAGGTGGCCAGATGGATTATATAAGGGAAGCTAGAAAAGACTACAAAAAGGAACAAGGTAGAGCCCGTAGGAAATGGGATGAATCAAGATGGGTCCTCCTCCTGGAATCTGCTAAAACAAACGACACCACAAAATTTTGGAAATTGGTAGCTGATGCCAGCAATGAACCACACCGTTCGCCTGGTGCCTCAATACTCCCTGCAGAATGGTCCGACCATTTTTCCCAATTATACCTGGGGACCACCGATGCTGCTTCCCGGGATCTGATCCATATCATGACCACCGAGACCCCCAAAATTGAATTCACTTTGGCAGATACCAAGGCTGCGATTGCCTCAATGAAATGGGGAAAGGCCCCCGGCCTTGATAAAATACCAGGAGACCTTTACAAGACGAATCCAGATGTATGGGCCCCATACTTAAACCTCATTTCCAATGAGATAGCTGCTGGAGCACCTGTTCTGAGCTCCTGGTTGGGAGCAGAGATAGTCCCCATTTTTAAGAAAGGCGACCCCTCTAACCCTGCCAACTATCGCCCAATCTCCTTACTCGACAACTTCCAAAAAATCTTTGCAAAGCAAATTTTGTCCTGTCTAGAAGACTGGATTTTAGAAACAAATGCCATCTCTGATCTACAAGCAGGGTTCAGACCAGCAGTCAGTACTATAGATCAGGTGCTAAGATTTTTAACAATAAAATGGAAAACTGTAGAAATAGGAAGGGGTAACCTTTACGTAGTTTTTATCGATCTCAGAGCCGCGTTCGACCTGGTCCCCAGAAACCAGTTATGGCTGACGCTAGCCAATATGGGTGTCCCACATGGCCTTCTGAAACTTATTACCCGCCTACATGAAAATACCTATGCCCAAATCAGGAACGGCAAGAAGGGTGATCTCACAGAACCAGTGGCTATTGAGAGGGGAGTTAGACAGGGGTGCGTCCTGGCCCCAACTCTCTTTCTATTATACATAAACAACTGTATCAAGTACTTAGTAAACTGCACAAATGATTCTCCCAAGCAGGCTGGAACCAAAGTCCCCTGCCTACTCTACGCAGATGACACTATTCTTTTGTCTAAATCACCCATGGGAATTCAAAACTTGGTAAACCAGTTTGGTGTATACTGCAGAAACTATGGATTAGACATAAACCATAAGAAAACTAAACTTATGATATACAGCGCCCCGAACAAGAAGCTCAGCGCAAACATAAAGATGGATTTAACTCCCCTGGAGAGAGTAATGGAATATGACTACTTGGGCATTAGACTATCTGACAAGGGCAGCTGGGAGCCAGCCATAAGGAAAGGGGCACTAACAATTAGCCAAAGATGTGGAGTAATAGGACGCAAAGCTAGTACTGCTACAAGCCCCCCTCTGATCCTTATCTCTGAAATATATAAAGCACAAATCCATGCAGCGGCCCTATATGGAGCAGAACTTTGGGGATTACACAGACAGATGGATACTCTCCAAATCAAAGAAAATAACTTCCTTAGACACATATCTAGACTGGGGAGGGGCACGCCAATGCTCCCCCTCAGACTGGACCTGGGCTTAAATAGTATCAAAGACATAGCATATCTAAGACCACTCCTGTATTGGGTCAGACTATGGAAAACAGATGAACTTGAACCCTACAGGGCAGCAGTCAAAGAACTATTACCACCTCATCACGGATGGGAAAAAGTACGGTGGCTTAGGGAGATGAAAGCGGCATGGGCCAAATTGAGTCTATCCCAGTACTGGGAGAACCCCGAGATGATTCCTGGCAGTGCTAAACGCCTGATCAAAGAACATTATTGGGCAAAAATCAACGAGGAATCTCTCGGTCCAAATGGGTCAGGTCGGCTGACAGCAGAATTCCTGCTGGTCAAACACGTTCCTTTCCCTGAAAGCTCCCTGGATCTACCCATACCAGCCCGTGCTCGCTCTCTATTACTCCAGCTCAGGTACGGGACATTGGCGGTCAATAGCTACACGGCTGGTTGGTCGACTAACAGTTCCCCATCGGACAAATGCATAAATTGTCACTTATGCAAGGAAACTGCTGAACACGTCCTATTTTTTTGCCCTCTGTACAAAGGTCCCCGAGGGAAGTGGATTATTCCCTTGTGCAGAACACTCCAACCACTATCCCGCAACAGTCTATTCAGAATATGTAAATACGACACTTCCATACTGATAATCAGCACTGTTTCTAAATATCTGGCAGCAGCATGGAAAATTCGTAATAGGACTATTTTAGATTTTAACTCACTGTTTGAAGAGCTGTCTAGAAAATAGTAAATCAGCATCCTGTTATATTAGCCTTGGGCTCTAATTGTAAGCCGCGACTTATTGAGCCCAAAAGACCGTATCTCTGAATAAGTGCTACATTGAGTTATTTTAACTAAAGTGTTTTATAAATTTAAAATTATACTTAATTTTATAATTGTCAAGATGCAATTTATTGGATTAATTAACCCAAAAGAACTAATTAACCTAGAGCATCATCTACCACTGTCTGACTTCTTAAATTTTTAATCGGTTTTACTGTCTGGAGTTTCAATGCCTGATTTTATATTGAGATGTGCTACACAACAGTTTTTACGTTATTGTTATTTTACTGTTCAGGGTTATGTACAGGGTAAGATCCAAAGACTATTCCGAGCACCTCCTTCACCCCACCTATTTATGAAATCTTTCTCAGGCAGCTACTGGACCCCTACTTTTTTTACTATTGTTCCTTTTACTGTGTATTGGTTTATGGTTTTTATCTTTCTGTATGTATGTATATATTTTTAAACCTTTTAAATGGCCCAAATTTGGACCGAATAAACTATTGATTGATAGTAGTGTTCCACCAGCTTAGGCTGATAGAGGTAGTTATAGCAGAGCAGCTTTGGCTGAACAAGGAGACATGCAAAGCTCATGCAATACCACTTATAGTTACACAGTACTTATACACAAGCAAGGACAATACTCAGTGTTACCAAAAATAAAAGTATTTATCTGGGTGACACAGTACCAAAAATATCTTAGAGACAATACTCCTTCTGGAGGTAAGTATTATACATAATATATACACTAGACACCAAAATTTGACATAGAACATTGCAAACAATAGGAAATACTTTAGAATGCAATGGGAGAAAATAGGTCTATTGGCAAGACAACCCATATACTAAGAAAGTGGAATGTGAATCACGAATTCCCCCCTAGACAAGTGTAGTGTGTGCAGAATCACTGGGAGAGTAAGAATACAGTAAAGGAAAGTAAATTACCCAACCCCAGAGCCCAGGAATGCAGGAATAAAGTGCTGCAAATTTCCTTAGGACACACTACACGTTGTTATTGGGATTTTGCAGTAACCAACCAAGTCTGCAAAAAACAACTGCTGGATTCCTGGATCTGAAGACCTGCAAAAGAAGGAGACCAAGTCCAGAAGTCGAAAGAAGTTCCAGGAAGGGCAGGAGCCCCTGCCAACCCAGAAAAGGGTGCAAAAGAAGAGTCCCTGGTTAGTCAAAGACTGCTGAAATGCACCCTAGGAAGATGCCAGCGGGTTCCTGCATGATGCAAAGGATGTCCCACGACGTGAAGAGGGATGTGTAGGAAAGTACCATCTTGCCTGGCATGTTACCCCCATTTTTTACCTGTATGTATGTTGTTTTTGCCTGTATCACTGGGATCCTGCTAGCCAGGACCCCAGTGCTCATAAAGTGTGTCCTGTATGTGTTCCCTGTGTGGTGCCTAACTGCATCACTGAGGCTCTGCTAACCATAACCTCAGTGTTTATGCTCACTCTGCTTTTAAAATTGTCACTGCAGGTTACTGACTAACTTTACCAAATCTGATTGGCACACTGGAACACCCTTATAATTCCCTAACATATGGTACCACGGTACCCAGGGGATTGGGGTTCCAGGAGATCCCTATGGGCTGCAGCATTTCTTTTGCCACCCATAGGGAACTCAGACATTTCTTACACAGGACTGCCACTGTAGCCTGAGTGAAATAACGTCCATGTTATTTTACAGCCATTTTACACTGCACTTAAGTAACTTATAAGTCACCTATATATCTAACCCTCACTTAGTGAAGGTTAGGTGCAAATTTACTTAGTGTGAGGGCACCCTGGCACTAGCCAAGGTGACCCCTGTAGGAAGGGAGCCTCTTTCTAGCCTTGTTACCCCCACTTTTGGCCTGTTTGTGAGTATATGTCAGGGTGTTTTTACTGTCTCCCTGGGATCCTGCTAGCCAGGGCCCAGTGTTCATAGTGAAAACCCTATGTTGTCAGTGTGTTTGATGTGTCACAGGGATCACCGCCAGGACCCCAGTGCTCATATGTTTGTGGCCTGTATGTGTGTACGAGGCTGGCCTGGCTTGTGGTGGGTACCAGAGGTACTTACACCTTGTGCCAGGTCCAGTTATCTCTTATTAGTGTAGAAGAGGTGTTTCTAGCAGCTTAGGCTGATAGAAGGTAGCTATGGCAAAGCAGCTTAGGCTGAACTAGGAGACATGTAAAGCTCCTACTATACCACTGGTGTCATATGCACAATATCATAAGAAAACACAATACACAGAAGTACTAAAAATAAAGGTACTTCATTTTTATGACAATATGCCAAAAGTATCTCAATGAGTACCCTCAGTATGAGGATAAGATATATACACAAGATATATGTACACAAACCAAAATTTTGCAGATAATAGCAAAAGTAAGTAATGCAAGCAATGTAAAGTTACAGTAGATTGCAATAGGAGCACATAGGTATAGGGGCAACACAAACCATATACTCCAAAAGTGGAATGCGAACCACGAATGGACCCCAAACCTATGTGAGCTTGTAGAGGGTCGCTGGGACTGTAAGAAAACAGTGAGGGTTAGAACAATAGCCCACCCCAAGACCTGGAAAGGTAGGTGTAAAGTGCACCTACAACACCCAGAGAGCACAGAAGTCGTGACCGGGGGATTCTGCAAGGAGAACAAACACCAGCAATGCAACAACAGTGGATTTCCGGACCTGAGTACCTGTAAGACAAGGGGACCAAGTCCATGAGTCGCGACAGTGTCGAGAGTGGGCAGGAGCCCAGGAAATGCCAGCTGAGGGTGCAAGGAAGCTGCCACCTGTTGGAAGAAGCATGGTGTTCTGCAAGAACAAAGAGGACTAATTCCCCTTTGGAGGATGGATGTCCCACGTCGTGAAGAAGCTTGCAGAGGTGTTCCCACGCAGAAAGACCGCAAACAAACCTTTCTAGCTGCAAGGGTCGCGGTTAGGGTTTTGGATGCTGCTGTGGCCCAGGAGGGACCAGGATGTCGCCATTTGGATGAGGAGACAGAGGGGGCGCCCAGCAAGTCAGGGAGCCCTCACAGAAGCAGGCAGCACCCGCAGAAGTACCAGAACAGGCACTTGGAAGAAGAGTGAACTGGAGTCCACGCGAAGTCCCAAAAGGGAGTCCCACGACGCCGGAGGACAGCTCAGAAGGTTGTGCACTGCAGGTTAGAGTGTCGGGGACCCAGGCTTGGCTGTGCATGAAGGAAATGCTGGAAGAGTGCACAGGAGCCGGAGCAGCTGCAAATCACGCAGTACCCAGCAATGCAGTCTAGCGTGGGGAGGCAAGGACTTACCTCCACCAAACTTGGACTGAAGAGTCACTGGACTGTGGGAGTCACTTGGACAGAGTTGCTGAGTTCCAGGGACCATGCTCATCGTGCTGAGAGGGGACCCAGAGGACCAGTGATGCAGTCTTTTGTTGCCTGCGGTTGCAGGGGAAAGATTCCACGGGAGATTTCTTCAGAGCTCCTGGTGCAGAGAGGAGGCAGGCTACCCCCAGAGCATGCACCACCTGGAAACAGTTGAGAAAGCCGACAGGATGAAGCGATACAAGGTTGCTAGTAGTCATCTTGCTACTTTGTTGCGGTTTTGCAGGCGTCCTGAGCAGTCAGCGGTCGATCCTTTGGCAGAAGGTGAAGAGGGAGATGCAGAGGAACTCTAGTGAGATCTTGCATTCGTTATCTGGTGAGATCCCCAAAGCAGAGACCCTAAATAGCCAGAAAAGGAGGTTTGGCTACCTAGGAAGGAGGATTGGCTACCTAGAGAGGTAAGAGCCTATCAGAAGGAGCCTCTGACGTCACCTGCTGGCACTGGCCACGCAGAGAAGTCCAGTGTGCCACAAACACCTCTGTTTCCAAGATGGCAGAGGTCTGGGACACACTGGAGGAGCTCTGGGCACCTCCCCTCGGAGGTGCTGGTCAGGGGAGTGGTCACTCCCTTTTCCTTTGTCCAGTTTCCTGCCAGAGCAGGGCTGGGGGATCCCTGAACCGGTGTGGACTGGCTTATGCAGAGATGGGCACCATCTGTGCCCATCAAAGCATTTCCAGAGGCTGGGGGAGGCTACTCCTCCCCAGCCTTCACACCTATTTCCAAAGGGAGAGGGTGTTACACCCTCTCTCAGAGGAAGTCCTTTGTTCTGCCTTCCTGGGCCAGGGCTGCCTGGACCCCAGGAGGGCAGAAACCTGTCTGAGGGGTTGGCAGCAGCAGCAGCTGCAGTGGAGACCCCGGAAAGGTAGTTTGGCAGTACCCGGGTTCTGTGCTAGAGACCTGGGGGATCATGGATTTGTCTCCCCAATGCCAGAATAGCATTGGGGTGACAATTCCATGATCCTAGACATGTTACATGGCCGTATTCAGAGTTACAATTGTGACGCTATACATTGGTAGTGACCTATGTACAGTGCACGCGTGTAATGGTGTCCCCGCACTCACAAAGTCTGGGGAATTTGCCCTGAACGATGTGGGGGCACCTTGGCTAGTGCCAGGGTGCCCTCACACTAAGTAACTTTGCACCCAACCTTCAGCAGATGAAGGTTAGACATATAGGTGACTTATAAGTTACTTAAGTGCAGTGTAAAATGGCTGTGAAATAAGGTGGATGTTATTCCACTCAGGCTGCAGTGGCAGTCCTGTGTAAGAATTGTCTGAGCTCCCTATGGGGGGCAAAAGAAATGCTGCAGCCCATAGGGATCTCCTGGAACCCCAATACCCTGGGTACCTAGGTACCATATACTACGGAATTATAAGGGTGTTCCAGTGTGCCAATAAGAATTGGTAAAATTAGTCACTAGCCTGCAGTGACAATTTTGAAAGCAGAGAGAGCATAAACACTAAGGTTCTGGTCAGCAGAGCCTCAGTGATATAGTTAGGCACCACACAGGGAACACATACAGGGCATATACTTATGAGCACTGGGGCCCTGCCTGGCAGGGTCCCAGTGACACATAGACTAAAACAACATATATACAGTGAAATATGGGGGTAACATGCCAGGCAAGATGGTACTTTCCTACACAACACCCCCCCAAACGAAGGACAATAAGACTAGCCATGACCTGATGAGTCTTCATTGTCTAAGTGGAAATATCTGGAGAGTCCAACTGCATTGGAGTGGGTACTCCCAGGTCTATGTTCCACTGTATAGTCTATTCCCTGTAGAGATATGGACCACCTCAACAATTTAGGATTTTCACCTTTCATTTGTTTTAGCCAAAGTAGAGGTGTGTGGTCTGTCTGAACAATGAAGTGAGTGCCAAACAGGTATGGCCTCAACTTCTTCAGTGCCCAGACCACAGCAAAGGCCTCCCTCTCTATGGAAGACCAACGCTTTTCTCTAGGGGTCAACCTTCTGCTGATAAAAGCAACTGGTTGATCCTGGCCCTCAGAATTCAGTTGTGATAAGACTGCCCCTACCCCTCATTCAGATGCATCAGTTTGAACAATGAATTTCTTGGAGTAACATGGGCTATTTAGGACAGGTGCAGAGCACATGGCCTGTTTGAGCTCCTCAAAAGCTTTCTGACAGCTAGCTGTCCACAATACCTTTTTAGGCATCTTTTTACTGGTGAGATCATTAAGTGGGGCTGCTATGTAGCCATAGTTTTTAATGAATCTCCTGTAATACCCAGTGAGGCCTAGGAAGGCTCTCACCTGGGTCTGTGTTGTAGGGGGAACCCAATCCATGATTGTTTGGATTTTCCCCTGAAGTGGTGCAATCTGTTCTCCACCTACCAGGTGTCCCAGATAAACCACCTTTCCCTGCCCTATCTGGCACTTTGTGGCCTTGATAGTGAGGCCTGCCTTTTGCAGGGCCGTCAAAACTTTCCAGGTGCTCATGCCAGGTGGACCTAAAGACAGCCATATCATCTAGATATGCTTCACTAAAAGCCTCCAACCCTTGCAGGACTGTGTTCACCAACCTCTGAAAAGTGGCAGGTGCATTTTTCAAACCAAAGGACATCACTGTAAATTAGTAGTGCCCTCCTATAGTTGAAAATGCAGTTTTAGGTTTAGCATCCTCAGCCAATTTGATCTGCCAATACTCTGCAGTCAAATCAAAGGTGCTTAGATACTTGGCAGATGCCAGTGTATCTATGTGCTCATCTGCCCTGGGTATAGGGTGAGCATCAGTTTTTGTTACCTGGTTGAAACCTCTGTAATCAACACAAAACCTCATCTCCCTTTTTCCATCTTTTCAGTGAGGCTTTGGTACAAGCACCACAGGACTCGCCCATGGGCTTTCAGAAGGTTCAACCACTCCTAGATCAAGCATTTTCTGAACCTCTTGTTTTATGCAGTCCCTGACATGGTCAGGCTGCCTATAGATTTTACTTTTGACAGGCATGCTGTCTCCAGTATCAATTGTGTGTTCACACCAAGATGTGGTGCCAGGCACAGTTGAAAAGAGTTCAGAAAACTGTCCAAGAAGATTTATGCAGTTGTCTTTCTGTTCTGCAGTCAGACAATCTGCTAAAACTACTCCCTCCACTAAAGCATCCTCTTCAGTGGAGGAGAAGAGATCAGGGAGAGGGTCACTCTCTTCTTCCTGTCCTTCATCTGTTGCCATGAGCAGGGTGAGATCAGCCCTCTCATAGTAGGGTTTTAGGCGGTTGACATGAATCACCCTAAGTGGAATCCTGGCAGTGCTCAGGTCAACCAAGTAGGTGACCTCGCCCTTTTTTTCAACAATTAGATGGGGTCCACTCCATTTGTCCTGGAGTGCTCTTGGGACCACAGGCTCCAATACCCACACCTTCTGTCTTGGTTGGTACTGGATCAGAACAGCCTTCTGGTCATGCCATTGCTTCTGGAGCTCTTGGCTGGCCTGAAGGTTTTTACTGGCCTTTTTCATGTACTCAGCCATTCTGGATCTTAGGCCAAGTACATAGTCCACTATGTCCTGTTTGGGAGCTTTTAAAGGTTGTTCCTAACCCTCCTTCACAAGTGTTAGTGGACCTCTTACAGGGTGCCCAAAGAGGAGTTCAAAGGGGCTGAAGCCCACTCCTTTCTGGGGTACCTCCCTGTAAGCAAAAAGGAGGCAAGGTAACAGGACATCCCATCTCCTCCTCAGGGAGTCCCATTATCATTCCTTTCAGAGTTTCATTAAACCTCTCTACCAGTCAATTAGTCTGTGGATGATAAGGTGTGGTGAATTTGTAGGTTACACCACATTCCTTTCACATAGCCTTCAAGTATGCAGACATAAACTTGCTATCCCTGTCTAATGCAACCTCTTTTGGGAAACCCACCCTGGAAAAGATTCCCAGGAGGGCTTTTGCCACTGCAGGTGCTGTAGTGGTCCTTAGAGGAATTGCTTCAGGATATCTTGTGGCATGGTCCACAACCACCAAGATAAACCTATTGCCTGAAGCCGTAGGATGGTCAAGGGATCCAACTATGTCAACCCCTACCCTTTCAAAGGGAACCCCAACCACAGGTAGTGGAATAAGGGGAGCCTTTGGTGTGCCACCAGTCTTCCCATTGGCTTGGCAGGTCACACAAGACTTACAGAAATCTTCTGTGTCCTCTGACATCCTAGGCCAGTGAAACAGGGGGACAAGCCTTTCCCATGTTTTGATGTGGCCCAAATGCCCCGCCAAAGGAATGTCATGTGCCAGAGTTAGGAGGAACTCTCTGTACTGCAGGGGAATTACCAATCTCCTGGCTGCTCCATGTTTTAGGTCCCTTGCCTCTGTGTACAAGAGGTTGTCCTCCCAGTAAACTCTATATGAGTCACAAACATCCCCATTTTGCAGCTTGGCAGCTTGCTGTCTGAGACCCTCTAATGTGGGACAGGATTGCTGTGCCACACGCAGCTCTTCCCTGGCAGGCCCCCCTCCACCCAAAAGCTCAGCGGTGTCTGCTGCCAGCTCATCTGGTGAAGGTTCTGCACAGGGATGAAATTATTCTTCTGCAGAAGGAGAATCATCTGTAGAGGGAGGGATAGTGGGTAGGGATTTACCCTTGCTACCCCTAGCTTTAGGGAGCACTTGGTCCATTGTTCCAGGATCCAAGTTACCCTGTCCGTTTTGCTTTTTGGCCTGAGCCCTTGTCAAAACAAAAATATGCCCAGGAATGCCCAGCATTGCTGCATGAGCCTCCAACTCCACTTCTGCCCAAGCTGATGTCTCTAAATCGTTCCCTAGTAGACAGTCTACAGGTAAATCTGAGGCAACCACAACTTTCTTTGGACCAGTAACCCCCCCAGTTGAGATTCACAACAGCCATGAGGTGGCTTAGAGTGTTCTTATGAGCGTCTGTCACTTGGTACTGCTGACCACGTAGGTGTTGAGGTACTGGGTTTTTCAGAACCGGTACTGATCCGGTAACCCAGTGGTGCCAGGGTACACCCAAAGACCTCGGGTACTTTCCTGATTCAGACCACAGAAACTCAGAGCCTTCTAGGTGAAGTCAAAGATCGAATTTATTGGCTGCAACCAAGTAACAAGCGTCCTAGAAGTACAACAGCACGGTTTGTATGTTCTCAGGAGACTGTGTGTCAATGCAAAGTCAGGTTTCCTTATATACAGTTTTTTAAGCTTCAGGCAAACATTCTTGACATTTTGGTTGGTCATTCACATGTTTTCACTACAAAGGAAAAAACAGTGTCATGATGAAACCTCATATTTCATGTCATCCAACCCATAATAAATTACCCAGTAAGGCCTAGTATTTTACATCAGATAAGTGTGGACCCCCAATAAAAACGGGCACCTCCCCCTCGTAAAGTAAGAAGAAGAAAAGAGCAGGTTCAGGTGTGAGTAAGATTAGGCAGGGTGTGTGAGCGATAATAAGGGTTTTATGGCATGGTGTGCCTTGATGCTATCTGATTCGGCCACTGGGAGAGGGACTGACCAAACAGGTTTGGCCTGAGGCAATGGTTCCAGCTTGCCCAGGTCAGAGAAAAGTCAATCAAGGTGTACGTGTCCTTGGAATAAAATCTGACTGTATTATAACCCTATGTGAGGGCAACTTTTAAAAATGGCTGCCGTGTATAAAATGGGAGCCACGAGTGCAGGACGAAAATGGCGATTTCGAGGTGAAAACGCTGCTGGAATTGAGCGAAAATGCTCATGCTTAGTGTACTAGTCATTATCGGTCTTTTAATACTAAAATCGTACTGTTGTGGCAAAGTAAATTACATGGGTCCAGAATTTTTAGAACCACAAACCCTCCTTTTGCCCTTACATAGGCAATAAACCTATTCTCATGCTAATCTGAGTCCAGGTCTATGTTTCTAAAGTCGTTGAGATGTTGCTGTAACATCATCCTAGTATTTAGCTCGTCTCTTGGTGCAGGTTTCCTTATGCATGATGTAACACAGAGGCCACATATCGCAGGAGCACACTGCACGCATAGACAGAACAGGAAAAGAATGGCCAAGATCATCCCAATGACCATCAGTATCTTCCATCCCCATGCTGATATCAGTTCCCAGAACCATCCAATTAATGACCAATCTCCTCTATCTAAATGAATAGATTCGGAAATTCTATGCAGTTTGGAGATGGCCTGGTATACTGTTGGAGCGTTATCTGGGACAAAAACACAGCAACTCGATTGGATCAATGTACATACTCCACCCCGGTCTGCAAGTATGACATCTAATGCGACCCTGTTCTGAAGGGTCATAAGACGATCCGACTGGAGCTCAGCAGTCAAGTTACCAAGGGCACCAGCGGTTTCAGCCACAGTGGATTCAACCACTCTTATCAATTGCCTTATGCTCCTGCTGTTACCTATTTGTCCCCAGAACAGCAGAAAACCCTTTACGAAGTCCCCAAATTCTTGTCCTGCAGTGTCTTCTTCACTGAAGACGCCTCTAACTATCCTTGTCTTGTGGTAATCTGCCGCTGCTGTGTAGGTAGGGGGCAACAGGAACGAAACGAAGCATGTGCCCGAAAAGTCAGGGGGCAACCATGTAAAGGCTCTATCATGGCAGATGAAATAGGTACCCTTAGCTGCCAAGAGCGGAGGGGAGGTCTGAGATGCGAAGACATATGTCTCAGTGCAGACGCTTTCCCCTAGCTGAGCTCTGGGATTCTTGCCAGTACCTTGCAGACACAGGTGACCCTGATGGGGTACAACCCAAATCAGGGAAGATATCTTAGCTTGCTGTTTCTCACTCATTGTGGCTTCCTATCCGGTCATGTTCCATCCTATATATGCTATTGTCTCATCTCTGGGGATAGTCTCGTAGAAGATATTGTCCTTCATCATGTCTATGATACCTTTAACTAAAGCATTTTTCTTAGGGTTGTCTTCCGCAAAACGTAGGGGGTAGTGTGCATAGATAAATATCGTTCTGAATGCCCACACGGAACCATTGTGGCTGAAAGGCAGGATCAGATAAGGGATACCTTTATCTGCTGTGTGAGGCATAAGGCCACATACCCAACAGTTAGTTGTATTTATCACTAGTTGGTGTTGGTGCAAAAGCTGGATGAAGGAGTTATTAATGAACTCTAGTCTCCTAGCAGATTCATGTTTAGGGAGGAGTTGAAAAGAATGTGGGGAAACAGTGGAAGGAGGAGGTGTAGACGAGGTAGTGGGTGCCAATATCACGTTAAAACAGAATAAAACATATCCTATAAAAAACATAAGTATACTAAATAACATAAAAATGCACAGCAGCAAAAACTGTTTCCTGGTTATCGTTTCACATATTCTCTTCTTGAAACTCAGTCTTTCAACATGTTCTCCATTTTGGAAAGATTCCATCCTCTAACCGTTGCTGTTCGTGGCGGTTGGTTTACTTCACTTAGGAGTGTTCTGAATGTTCCATGCCGCCCTAGAACAAACCAGACCTGTAGACCTTGTGTCCACAGGTTACCCCCCTAAGTCTTTTCAGCCACGATCCTACAGCTGAACCCGGATGGAGTTTCGAAAAACACAAAAAACAAAACAAAAAGTCATTCAAAAATAATTTTCCATATTGGAGAACTTTGCTAAAGGGAAGAAAAGTAAACTGTTTTATTTGTCCTTTATTCTTGGTCGTAGATTATAACGGTTAGTCCCAGGTATCGTGTGGTCCTGAAAAAGGAGTTCAGGTTCTGTAGTGTCCAATCGAACTGACGGTGATACTGCTGATTGTAAAATGTCATCACTTTCTTTCTCAGTGAGCGTTCCTTTTATTCGTGCATTGCTGAAAGGCAGAAAACGTGGCACGGTTTCAGTCTCTGAGTCGGCGACACCTTCCTGGACCCACCGGTCATATGGCAGAGGTAGGGGTACCCTTTTGCAATGGGTCCCATGGATCCAGTGTTTCTTCCCTTCTACTCGAACAGCTGATCTTGTGGAGAGAAGAACGAGGTGCGGTCCGGTCCACCTGGGCTGCTCATTTTTGGTTCGCTGAAAGTTCTTTATTAAAACCCAGGATCCAGGCTCAATGGGATGACCTGGAGATTCAGAGACCGGAGGCAGGGTGTCGTGGACCTGTTGATGTAAAACACGCAATTTAGCCGTCAATTCATACAGATAGTCAAGCAAAACAGGATGCTCTATCTCGCTAAACTTCTTGGGCCTGGGCACTCCCCATATATTGGCCGGGCAGCCAAAGACTATTTCATAAGGACTAAGTTTCACTCGTGAATGCACAGTCATTCTGGTTGATAGGAGTGCTAGGGGTAGAGCGTCAGGCCATTTAAGACCAGAGCTCGCTTGTATCTTGGCCAATTTTAGCTTTAGAGTGCCATTACAGCACTCCACTAATCCAGCTGATTGGGGGTGATTTGCAGCGTGAAATTTTTGGTTTATGCCTAGCCCTTCGCATACTTTCTTCATCACTTGACCCACAAATTCACTTCCATTGTCACTCCAGATCATTCTCGGCATTCCGAATCTAGGGAAGAACTCTTTCACAAGGGCTTTGGCTGTGGATAGCGCTGTATTGTCTTTTAGGGGATAGGCTTCCACCCATCTTGAAAAGGCACAAACAACAACAAGTACGTATTTTAAGTTGTTGCACCTCTCCATGTGGATGAAATCTAGCTGTAAAACCTCAAACGGATACGTAGGAGGTGCAAAATGACCAGCTGGAGTTGGGGTTCCTCTACCAGGGTTGTGTTTCAGGCATACCATGCAATTTTTAACCACATTTTCTGCGCACTTGGGAATTCCTGCATTTTGCCATACTGGGGCCAACAACTTACAAATCCCTTTCACACTGATGTGAGCCATTCCATGAGCCATTGTAACTACTGCAAGCACATACGCATCGGGTAGCAACCATCTTTGATGTTCTGACAACTCGACCCAACAACCATTCGCATCCAATTTACCCGTACTTTCTCTCCACACACTCAATTCTCTCTCTGTGGCTTCAGCTTGAATCGATTTCACGCTTTCTATTGTGTCTTCACACATTCCAACATCACCAATCCATCTTGCAGGGCCCGCGACATACATTCGGCTCATCACATTCCTTGCCGTTTCTTTTGCGACCTCGTCAGCAAATGCATTCCCACGACCAACATCATCAGTCACCTTTTTATGTGCGCTACACTTCACAATCGCAACTTGTAACGGTAAAGTAAGTGAATCAAGGAGCTCATTTACCAACTGACCATGCTCTATTTTAGTTCCATGCGAGGTCAGGAACCCACGTTCCTTCCACAAACGCCCAAAACTATGGGCCACACCAAACGCATATTGGCTATCGGTATAGATAGTCACTTTCATTCCTTTTGATACTGTACATGCTCTTGTTAGGGCTATTAACTCAGCTGCTTGGGCTGAATTGTGTGGGATACGTGCAGCTTCAACAATCATACACAAAGTTGTCACAGCATATGCCGCAGTCGTGTCACCATTCGTGAGCTTAAAGCATGAACCATCCACCCACAAAGTACCATCACTCTTTGCAAGGGGAGTGTCCAGAAGGTCTATTCTCCCTTTCGTTTCTTCTTCTGTTCTATGGAGACAATCATGTTGTTCAGAAGTATCTAACTCCGTCACAATTGGCAATAACGTAGCTGGGTTAAGTGTAGTGCATCTTTTTATATGGACATGGCTTGCTAACAATGTCAGCTCGTAACCTGACAATCGAGCACTAGTTAAATGCTGTGTCTTGGTTCTGTTTAACAACGTGTCCACTGCATGTGGAACCATTACGATTAATGTGTTATTCATCACTAAACCAGCAGACTGTCGGATAGAAACAGCAGTTGCCGCTGCCGCTCTTAAGCAGCTTGGTATTGCCTTAGCTACTGGGTCTAAGGTAGAAGAGAAATAGGCGCATGGACGCTCCCTGTCTCCAAACTGTTGTGTCAAAACTGCTTACGCACAACCTTCTTTCTCATGGACATACAATGTAAAAGGCTTGCTGTAGTTGGGGGTACCCAACACAGGAGCTGAACATAATGCATCACGTAATTCGACAAAACTTTTCTGACAATCTTCAGACCATGGGACGGGATTTGGTGTATCTTTACAAGTTAATGCCACCAAGGGTTTGGCTATTAACGAAAAATTAGGTATCCATTGTCTGCAATATGATGTAATACCCAAGAAAGCACGCACTTCTCTCTGTGTTCTTGGCACACTCATTGCTGCAACAGCCCTGATTCTCTCTGGGGTCAGTTGCCTTCCCTCCTTCGAATAGAGATGACCTAAATAGGTCACTTCTTTTTGACAATACTGTAACTTTGAAAGGGACACTTTGTGGTGTAAATCAGACAAATGACGCAATAATGACAATGTTGCTTCTTTGCAGATCTCCTTAGTATCTGCAGCAACTATCAAATCATCAACATATTGAATGAGAGTGGCGCCATCAGGTAACATAAGAGTGTCAAGTTGTGCTTTCAAAGCCTGACTATAGATAGATGGACTTTCACAATAGCCTTGAGGAGCTCTCTTAAATCTGAAGCTTCGTCCTCCCAAATTGAAGCCAAAAATGTCCCTGCTCTCTTCTGCAATAGGGATGCTGAAGAAAGCATTTTTCAGGTCTATCACTGAAAACCAAGTGGCTGAAGCTGGAATCATTGTCAACAATGCAGTGATATCGGGGACGACTGGAAACTGTGGCACAACTATTTTGTTCACCTCTCTAAGATCAATTACAAACCTATAAACATGTGGCTGAGTAGGGTCAGTATGCTTCAAGACAGGCAAAACAGGACTATTGCAAACGTTGCCTCTTGTCTCTTCAATTACATCCTTCTCAATCAGATCACAAATAATTGCTAACAACGCTTTTTCCCCTTCACTAGAGATCTTGTATTGGGGAATACGTGGCATTTTAACATTGGCTTTTAATGTTATCACATATGGCTGAATTTTCAAAAGACCTACATCATTAGGTCCAGTAGCTCAAAGAGTATTAGGAAGAGACGAAAATTCTGGTGGAAATCTGTCCTTTGACAAATACATTGGTGAAACCACTTTCTTACCCAATGTGAGTTGCACTCCAGAAGGAGAGCAATACAATGTCACATACAATCTCTTTAACAGATCTAATCCTAACAAGTTCTCGCCACAACCTGTCGTCAAAATAAGGGGTGTTTCAAATTTACAAGGTCCAACAGAAAGAGATATAGGGTTAGAAATCGGATTTCTAACTGGGGCGCCGGAAAACCCTACTGATACATTTGTTTCGCCAGACAAAGGTGCGCCAGGGAGTTTTGAGTGCATAATAGAACTCTTGGTAGCACCAGTATCCAACAGAAAAGGTTCTGACACACCTGATGCAATCACCTTAACATAAGGCCCACTCTGATCTACTGGAACTGAAACAACTCCCTCTCTTTGTCTATGGCTATCCTAGCAATCATTACTGTCCAAATGCTCATCCTCTGTATAGTAATCATCAGTATAGTACTGAGCCGTCCTACCAGATGCATTAACCTGTTGATCAAATCTGTTCATTGAGTTTTGAGGGAGGAATGGGCGCGCGCTCTGGGGAACATATCCACGTCCTCTTCCTCTAGGTGCTTGTGGAACACCTCGACCTCTTAAACCAGAAGTATCATTTGCGCGCTGTAGCAAAGCAGGGCAGCTATAATTGAAATGACCCTCTTCCTTGCAATATGAACACTGATTGGGACCTACTGGGATACGTGGTTGAGCATACTCGGCTCTTTGCGAGTTTCCCTGAAACGGTTGGGGCTGATAGTTATTCTGATAGTTGTTCTGATAGTTACTCTGTGCACCACTATTTTGACCACCACGTGGCGGGTACGCTTGTTGTAACAGAACCTTCGTTTTCAATTCTTTAGTTTTCTTCTCTACTCTATCTCTCTCATCTTTATCTCTATTTTCATAGTACTGTGCAGTAGCCAATATCTGCGCTGAAGAGGAAACTGACCTAGAACTTTCTGAATCTTTTAACTTTTTACACAACTCAGGAAGCAGATTATGCACAAATTTATCAACGAACAAACGTTGACCACCTTCCGTGCTCATATCTTGACCACTGTGGTCCACAAACGTTTCTTCAAACCTGGTGAAGAAATCTGATACCGTTTCTTCTTTCTTTTGCTTACATGCAGACAATTTATCCCAGTTTACACGCATCGCAGGCATTATAGCTTTCATGTAATCAATAATCCTACCAGGAAGCTCTGTCACTAAAGGCTCAGGTTTAGCACCACCAATTTGTCGGGCATCTGCAGCAGCAATATTAGCCCATGTGTCACCTAACTCTTGAGCATGGTCTGTATGGCGAATCTTTCCCCATAAAGGCTGTGGAACAACATTCCCAAACAACATGTCTATGTCAGCTAAATTCATAATGCAAGACCCCGCAGTCTGTGACAATTCCTTGTAATACCCTGTAGGATTCTTACGGGGATCAGGCGATGTCTGCTTAAGGGCTAAAACTTCAGCTCGCTTCCATGGAACGTGTACCCATACACGCTGGAAATGAGGCAGGACAGGTGGATTAGCATTTGGGTCCCCTTCCCTCCATTGTGGGGGAACTTCTCTCATGGGGTACTGTTTCCTTTTCTTTTTAGCAGAAGAATCATATTTAAACAATAACCTGGAAACACCTTCAGTCCTAAACGACAATAACATCGCAACTGCTTTCTCGACATCTGAACCCACAATCAAACCTGTCGCAAAATCGAACCGTACATGACACAACTTAGGCGGATTGGGCTCCAAACCATTTTCCTCTAAATCCTCAGAAAGAAAAGTACACATTTTCTCAAAAACGTATCTCTGTTTCGGTTCTTCCCACTGATGGAAGACATCCATAACAGACTCTAGTTCATATCTCGCTGGTTCAGTAACCCATTTATGCGCCAAATAATTCAGTGTCTCTTTCTCCCTACCATCAGGCAATTGGCTACGCAATTGTTTACGCTCTGAAACTGTGGTCGTAGCTAATGACCCAAAGAGAGGGGATAAAAGACTAGTCATAGTGTTTGTCATTCTCTGACGGATAGAGGGAGAGGTTGACAAATGAACAGGAGGAAAAACAGAATGAGACAAGGCAGAGACAGAAGCAGTGTCAGAAACAATACCAGGAGTGGTAGTCGCTATAGTAGTCAAAGTTGTAGGAAGTAAAGGCAGAGCAGATGTCAAAGCCGGTGGCCCTTGAGGAGGCAGCACCGGAGGAATAGGAACCAACTGAAGAATAGCTGGTGGGTGCTGTGGAGGAGCAGGAGGCAATGCAACCACTGGTTGTGCAACTAGAGGTTGCGGAGGTGCCGTGGCATTCTGCGCATAGGGTGGTGGCGAACTTAGCAAATGCGACATTAGGGGATCTTTTTCAGAGTCTTTTGCTGCATCTTGCTGAAGAGGCGGCAAAACTGGATAGCATTTATCTACTGTCATTTTATGTCGCCTATGCAACTGCTCATTCAACTGTTCTACTTCGTTATCTTTAAACTGTATAGCAGCTTGCATAATCGAAATACCTTTTTCTCTCTTATTTTTCTTAGCTAATTTAATTTCCTTTTGCTTGGCTTCCTTACGCCATAAGCGGAAAGAATCAAACATTGCCGGCCGGGCTTTCTTCTTAAAAAGTCTAACTTCGAGGTTATCTAAGATTTCTGTGTCAAAGCTACCATTTTGGGGACATTTTAAAACACCTTTTTTTCTGGTGTAACGGATCCATACTTCATTATATGTGATGGGGCCTACTCCGTGCTTCACATATAGTTCATAGGTTGGAGTTCCAATCGGAGGAACCGGACATGAGTCCTCCAACCGGGAGTCCCTTTTACAACCAAGACAAAACAAATTTCCAAGTCTGCTAAGACCAGGCATCTTCGCTCACTAGTCTAGCTTCAAACTTCAAAGGATTATCGTTTACGATAGTCTCGTGAATACACGAGTCCTTCGGCTTTGGTACTTGCAAGTTCCAAATCAAAGTGATCCCGAAGGGATACCAAACCAAATGTCCAACTAAGGACCAAACCAAGTGTCCAACTAAGGACTGGGAGACGCTCCACTTATACTTAACTGAAAATATCGATGACGTCACCAGAAGACTCGTCTTATCGTTTCGCTCTACCAAACATCAAGGGTCCAAATCAGGGCGATAGCCAGGGCAGCAGTCCTTCGTAGCCGTCGGGAAGCGGGGAACCTCGCAGCAAAGACTTTCGGACCACGTCGACATGCAGGGGTCGATGAAGTGGCGGCCTTCCTCCAGAATTTTCACACAAAGCTCCTCACGGACCTCAGGCTTGGACCGGTACCGCTGGTATCGACCCACGTTGGGCGCCAACTGAGGTACTGGGTTTTTCAGAACCGGTACTGATCCGGTAACCCAGTGGTGCCAGGGTACACCCAAAGACCTCGGGTACTTTCCTGATTCAGACCACAGAAACTCAGAGTCTTCTAGGTGAAGTCAAAGATCGAATTTATTGGCTGCAACCAAGTAACAAGCATCCTAGAAGTACAACAGCACGGTTTGTATGTTCTCAGGAGACTGTGTGTCAATGCAAAGTCAGGTTTCCTTATATACAGTTTTTTAAGCTTCAGGCAAACATTCTTGACATTTTGGTTGGTCATTCACATGTTTTCACTACAAAGGAAAAAACAGTGTCATGATGAAACCTCATATTTCATGTCATCCAACCCATAATAAATTACCCGGCAAGGCCTAGTATTTTACATCAGATAAGTGTGGACCCCCAATAAAAACGGGCACCTCCCCCTCGTAAAGTAAGAAGAAGAAAAGAGCAGGTGCAGGTGTGAGCAAGATTAGGCAGGGTGTGTGATCGATAATAAGGGTTTTATGGCATGGTGTGCCTTGATGCTATCTGATTCGGCCACTGGGATAGGGACTGACCAAACAGGTTTGGCCTGAGGCAATGGTTCCAGCTTGCCCAGGTCAGAGAAAAGTCAATCAAGGTGTACGTGTCCTTGGAATCAAATCTGACTGTATTATAAGCCTATGTGAGGGCAACTTTTAAAAATGGCTGCCGTGTATAAAATGGGAGCCACGAGTGCAGGACGAAAATGGTGATTTCGAGGTGAAAACGCTGCTGGAATTGAGCGAAAATGCTCATGCTTAGTGTACTAGTCATTATCGGTCTTTTGATACTAAAATCGTACTGCTGTGGCAAAGTAAATTACATGGGTCCAGAATTTTTAGAACCACAGTGTTGTTCAGGGTGTACCAGTTTCTCTATTACCATGGTAACACTGGCACCTGTGTCCCTGTAGGCCTGAACCTCAACGCCATTTATTAGGGGACGTTGCTTGTACTTATCCATATTAGGGGGACAAGCAACCAAGGTGGCCAAATCAATGGCACCTTCAGAGACTAACACAACCTCTGTGGTCTCCCTAACAAGACCAACCCCAACTAAATTACCAAAAGTGAGCCCAGCTACTCCCTTCAATTGGCTATTAGTAGGTTTGCTCCCACCACCACTGCTATTATTAGAGGCACTAGAGTTTGCAGTAGGGGTTGTGGTAGTGGAAGGTTTGGTGTTTTTCTTTGGACAACTAGCATCAGTTGTCCAATGGCCTTTGACTTTACACAAATAACACCAAGGCTTTTTAACTTGATTTGAAGAGGATTTGGACCCACCACCCCCACCAGAGGATTTTTGCACGCCTGATGAAGACTCAGTTTTACTTTTTTCCCCACCCTTGTCAGAAGACTTACCATCCTTCTTCTTGCCATCCTTGTCACCCCCTGTATGAACTTTTCTGTTCACTCTTGTTCTGACCCATTTGTCTGCCTTCTTTCCCAATTCTTGGGGAGAGGTCAGATCTGAGTCCACTAGATATTGGTGTAACAAGTCATACACACAGGTATTCAGAATATGCTCTCTCAGAATAAGATTATACAGGCTTTCATAGTCAGAAACCTTACTGCCATGTAACCACCCCTCCAAGGACGTCACTGAACAGTCAACAAAGTCTATCCAGTCTTGTGAGGACTCTTTTCTGGTGTCTCTGAACTTAAACCTGTATTGTTCAGTGGTTAAGCCAAATCCATCCAAGAGTGCATCCTTCAAAACTGCAAAATTGTTAGCATCACTTTCTCTATCAGTAAGGAGCCTATCCCTACCCTTTCCATTGAAAGATAGCCACAATATAGCAGCCCACTGCCTTTGAGGACCCCCTGTACCATCCAGGCCCTCTCAAGTGCAGCAAACCACTTGTTGATGTCATCCCCCTCCTTGTAAGGGGGAACTATCTTGTGCAGATTCCTGGAATCATGCTCTCTAACAGGGTTACTATCAGGAATACTGCTGCTGCCACCATGGGGTCCTAACCCCAATCTCTGTCTCTCCTTCTCCAGGTCTAGGGATTCCCTGTCTAGAGCCAGCTGTTGGTGTTTAAGCTTCAGTCTGGTCTCTTCCACTCTCAACTTTTTGAGTTCCCTTTCTAACATGTTGTGTTCAGGGTGGGTGGGTTGGGAATGCTCGGACACTGAGGATAAATTGGAAACAACAGAGGGAGATCTGTACCTAACAGCTTGGACTCTAACAACCTGGCCTCCAGGAATAAAAAACATCCCTACTATGGTGGGGGCTACTATTACGACCAGCATTGCTATGTGGTCTGCTGAGGGGCAGATTTGGAATAGATCCCTCCCCAGCTCCCTCAAGGGGTTTCCCTGAGTCAGAATGGGAGCTATCTATGAACTTCTCATTTGAAGTGCCTGCTAGGGGCTCTTCATTCACAATGAGCACGTTATACAGAAATTCTCTTGTAGGGTTCTTTCCTATCACTAAACCTCTTTCTAAGCAGAGACTCCGTAGGCTCTTGAAATTTAAATTGTCATAGGTAGTATTGGCCAGTTTAAGAGCAGACTCTACAGCAGACATGATAAAAGAAGGTTTAGAGGCAGTGAGAAGAAAGAAAAAGTTTCAGGACTTTTTAAAGAACAGAGAAAAAATACTTTTTCAAACTTTTAGAAACTTTTTAGAAGTTTTTGGAGTACTTTTCAGCACTTAGTAGAGAGTGTAAGAGGAGAAAAGCAAAACATTTTGGTTAGGTGTACATACACTGAACTTGTTTTGTATATTATTCTCTAATGAAAAGTACACAATGACAAAGTGGTAAGTAGTTACAAGTACTTATCCCACCGCTGCACAACCAATGTAGGAGGCTGGCTTGGCTTGTAGTGGGTACCAGAGGTACTTACACCTTGTGCCAGGTCCAGTTATCTCTTATTAGTGTAGAAGAGGTGTTTCTAGCAGCTTAGGCTGATAGAAGGTAGCTATGGCAAAGCAGCTTAGGCTGAACCAGGAGACATGTAAAGCTCCTACTGTACCACTGGTGTCATATGCACAATATCATAAGAAAACACAATACACAGAAGTACTAAAAATAAAGGTACTTTATTTTTCTGACAATATGCCAAAAGTATCTCAGTGAGTACCCTCAGTATGAGGACAAGATATATACACAAGATATATGTACACAAACCAAAATTATGTAGATAATAGCTAAAAGGAAGTAATGCAAACAATGTAAAGTTACAGTAGATTGCAATAGGAGCACAAAGGTATAGGGGCAACACAAACCATATACTCCAAAAGTGGAATGCGAACCACGAATGGACCCCAAAGCTATGTGAGCTTGTACAGGGTCGCTGGGACTGTACGAAAACAGTGAGGGTTAGAAAAATAGCCCACCCCAAGACCCTGGAAGGTAGGTGTAAAGTGCACCTACAACCCCCAGAGAGCACAGAAGTCGTGATAGGGGGATTCTGCAAGGAGAACAAACACCAGCAATGCAACAATAGTGGATTTCCGGACCTGAGTACCTGTAAGACAAGGGGACCAAGTCCATGAGTAGCGACAGTGTCGAGAGTGGGCAGGAGCCCAGGAAATGCCAACTGAGGGTGCAAGGAGGCTGCCACCTGTTGGAAGAAGCTTGGTGTTCTGCAAGAACGAAGAGGACTAGGAACTTCCCCTTTACAGGATGAATGTCCCACGTCGTGAAGAAAATTGCAGAGGTGTTCCCACGCAGAAAGACCGCAAACAAGCCTTGTTAGCTGCAAGGGTCGCGGTTAGGGTTTTTGGATGCTGCTGCGGCCCAGGAGGGACCAGGATGTCGCCATTTGGATGAGGAGACAGAGGGGGCGCCCAGCAAGTCAGGGAGCCCTCATAGAAGCAGGCAGCAGCCACAGAAGTACCTGAACAGGCACTTGGAAGAAGAGCCAACCAGAGTCCACGCGAAGTCACAAAAGGGAGTCCCACGACGCCGGAGGACAACTCAGAACGTTGTGCACTGCAGGTTAGAGTGTCGGGGACCCAGGCTTGGCTGTGCTGGAAGGAAATCCTGGAAGAGTGCACAGGAGCCGGAGCAGCTGCAAATCATGCGGTACCCAGCAATGCAGTCTAGTGTGGGGAGGCAAGGACTTACCTCCACCAAGCTTGGACTGAAGAGTCACTGGACTGTGGGAGTCACCTGGACAGAGTTGATGAGTTCCAGGGACCACGCTCATCGTGCTGAGAGGGGACCCAGAGGACCAGTGATGCAGTTTTTTGTTGCCTGCGGTTGCAGGATGATGATTCCGTCGACCCACGGGAGATTTCTTCAGAGCTCCTGGTGCAGAGAGGAGGCAGGCTACCCCCAGAGCATGCACCACCTGGAAACAGTCCAGAAAGCCGGCAGGATGAAGTGATACAAGGTTGCTAGTAGTTGTCATGCTACTTTGTTGCGGTTTTGCAGGTGTCCTGAGCAGTCAGCGGTCGATCCTTTGGCAGAAGGTGAAGAGGGAGATGCAGCGGAACTCTGGTGAGCTCTTGCATTCGTTATCTGGTGAGATCCCCAAAGCAGAGACCCTAAATAGCCAGAAAAGGAGGTTTGGCTACCTAGGAAGGAGGATTGGCTACCAAGAGAGGTAAGAGCCTATCAGAAGGAGCCTCTTACGTCACCTGCTGGCACTGGCCACTCAGAGCAGTCCAGTGTGCCACAAACACCTCTGTTTCCAAGATGGCAGAGGTCTGGGACACACTGGAGGAGCTCTGGGCACCTCCCCTGGGAGGTGCAGGTCAGGGGAGTGGTCACTCCCCTATCCTTTGTCCAGTTTCACGCCAGAGCAGGGCTGGGGGATCCCTGAACCGGTGTGGACTGGCTTATGCAGAGATGGGCACCATCTGTGCACATCAAAGCATTCCCAGAGGCTGGGGGAGGCTACTCCTCCCCAGCCTTCACACCTATTTCCAAAGGGAGAGGGTGTTACGCCCTCTCTCAGAGGAAGTCCTTTGTTCTGCCTTCCTGGGCCAGGCCTGCCAGGAGGGCAGAAACCTGTCTGAGGGGTTGGCAGCAGCAGCAGCTGCAGTAGAGACCCCGGAAAGGCAGTTTGGCAGTACCCGGGTACTGTGCTAGAGACCCGGGGGATCATGGAATTGTTCCCCCAATGCTAGAATGGCATTGGGGTGACAATTCCATGATCTTAGACATGTTACATGGCCATGTTCGGAGTTACCATTGTGACGCTGTACATAGGTAGTGACCTATGTACAGTGCACGCGTGTAATGGTGTCCCCGCACTCACAAAGTCTGGGGAATTTGCCCTGAACGATGTGGGGGCACCTTGGCTAGTGCCAGGGTGCCCTCACACTAAGTAACTTAGCACCCAACCTTCACCAGGTGAAGGTTAGACATATAGGTGACTTAAAAGTTACTTAAGTGCAGTGGTAAATGGCTGTGAAATAACATGGACGTTAATTCACCCAGGCTGCACTGGCAGGCCTGTGTAAGAATTGTCAGAGCTCCCTATGGGTGGCAAAAGAAATGCTGCAGCCCATAGGGATCTCCTGGAACCCCTATACCCTGGGTACCTCAGTACCATATACTAGGGAATTATATGGATGTACCAGTATGCGAATGTGAATTGGTGAAATTTGTCACTTTCCTGTTAGTGACAAATTTGGAAAGCAGAGAGAGCATAACCACTGAGGCTCTGGTTAGCAGAGCCTCAGTGAGACAGTTAGGCATCACACAGGGAATATGCCCTGAACAATGTGGGGGCACCTTGGCTAATGCCAGGGTGCCCACACACTAAGTAACTTGGCACCTAACCTTCACCAAGTGAGGGTTAGACATGTAGATGACTTATAAGTTACTTATATGCAGTGAAATTGGCTGTGAAATAACGTGGACGTTATTTCACTCAGTCTGCTGTGGTAGTCCTGTGTAGGAATTGTCTGAGTTCCCTATGGGTGGCAAAAGAAATGCTGCAGCCCTTAGGGATCTCCTGGAACCCCAATACCCTGGGTACCTAGGTACCATATACAAGGGAATTATAAGGGTGTTCCAGTGTGCCAATGAGACTTGGTCAAATTAGTCACTAGCTTGCAGTGACAGTTTTAGAAAGCAGAGCGAGCATAAACACTAAGGTTCTGTTTAGCAGAGCCTCAGTGATACAGTTAGGCACCAAACAGGGAACACATACAGGGCATACATTATGAGCACTGGGGTCCTGCCTAGCAGGATCCCAGTGACACATCGGCAAAAAGAATCATATATACAGTGAAAATGGGGGTAACATGCCAGGCAAGATGGTACTTTCCTACAACAACACACACATTAGGCCACAAACTATGAGCACTGGGGTCCTGACCAGCAGGATCCTAGTGAGACAGGCAAAACGTACTGACATACAGGTAGAAATTGGGGGTAACATGCCAAGAAAGATGGTACTTTCCTACATTCACACAGGCTGCAATGGCAGTCCTGTAGAAACCTTTGTATGGGCTCCTTATGGGTGGCAAAAGATATGCTGCAGCCCATAAGTGTAGGAGGCTGGCCTGGTTTGTATTGGCACCAGGTCCAGTTATCCCTTATTAGTGTAGAAGAGGTGTCTAGCAGCATAGGCTGATAGAAAAGGTAGCTTAGCAGAGCAGCTTAGGCTGAACTAGGAGACGTGTGAAGCTCCTACTATACCACTGGTGTCATATGCACAATATCATAAGAAAACACAATACACAGATATACTAAAAATAAAGGTACTTTATTTTAATGACAATATGCCAAAAGTATCTCAGTAAGTACCCTCAGTATGAGGATAGCAAATATACACAAGATATGTACACAATACCAAAATTATGCAGTAATAGCAATAGAAAGCAATGCAAGCAATGTACAGTCACAATAGATTGCAATGAGAGCACATAGGTATAGGGGCAACACAAACCATATACTCTAGAAGTGGAATGCGAACCACAAATGGACCCCAAACCTATGTGAGCTTGTAGAGGGTCGCTGGGACTGTAAGAAAACAGTGAGGGTTAGAAAAATAGCCCACCCCAAGACCCTGAAAAGTAGGTGTAAAGTGCACCTAAGTTCCCCAGAGAGCACAGAAGTCGTGATAGGGGAATTCTGCAAGGAAGACCAACACCAGCAATGCAACAACGATGGATTTCCAGACGAGAGTACCTGTGGAACAAGGGGACCAGGTCCAAGAGTCACACTCAAGTCGGGAGTGGGCAGATGCCCAAGAAATGCCAGCTGAGGTTGCAAAGAAGCTGCCACCATATGGTAGAAGCTGTGGATTCTGCAAGAACGAAGAGGACGAGGAACTTCCCCTTTGGAGGATGGATGTCCCACGTCGTGAAGAAGCTTGCAAAGGTGTTCCCGTGCATAAAGACCGCAAACAAGCCTTGCTAGCTGCAAGGGTCGCGGTTAGGGTTTTTGGATGCTGCTGCGGCCCAGGAGGGACCAGGATGTCGCCAATTACGTGAGGAGACAGAGGGGGCGTCCAGCAAGACAAAGAGCCCACTCAGAAGCAAGCAGCACCCGCAGAAGTGCCGGAACAGGCACTACGAAGAAGAGTGAACCGGAGCTCACCCGAAGTCACAAAAGAAGGTCCCACAACGCCGGAGGACAACTCAGGAGGTCGTGCACTGCAGGTTAGAGTGTCGGGGACCCAGGCTTGGCTGTGCACAAAGGAAATCCTGGAAGAGTGCACAGGAGCCGGAGCAGCTGCAAATCACGCGGTACCCAGCAATGCAGTCTAGCTTGGGGAGGCAAGGACTTACCTCCACCAAACTTGGACTGAAGAGTCACTGGACTGTGGGAGTCACTTGGACAGAGTTGCTGAGTTCCAGGGACCACGCTCGTCGTGCTGAGAGGGGACCCAGAGGACCAGTGATGCAGTCTTTTGGTGCCTGCGGTTGCAGGGGGAGGATTCCGTCGTCCCACAGGAGATTTCTTAGCTTCTAGTGAAGAGAGGAGGCAGACTACCCCCACAGCATGCACCACCAGGAAAACAGTCAAGAAGGCCGCAGGATCAGCGATACAAGGTTGCAGTAGTCGTCTTTGCTACTTTGTTGCGGTTTTGCAGGCGTCCAGAGCAGTCAGCGGTCGATTCCTTGGCAGAAGGTGAAGAGAGAGATGCAGAGGAACTATGATGAGCTCTTGCATTCGTTATCAACTGAATTCCCCAAAGCAGAGACCCTAAATAGCCAGAAAAGGAGGTTTGGCTACTTAGGAAGGAGGATAGGCTAGCAACACAGGTAGGAGCCTATCAGAAGGAGTCTCTGACATCACCTGCTGGCCCTGGCCACTCAGAGCACTCCAGTGTGCCAGCAGCACCTCTGTTTCCAAGATAGCAGAGGTCTGGAGCACACTGGAAGAGCTCTGGGCACCTCCCAGGGGAGGTGCAGGTCCGGGGAGTGGTCACTCCCCTTTCCTTTGTCCAGTTTCGTGCCAGAGCAGGGCTGCGGGATCCCTGAACCGGTGTAGGCTGGCTTATGCAGAGATGGGCACCATCTGTGCCCATCAAAGCATTTCCAGAGGCTGGGGGAGGCTACTCCTCCCCAGCCCTGACACCTTTTTCCAAAGGGAGAGGGTGTAACACCCTCTCTCTGAGGAAGTCCTTCCTTTGTTCTGCCTTCCTGGGCCAAGCCTGGCTGGACCCCAGGAGGGCAGAAACCTGTCTGAGGGGTTGGCAGCAGCTGCAGTGAAACCCCGGGAAAGGTAGTTTGGCAGTACCCGGGTCTGTGCTAGAGACTCGGGGGATCATGGAATTGTCTCCCCAATGCCAGAATGGCATTGGGGTGACATTTCCATGATCTTAGACATGTTACATGGCCATGTTCGGAGTTACCATTGTGACGCTAAACATAGGTAGTGACCTATGTACAGTGCACGCGTGTAATGGTGTCCCAGCACTCACAAAGTCCGGGGAATTTGCCCTGAACAATGTGGGGGCACCTTGGCTAGTGCCAGGGTGCCCACACACTAAGTAACTTAGCACCCAACCTTTACCAGGTAAAGGTTAGACTTATAGGTGACTTATAAGTTACTTAAGTGTAGTGGTAAATGGCTGTGAAATAACGTGGACGTTATTTCACTCAGGCTGCAGTGGCAGGCCTGTGTAAGAATTGTCAGAGCTCCCTATGGGTGGCAAAAGAAATGCTGCAGCCCATAGGGATCTCCTGGAACCCCAATACCCTGGGTACCTCAGTACCATATACTAGGGAATTATAAGGGTGTTCCAGTATGCCAATGTGAATTGGTGAAATTGGTCACTAGCCTGTTAGTGACAATTTGGAAAGCAAAGAGAGAGCATAACCACTGAGGTTCTGGTTAGCAGAGCCTCAGTGAGACAGTTAGTCATCTCACAGGGAACACATACAGGGCACACTTATGAGCACTGGGGCCCTGGCTGGCAGGGTCCCAGTGACACATACAACTAAAACAACATATATACAGTGAAATATGGGGGTAAAATGCCAGGCAAGATGGTACTTTCCTACAATAAGTATCCCCTGGAACCCCAATGCCCAGGGTACCTATGTTCCATATACTAGGGACTTATAAGGTGGGTCCAGTATGTCAATTTGGAGTGAAATACTGAGTCACTAGTATGTAGTGACAAATTTAGAAACAGAGAGAGCATGAGCCCTGGTGTTCTGATTAGGAGGACTCCAGTGACAATTTAGAAAACAGTGAAACACACTGACAAGCAGGCCATTAACCATAAGCACTGGGGTCCTGACTAACAAGATCCCAGTGACACAGTTAGAAAAACACTGATTTCAGGCAGAAATTGGGGGTAACATGCCAAAAAGACAAAAAGAGGGTACTTTCCTACACCCTCCCCCCACAAACGGGGGACAATAAGGCTAACCTTGCCCAGATGAGTCTTCATTGTCTAAGTAGAAATATCTGGAGAGTCCTTCTGCATTGGAGTAGTTACTCCCAGGTCTATGTTCCACTGTAAAGTCCATACCCTGTAGGGAAATGGACCACCTCAACAATTTAGGGTTTTCTCCTTTCATCTGCTTTAAAAATAAGAGAGGTTCATGGTCTGTCTGAACTATGAAGTGAGTCACAAACAAGTAGGGTCTTAGCCTCTTCACGGCCCAGACCACAGCAAACATCTCCCTCTCCATGGCTGACCAACGCTTTTCTCTAGGGGTCAACCTTCTACTAATAAAAGCAACAGGCTGATCCTGTCCCTCTGAATTAAGTTGTGATAAGACTGCCCCAACCCCTACCTCAGAAGCATCTGCCTGGACAATGAACTTAGAATAGTTTGGGCTTTTCAGGACAGGTGAGGTAACCATAGCCTCCTTAAGTTCCTCAAAAGCTTTTTGACAGCTGGCTATCCATAATACCTTCTTGGGCATTTTCTTTGAAGTGAGGTCATTAAGAGGGGCTACAATGGAGCCATAGTTCTTAATGAACCTCCTGTTATACCCAATGGGACCATGAAAGGCTCTGACCTGAGTCTGACTAGTAGGGGAAGACAAGTCTAAAATAGTCTAGATCTGCCCCTGTAGTGGTTTAATGTGTCCCACCCACCCCAACTAGGTGTCACAGATAAACCACCTTCTCCTGCCCTATCTGGCATTTTGAAGCCTTGATTGTGAGGCCTGCCTTTTGCACGGCCTCTAAAACTTTCCACAGGTGGACCAGGTGGTCATCCCAGGTGGAACTAAATGCAGCAATATCATCTAGATATGCTGCATTGAAAGCTTCCAGACTGTGGAGGAGTGTATTCACCAACCTTTGGAAAGTGGCAGGTGCATTCTTCAGGCCAAAGGGCATAACTGTAAATTGGTAATGCCCTCCAATGGTTGAGAATGTAGTTTTATGTTTAGCATCTTCTGATAGGTTGATCTGCCAGTACTCTGCCGTCAAGTCAAAAGTGCTCAGATACTTGGCAGATACCAGTGTATCTATCAGCTCATCTGCCCTGGGTATAGGGTGAGCATTAGTCTTGGTGACTGTGTTGAGCCCTCTATAATCCACACAAAACCTCATTTCCTTTTTCCCATTTTGAGAATAAGGTTTTGGTACAAGGATGTGAGAAAGTAGCGTATTTCGAGCATGGTCACCCCAACTTTTGGCCTGTTTCTGAGCGTGTGTCAGTGTGTTTTTATTGTATCACTGGGACCCTGCTAGCCAGGACCCCAGTGCTCATAGATAAAACCTATATGTCGGTATGTTTTTGTCTGTCTCACTGGGGCCCTGCGGGTCAGGACCCTAGTGCTCATAATTTATGGCCTAATGTGTGTGTCTGTACAGCGCTTGACTGTGTCACTGAGGCTGACCCTCAGTGCTTATTCTCTCTCTGCTTTTAAATGTGTCACTGTAGGCTAATGACTTCATTTACCAATTTCAATTGGCACACTGGACCACCCTTATAAGTCCCTAGTATATGGTACCTAGGTACCCAGGGCACTGGGGTCCAGGAGATCCATATGGGCTGCAGCATTACTTTTGCCACCCATAGGGAGCTCAGACAAACCCTTGCACTGGCCTGCCATTGCAGCCAGCGTGAAATGGTGCACACACTATTTCACAGCCATTTTTCACTGCACTTAAGTAACTTATAAGTTGCCTATATGTCTAACCTTCTCTTGCTGAAGGTTAGGTGCAAAGTTACTAAGTGAGGGCACCCATGCACTAGCAAAGGTGCCCCTACATAGTTCAGGGCAATTTCCCGGGACTTTGTGAGTGCGGGGACGCCATTACACGTGTGCACTTCATATAGGTCAATACCTATATGTAGTTTCACAATGGTAACTCCAAATATGGCCATGTATCATGTCTAAGATCATGGAATTGGTCCCCCATTCCAAATCTGGTATTGGGGAGCCAATTCCATGCATCCTGGGGGCTCCAGCATGGACCCCCAGTACTGCCAAACCAGCTCTCTGAGGCTTCCACTGCAGCTACAGCTGATGCCATCATACAGACAGGGTTCTGTCCTCCTGGGGTCTGAAGACCTCAGTCCCAGGAAGGCAGAACAAAGCATTTCCTCTGAGAGCAGGGTGTTACACCCTCTCTCTTTGGAAATAGGTGTTACAGGCTGGGGAGGGGTAGCCTTCCCCAGCCTCTAGAAATGCTTTGAAAGGCACAGATGGTGCCCTCCTTGCATAAGCCAGTCTACACCGGTTCAGGGAACCCTTGACCCCTGCTCTGGCGCGAAACTGGACAAAGGAAAGGGGAGTGACCACTCCCCTGTCCATCACTACCCCAGGGGTGGTGCCCAGAGCTCCTCCAGTGTGTTCCAGACTTCAGCCAGCTTGCTTTGCAAGGTGTGGGGGCACTCTGGAGGGCTCTGAGTGGCCAGTGCCATCAGGTGACGTCAGAGACCCCTCCTGATAGGTCCATACCTGATAAGGTAGCCATTCCCACTCTCAGGGCTATTTAGGGTCTCTCCTGTGGGTTCTCTTCAGATTCTGCTTGAAAGTTTCCTTCAGGAATCCTCTGCAACTAATACTTCATCCTCTGACCTCGATCAACCGCAGACTGCTCCAGGAACCGCTGTAACAGCAACAAAGTATCCAGAAGGGCTACCTCACCTCTGCAACTTCAGCTCCAGCCAGCAATTGCAACAGTTTCCACGGTGAGCACGCTTTGAGGACTCCCTGTTTTCATCCTGCACCAAAAGGACCGAAGAAATCTCCTGTAGGACGATGGAGTCACTCCCCTACTCCGGCAGGCACCTTCTAAGACAGCGACTGGTACCCTTGGACTCCTCTCACAGTGAAGAGCTTGCTCCTAAGGGCACAGAGGTTGGAACCCGTCGACGTAGACTGTCCTGAGGCCCAGCTGACGCAATTTGGAGGAGGTAGGACCTTGCCTTCCCTGAGAGCGATGGTACCCCTGTGTACTGCGTCTTGTTCACCTCCTGAGGCCTCTGTGCACTTTTTGCTAAATTCCTTCATGCACAGCCTGACCCAGGTCTCCAGCACTCCATCCTGCGATGCTCAACTCGCTGAGTTTTTCTCCAGTGGCGTGGGACCTTCCTTTGTTGTAATGCACCAACAGCATTTTGCACCTCCTTTGTCCCCTTGTCCTGGGACTCCCGTGGGTGCTGTCTGGCATCCATCTTGAGGGCTCTCTAAAGTGCTGAGCGCCCCCTCTTCCTCCTCACACAGAGCTGAGGCCCCCAGGTCCATCCTGGGTCCAGCCAGTGCCATTTTGATGCAAAACGCCCTTTGGTCGTAACCAAGGATTGTTGGTGACTTCCAATACGAAATCACGTTTACATCCAGCTTCACGTCGCAGGACATCCTTTGCATCATGCAGGAACCCGCAGGCATCTTCCTAGGGTGCATTCTTGTAGTCTTCAACTAACCAGGGATTCTTCTTTTGCACCCTCTTCTGGGTTGGCAGGGGCTTCTGCCCTTCCTGGAGTTTCTTTCGACTTCTGGACTTGGTCCCCTTATTTTTCAGGTCTTCAGGTCCAGGAATCCAGCAGTTGTTCTTTGCAGACTTAGTTGGTTACTGCAAAATCCCAATCACAAGGTGTAGTGTGTCCTAAGGAAACTTGAAGTACTTTACTCCTGCTTTTCTGGGCTCTGGGGTGGGGTAATTTACTTACCTTTACTGTATTCTTACTCTCCCAGCAATTCTGCACACACTACACTTGTCTAGGGTGGAATTTGTGATTCGCATTCCATATTCTTAGTAAATGGTTTGTGTTGCCCCTAAACCTATTTTCTCCCATTGCATTCTATAGGTACTGTGTCACCCAAATAAATACCTTTATTTTTGGTAACACTGAGTATTGTCTGTTCTTGTGTATAAGTACTGTGCAACTATACGGGGTACTGCATGAGCTTTGCATGTCTCCCAGTTCAGCCTATGCTGCTCTGCTATAGCTACCTCTATCAGCCTAACCTTCTAGAACAGTGGTTCCCATCCTGTGGTCCGGGGACCCCTGGGGGTCCGCGAAGCCTTCTCAGGGGGTCCGCGAGAGCCTAGAAAATTTAAAAATATTAACAAATGTTGATAAATTAGGTCCCCAGCTTCCAGTAATGACTCAGGCGGGTGTCCCCGGATTTCCATGATGATTCAGTGGGGGTCCCTGGGTTCCATTAATGTTAAAGTGGGGGTCCACAGAAATCAAAAGGTTGGGAACCACTGCTCTAGAACGCTACTAAATTTCACTAATAAGGGATAACTGGACCTGGTATAAGGTGTAAGTACCCAGGGTACCCACTACAAACCAGGTCAACCTCCTACAAAGGTCCACTGGGCTGGTCCAGGAGCTATCTGAGTGCTCAATCACTCCGAAGTTTAACATCTTATGACGCTCAAATTTTATACAGTCTCTGACATGAACAGGCTGTCTATAAATCTAACTTCTGACAGGTAAATGGTCTCCAGTATCAATATGCTCACACCAAGTGGTCAGACCAGGTATAAGTGAAAAGTGTTCAGAGAATTGACCTAGGAGGTTCCTGCAGTCCTCCTTTTGCTCTGCTGTAAAGTAGTCTGCAAGGATAACTCCCTCCACTGAGCCATCAGCTGCAGTGTTGGAGAAGAGATCAGGAAGAGGGTCACTCTCTTCTTCCTGCCCGTCGTCTGTGGCCATGACTAGGGTCAAGTCTGCCCTATCATAAGAGGGTTTCAGACGGTTCACATGAAGTACTCTTAGGGGACTTCTGACAGTGCTTAAGTCCACCAGATAGGTGACCTCAATCTTCTTCTCCACTATGGGATGTTGTCCACTCCATTTGTGTAGGAAGGTTGTGTAGGAAAGTACCATCTTGCCTGGCATGTTACCCCCATTTTTCACTGTATATATGTTGTTTTAGTTGTATGTGTCACTGGGACCCTGGTAACCCAGGGCCCCAGTGCTCATAAGTGTGCCTGAATGTGTTACCTGTGTAGTGACTAACTGTCTCACTGAGGCTCTGCTAATCAGAACCTCAGTGGTTATGCTCTCTCATTTCTTTCCAAATTGTCACTGACAGGCTAGTGACCATTTTTACCAATTTACATTGGCTTACTGGAACACCCTTATAATTCCCTAGTATATGGTACTGAGGTACCCAGGGTATTGGGGTTCCAGGAGATCCCTATGGGCTGCAGCATTTCTTTTGCCACCCATAGGGAGCTCTGACAATTCTTACACAGGCCTGCCACTGCAGCCTGAGTGAAATAACGTCCACGTTATTTCACAGCCATTTTACACTGCACTTAAGTAACTTATAAGTCACCTATATGTCTAACCTTTACCTGGTAAAGGTTAGGTGCAAAGTTACTTAGTGTGAGGGCACCCTGGCACTAGCCAAGGTGCCCCCACATTGTTCAGAGCCAATTCACTGAACTTTGTGAGTGCGGGGACACCATTACACGCGTGCACTACATATAGGTCACTACCTATATGTAGCTTCACCATGGTAACTCCGAATATGGCCATGTAACATGTCTATGATCATGGAATTGCCCCCTCTATGCCATCCTGGCATTGTTGGTACAATTCCATGATCCCAGTGGTCTGTAGCACAGACCCTGGTACTGCCAGACTGCCCTTCCTGGGGTTTCACTGCAGCTGCTGCTGCTGCCAACCCCTCAGACAGGCAGCTGCCCTCCTGGGGTCCAGCCAGGCCTGGCCCAGGATGGCAGAACAAAGAACTTCCTCTGAGAGAGGGTGTGACACCCTCTCCATTTGGAAAATGGTGTGAAGGCAGGGGAGGAGTAGCCTCCCCCAGCCTCTGGAAATGCTTTGTTGGGCACAGATGTGCCCAATTCTGCATAAGCCAGTCTACACCGGTTCAGGGACCCCTTAGCCCCTGCTCTGGCGCGAAACTGGACAAAGGAAAGGGGAGTGACCACTCCCCTGACCTGCACCTCCCCTGGGAGGTGTCCAGAGCTCCTCCAGTGTGCTCCAGACCTCTGCCATCTTGGAAACAGAGGTGCTGCTGGCACACTGGACTGCTCTGAGTGGCCAGTGCCACCAGGTGACGTCAGAGACTCCTGCTGATAGGCTCCTTCAGGTGTTAGTAGCCTTTCCTCTCTCCTAGGTAGCCAAACCCTCTTTTCTGGCTATTTAGGGTCTCTGTCTCTGGGGAAACTTTAGATAACGAATGCATGAGCTCAGCCGAGTTCCTCTGCATCTCCCTCTTCACCTTCTGATAAGGAATCGACCGCTGACCGCGCTGGAAGCCTGCAAACCTGCAACATAGTAGCAAAGACGACTACTGCAACTCTGTAACGCTGATCCTGCCGCCTTCTCGACTGTTTTCCTGCTTGTGCATGCTGTGGGGGTAGCCTGCCTCCTCTCTGCACCAGAAGCTCCGAAGAAATCTCCCGTGGGTCGACGGAATCTTCCCCCTGCAACCGCAGGCACCAAAAAGCTGCATCACCGGTCCCTTGGGTCTCCTCTCAGCACAACGAGCGAGGTCCCTCGAATCCAGCGACGCTGTCCAAGTGACCCCCACAGTCCAGTGACTCTTCAGCCCAAGTTTGGTGGAGGTAAGTCCTTGCCTCACCTCGCTGGGCTGCATTGCTGGGAACCGCAACTTTGCAGCTACTCCGGCCCCTGTGCACTTTCGGCGGAAATCCTTCGTGCACAGCCAAGCCTGGGTCCACGGCACTCTAACCTGCATTGCACGACTTTCTAAGTTGGTCTCCGGCGACGTGGGACTCCTTTGTGCAACTTTGGCGAGCACCGTTTCACGCACCCTCGTAGTGCCTGTTTCTGGCACTTCTCCGGGTGCTACCTGCTTCAGTCAGGGCTATTTGTCTTGCTCGACGTCCCTTCTCTCTGCAGGTCCAATTTGCGACCTCCTGGTCCCTCCTGGGCCCCAGCAGCGTCCAAAAACGCCAAACGCACGATTTGCGTGTAGCAAGGCTTGTTGGCGTCCTTCCGGCGGGAAAACACTTCTGCACGACTCTCCAAGGCGAGAGGGATCCGTCCACCAAAGGGGAAGTCTCTAGCCCTTTTTGTTCCTGCAGAAACCTCAGCTTCTTCTGTCCAGTCGAAGCTTCTTTGCACCCGCAGCTGGCATTTCCTGGGCATCTGCCCATCTCCGACTTGCTTGTGACTTTTGGACTTGGTCCCCTTGTTCCACAGGTACCCTAGATTGGAAATCCACAGTTGTTGCATTGCTGGTTTGTGTCTTTCCTGCATTATTCCTCTAACACGACTCTTTTGTCCTTAGGGGAACTTTAGTGCACTTTGCACTCACTTTTCAGGGTCTTGGGGAGGGTTATTTTTCTAACTCTCACTATTTTCTAATAGTCCCAGCGACCCTCTACAAGGTCACATAGGTTTGGGGTCCATTCGTGGTTCGCATTCCACTTTTGGAGTATATGGTTTGTGTTGCCCCTATCCCTATGTTTCCCCATTGCATCCTATTGTAACTATACATTGTTTGCACTGTTTTCTAAGACTATACTGCATATTTTTGCTATTGTGTATATATATCTTGTGTATATTTCCTATCCTCTCACTGAGGGTACACTCTAAGATACTTTGGCATATTGTCATAAAAATAAAGTACCTTTATTTTTAGTATAACTGTGTATTGTGTTTTCTTATGATATTGTGCATATGACACTAAGTGGTACTGTGGTAGCTTCACACGTATCCTAGTTCAGCCTAAGCTGCTCTGCTAAGCTACCATTATCTATCAGCCTAAGCTGTTAGTCACCCTATACACTAATAAGGGATAACTGGGCCTGGTGCAAGGTGCAAGTACCCCTTGGTACTCACTACAAGCCAGTCCAGCCTCCTACATTGGTTGTGCAGTGGTGGGATAAGTGCTTGAGACTGCTTACCACTCTTGTCATTGTACTTTTCATAAGAGAAAAATATACAAAACAAGTTCAGTGTATATACACATAGCCAAAAAGTTTTGCATTTCCTCTTTTCACTCTTTTCTAAGTGCTGAAAAGTACTCCTAAACTTTCAAAAAGTTCTTAAAAGTTTAAAAAGTTTTTTCTGTCTTTCCAAAAAGTTCTAAAAACTTTTTTCTCTTTTTCTATCACTTTAACTCTCTCTAAAAATGTCTGGCACAGGCCAAAATGTTGAGCTGTCCAAACTTGCATATGATCACCTTAGCTGGAAAGGAGCAAGGAGTCTCTGCATAGAGAGAGGTTTGAGTGTAGGGAACAATCCTTCCTTAGAACTGTTAATTAACATGCTTAGAGTACAGGATAAGGCCATAAGTGCCCAATCTGTAGAAAAAGTAGCTAATGGTTCTCAATCTGATCCAGGGACTCCCCCAGGAAAAGATTCAGGAAAGAAACTTCTCAGCCTGCCCATTACTAGACAGTCTAGCATAGTTGGTACAGAGGTTGAATCACACCATACTGATGGTGTGCTCTCACATTATACTGTTAGCCAAGCTGTTAGGGTGCCCTCTGTAAGGGACAGGTCTCCTTCTGTTCATTCCCATCATACCTCTGTATCTAGAAATGTCCCTCCCACCCACCCTGATGACAGATTGTTAGAAAGGGAGCTCAATAGATTGAGAGTGGAACAAACCAGACTGAAGCTCAAGAAGCAACAGCTGGATTTGGATAGACAGTCTTTAGAATTAGAGAAGGAAAGACAGAAGTTGGGTTTAGATACCCATGGGGGCAGCAGCAGTATTCCCCATAGTCATCCTGCAAAAGAGCATGATTCCAGGAATCTGCACAAGATAGTTCCCCCTTATAAGGAGGGGGATGACATTAACAAGTGGTTTGCTGCACTTGAGAGGGCCTGTGTTGTACAGGATGTCCCTCAAAGGCAGTGGGCTGCTATCCTATGGCTATCATTTAGTGGAAAAGGTAGGGATAGGCTCCTTACTGTAAAAGAAAATGATGCTAATAATTTCCAAGTTCTTAAGAATGCACTCCTGGATGGTTATGGCTTAACCACTGAACAGTACAGGATAAAGTTCAGAGAGACCAAAAAGGAGTCTTCACAAGACTGGGTTGATTTCATTGACCAGGCAGTGAAGGCCTTGGAGGGGTGGTTACATGGCAGTAAAGTTACTGATTATGACAGCCTGTATAACTTAATCCTGAGAGAGCATATTCTTAATAATTGTGTGTCTGATTTGTTGCACCAGTACTTGGTGGACTCTGATCTGACCTCTCCCCAAGAATTGGGAAAGAAGGCAGACAAATGGGTCAGAACAAGAGTGAACAGAAAAGTTCATACAGGGGGTGACAAAGATGGCAACAAAAAGAAGGATGGTAAGTCTTCTGACAAGGGTGAGGACAAATCTAAAAATGAGTCTTCATCAGGCCCACAAAAACACTCTGGTGGGGGTGGTGGGTCCAAATCCTCCTTTAATCAGAACAAGGAAAATAAACCATGGTGCTATTTATGTAAAATAAAAGGCCATTGGACAACAGATCCCAGTTGTCCAAAGAAAGGCACCACAGCTCCTACCACTACAACCCCTACTGCTACACCTAGTGTCCCTACTAATAGCAGTGGTGGTGGGAGCAAACCTACTAATAGCCAATCCAAGGGAGTAGCTGGGCTCACTTTTGGTAATTTAGTTGGGGTTGGTCTGATTAGGGAGACCACAGAGGCTACTTTAGTCTCTGAAGGGGCTATTGATTTAGCCACTTTGGTTGCTTGCCCCCATAACTTGGAGAAGTACAAGCAACTAACCCTAATAAATGGTGTTGAGGTCCAGGCCTACAGGGACACAGGTGCCAGTGTCACAATGGTGATTGAGAAACTGGTGCACCCTGAACAACACATACTTGGACACCAGTACCAAGTAACCGATGCTCACAACATAACACAAAGCCACCCCATGGCTGTTGTAAATCTCAACTGGGGGGGGTAACTGGTCCAAAGAAAGTTGTGGTAGCTTCAGATTTACCTGTAGACTGTCTATTAGGGAATGATTTGGAGACATCAGCTTGGTCAGATGTGGAGTTGGAGGCCCATGCAGCAATGCTGGGCATCCCAGGGCATATTTTTGCTTTGACAAGGGCTCAGGCCAAAAAGCAAAAAGGACAGGGAAGCTTGGATCCTGGAACAATGGACCAAGTGCTCCCTAAAGCTAGGGCTAGTAGAAGCAAACCACTTCCTACTATCCCTCCCTCTACAGTGGATTCTACTTCTGAGGAAGAAGAATTCCCTCCCTGTGCAGAACCTACACCAGAGGAGCTGGAAGCAGACACTGCTGAGCTTTTGGGTGAAGGGGGGCCTGCCAGGGAGGAGCTGAGTGTGGCACAGCAAACCTGTCCCACATTAGAGGGTCTCAGACAGCAAGCTGTCAAACAGGCTAATGGGGATGTCAGTGACTCTCACAGAGTTTACTGGGAGGACAACCTCTTGTACACTGAGCATAGGGATCCTAAACCTGGAGCTGCCAGGAGATTAGTGATTCCTCAGGAGTACAGAAAGTTCCTCCTAACACTGGCACATGACATTCCCCTAGCTGGGCACCTGGGTCAAATGAAAACTTGGGACAGATTGGTTCCATTGTTTCATTGGCCTAGGATGTCTGAGGACACAAAGGAATTTTGTAAGTCCTGTGAAACCTGTCAAGCCAGTGGCAAGACAGGTGGCACTCCAAAGGCACCCCTTATCCCACTGCCTGTGGTTGGGGTTCCCTTTGAAAGGGTAGGGGTTGACATAGTTGGCCCCCTTGACCCTCCTACTGCTTCAGGCAATAGGTTTATCTTGGTGGTAGTGGACCATGCCACAAGATATCCTGAAGCTATTCCTTTAAGGACCACTACAGCTCCTGCAGTGGCAAAGGCCCTCCTAGGAATATTTTCCAGGGTGGGCTTCCCAAAGGAAGTAGTATCAGACAGAGGAAGCAATTTCATGTCTGCATACTTAAAGGCCATGTTAAAGGAGTGTGGTGTAACGTACAAGTTCACAACACCCTATCATCCACAAACAAATGGACTGGTGGAGAGATTTAATAAAACTCTCAAAGGCATGATTATGGGTCTCCCTGAAAAACTCCGCAGGAGATGGGATATCCTTCTACCATGCCTCCTTTTTGCCTACAGGGAGGTACCCCAGAAAGGAGTGGGCTTCAGCCCCTTTGAACTTCTTTTTGGACACCCTGTTAGGGGTCCACTCACACTTGTAAAGGAGGGTTGGGAACAACCTTTAAAAGCTCCTAAGCAGGATATTGTGGATTATGTACTTGGCCTCAGATCAAGGATGGCTGAGTACATGAAAAAGGCCAGTAAAAACCTTCAGGTCAGCCAAGAGCTCCAGAAGCAATGGCATGATCAGAAGGCTGTTTTGGTTCAGTACCAACCAGGGCAGAAAGTGTGGGTCTTGGAGCCTGTGGCCCCAAGAGCACTCCAAGATAAATGGAGTGGACCCCACACAATTGTTGAAAAGAAGGGTGAAGTCACCAACTTGGTTGACTTAGGCACTGCCAGGAGTCCCCTTAGGGTGCTCCATGTCAACCGCCTGAAACCCTACTATGACAGGGCTGATCTCACCCTGCTCATGGCAACTGATGAGGGACAGGAAGAAGACAGTGATCCTCTACCTGATCTCTTCTCTTCCACAGAACAAGATGCTCTGGTGGAAGGTGTAGTTTTGGCTGATTGTCTTACTGCTGAGCAGAAAGACAATTGCATAAATCTCCTAGGACAATTTTCAGAACTCTTCTCTACTGTGCCAGGCACCACTTCTTGGTGTGAGCACACTATAGATACTGGAGACAGTTTACCTGTCAAAAGTAAGATCTATAGGCAGCCTGACCATGTCAGGGACTGCATAAAGCAAGAAGTTCAGAAAATGTTGGAACTAGGAGTGGTTGAGCACTCTGACAGTCCATGGGCTTCTCCTGTGGTACTGGTACCAAAACCCAATTCTAAAGATGGAAAGAAGGAAATTAGGTTTTGTGTAGACTATAGAGGTCTCAACTTGGTAACCAAAACTGATGCTCACCCTATACCCAGGGCAGATGAGCTCATAGATACACTGGCAT
Organism: Pleurodeles waltl; assembly: GCF_031143425.1. Lineage (NCBI taxonomy): Eukaryota > Metazoa > Chordata > Amphibia > Caudata > Salamandridae > Pleurodeles > Pleurodeles waltl. Next base: position 1,219,434,711 of record NC_090445.1, on the reverse strand, counting down.
CTGCCAAGTATCTAAGCACTTTTGATTTGACTGCAGGGTATTGGCAGATCAAATTGTCAGAAGATGCTAAACCTAAGACTGCATTTTCTACCATTGGAGGACATTACCAGTTTACTGTAATGCCTTTTGGTTTGAAAAATGCACCTGCCACTTTTCAGAGGCTGGTGAACACAGTCCTGCAAGGGCTGGAAGCTTTCAGTGCAGCATATTTGGACGATATAGCTGTCTTTAGTTCCAGCTGGGATGATCACCTGGTCCACCTATGGAAAGTTTTGGAGGCTCTGCAAAAGGCAGGCCTCACTATCAAGGCTTCAAAGTGCCAGATAGGGCAGGGTAAGGTGGTTTATCTGGGACACCTTGTTGGTGGGGAACAGATTGCACCACTTCAGGGGAAAATCCAAACTATTATTGATTGGGTTCCCCCTACCACTCAGACTCAGGTGAGAGCCTTCCTAGGCCTCACTGGGTATTACAGGAGGTTCATTAAGAACTATGGCTCCATTGCAGCCCCTCTTAATGACCTCACATCCAAGAAAATGCCTAAAAAGGTATTATGGACAGCAAGCTGTCAGAAAGCTTTTGAGGAGCTGAAGCAGGCCATGTGCTCTGCACCTGTCCTGAAAAGCCCTTGTTACTCTAAAAAATTCTATGTCCAAACTGATGCATCTGAATTAGGAGTAGGGGCAGTCCTATCACAACTTAATTCTGAGGGCCAGGATCAACCTGTTGCTTTTATTAGTAGGAGGCTGACCCCTAGAGAAAAGCGTTGGTCTGCCATTGAGAGGGAGGCCTTTGCTGTGGTCTGGGCTCTGAAGAAGTTGAGGCCATACCTGTTTGGCACTCACTTCATTGTTCAGACAGACCACAAACCTCTACTTTGGCTAAAACAAATGAAAGGTGAAAATCCTAAATTGTTGAGGTGGTCCATATCCCTACAGGGAATGGACTATACAGTGGAACATAGACCTGGGAGTAGCCACTCCAATGCAGATGGACTCTCCAGATATTTCCACTTAGACAATGAAGACTCATCAGGTCATGGCTAGTCTTATTGTCCTTCGTTTGGGGGGGGGGGTTGTGTAGGAAAGTACCATCTTGCCTGGCATGTTACCCCCATTTTTCACTGTATATCTGTTGTTTTAGTTGTATGTGTCACTGGGACCCTGGTAACCCAGGGCCCCAGTGCTCATAAGTGTGCCTGAATGTGTTACCTGTGTAGTGACTAACTGTCTCACTGAGGCTCTGCTAATCAGAACCTCAGTGGTTATGCTCTCTCATTTCTTTCCAAATTGTCACTGACAGGCTAGTGACCATTTTTACCAATTTACATTGGCTTACTGGAACACCCTTATAATTCCCTAGTATATGGTACTGAGGTACCCAGGGTATTGGGGTTCCAGGAGATCCCTATGGGCTGCAGCATTTCTTTTGCCAACCATAGGGAGCTCTGACAATTCTTACACAGGCCTGCCACTGCAGCCTGAGTGAAATAACGTCCACGTTATTTCACAGCCATTTTACACTGCACTTAAGTAACTTATAAGTCACCTATATGTCTAACCTTTACCTGGTAAAGGTTAGGTGCAAAGTTACTTAGTGTGAGGGCACCCTGGCACTAGCCAAGGTGCCCCCACATTGTTCAGAGCCAATTCACTGAACTTTGTGAGTGCGGGGACACCATTACACGCGTGCACTACATATAGGTCACTACCTATATGTAGCTTCACCATGGTAACTCCGAATATGGCCATGTAACATGTCTATGATCATGGAATTGCCCCCTCTATGCCATCCTGGCATTGTTGGTACAATTCCATGATCCCAGTGGTCTGTAGCACAGACCCTGGTACTGCCAGACTGCCCTTCCTGGGGTTTCACTGCAGCTGCTGCTGCTGCCAACCCCTCAGACAGGCAGCTGCCCTCCTGGGGTCCAGCCAGGCCTGGCCCAGGATGGCAGAACAAAGAACTTCCTCTGAGAGAGGGTGTGACACCCTCTCCATTTGGAAAATGGTGTGAAGGCAGGGGAGGAGTAGCCTCCCCCAGCCTCTGGAAATGCTTTGTTGGGCACAGATGTGCCCAATTCTGCATAAGCCAGTCTACACCGGTTCAGGGACCCCTTAGCCCCTGCTCTGGCGCGAAACTGGACAAAGGAAAGGGGAGTGACCACTCCCCTGACCTGCACCTCCCCTGGGAGGTGTCCAGAGCTCCTCCAGTGTGCTCCAGACCTCTGCCATCTTGGAAACAGAGGTGCTGCTGGCACACTGGACTGCTCTGAGTGGCCAGTGCCACCAGGTGACGTCAGAGACTCCTGCTGATAGGCTCCTTCAGGTGTTAGTAGCCTTTCCTCTCTCCTAGGTAGCCAAACCCTCTTTTCTGGCTATTTAGGGTCTCTGTCTCTGGGGAAACTTTAGATAACGAATGCATGAGCTCAGCCGAGTTCCTCTGCATCTCCCTCTTCACCTTCTGATAAGGAATCGACCGCTGACCGCGCTGGAAGCCTGCAAACCTGCAACATAGTAGCAAAGACGACTACTGCAACTCTGTAACGCTGATCCTGCCGCCTTCTCGACTGTTTTCCTGCTTGTGCATGCTGTGGGGGTAGCCTGCCTCCTCTCTGCACCAGAAGCTCCGAAGAAATCTCCCGTGGGTCGACGGAATCTTCCCCCTGCAACCGCAGGCACCAAAAAGCTGCATCACCGGTCCCTTGGGTCTCCTCTCAGCACGACGAGCGAGGTCCCTCGAATCCAGCGACGCTGTCCAAGTGACCCCCACAGTCCAGTGACTCTTCAGCCCAAGTTTGGTGGAGGTAAGTCCTTGCCTCACCTCGCTGGGCTGCATTGCTGGGAACCGCGACTTTGCAGCTACTCCGGCCCCTGTGCACTTCCGGCGGAAATCCTTCGTGCACAGCCAAGCCTGGGTCCACGGCACTCTAACCTGCATTGCACGACTTTCTAAGTTGGTCTCCGGCGACGTGGGACTCCTTTGTGCAACTTCGGCGAGCACCGTTTCACGCACCCTTGTAGTGCCTGTTTCTGGCACTTCTCCGGGTGCTACCTGCTTCAGTGAGGGCTCTTTGTCTTGCTCGACGTCCCCTCTCTCTGCAGGTCCAATTTGCGACCTCCTGGTCCCTCCTGGGCCCCAGCAGTGTCCAAAAACGCCAAATGCATGATTTGCGTGTAGCAAGGCTTGTTGGCGTCCTTCCGGCGGGAAAACACTTCTGCACGACTCTCCAAGGCGAGAGGGATCCGTCCACCAAAGGGAAAGTCTCTAGCCCTTTTCGTTCCTGCAGAAACTTCAGCTTCTTCTGTCCAGTCGAAGCTTCTTTGCACCCGCAGCTGGCATTTCCTGGGCATCTGCCCATCTCCGACTTGCTTGTGACTTTTGGACTTGGTCCCCTTGTTCCACAGGTACCCAAGATTGGAAATCCACAGTTGTTGCATTGCTGGTTTGTGTCTTTCCTGCATTATTCCTCTAACACGACTCTTTTGTCCTTAGGGGAACTTTAGTGCACTTTGCACTCACTTTTCAGGGTCTTGGGGAGGGTTATTTTTCTAACTCTCACTATTTTCTAATAGTCCCAGCGACCCTCTACAAGGTCACATAGGTTTGGGGACCATTCGTGGTTCGCATTCCACTTTTGGAGTATATGGTTTGTGTTGCCCCTATCCCTATGTTTCCCCATTGCATCCTATTGTAACTATACATTGTTTGCACTGTTTTCTAAGACTATACTGCATATTTTTGCTATTGTGTATATATATCTTGTGTATATTTCCTATCCTCTCACTGAGGGTACACTCTAAGATACTTTGGCATATTGTCATAAAAATAAAGTACCTTTATTTTTAGTATAACTGTGTATTGTGTTTTCTTATGATATTGTGCATATGACACTAAGTGGTACTGTGGTAGCTTCACACGTCTCCTAGTTCAGCCTAAGCTGCTCTGCTAAGCTACCATTATCTATCAGCCTAAGCTGCTAGACACCCTATACACTAATAAGGGATAACTGGGCCTGGTGCAAGGTGCAAGTACCCCTTGGTACTCACTACAAGCCAGTCCAGCCTCCTACAGGTAGCCTCTTTCTAGACTTGTTACCCCCACTTTTGGCCTGTTTGTGAGTATATGTCAGGGTGTTTTTACTGTCTCCCTGGGATCCTGCTAGCCAGAGCCCAGTGCTCATAGTGAAAACCCTATGTTCTCAGTGTGTTTGATATGTGTCACTGGGATCCTGCTAGCCAGGGCCCCAGTGCTCATATGTTTGTGCCCTGTATGTGTTCCCTGTGTGGTGCCTAACTGTATCACTGAGGCTCTGCTATCCAGAACCTCAGTGTTTATGATCTCTCTGCTTTCTAAAATTGTCACTGCAGGCTAGTGACTAATTTTACCAATTCTCATTGGCACACCGGAACACCCATATTATTCCCTTGTATATGGTGCCTAGGTACCCAGGTGTAGGAGGCTGGCCTGGCTTGTAGTGGGTACCAAAGGTACTTACACCTTGTGCCAGGTCCAGTTATCCCTTATTAGTAAAATAGAGGTGTATCTAGCAGCTTAGGCTGATAGAAGGTAGCTATGGCAAAGCAGCTTAGGCTGAACTAGGAGACATGCAAAGCTCCTACTATACCACTTATATCATATAGCACAATATCATAAGAAAACACAATACTCAGAGTTACTAAAAATAAAGGTACTTTATTTTAGTGACAATATGCCAAAAGTATCTCAGAGGATACCCTCACTTAGGAGGTAAGTAATATACACAAATTATATGTACACAAACCAAAAATAGGTAGGTAAGAGTCAGAAAATTAATGCAAACAGTGTAGAATTACAAAAGGTTGCAATAGGCAAACATAGGTCTAGGGGCAACACAAACCATATACTCTAAAAGTGGAATGCGAATGACAAATGGACCCCAGACCTATGGGAGCTTGTAGAGGGTCGCTGGGACTGTAAGGAAACAGCCAGGGTGTCCAAGATACCCCACACCAAGACCCTGAAAAGTAGGAGTAAAGTACACCTACTACCCCAAAAGAGCACAATAGTTGTGATAGGGGGATTCTGCAAGAACCACAAACACCAGCAGTGCACTGAAAACGGATTCCTGGACCTGCAAAGCAAGGGGACCAAGTCCAATAGTCGCGACAGTGTCCGGGGGGGCAGGAGGCCAGAAAAACCTGGATGAAGGTGCAAGGAAGCTGCTTCCGGATGGAAGAAGCTTGGAGTTCTGCAAGAAAGAAGAGGACTAGGAACTTCTCCTTTGGATGGAAGATGTCCCACGTCGCGATGAAGCTTGCAGAGGTGTTCACACGCAGAAACACCATAAACAAGCCTTGCTAGTTGCAAGGGTTGCAGTAGAGGTTTTTGGGTGCTGCTGAGGACCAGGAAAGAGCAGGATGTCACCCCTTGGAGGAGGAGACAGAGGGGGCGCTCAGCAACGGGGAGAGCTCTCACAGAAGCAGGCAGCACCCACAGAAGTACCTGAACAGGCACTTGGAAGGTTTGTGAACCGGAGTCCATGCAGAGTTACAAAAGAGGGTCCCACATTGTCGGAGGCCAACTCAGCGGGTTGAGCACTGCAGGACGGAATGCTGGAGACCCAGGCTAGGCTGTGCATGAAGGAAATCCGGGAAGAGTGCACAGAAGCCAGAGCAACTGCAAATCACGCAGTACACAGCTTTGCAGTCTAGCGTGGGGAGGCAAGGACTTACCTCCACCAAACTTGGACTGAAGAGTCACTGGACTGTGGGAGTCACTTGGAAAGAGTTCCTGTGTTCCAGGGACGACGCTCGTCAGGATGAGAGGGGACCCAGAGGACCGATGATGCAGTCTTTTGGTGTCTGCGTTAGCAGGAGGAAGATTCTGTCGACCCACGGGAGATTTCTTCTGTGCTTCTGGTGCAGGGTGAACGCAGGCGACCCCCAGAGCATGCACCACCAGAAACAGTTGAGAAAGCCGGCAGTATGAGGCGCTACAATGTTGCTGGTAGTCGTCTTCCTACTTTGTTGCGGTTTTGCAGGCGTCCTGGAGCAGTCAGCGGTCAATCCTTGGTAGAAGTCGAAGAAGGAGATGCAGAGGAACTCTAGTGAGCTCTTGCATTCGTTATCTGAAGAATTCCCCAAAGCAGAGACCCTAAATAGCCAGAAAAGGAGGTTTGCTACTAAGAAAGGAGGATTGGCTACCAAGAAAGGTAAGATGGCAAAAGAAATGCTGCAGCCCATAGGGAACTCCTGGAACCCCAATACCCTGGGTACATAAGTACCATATACAAGGGAATTATATGGGTGTACCAGTGTGCCAATGAGAATTGGTAAATTTAGTCACTAACCTGCAGTGACAAATTTGGAAAGCAGAGAGAGCATAAACACTGAGGTTCTGGTTAGCAGAGCCTCAGTGATACAGTTAGGCGCCACACAGGGAACACATACAGGGCACATAGTATGAGCACTGGGGTACTGCCTGGCAGGATCCCAGTGACACAAGGACTAAAACAACATACATACAGTGAAATATGGGGGTAACATGCCAGGCAAGATGGTACTTTCCTGCACAACCCCCCCCCAAACAAAGGACAATAAGACTAGCCATGACTTGATGAGTCTTCATTGTCTACGTGGACATATCTGGAGAGTCCATCTGCAATGGAGTGGGTAATCCCAGGTCTATGTTCCTCTGTATAGTCCATTCCCTGTAGAGATATGGACCACCTCAACAATTTAGGGTTTTCACCTTTCATTTGTTTTAGCCAAAGTAGAGGTTTGTGGTCTGTCTGAACAATAAAGTGAGTGCCAAACAGGTATGGCCTCAACTTTTTCGGTGCCCAGACCACAGCAAAGGCCTCCCTCTCTATGGCAGACCAACGCTTTTCTCTAGGGGTCAACCTTCTGCTGATAAAAGAAACTGGTTAATCCTGGCCCTCAGAATTCAGTTGTGATAAGACTGCCCCTACCCAAATTCAGATGCATCATTTTGAACAGTGAATTTCTTGGAGTAACATGGGCTTTTTAGGACAGATGTAGAGCACATGGCCTGTTTGAGCTCCTCAAAAGCTTTCTGACAGTTAGCTGTCCATAACACCTTCTTAGGCATTTTCTTACTTGTGAAATCATTAAGAGGGGCTGCTATGGAGCCATAATTTTTAATGAGTCTCCTGTAATACCCTGTGAGGCCTAAAAAGGCTCTCACCTGGGTCTGAGTATTAGGGGGAACCCAATCCATGATTGTGAGAAAGTAGCCTCTTTCTAGCCTTGTTACCCCCACTTTTGGCCTGTTTGTGAGTGTATGTCAGGGTGTTTTCACTGTCTCACTGGGATCCTGCTAGCCAGGGCCCAGTGCTCATAGTGAAAACCCTATGTTTTCAGTATGTTTATTATGTGTCACTGGGACCCTGCTAGTCAGGACCACAGTGCTCATAAGTTTGTGGCCTATAGGTATGTGTTCCCTGTGTGATGCCTAACTGTCTCACTGAGGCTCTGCTAACCAGAACCTCAGTGGTTATTCTCTCTCTTGACAAATTGTCACTAACAGGCTAGTGACCAATTTTACCAATTTACATTGGCATACTGGAACACCCTTATAATTCCCTAGTATATGGTACTGAGGTACCCAGTGTATTGGGGTTCCAGGAGATCCCTATGGGCTGCAGCATTTCTTTTGCCACCCATAAGGAGCTCTGACAATTCTTACACAGGCCTGCCACTGCAGCCTGAGTGAAATAACGTCCACGTTATTTCACAGCCATTTTACACTGCACTTAAGTAACTTATAAGTCACCTATATGTCTAACCTTTACCTGGTAAAGGTTAGGTGCAAATTTACTTAGTGTGAGGGCACCTTGGCACTAGCCAAGGTGCCCCCACATTGTTCAGGGCCAATTCCCCGGACTTTGTGAGTGCGGGGACACCATTACACGCGTGCACTACATATAGGTCACTACCTATATGTAGCTTCACAATGGTAACTCCGAATATGGCCATGTAACATGTCTATGATCATGGAATTGCCCCCTGTATGCCATCCTGGCATAGTTGGCACAATCCCATGATCCCAGTGGTCTGTAGCAGAGACCCTGGTACTGCCAAACTGCCTTTCCCGGGGTTTCACTGCAGCTGCTGCTGCTGCCAACCCCTCAGACAGGCTTCTGCCCTCCTGGGGTCCAGCCAGGCCTGGCCCAGGATGGCAGAACAAAGGACTTGCTCTGAGAGAGGGTGTTACACCCTCTCCCTTTGGAAAATGGTGTGAAGGCAGGGGAGGAGTAGCCTCCCCCAGCCTCTGGAAATGCTTTCATGGGCACACATGGTGCCCATTTCTGCATAAGCCAGTCTACACCGGTTCAGGGACCCCTTAGCCCTGCTCTGGCGTGAAACTGGACAAAGGAAAGGGGAGTGACCAGTTCCCTGACCTGTACCTCCCCTGGGAGGTGCCCAGAGCTCCTCCAGTGTGCTCCAGACCTCTGCCATCTTGGAAACAGAGGTGCTGCTGGCACACTGGACTGCTCTGAGTGGCCAGTGCCATCAGGTGACGTCAGAGACTCCTTCTGATAGGCTCCTTCAGGTGTTGCTAGCCTATCTTCTCTCCTAAGTAGCCAAACCCTCTTTTCTGGCTATTTAGGGTCTCTGCTTTTGGGATTTCCTTAGATAACGAATGCAAGAGCTCATCCGAGTTCCTCTGCATCTCTCTCTTCACCTTCTGCCAAGGAATCGACTGCTGACCGCGCTGGAAGCCTGCAAAACTGCAACCAAGTAGCGAAGACGACTACTGCAACTCTGTAACGCTGATCCTGCCGCCTTCTCGACTGCTTTCCTGGTGGTGCATGCTGTGGGGTTAGTCTGCCTCCTCTCTGCACTAGAAGCTCCGAAGAAATCTCCTGTGGGTCAACGGAATCGTCCCCCTGCAACCGCAGGCACCAAAGAACTGCATCACCAGTACTCTGGGTCTCCTCGCAGCACGACGAGCGAGGTCCCTTGAATCCAGCAACTCTGTCCAAATGACTCCCACAGTCCAGTGACTCTTCAGTCCAAGTTTGGTGGAGGTAAGTCCTTGCCTCCCCACGCCAGACTGCATTGCTGGGAAACGCGACTTTTGCAGCTACTCCGGCCTCCGTGCACTTCCGGTGGAAATCCTTTGTGCACAGTCCAGCCTGGGTCCATGGCACTCTAACCTGCATTGCACGACCTCCTAAGTTGTCCTCCGGCGACGTGGGACTCCTTTGTGCGAATTCGGGTGAGCACCATTTCTCTCCACTTCGTAGTGCCTGTTCCGGCACTTCTGCGGGTGCTGCCTGCTTCTGAGAGGGCTCCTTGTCTTGCTCGACGCCTCCTGTGTCCCCCGACGCAATTGGCGACATCCTGGTCCCTCCTGGGCCACAGCAGCATCCAAAAACCCTAACCGCACGATTTGCAGCTAGCAAGGCTTGTTGGCGGTCATTCTTCAGGAAAACACTTCTGCACGACTCTCCACGGCGTGGGGGATCTGTCCTCCAAAGGGGAAGTTCCTAGCACTTGTCGTTCTTGCAGAATCTTCAGCTTCTACTGTCCAGTAGCAGCTTCTTTGCACCCACAGCTGGCATTTCCTGGGCATCTGCCCATCTCCGACTTGCTTGTGACTTTTGGATTTGGTCCCCTTGTTCCACAGGTACCCTCGACTGGAAATCCATTGTTGTTGCATTGCTGATTTGTGTCTTTCCTGCAGAATTCCCCTATCACGACTTCTATGTCCTTTGGGGAACTTTAGTGCACTTTGCACTCACTTTTCAGGGTCTTGGGGTGGGCTATTTTTCTAACCCTAACTGTTTTCTTACAGTCCCAGCGACCCTCTACAAGGTCACATAGGTTTGGGGTCCATTCATGGTTCGCATTCCACTTTTGGAGTATATGGTTTGTGTTGCCCCGATTCCTATGTGTCTCCATTGCATCCTATTGTAACTATACATTGTTTGCACTGTTTTCTAATACTATTACTGCATATTTTGGTATTGTGTACATATATCTTGTGTATATTTGCTATCCTCATACTGAGGGTACTCACTGAGATACTTTTGGCATATTGTCATAAAAATAAAGTACCTTTATTTTGAGTATATCTGTGTATTGTGTTTTCTTATGATATTGTGCATATGGCACTAGTGATACTGTAGGAGCTTCACTCGTCTCCTAGTTCAGCCTAAGCTGCTCTGCTAAGCTACCATTATCTATCAGCCTATGCTGCTAGACACCCTATACACTAATAAGGGATAACTGGGCCTGGTGCAAGGTGTAAGTACCCTTTGGTACTCACTACAAGCCAGTCCAGCCTCCTACAATGATTGTCTGGACTTTCCCCTGTAGGGGTGCAATCTGTTCTCCACCTACCAGGTGGCCCAGATAAACCACTTTCCCCTGCCCTATCTGGCACTTTGAGGCCTTGATAGTGAGGCCTGCCTTTTGCAGGGCCTCCAAAACTTTCCGAAGGTGGACCAGGTGCTCATCCCAGGTTGAGCTAAAGACAGCAATATCATCAAGATATGCTGCACTGAAAGCTTCCAACCCTTGCAGGACTGTGTTCACCAACCTCTGAAAAGTGACAGGTGCATTTTTCAAACCAAAGGGCATTACTGTAAATTGGTAGTGTCCTCCTATAGTAGAAAATGCAGTCTTTGGTTTAGCATCTTCTGCCAATCTGATCTGCCAATACCCTGCAGTCAGATCAATAGTGCTAAGATACTTGGCAGAAGCCAGTTTATCAATGAGCTCATCTGCCCTGGGTATAGGGTGAGCATCAGTTTTTGTTACCTGATTGAGACCTCTGTAGTCTCACAAAACCTCATCTCCCTCTTTCCATCTTTGGTGTGAGGTTTTGGTACAAGCACAAAACGGCTAGCCCAGGGGCTTTCAGAAGGTTCAATCACTCCCAGATCCAACATTTTCTGCAACTCTTGCTTAATGCAGTCTCTGACATGGTCAGGTTGCCTATACATTTTACTTTTGACAGGCAGGCTGTCTCCAGTGTCAATTGTATGTTCACACCAGGATGTTGTACCTGGTACAATTGAAAAGAGGTCTGAAAATTGTCCTAGGAGACTGATGCAGTTGTCTTTCTGTTCTGCAGTAAGACAATCTGCAAAAACTACTCCCTCCACTAAGGCATCTGCTTCAGTGGTGGAGAAGAGATCAGGGAGAGGGTCACACTCTTCTTCCTGTCCCTCATCTGTTACCATGAGCAGGGTAAGATCAGCCATGTCATAGTAGGGTTTCAGGCGGTTGACATGAATCTCCCTAAGGGGACTCCTGGCAGTGCCCAGGTCTACCAAATAGGTAACCTCACCTTTTTTCTCAACACTTAGATGGGGTCCACTCCATTTATCTTGGAGTGCTCTTGGTGTCACAGGCTCCAATACCCATGTAGTGTGGTTAGTTTTACGTATCCTTTGCGCATTAGCTTTCAGGCTTTAGGCCTTTGTGTACTTTGCCCTTGATATATTTTATTCATTTGCTTGCAGCTTAGAGCCTCTGTGCACTTTGCTCTAAATACTTTTTATTAGGCTTTGTACTGTTATTTTTCAAATAGCCAGTTCTACGGTCTTGTTTTATATTCATATCACACTGTTTAGCCTACTTCAGCACTGGAGTTCTCCATAACACATTCCTGTTCACTCTGTGCTTCAGTCAAGGATACAGTCTGGTACATTGCCGATAGACGTGGTAGGAGTTTAGTCTTTGGCATTTCTGCGTAGGGACATTTTGTGATCACGCTGACATGTTAGTTATAAAAACACTTCCTTGTCCCAATACACGCAAGAGGGAGATTCCGACCAGGGAACCACAACTAGACGCTGACTGCCTCGTTGCAGATGCTGAACCAAGATCACAGGCCTTTGCTCAGGTATGAGGGCTGATGTCTCCCCAGTGATTCAGAAAGGCAAGTTAGAAGATTAACATGCTGTGCTCGAAATAGAACAAGCAGAGGGACACGATGATAACTTTGTTCTTATGTTTTACTCTCCTGGTTACTATTTCAATCCTACTGTGCTGTGTGGTTCTGGTTATTGCGGCTCACGCCTTATTATCTAAAATGCAGTCGTTTTATTAAAACATTATATAAAACTTATACTGCCTTTGTCATTTGTATATGAGATCATACTGTAAATGAGAGAGTTGGTTTGGATCTGAGTGACCATGACTTCCCTGAGAAGTTCCAAAGATGTCATGCGCTCGGCTGCCAAATCATCTCTTCCCCGTGGGAGAAATGAGGCACTGCTAGTTAGCCGGAGCAGAAACCGGATTTAGGGTGACAGAGTTCCTTACACGTGGGTCAGACTCAGTCCCCCACAAAGTTATCGATCCTGCTGCCTAGAAATCCAGTAGTCTCATTTAGGATAATGAGAGCCCATGCAACATGGCGCCGCCAACGATTGGTCTGGCTCTAATTTTTAGGTCCGGCTGACTCTCTCGGTCTCGTATATATATTCACTCCTTGGTTCCGTAAGCGGAGACGTCCGTGGGACTGAGGATTTCCGCCACCACGGGATAGGAATCCTATTACTTAGTGGTTGGTTGTTCAAGCTTGAACTTTGAAAGGAAAAACCCCAATATTGGTGTGCCTTCTCTGACCTGGTGCTGTTTTTACAAATGGCAAATCCTAATGTAGTGAATATAGCGCCTAATATGCGACACCTGCTCACAGGACATCTGATAGCACATGGACTGATGGTCCAGGGGGGTCCGGTCACTTTTGTGGTGGACGCCCATGCAGCCTATAGGACAGAACTTTTTTATTATTGGGTCGTATTTCCAGCTGTTGATGGGGGTACAAACACTTTTCACGAATACAATGTTGCGAATGCCCCTGGACATGTATTAGGGCTTATGCATATTTAGAGATACCTTTATCTTATCAAGAACACCATAATTGGCTTGATGGCGCCCTCCCACACACAGTAGCACAAGTAAGGTTAGGTCCACTGAGTAATGATGGTCCGACCTGGCCTTTATTGGCTACTTACACACCATATCCTGGGGTTGCTAATTTGGCAGTGGCTGACGTGCGTCATTTATATATAGACTTAGCAACTACATACAGAAGACTGGTTCAGTTTGTAATGCAGGCATTAAATACTAATGCAGCGCGTGCTGCTCCGACGCACCCACAAGCAGTGGTTCCGGGTATAAATCCGGCCACTGTACACTCAGTTATGGGTAAAATACTTGCTAAATGTGAGGAAACTCCATTTTGGCTGGCGCAAAAAATTAATACGGTGGAAGCAATATTTCCCCATACGGGACCTCAGGATAAACATAGAATTTTGACGATGTGTTTGCTGTATGGGATGGTTCCTACTGTGGATCATTGTAATACCTGGGGCACGGTGTTTGCCGTGCTCTACACTACGGCACACGGTACACCGACATTAACTAATTTACCGGAGGTACTTCAACAAATTCAAGATGAATATGGGGCTGCCCCTGCCTTAGATTTGGGCATGCAGTTGATGGGAAATTTTGCCGCGGTTTCTTTTATTATTTTGAGTAATCTCAAGGGAGAGGCAGTAGCACTAGCAGTGCGAATGCGTCTTCGGGACTTTCCGCAGATTAATCAGGAACGGGAACTCCCGAGAATAATAGCAGAAACATATTACAGTATTGGTCGCGATAGCCTAGGGGCTAGACCGCAAAAACCCCAATTACAGGGTAAAAATAATAAAGATAATGCTAAACAACAGCAACCTGAGGGTACTAAGAAGCGCTGGGAAAAGAAACAACAGCAAACACCTAAGAAAGATGGGGGACATTCTCCGCAACCGGAGACCCAGCAGAATAGGTATAATCTCAGGAATAGGGATAATTTGAAGACGCCTGATAGATATCAATATACTGATACACGCCAATCTCGTTCCTTTCAGGACTCCTCGGACAAGAGAAGTGAGAGAGGTGGGCGGTCTGAGCGCAGAACTGAGTACGTGAAACCGAGACAGGACTCACAACGCTCAACAGAGGTTTCTATTAAACAAGAAGAGAAACCTCTGCAACAAAAACAACAATTTAAAAAGAAAAAAGTGGCAGCAGCCTCAGTTAGACATGCCGCTCAAGAAGAGAGTTCTCTTGACGAACAAGACATGGGCGTTGGTACTGTTAGACAGCGCGGCAGAGGTCACAATAGTTCGCCGGAGTCTTCTAGAGCATCTGGAGGTGAAAGCAACTGATGACTTCATACAAGTCGAAATGGCGGATATGCGAGTCTCTGATCCTGATAGAGTATATAAAGTGACTCTGCGATTAGAAGGGGACATTGACCGCATTGTACACGCCATCTCTAGCACAGGCCCCCGCCCTATATAGAAGTAACGTGGGGTGGGATAGACAATCACCTTATCATGTAATTCCAATAAAGGGCGAACCTCAGCCACAGCCGCAGTATCCTATCAAATTTGAGGCAAGGGCATCGGTTAGGAAAATTCTTCCACAATTGGAGTACCAGGGTGTAATTGAACCCTGTGTCTCACCGATGAATAATCCCTTATTTCCAGTTGCTAAACCGGACCATTCATATAGGATAGTGGTGGACTACAGACATTTAAATGGACATACACGCACATATGCAATACAGAATTCACATAGCGCAGCGCTTATGAATAATATTGTGCGTAAAAAATACAAAACGACATTAGATATCTCGAATGGATTTTTCTGCCAAATATAGCGCCCGAAAGTCGGGACTATACCAGTTTCAGTTCGTTTGGCTCTCAGAAAAAGTTTTGTTGTTTGACTCAGGGGTATAAGAATAGCCCAGGACTATTTTCGGCTCGTGTTACTGAGATTCTGCACGGGTTGGACCCTGAAGAGTTATCATATGTTGATGATATATATTTGACGGATGATGAGATTCTGCCACATCTAAGGCGTGTAGCATGCATTGTTGTGGGGTTTGCTGAAATTGGCTATAAGTTTAATTTTAAGAAATCAAAGATTGCCTTCCTCAGCGTCATTTTTCTGGGATATGAATTGTCGAGTGAGGGCAAGAGCTTAGCTCCACATTTTTGGGAGAAATGTGCTCAATTGCAGCCTCCTAATACGGTTCGGAAGCTCCAGTCATTGTTGGGGTTTCTGAATTTTGCCAGAACTTACGTTCCTGATTATGCTACGCGTATTAAACCCTTATACGAGTTGATTCGCCCGAATTTTTCTAGTAGATTTTGGACGATTGAGCATACACATATTCTTAGAGATTTGCAAACTGATCTCTTAGCAGTTCAACATTTACACACACGGGACAATAAAACGCATTTAGTCATCAGGGTGATACCTGGGGCTGTTGGGTTTACATATGTCACCTTTAATGAGGGTGAGACGGTCCCGATTGCATACAAGTCATGTATACCGATGGCTCTGCGCAACCAGCGGTTGGGACTAAACAGCAGTATTCTGCTGCATGTGCGGTGGTGAGCGGCACTATGGAGGGGGAAGTGTTCTGCCCCCGACATACTTTTACACAAACCTTGGGAGATTGTACGGCACAGCTGGCTGAGGTCAAAGCTCTATTGTTAGCATTGGAACACGCGGATCCGGCGACTCTAACCTTGCTGGTCTGTGACTCCTACTACTGTGTTCAGTCTTTCAATGAATATCTACACTACTGGAGGTTGAATGGGTTCAGAGATTCTAAAGGCAACACCATTAAACACAAATTGCTGTGGGGTAAGGTTGCGGATCTGAAAGAAATGCTTCCTAAAGTCCATGTTGTACATACACTTGGGTACCAGCGCGTTGGAATACACGTTGCTGGGAATACTTTGGCTGATGAAGCCGCGAAGTCGGCAGTGGCTGTCGCCACTGTGGCCGCAGTGACTCATTCGAGTTCCAAACCAGACACAGAGATTTCAGCTGCCATAAGGGCTACGGCTCATGGCACGCCCTTTCCTAAAGGATTTCCTTCTAAATATAGTTACTGCTTGAGTAGTGCGCTAAATGCTGTTGTTAATATTCCAGGCATTGGTGTACGTGAAATGCCCAATAAAATTGAGAGACCTCGATTAATTTCTGCAGCACATGAGGGGGCGGCATCTGCACATGCTGGTGTGGCTGCCACGATTTCGCTTTTACAGGCTTGTTACTGGTGGCCTGGTCTCTATAAAGAGACAAAGCAGTATGTCCTTTGTTGTGACGTTTGTCAACAAATTAAAGCTTTGTCGGCTAGACGCCCGCAGCAGACGCCACTTCTGATTTCAAATAAACCTTTACAGTGTGTGTACTTGGATCATTGTGGTCCGCTGACACCAGATAGTGCATACAAATATATTTTGGTTGCTGTAGATTCGTGCTCCAGATTTGTGTGGGTCTGGCCACAACGCTCGGCTGACGCTCAAACTGTTATTAAAGATTTGCGCATCTTTGTCAATACATTTGCAGTTGCGGCTTTTCATTCGGACCAGGGCCCTGCTTTTGCCTCTAAGGCATTCAGGGACACCATGGCTTCGTTGGGGGTCCAACTCCAATTCTCGTCTCCATTTCATCCCGAGGGAAATTCTGTTGTGGAGCGTTTAAATTGTGATTTAAAGCAATCCTTAACGGCCAGAGTTATAGGTACGGGTCGTGGTTGGCTAGCCCACCTGTATGGAGTACAGAGAGCACTTAATAACTTGCCTAGAAGGTCACTGGGGGGTCGTACTTCATATGAGTGCCTGTTCGGAACATGAATGTATGTTCCTGATCTAGATGGTCCTGGTGTAGAGGCGGCGGATACGCCTTTTGACATAAATGATCGTGTCACTGTTTTGCAGGATTTACAACAATTCCGTGAAGATAACTCTTTTGCGAGTGCTGCCTCCTCAGGAATTAAGGATGAGCCAGTAACACCTACTGGTTGGATACCCAGGATTGGGGATCTAGTGCATGAAAAGGTTGCAGTAAAAAAGAATTTGGTCCTTATTATCGAGTACCAGTCCCTGTGTTAGGGGTTAGCGGCACGAGAACTGTAATTTTACCGCCGCTGCACGGGGCCAAAGGAAATCGATTTGTTTCCATTGATAATGTCAAGTTACAACATGTGGCCGATTCTGCACTGCAGACCAAGAGGGATACCCAGTAGTTCCGGAATCCCTCTCACTACTGGGGAAGAAGTCCCGCTGCAGGTGATTTGCACCAATGCTGTTTCCTCTCCGAGCTTGGGGAGGGTGGAAGATGATCTTGCGATTGTTCCACAGACGACTATTAATTTGGAATCTTTTGATCAAGTTGCTGTACGTTCTACTGATGTTTCTGAACATGTGGTTTACAGTGTGCCAAGGCGGGAGCCTCCATCTGCTTCTTTGTTCACAGTTGCACCTTTTGCAAGAACTGCCTCTGGCTGCTTCAACGACACTGATGATGCCGTCTCAGGATCCTCGTCCTCACTTTCTTCAATACGAGGTCCACGTAAGCTGCTGTGTTGGCTTAAAGGCACATATTTTGTTTTTCCTTGGAACTATTTGTGGCTTTTTATGGCTGTAATGACTCTTTTTTTGTGGTTAGGATTTGTGGTTACTTTTTTTCTAGTAATACATGGTAATTTTCTTCCTGAACGATCTGACATTGAGCACATGGAGACAGTGTTAAAACCACATTTTTCGTCTCATATGGTTCGAAGAGACTTGTCCAATGTAAACATTTCTGCGATACCGATTCCGGATGGGATTGTGTGGGATAAAGTCATGTTTGATATATATGGTCCCACTGAATTGATTCAGATACCGTATGTTCTCAAGTTATCAATGAATGATATTGTTATACCAGGCATTGTTTCTGATGATTGGGATGTGAAGACAGTAGATTCTATGCTGACAGAATTGCAATATTATACTGTCTATGACGATGAAGATGCTTACCTATTTAGAGATAATCATGGTGACATGTTTTGCTACAACTATTATGGACACCACTTTATTCATAAAGCGAGTAGCCCTAAGTCCATATTTGATTATGTGCAATGGGAACATTGCCCGACTCCTCCACAGGGGAGTTCAAAAACATATTATGATAAATTTGCATATTTTTCTGGGCATAATCAAAAAAGTGCTAGGTCTTACTATTTTAGAGTTACTCCGTATGCTAATAAGCAAATGTTATTAACCGATACTAAATTGCTGTATTCGAATTTGTTTGTGTCTAAACTTTCGGTTCAGGGGTATGAATATTGGTATAAGACTGTTGACTTTAAAAGTGTCTGGGGTACGAAAAATTGGCAGATGCAAGGCAAGGACACATTATTTAGAGCGTGTATTATCCCTGTGCAGATGATTTTCCTCAATGACACAGTACAACAGACTAGCTGTTTGGGCTTGGCGACAATTAGAGAGTTAAATTTGCCTAGTATACCTCTCCCTTCCAAATTGAACAATTGGCAGCAATATGTTAATGCTACATTTAATGAGTTTACACACTGGGTCCAGAATGGTACGCTTAACACTTCATTGGTACATCCGGGCGGGTGGTTATTATGGCCTGTGGACACTAATAAGTGTCATCAGCGTTTTGTCACCTCTTCAGGGGGGTTCAGGACTAGTAGGGCAGACCCTCGCTACATTTCACCAGAACATGCTGATATCATAACTACATACAACGTGGGAAAGCTTTGTCAGCAATGGTTGAAATCATCCACGCTGGATGCAGTTAAATCACATCTCACGTTACTGTCTAATGATACTGACTTACAAGATTTTTTGTCAGGACCTAGGGTACCTCGGAAGAAACGATTTTTATACGAAGTATATAATGAGATTTGGAAGCTTTCACAACAAGAGGCAGCGGCCTGGCTGAGGCAAATTGATCAGGAAAACCTGATACAGGGTTTATCTGTTGTGGATAATGGCATCCATACCCTTTCTGACCGTGTTTACACAATTGACAGCATTGTTTCCTCTGCTATAGACATTATTAAATCGGATATGTCTTCTTTATATCATGGGCAGAGTCAGACGCGGTCCATCATGCAGCTGGGTTGGACCCTTCAGACCTTGAAGGCAGGTCGTGTTCCGTGGCAGCACATTCATGCCAGAGAGATCTTTGTCTCCTTTAATTTAACTCGTCAACAACAGCTGATGGCAAAAAAGGAAGCGACGTATGTCATGTTAAATATTGAAAAATTGGAGAAACTGCCTTTCACGGTTGCTGAGATTCCGTCAGCTGAGTGGTTGATTCATAGGATATTAATTTGCCTATCTCCACTGTGCAATTTACTTCTTGTTTGAAGCACATTCCGGTGGGTAGATACGAACGGTTGGGAGAGAGTTACATACACGAGGTGTGGGAGCTTCCCTTTCTATACAGATGTATTAATGGTTTGAGGGAGGTTTTTCTTAGCGGTAGTGAATGCGAAACTTCTGTCAGCCATTCCATGGTTTGTAAACAGCTGTCCTTGCACGGGGCGTGTAACGCTTCGATTACTAACTTAGCTTGTTATCTGAAGGGAGTTCCAGTCCTGGTTATTAAAAACACTTTCCAGTTGCTTTCTAACGGCAGTTACATTGTTCTTAACAGCGAACGCTGCTGTGGCATGCGTGCCGGAATAGTTTACGTAGTCGTTGTCACCAAGGCCGTTACGTGCTGCGGGAATGTGTTGTTTCCCCCACTCAAATTAGGGAGGTAGCGGACATCTGGCCTCATATTGCTCCTTCCAAGGTAAATTTCGACAAGTTGAGTCGACTGAAGGCTTTATTGTTTCAAAAGCATGTGGCCCTTACATCTGCTAGCGAGACCTACGCACTTCAGGTGGCAAGGTCATCGGCGGAAATACAGTCCCTTTTGAATACTAACTTTCTGAGTCACTTTGGTGAACTTCTGGGACGTATATTTAATGCATCCAGCACTGCTGGGATTGCACATTTTTTCAAAGCCGTTGGTGTTGGTTTTGCTCACACCTTCTCTTCCATATTCGGTTTAATACCTTCGGCTATACACTCTATTTTCGGAAGCATTTTGGGGGGTTTCCCGATTACTTTGGCTTTATTGGCTGGAGTCTTGTTGTTGCTGCTGTTCTTCCGCAATGGCTGTCCCGCCATGACGAGATCCTATATTGCTGCTCCCGTAAGCACAACTGTGTCGTGAACGCATGATGCAGTCTTTTGGAGCAACACTCCTGGGACATTTGGAGTGTGACTGGTCGCTGTCATTCCGACCAGTTTTGGATTGTGTGCAACCCGTGTTTCGGTGCCTTTGGTGCTCGTTTGAACATGCACTGGCTTTCTGTCTCTCACTGCAGCGCCCTCCAGTGGTCGATACTGATCTGTTGATGTTCCCGATTAGGGCTCATTCCCAGATTTGTGCACTACGGTTGCGTTTGCTTCGTGAGGCGGTTTATGAGATTCCCTTCCTGGAGGAAGATGGTATTGTCTCATTTATAGGCCCTGCACGGGGTGCCGCCCTGAATGGTTTCGGGGCTTTGGAACACACCTGCTCCATGGTACTTTTTGGCATGGATCTTCCGATATTGACATATATCGAAGTGTTGGAGCTCCTGCTTTCTGTTGCTTCTGTCTGACGATTGGATTTTTTCTGTCTTCTTCTCGAAAATTGACTTTTTTTTTTTAATTTGGCTTTGTCGTCACATGCTTCCCAAATTTATGACTTTGTTGTCCTCTGACCTTGTTGAAATATATATTTTAGGTATTGTTTATATCTGGGGCATACTTTTATGTTATTGGAACCACTTGCTACCGACAAGGGGAGGGTGTAGTGTGGTTAGTTTTACGTATCCTTTGCGCATTAGCTTTCAGGCTTTAGGCCTTTGTGCAGTTTGCCCTGAATATATTTTATTCATTTGCTTGCAGCTTAGAGCCTCTGTGCACTTTGCTCTAAATACTTTTTATTAGGCTTCGTACTGTTATTTTTCAAATAGCCAGTTCTACGGTCTTGTTTTATATTCATATCACACTGTTTAGCCTACTTCAGCACTGGAGTTCTCCATAACACATTCCTGTTCACTCTGTGCTTCTGTCAAGGATACAGTCTGGTACATTGCCGATAGACGTGGTAGGAGTTTAGTCTTTGGCATTTCTGCGTAGGGACATTTTGTGATCACGCTGACATGTTAGTTATAAAAACACTTCCTTGTCCCAATACACGCAAGAGGGAGATTCCGACCAGGGAACCACAACTAGACGCTGACTGCCTCGTTGCAGATGCTGAACCAAGATCACAGGCCTTTGCTCAGGTATGAGGGCTGATGTCTCCCCAGTGATTTAGAAAGGCAAGTTAGAAGCTTAACATGCTGTGCTCGAAATAGAACAAGCAGAGGGAGAGTACAAACTATTAGACATGATGATAGCTTTGTTCTTATGTTTTACTCTCCTGGTTACTATTTCAATCCTACTGTGTTGTATGGTTCTGGTTATTGCGGCTCACGCCTTATTATCTAAAATGCAGTCTTTTTATTAAAACATTATATAAAACTTATACTGCCTTTGTCATTTGTATATGAGATCATACTGTAAATGAGAGAGTTGGTTTGGATCTGAGTGTCTACGACTTCCCTGACAAGTTCCAAAGATGTCATGCGCTCGGCTGCCCAATCATCTCTTCCCCATGGGAGAAATGAGGCACTGCTAGTTAGCCGGAGCAGAAACCGGATTTAGGGTGACAGAGTTCCTTACACGTGGGTCAGACTCAGTCCCCCACACCGTTATCGATCCTGCTGCCTAGAAAGAAATCCAGTAGTCTCATTTAGGATAATGAGAGCCCACGCGACACCCACACCTTCTTTCCTGGTTGGTACTGGATCAGAACAGCCTTCAGGTCATGCCATTGCTTTTGCAGCTCCTGGCTGGCCTGAAGGTTTTTACTGGCCTTTTTCATGTACTCAGCCGTACTGGATCTTAGGCCAAGTACATAATCCACTATGTCCTGTTTGGGAGCTTTTAAAGGTTGTTCCCAACCCTCCTTTACAAGAGTGAGTGGACCTCTTACAGGGTGCCCAAAGAGGAGTTCAAAGGGGCTGAAGCCCACTCCTTTTTGGGGTACCTCCCTGTAAGCAAAAAGGAGGCAAGGTAACAGGACATCCCATCTCCTCCTGAGTTTTTCAGGGAGTCCCATTATCATACCTTTGAGAGTTTTATTAAACCTCTCTACCAGTCCATTAGTCTGTGGGTATTAAGGAGTGGTGAACTTTTAGGTAACACCATACTCCTTCCACGTTGCTTTCAAGTATGCAGACATGAAGTTGCTACCTCTATTGGATACTACCTCTTTAGAAAAACCCACCCTGGAAAAGATTCCCAGGAGGGCCTTTGCCACTGCAGGAGCTGTAGTGGTCCTTCGAGGAATTGCTTTAGGATATCTTGTGGCATGGTCCACAACCACCAAGATAAACCTATTGCCTGAAGCAGTAGGAGGGTCAAGGGGGGCAACTATGTCAACCCCTACCCTTTCAAAGGGCACCCCAACCACTGGTAGTGGAATTAGGGGGGCCTTTGGAGTGCCACCAGTCTTGCCAATGGCTTGGCAGGTCACACAAGACTTTCAAAAATATTTGGTGTCCTCTGACATATGTGGCCAGTGAAACAAGGGAAGAAGTGTTTCACAAGTTTTGATCTGGCCCAAATGCCCAGCCAAACAAATGTCATGTTCTAGAGTTAGAAGAAACTCTCTGTACTGCAGGGGAATGACCAATCTCCTGGCTGCCCCAGGTTTTGGTTCCCTTGCCTCTGTGTACAGGAGGTTATCTTCCCAGTATACTCTATGGCTGTCACTGACATTCCCATTTTGCTGTTTGACAGCTTGCTGTCTGAGACCCTCTAATGTGAGACAGGTTTGCTGTGCCAAACTCAGCTCTTCCCTGGCAGGCCGACTCCACCCAAACGCTCAGCAGTGTCTGCTGCCAGCTCCTCTGGTGAAGGTTCTGCACACGGAGGAAATTCGTCTTCCTCAGAAGGGGAATCATCTGTAGAGGGAGGGATAGTGGGTAGAGATTTACCCTTGCTACCCCTAGCATTAGGGAGCACTTGGTCCATTGTTCCAGGATCCAAGTTACCCTGTCCTTTTTGCTTTTTGGCCTGAGCCCTGGTTAAAGCAAAAATATGCCCAGGAATGCCCAGCATTGCTGCATGAGCCTCCAACTCCACTTCTGCCCAAGCTGATGTCTCTAAATCATTCCCTAGAAGACAGTCTACAGGTAAATCTGAGGCAACCACAACTTTCTTTGGACCAGTAACCCCCCCCAGTTGAGATTCACAACAGCCATGGGGTGGCTAAGAGTGTTGTTATGAGCGTCTGTCAGTTGATACTGCTGCCCAAGTAGGTGTTGTTCAGGGTGGACCAGTTTTTCTATGACCATAGTTACACTGGCTCCTGTGTCCCTGTAGGCCTGAACCTCAACACCATTTATTAGGGGAAGTTGCTTGTACGTATCCATATTAAGGGAACAAGCAACCAACGTGGGCAAATAAATGGCACCTTCAGAGACTAAAACAGCCTCTGTGGTCTCCCTAACAAGACCAACCCCAACCCCAACTACATTGCCAATAGTGAGCCCAGCTACCCCTTGGTGAAGGTTAGGTGCCAAGTTACTTAGTGTGTGGGCACTCTGGCACTAGCCAAGGTGCCCCGACATTGTTAAGGGCAAATTCCCCGAACTTTGTGAGTGGGGGGGACACCATTACACGCGTGCACTACACATAGGTCACTACCTATGTGTAGCGTCACAATGGTAACTCCGAACATGGCCATGTAACATGTCTAAGATCATGGAATTGTCACCCCAATACCATTCTTGTATTGTGGAGAATTCCATGATCCCCCGAGTCGCTAGCACAGAACCCAGGTACTGCCAAACTGCCTTTCTGGGGTTTCCACTGCAGCTGCTGCTCCTGCCAACCCCTCAGACAGATTTCTGCCCCCCTGGGGTCTGGGCAGCCCAGGCACAGGAAGGCAGAACAAAAGATTTCCTCTGAGAGAGGGTGTTACACCCTCTCCCTTTGGAAATAGGTGTGAAGGGCTGGGCAGGAGTAGCCTCCCCCAACCTCTGGAAATGCTTTGATGGGCACAGATGATGCCCATCTCTGCATAAGCCAGTCTACACTGGTTCAGGGATCCCCCAGCCCTGCTCTGGCGTGAAACTGGACAAAGGAAAGGGGAGTGACCACTCCCCTGACCAGTACCAACCAGGGGAGGTGCCCAGAGCTCCTCCAGTGAGTCCCAGACCTCTACCATCTTGGATTCAGAGGTGTTGGGGCACAATGGACTGCTCTGAGTGGCCAGTGCCAACAGGTGATGTCAGAGACCCCTCCTGATAGGTTCTTACCTCTCTTGGTAGCCAAACCTTCTTTCTTGGTAGCCAAACCTCCTTTTCTGGCTATTTAGGGTCTCTCCTCTGGGCTATTCCTCAGATAACCAATGCAAGAGCTCACCAGAGTTCCTCTGCACATCCCTCTTCAACTTCTGCCAAAGATCGAACGCTGACTGCTCCAGGACGCCTGCAAAACTGCAACAAAGTAGCAGGACGACTACCAGCAACATTAAAGCGCCTCATCCTGCCGGCTTTCTCGACTGTTTCGTTGTGGTGCATGCTCTGAGGGCTGTCTGCTTTCACCCTGAACTGGAAGCCAAGAAGAAATCTCCAGTGGGTCGATGGAATCTTCCCCTGCCAACGCAGGCACCAAACTTCTGCATCACCGGTTCTCTGGGTCCCCTCTCATCCTGACGAGCCTGGTCCCTGGAACACAGGAGCTGGGTCCAAGTGTCTCCCACAGTCCAGTGGCCCTTCTGTCCAAATTTGGTGGAGGTAAGTCCTTGCCTCCCCATGCCAGACAGCAAACCTGTGTACTGCGTGATTTGCAGCTGCTCCGGCTTCTGTGCACTTCTCCAAGGATTCCTTTGTGCACAGCCTAGCCTGGGTCCCCAGCACTCCGTCCTGCAGTGCTCAACCCGCTGAGTTGGACTCCAACGTCGTGGGACCCTCCTTTTGTGACTCTGAGTTCACAGATCTTCTAAGGGCCTGTTCCGGTACTTCTGTGGGTGCTGCCTTCTGGCAGGGCTCTCTGAATTGCTGAGCGTCCCTTTTGTCTCCTCCTCCAAGGGGCGACATCCTGGTCCTTCCTGGTCCCCAGCAGCACCCAAAAACCTCCACCGTGACCCTTGCAGCAAGCAAGGCTTGTTTGCGGTATTTCTGCCTGGAAATACTTCTGCAACATCCAGCACGCCGTGGGACATCTTCCATCTAAAGGAAAAGTTCCTAGCCCTTTTCGTTGTTGCAGAGTCTTTGGCTTCTTCCACCTGAAGGCAGCCCTTTTGCACCTTCATCTGGGGTTTCCTGGGCTCCTGCCCTCCCTTGACACTATTGCGACTCTTGGACTTGGTCCCCTTCCTTTACAGGTCCTCAGGTCCAGGAATCTGTCTTCGGTGTTTTGCTGGTGCTTGTGGTTCTTGCAGAATCCCCTATCACGGCTATTGTGTCTTTCTGGCGTAGTAGGGTAACTTTACTCCTACTTTTCAGGGTCTTGGGGTGGGGTATTTTGGACACCCTTACTGATTTCCCCCAGTCCCAATGACCCTCTACAATCTCCCATAGGTCTGGGGTCCATTCGTGATTCGCATTCCACTCTTGGAGTATATGGTTTGTGTTGCCCCTAGACCTATGTCTACCTATTGCATCCTATTGTGATTCTACATTGTTTGCACTACTTTTCTTACTGTTACTTACCTGTTTTGGGTTTGTGTACATATAACTTGTGTATATTACTTACCTCCTAAGTGAGGGTATTCACTGAGATACTTTTGACATATTGTCACTAAAATAAAGTACCTTTATTTTTAGTAACTCTGAGTATTGTTTTCTTATGATATTGTGCTATATGATATAAGTGGTATAGTAGGAGCTTTGCATGTCTCCTAGTTCAGTTCTGGGCTGCTTTGCCATAGCTACCTTCTATCAGCCTAAACTGCTAGAAACACCTCTATTCTACTAATGAGGGATAACTGGAGCTGGCACAGGGTGTAAGTACCACAAGGTACCCACTATAAGCCAGGCAGCCTCCTATATTGGAGGTGCAGCTGTGGGATAAGTACTTGCAACTGCTTTACCACTTTGTCATTTGGTGCTTTGCATGAGAAAATCATATACCAAATAGTTCAGTATATGTACACTTAACCAAAACAGTTTACTTTTCTACTCTAAAACCTTTAACAAAGTTTCTGAAAAGTTTTGAAAACTTCTAAACGTTTTCCCAAAGTTTGAAAATGTTTTTTCTATGTGCTTTCTAAAGTTCTAAAACTTTTTCTCTCACTATTCTTAAACCCCTTAAACCTTTTTCTATCATGTCTACAGTAGAGGCTACTTCCAAGGTTGTTCAGGCAACTTATGAAAGTTTAAACTACAAGAGTTTGAGGGGTCTGTGCCTGGATAGAGGTTTGAGTATAGGTAAGAATCCAACAAAAGAGTTTCTCTTTAATCTGCTCTTACAGGATGACCAGAACCAGTCTGGCCCATCTCAGGAGAGGGTAGAAAAAGAGGAGGCTTCCCAGTCAGACTCAGATGAGTTCCCTGAAGATGCTGGGGAGGGTTCTTACAAAGTCCTGCCCTCTAGCAGGCCACCTAGTGACACTGGTAGTGTTAGAGGGTTACACATTAGTAGGACATCTTTCACTCCTAGAGGCCAGGTTACTAGGGTCCAGCCAGTTAGGGACAGGTCTCTCTCTGCAAATTCCCACATTTCCTCTGTGTCCAAATATTCCCAAGCCTCCCACCCCGAGGATAACTTAATGGAAAGGGAACTCAGAAAGCTGAGGATGGAAGAGACCAGACTGAAGCTTAAATAGCAGCAGCTGGCCTTAGACAGTGAATCCCTAGACAAAGAGAGGGAAAGACAGAGATTGGGGTTAGTTCCCCATGGTGGCAGCAGCAGTGTTATAGATAGTAATCCTGTTAGAGAGAAAGATTCTAGAAACCTGCTTAAGATAGTCCCCCCTTACAAGGAGGGGGATGATATTAATCAGTGGTTTGCTGCACTTGAGAGGGCCTGTATGGTACAGTTGGTCTCTGAAAGGCAGTGGGATGCTATCTTGTGGCTATCTTTCACTGGAAAGGTTAGGGATAGGCTCCTTACTGTCAGAGAAAGTGATGCCAATAATTAAAAAAAGTTTTGAAGGATGCACTCTTGGATGGATTTGGCTTAATCACTGAACAATACAGGATTAAGTTCAGAGACACCAGAAAAGAGTCCTCTCAAGACTGGACTGATTTTGTTGACTGTTCAGTGAAGGCCTTGGAGGGTTGGTTACATGGCAGTAAAGTTCCTGACTATGAAAGCCTGTATAATCTGATCCTGAGAGAGCATATTCTTAACAATTGTGTGTCTGATTTGTTGCACCAGTACTTGGTAGATTCAGATCTGACCTCTCCCCAAGAATTGGGAAAGAAGGCAGACAAATCGATCAGAAGAAGAGTGAACAGAAAAGTTCATACAGGCGGTGACAAGGATGGCAAGAAGAAAGATGGTGAAAAATCTCAGGATAAGCATGGGGATAAAGGTAAAACCAGGGATCCTTCTTCAAATCCTAAACACTCTTCAGGGGGTGGGGATAAATCAACTTCTTCCTCTTCTTCATAATCCACACACATTAAAAAGCCTTGGTGCTATGTGTGTAAAAATAAAGGCCATAGGCCAGGGGATAAGTCCTGCCCAGGTAAACCCCCTGAGCCTACCACCACTAATACATCAAACTCTAGTGCCCCTAGCAGTAATGGTAATAGTGGTGGGACTGCTGGCAACAGTCAAAATAAGGGTGTAGTTGGGTTCACTTATGGGTCCATCATAGAAACTGGGGTAGTCAGTCCCAAGACAGTTTCTGTCACACCCGGTGGCACTAGCCTTGCCACACTGGCTGCTTGTCCCCTTACAATGGATAAGTACAGGCAGACAGTTTCAATAAATGGTGTTGAGGTTCAGGCCTACAGGGACACAGGTGGCAGTATCACTTTGGTGACTGAAAACCTAGGGGCATATTTATACTCCGTCTGCGTAGATTGTGCGTCAACATTTTTGAAGCACAATCAGCGCAAACGTTGCCCCGTATTTAAACTTTGACGGCGAGCCCGCGGATGACAAAATTCCACCGTGTGCGTCATTTTTGGGATGCGGCAACCCACCTTGCGTTAATTATATGCAAGGTAGGCGTTCCCGTCTAAAAAATGGCTTAAAGGGCCTTGCGTCGTATTTATGCTTTCGGGCAAAAATGACGCACGGCCGTGAGGCGGAGCCCGAAAATGACGCACAGCCCGATTTGCATCAAAAATGAACGCCTCGGTCAGGGCAGGCGTTAAAATGGGGCAAACACACCTGTATTTAATCAGAACACACAGAACAAACAGCAGAGCAGCAACAGGGAGCCATGGAGGTGATACTAATCCAGCGTGCACGCAGACGCAGAGCCCAGCCGCAACAACAGCAGCTACAACAACACCAGCAGGGACCCCAAAGGCAGCGCAGAAGACAGGAGAGGATATTCCGCCCAAGAACCACCCTTCAGGGCCTCAGGGAACACAACATCATACAGAGGTACCGGTTGAACTGGCAGGCCATTCAGCAGCTGCTGCGCAACATAGAACAGCAGTTGGCCCCCACTTTGGTGACACACCGCACCATCCCAACAGAAACCAAGCTGCTTGCCGTACTTCATATGCTGGCAAGTGGCTCTTTCCAAACAACTGGTGCCCTGGTTAGTGGAATATCACAACCATCATTCTCTGCCTTTTTGCCCAAAGTACTGGATGCCATCATTCAACTGACACCCCGCCACATCTGCTTCCCTAACACACTGCAGAAGCAGCAGGAAACAAAACAGGGGTTTTACCTCATCAGTGGCTTCCCACACGTCCTTGGTGCAATCGACTGCACACATGTATGCCTTGTGCCACCTGCTGCAACTGAACACCTCTAACGCAACAGGAAGCACACACATTCCATCAACGTGCAGGCCATAGTCGATCACCAGGGATTGATCACCAACATCGTGGCTAAATATCCTGGGAGTGTACATGACTCATACATCTTCCGTCACTGCACCATCAATGAACACTTCCAGGATGGACGGTATGGCAATGGACTACTTGTTGGTAAGTACCAAAACCTACTTATATACACACTACATAGCAACCCTCTAGGACACACAACACA
The DNA here is from genome assembly GCF_031143425.1 of Pleurodeles waltl. Classification (NCBI taxonomy): domain Eukaryota; kingdom Metazoa; phylum Chordata; class Amphibia; order Caudata; family Salamandridae; genus Pleurodeles; species Pleurodeles waltl. The sequence continues at coordinate 1,219,405,598 of NC_090445.1, read as the reverse complement.
TACACCACAACAGCAACATGTGAACAGGACCACACTGAGGTCGTGACATCGCTAGCCATGTTTCTTAAGCCAAAAACAACAAGTGATGGACGGAATGCTGAACATTGTCAAACACTCACCCCCAGTCATAGATCTGGGTTTAATCCATTGTTCTTTTGCTCACCATACCACCCCAGTTTGGACCCAGCCATATGCAAATCAGTCTTGACCCTGTTCCTCATGGGAACAGTCCAGACCAAACTGCCAAGCCAGGTCCTCACCGGACCGGAAACAAGCATCCTGGGACCGGTTTCAGGGTTTCACCCCTCATCAGCCAGGCTAGCTTGAATGCAGTGGCATGGGAAGCACGGGACCCACGTCTGGGCATACCCTTCCCACTTAGGGTGACAAAGCAAAAACAACAAGTGATGGACGGAATGCTGAAGATTGTCAAATACTCACCCCCAGTCATAGATCTGGGTTTAATCCATCGTTCTTTTGCTCACCATGCCACCCCAGTTTGGACACAGCCATATGCAAATCAGTCTTGACCCTGTTCCTCATGTGAACAGTCCAGACGGAACTGCCAAGCCAGGTCCTCACTGGACCGGAAACAAGCATCCTGGGACCGGTTTCAGGGTTTCACCCCTCATCAGCCAGGCTAGCTTGAATCCAGTGGCATGGGAAGCACGGGACCCACGTCTGGGTATACCCTTCCCACTTAGGGTGACAAAGCAAAAACAACAAGTGATGGACGGAATGCTAAACATTGTCAAACACTCACCCCCAGTCATAGATCTGGGTTTAATCCATCGTTCTTTTGCTCACCATGCCACCCCAGTTTGGACCCAGCCATATGCAAATCAGTTTTGACCCTGTTCCTCATGGGAACAGTCCAGACAGAACTGCCAAGCCAAGTCCTCACTGGACCGGAAACAAGCATCCTGGGACCGGTTTCAGGGTTTCACCCCTCATCAGCCAGGCTAGCTTGAATCCAGTGGCATGGGAAGCACGGGACCCACGTCTGGGCATACCCTACCCACTTAGGGTGACAAAGCAAAAACAACAAGTGATGGACGGAATGCTGAACATTGTCAAACACTCACCCCCAGTCATAGATCTGGGTTTAATCCATCATTCTTTTGCTCACCATGCCACCCCAGTTTAGAGCCAGCCATATGCAAATCAGTCTTGACCCTGTTTCTCATGGGAACAGTCCAGACCGAACTGCCAAGCCAGGTCCTCACTGGACCGGAAACAAGTATCCTGGGACCAGTTTCAGAGTTTCACCCCTCATCAGCCAGGCTAGCTTGAATCCAGTGGCATGGGAAGCACGGGACCCACGTCTGGGCATACCCTTCCCACATAGGGAGACAAAGCAAAAACAACAAGTGATGGACGGAATGCTGAACATTGTCAAACACTCATCCCCAGTCATAGATCTGGGTTTAATCCATCGTTCTTTTGCTCACCATGCAGACCTGGCCTAGCAGTTCGGGCTGGACTGTTCCCATGGGGAACAGGGTCAAGACTGATTTGCATATGGCTGGGTCCAAACTGGAACTGGAAGATCTGTGACTGGGGGTGAATGTTTGACAATGTTCAGCATTCCGTCCATCACTTGTTGTTTTTGCATTTGTCGCCCTAAGTGGGAAGGGTATGCCCAGACGTGGGTCCCGTGCTTCCCATGCCACTGGATTCAAGCTAGCCTGGCTGATGAGGGGTGAAACCCCAAAACCAGTCCCAGGATGCTTGTTTCCAGTCCAGGGAAGACCTGGCCTAGCAGTTCAGGCTGGACTGTTCCCATGGGGAACAGGGTCAAGACTGATTTGCATATGGCTGGGTCCAAACTGGAATGGCATGGGCAGCAAAAAAACGATGGATTAAACCCAGATCTGTGACTGGGGGTGAATGTTTGACAATGTTCAGCATTCCGTCCATCACTTGTTGTTTTTGCATTTGTCGCCCTAAGTGGGAAGGGTATGCCCAGACGTGGGTCCCGTGCTTCCCATGCCACTGGATTCAAGCTAGCCTGGCTGATGAGGGGTGAAACCCCGAAACCGGTCCCAGGATGCTTGTTTCCAGTCCAGGGAAGACCTGGCCAAGCAGTTCGGGCTGGACTGTTCCCATGGGGAACAGGGTCAAGACTGATTTGCATATGGCTGGGTCCAAACTGGAATGGCATGGGCAGCAAAAAAACGATGGATTAAACCCAGATCTGTGACTGGGGGTGAATGTTTGACAATGTTCAGCATTCCGTCCATCACTTGTTGTTTTTGCATTTGTCGCCCTAAGTGGGAAGGGTATGCCCAGACGTGGGTCCCGTGCTTCCCATGCCACTGGATTCAAGCTAGCCTGGCTGATGAGGGGTGAAACCCCGAAACCGGTCCCAGGATGCTTGTTTCCAGTCCAGGGAAGACCTGGCCTAGCAGTTCGGGCTGAACTGTTCCCATGGGGAACAGGGTCAAGACTGATTTGCATATGGCTGGGTCCAAACTGGAATGGCATGGGCAGCAAAAAAACGATGGATTAAACCCAGATCTGTGACTGGGGGTGAATGTTTGACAATGTTCAGCATTCCGTCCATCACTTGTTGTTTTTGCATTTGTCGTCCTAAGTGGGAAGGGTATGCCCAGACGTGGGTCCCGTGCTTCCCATGCCACTGGATTCAAGCTAGCCTGGCTGATGAGGGGTGAAACCCCGAAACCAGTCCCAGGATGCTTGTTTCCAGTCCAGGGAAGACCTGGCCTAGCAGTTCGGGCTGGACTGTTCCCATGGGGAACAGGGTCAAGACTGATTTGCATATGGCTGGGTCCAAACTGGAATGGCATGGGCAGCAAAAAAACGATGGATTAAACCCAGATCTGTGACTGGGGGTGAATGTTTGACAATGTTCAGCATTCCGTCCATCACTTGTTGTTTTTGCATTTGTCGCCCTAAGTGGGAAGGGTATGCCCAGACGTGGGTCCCGTGCTTCCCATGCCACTGGATTCAAGCTAGCCTGGCTGATGAGGGGTGAAACCCCGAAACCGGTCCCAGGATGCTTGTTTCCAGTCCAGGGAAGACCTGGCCTAGCAGTTCGGGCTGAACTGTTCCCATGGGGAACAGGGTCAAGACTGATTTGCATATGGCTGGGTCCAAACTGGAATGGCATGGGCAGCAAAAAAACGATGGATTAAACCCAGATCTGTGACTGGGGGTGAATGTTTGACAATGTTCAGCATTCCGTCCATCACTTGTTGTTTTTGCATTTGTCGCCCTAAGTGGGAAGGGTATGCCCAGACGTGGGTCCCGTGTTTCCATGCCACTGGATTCAAGCTAGCCTGGCTGATGAGGGGTGAAACCCCGAAACCGGTCCCAGGATGCTTGTTTCCAGTCCAGGGAAGACCTGGCCTAGCAGTTTGGGCTGGACTGTTCCCATGGGGAACAGGGTCAAGACTGATTTGCATATGGCTGGGTCCAAACTGGAATGGCATGGGCAGCAAAAAAACGATGGATTAAACCCAGATCTGTGACTGGGGGTGAATGTTTGACAATGTTCAGCATTCCGTCCATCACTTGTTGTTTTTGCATTTGTCGCCCTAAGTGGGAAGAGTATGCCCAGACGTGGGTCCCGTGCTTCCCATGCCACTGGATTCAAGCTAGCCTGGCTGATGAGGGGTGAAACCCCGAAACCGGTCCCAGGATGCTTGTTTCCAGTCCAGGGAAGACCTGGCCTAGCAGTTCGGGCTGGACTGTTCCCATGGGGAACAGGGTCAAGACTGATTTGCATATGGCTGGGTCCAAACTGGAATGGCATGGGCAGCAAAAAAACGATGGATTAAACCCAGATCTGTGACTGGGGGTGAATGTTTGACAATGTTCAGCATTCCGTCCATCACTTGTTGTTTTTGCATTTGTCGCCCTAAGTGGGAAGGGTATGCCCAGACGTGGGTCCCGTGCTTCCCATGCCACTGGATTCAAGCTAGCCTGGCTGATGAGGGGTGAAACCGCAAAACCGGTCCCAGGATGCTTGTTTCCAGTCCAGGGAAGACCTGGCCTAGCAGTTCGGGCTGGACTGTTCCCATGGGGAACAGGGTCAAGACTGATTTGCATATGGCTGGGTCCAAACTGGAATGGCATGGGCAGCAAAAAAACGATGGATTAAACCCAGATCTGTGACTGGGGGTGAATGTTTGACAATGTTCAGCATTCCGTCCATCACTTGTTGTTTTTGCATTTGTCGCCCTAAGTGGGAAGGGTATGCCCAGACGTGGGTCCCGTGCTTCCCATGCCACTGGATTCAAGCTAGCCTGGCTGATGAGGGGTGAAACCCCGAAACCGGTCCCAGGATGCTTGTTTCCAGTCCAGGGAAGACCTGGCCTAGCAGTTCGGGCTGGACTGTTCCCATGGGGAACAGGGTCAAGACTGATTTGCATATGGCTGGGTCCAAACTGGAATGGCATGGGCAGCAAAAAAACGATGGATTAAACCCAGATCTGTGACTGGGGGTGAATGTTTGACAATGTTCAGCATTCCGTCCATCACTTGTTGTTTTTGCATTTGTCACCCTAAGTGGGAAGGGTATGCCCAGACGTGGGTCCCGTGCTTCCCATGCCACTGGATTCAAGCTAGCCTGGCTGATGAGGGGTGAAACGCCGAAACCGGTCCCAGGATGCTTGTTTCCAGTCCAGGGAAGACCTGGCCTAGCAGTTCGGGCTGGACTGTTCCCATGGGGAACAGGGTCAAGACTGATTTGCATATGGCTGGGTCCAAACTGGAATGGCATGGGCAGCAAAAAAACGATGGATTAAACCCAGATCTGTGACTGGGGGTGAATGTTTGACAATGTTCAGCATTCCGTCCATCACTTGTTGTTTTTGCATTTGTCGCCCTAAGTGGGAAGGGTATGCCCAGACGTGGGTCCCGTGCTTCCCATGCCACTGGATTCAAGCTAGCCTGGCTGATGAGGGGTTAAACCCAGAAACCTGTCCCAGGATGCTTGTTTCCAGTCCAGGGAAGACCTGGCCTAGCAGTTCGGGCTGGACTGTTCCCATGGGGAACAGGGTCAAGACTGATTTGCATATGGCTGGGTCCAAACTGGAATGGCATGGGCGGCAAAAAAACGATGGATTAAACCCAGATCTGTGACTGGGGGTGAATGTTTGACAATGTTCAGCATTCCGTCCATCACTTGTTGTTTTTGCATTTTTCGCCCTAAGTGGGAAGGGTATGCCCAGACGTGGGTCCCGTGCTTCCCATGCCACTGGATTCAAGCTAGCCTGGCTAATGAGGGGTGAAACCCCGAAACAGGTCCCAGGATGCTTGTTTCCAGTCCAGGGAAGACCTGGCCTAGCAGTTCGGGCTGGACTGTTCCCATGGGGAACTGGGTCAAGACTGATTTGAATATGGCTGGGTCCAAACTGGAATGGCATGGGCAGCAAAAAAACGATGGATTAAACCCAGATCTGTGACTGGGGGTGAATGTTTGACAATGTTCAGCATTCCGTCCATCACTTGTTGTTTTTGCATTTGTCGCCCTAAGTGGGAAGGGTATGCCCAGACGTGGGTCCCGTGCTTCCCATGCCACTGGATTCAAGCTAGCCTGGCTGATGAGGGGTGAAACCCCGAAACCGGTCCCAGGATGCTTGTTTCCAGTCCAGGGAAGACCTGGCCTAGCAGTTCGGGCTGGACTGTTCCCATGGGGAACAGGGTCAAGACTGATTTGCATATGGCTGGGTCCAAACTGGAATGGCATGGGCAGCAAAAAAACGATGGATTAAACCCAGATCTGTGACTGGGGGTGAATGTTTGACAATGTTCAGCATTCCGTCCATCACTTGTTGTTTTTGCATTTGTCGCCCTAAGTGGGAAGGGTATGCCCAGACGTGGGTCCCGTGCTTCCCATGCCACTGGATTCAAGCTAGCCTGGCTGATGAGGGGTGAAACCGCAAAACCGGTCCCAGGATGCTTGTTTCCAGTCCAGGGAAGACCTGGCCTAGCAGTTCGGGCTGGACTGTTCCCATGGGGAACAGGGTCAAGACTGATTTGCATATGGCTGGGTCCAAACTGGAATGGCATGGGCAGCAAAAAAACGATGGATTAAACCCAGATCTGTGACTGGGGGTGAATGTTTGACAATGTTCAGCATTCCGTCCATCACTTGTTGTTTTTGCATTTGTCGCCCTAAGTGGGAAGGGTATGCCCAGACGTGGGTCCCGTGCTTCCCATGCCACTGGATTCAAGCTAGCCTTGCTGATGAGGGGAGAAACGCCGAAACAGGTCCCAGGATGCTTGTTTCCAGTCCAGAGAAGACCTGGCCTAGCAGTTCGGGCTGGACTGTTCCCATGGGGAACAGGGTCAAGACTGATTTGCATATGGCTGGGTCCAAACTGGAATGGCATGGGCAGCAAAAAAACGATGGATTAAACCCAGATCTGTGACTGGGGGTGAATGTTTGACAATGTTCAGCATTCTGTCCATCACTTGTTGTTTTTGCATTTGTCGCCCTAAGTGGGAAGGGTATGCCGAGACGTGGGTCCCGTGCTTCCCATGCCACTGGATTCAAGCTAGCCTGGCTGATGAGGGGTTAAACCCCGAAACCTGTCCCAGGATGCTTGTTTCCAGTCCAGGGAAGACCTGGCCTAGCAGTTCGGGCTGGACTGTTCCCATGGGGAACAGGGTCAAGACTGATTTGCATATGGCTGGGTCCAAACTGGAATGGCATGGGCAGCAAAAAAACGATGGATTAAACCCAGATCTGTGACTGGGGGTGAATGTTTGACAATGTTCAGCATTCCGTCCATCACTTGTTGTTTTTGCATTTGTCGCCCTAAGTGGGAAGGGTATGCCCAGACGTGGGTCCCGTGCTTCCCATGCCACTGGATTCAAGCTAGCCTGGCTAATGAGGGGTGAAACCCCGAAACCGGTCCCAGGATGCTTGTTTCCAGTCCAGGGAAGACCTGGTCTAGCAGTTCGGGCTGGACTGTTCCCATGGGGAACAGGGTCAAGACTGATTTGAATATGGCTGGGTCCAAACTGGAATGGCATGGGCAGCAAAAAAACGATGGATTAAACCCATATTTGTGACTGGGGGTGAATGTTTGACAATGTTCAGCATTCCGTCCATCACTTGTTGTTTTTGCATTTGTCGCCCTAAGTGGGAAGGGTATGCCCAGACGTGGGTCCCGTGCTTCCCATGCCACTGGATTCAAGCTAGCCTGGCTGATGAGGGGTGAAACCCCGAAACCGGTCCCAGGATGCTTGTTTCCAGTCCAGGGAAGACCTGGCCTAGCAGTTCGGGCTGGACTGTTCCCATGGGGAACAGGGTCAAGACTGATTTGCATGTGGCTGGGTCCAAACTGGAATGGCATGGGCAGCAAAAAAACGATGGATTAAACCCAGATCTGTGACTGGGGGTGAATGTTTGACAATGTTCAGCATTCCGTCCATCACTTGTTGTTTTTGCATTTGTCGCCCTAAGTGGGAAGGGTATGCCCAGACGTGGGTCCCGTGCTTCCCATGCCACTGGATTCAAGCTAGCCTGGCTGATGAGGGGTGAAACCGCAAAACCGGTCACAGGATGCTTGTTTCCAGTCCAGGGAAGACCTGGCCTAGCAGTTCGGGCTGGACTGTTCCCATGGGGAACAGGGTCAAGACTGATTTGCATATGGCTGGGTCCAAACTGGAATGGCATGGGCAGCAAAAAAACGATGGATTAAACCCAGATCTGTGACTGGGGGTGAATGTTTGACAATGTTCAGCATTCCGTCCATCACTTGTTGTTTTTGCATTTGTCGCCCTAAGTGGGAAGGGTATGCCCAGACGTGGGTCCCGTGCTTCCCATGCCACTGGATTCAAGCTAGCCTGGCTGATGAGGGGTGAAACCCCGAAACCGGTCCCAGGATGCTTGTTTCCAGTCCAGGGAAGACCTGGCCTAGCAGTTCGGGCTGGACTGTTCCCATGGGGAACAGGGTCAAGACTGATTTGCATATGGCTGGGTCCAAACTGGAATGGCATGGGCAGCAAAAAAACGATGGATTAAACCCAGATCTGTGACTGGGGGTGAATGTTTGACAATGTTCAGCATTCCGTCCATCACTTGTTGTTTTTGCATTTGTCGCCCTAAGTGGGAAGGGTATGCCCATACGTGGGTCCCGTGCTTCCCATGCCACTGGATTCAAGCTAGCCTGGCTGATGAGGGGTGAAACGCCGAAAGCGGTCCCAGGATGCTTGTTTCCAGTCCAGGGAAGACCTGGCCTAGCAGTTCGGGCTGGACTGTTCCCATGGGGAACAGGGTCAAGACTGATTTGCATATGGCTGGGTCCAAACTGGAATGGCATGGGCAGCAAAAAAACGATGGATTAAACCCAGATCTGTGACTGGGGGTGAATGTTTGACAATCTTCAGCATTCCGTCCATCACTTGTTGTTTTTGCATTTGTCGCCCTAAGTGGGAAGGGTATGCCCAGACGTGGGTCCCGTGCTTCCCATGCCACTGGATTCAAGCTAGCCTGGCTGATGAGAGGTTAAACCCCGAAACCTGTCCCAGGATGCTTGTTTCCAGTCCAGGGAAGACCTGGCCTAGCAGTTCGGGCTGGACTGTTCCCATGGGGAACAGGGTCAAGACTGATTTGCATATGGCTGGGTCCAAACTGGAATGGCATGGGCAGCAAAAAAACGATGGATTAAACCCAGATCTGTGACTGGGGGTGAATGTTTGACAATGTTCAGCATTCCGTCCATCACTTGTTGTTTTTGCATTTGTCGCCCTAAGTGGGAAGGGTATGCCCAGACGTGGGTCCCGTGCTTCCCATGCCACTGGATTCAAGCTAGCCTGGCTGATGAGGGGTTAAACCCCGAAACCTGTCCCAGGATGCTTGTTTCCAGTCCAGGGAAGACCTGGCCTAGCAGTTCGGGCTGGACTGTTCCCATGGGGAACAGGGTCAAGACTGATTTGCATATGGCTGGGTCCAAACTGGAATGGCATGGGCAGCAAAAAAACGATGGATTAAACCCAGATCTGTGACTGGGGGTGAATGTTTGACAATGTTCAGCATTCCGTCCATCACTTGTTGTTTTTGCATTTGTCGCCCTAAGTGGGAAGGGTATGCCCAGACGTGGGTCCCGTGCTTCCCATGCCACTGGATTCAAGCTAGCCTTGCTGATGAGGGGAGAAACGCCGAAACAGGTCCCAGGATGCTTGTTTCCAGTCCAGAGAAGACCTGGCCTAGCAGTTCGGGCTGGACTGTTCCCATGGGGAACAGGGTCAAGACTGATTTGCATATGGCTGGGTCCAAACTGGAATGGCATGGGCAGCAAAAAAACGATGGATTAAACCCAGATCTGTGACTGGGGGTGAATGTTTGACAATGTTCAGCATTCTGTCCATCACTTGTTGTTTTTGCATTTGTCGCCCTAAGTGGGAAGGGTATGCCGAGACGTGGGTCCCGTGCTTCCCATGCCACTGGATTCAAGCTAGCCTGGCTGATGAGGGGTTAAACCCCGAAACCTGTCCCAGGATGCTTGTTTCCAGTCCAGGGAAGACCTGGCCTAGCAGTTCGGGCTGGACTGTTCCCATGGGGAACAGGGTCAAGACTGATTTGCATATGGCTGGGTCCAAACTGGAATGGCATGGGCAGCAAAAAAACGATGGATTAAACCCAGATCTGTGACTGGGGGTGAATGTTTGACAATGTTCAGCATTCCGTCCATCACTTGTTGTTTTTGCATTTGTCGCCCTAAGTGGGAAGGGTATGCCCAGACGTGGGTCCCGTGCTTCCCATGCCACTGGATTCAAGCTAGCCTGGCTAATGAGGGGTGAAACCCCGAAACCGGTCCCAGGATGCTTGTTTCCAGTCCAGGGAAGACCTGGCCTAGCAGTTCGGGCTGGACTGTTCCCATGGGGAACAGGGTCAAGACTGATTTGAATATGGCTGGGTCCAAACTGGAATGGCATGGGCAGCAAAAAAACGATGGATTAAACCCATATTTGTGACTGGGGGTGAATGTTTGACAATGTTCAGCATTCCGTCCATCACTTGTTGTTTTTGCATTTGTCGCCCTAAGTGGGAAGGGTATGCCCAGACGTGGGTCCCGTGCTTCCCATGCCACTGGATTCAAGCTAGCCTGGCTGATGAGGGGTGAAACCCCGAAACCGGTCCCAGGATGCTTGTTTCCAGTCCAGGGAAGACCTGGCCTAGCAGTTCGGGCTGGACTGTTCCCATGGGGAACAGGGTCAAGACTGATTTGCATGTGGCTGGGTCCAAACTGGAATGGCATGGGCAGCAAAAAAACGATGGATTAAACCCAGATCTGTGACTGGGGGTGAATGTTTGACAATGTTCAGCATTCCGTCCATCACTTGTTGTTTTTGCATTTGTCGCCCTAAGTGGGAAGGGTATGCCCAGACGTGGGTCCCGTGCTTCCCATGCCACTGGATTCAAGCTAGCCTGGCTGATGAGGGGTGAAACCGCAAAACCGGTCACAGGATGCTTGTTTCCAGTCCAGGGAAGACCTGGCCTAGCAGTTCGGGCTGGACTGTTCCCATGGGGAACAGGGTCAAGACTGATTTGCATATGGCTGGGTCCAAACTGGAATGGCATGGGCAGCAAAAAAACAATGGATTAAACCCAGATCTGTGACTGGGGGTGAATGTTTGACAATGTTCAGCATTCCGTCCATCACTTGTTGTTTTTGCATTTGTCGCCCTAAGTGGGAAGGGTATGCCCAGACGTGGGTCCCGTGCTTCCCATGCCACTGGATTCAAGCTAGCCTGGCTGATGAGGGGTGAAACCCCGAAACCGGTCCCAGGATGCTTGTTTCCAGTCCAGGGAAGACCTGGCCTAGCAGTTCGGGCTGGACTGTTCCCATGGGGAACAGGGTCAAGACTGATTTGCATATGGCTGGGTCCAAACTGGAATGGCATGGGCAGCAAAAAAACGATGGATTAAACCCAGATCTGTGACTGGGGGTGAATGTTTGACAATGTTCAGCATTCCGTCCATCACTTGTTGTTTTTGCATTTGTCGCCCTAAGTGGGAAGGGTATGCCCATACGTGGGTCCCGTGCTTCCCATGCCACTGGATTCAAGCTAGCCTGGCTGATGAGGGGTGAAACGCCGAAAGCGGTCCCAGGATGCTTGTTTCCAGTCCAGGGAAGACCTGGCCTAGCAGTTCGGGCTGGACTGTTCCCATGGGGAACAGGGTCAAGACTGATTTGCATATGGCTGGGTCCAAACTGGAATGGCATGGGCAGCAAAAAAACGATGGATTAAACCCAGATCTGTGACTGGGGGTGAATGTTTGACAATGTTCAGCATTCCGTCCATCACTTGTTGTTTTTGCATTTGTCGCCCTAAGTGGGAAGGGTATGCCCAGACGTGGGTCCCGTGCTTCCCATGCCACTGGATTCAAGCTAGCCTGGCTGATGAGGGGTTAAACCCCGAAACCTGTCCCAGGATGCTTGTTTCCAGTCCAGGGAAGACCTGGCCTAGCAGTTCGGGCTGGACTGTTCCCATGGGGAACAGGGTCAAGACTGATTTGCATATGGCTGGGTCCAAACTGGAATGGCATGGGCAGCAAAAAAACGATGGATTAAACCCAGATCTGTGACTGGGGGTGAATGTTTGACAATGTTCAGCATTCCGTCCATCACTTGTTGTTTTTGCATTTGTCGCCCTAAGTGGGAAGGGTATGCCCAGACGTGGGTCCCGTGCTTCCCATGCCACTGGATTCAAGCTAGCCTGGCTGATGAGGGGTGAAACCCCGAAACCGGTCCCAGGATGCTTGTTTCCAGTCCAGGGAAGACCTGGCCTAGCAGTTCGGGCTGGACTGTTCCCATGGGGAACAGGGTCAAGACTGATTTGCATTTGGCTGGGTCCAAACTGGAATGGCATGGGCAGCAAAAAAACGATGGATTAAACCCAGATCTGTGACTGGGGGTGAATGTTTGACAATGTTCAGCATTCCGTCCATCACTTGTTGTTTTTGCATTTGTCGCCCTAAGTGGGAAGGGTATGCCCAGACGTGGGTCCCGTGCTTCCCATGCCACTGGATTCAAGCTAGCCTGGCTGATGAGGGGTGAAACCGCAAAACCGGTCCCAGGATGCTTGTTTCCAGTCCAGGGAAGACCTGGCCTAGCAGTTCGGGCTGGACTGTTCCCATGGGGAACAGGGTCAAGACTGATTTGCATATGGCTGGGTCCAAACTGGAATGGCATGGGCAGCAAAAAAACAATGGATTAAACCCAGATCTGTGACTGGGGGTGAATGTTTGACAATGTTCAGCATTCCGTCCATCACTTGTTGTTTTTGCATTTGTCGCCCTAAGTGGGAAGGGTATGCCCAGACGTGGGTCCCGTGCTTCCCATGCCACTGGATTCAAGCTAGCCTGGCTGATGAGGGGTGAAACCCCGAAACCGGTCCCAGGATGCTTGTTTCCAGTCCAGGGAAGACCTGGCCTAGCAGTTCGGGCTGGACTGTTCCCATGGGGAACAGGGTCAAGACTGATTTGCATATGGCTGGGTCCAAACTGGAATGGCATGGGCAGCAAAAAAACGATGGATTAAACCCAGATCTGTGACTGGGGGTGAATGTTTGACAATGTTCAGCATTCCGTCCATCACTTGTTGTTTTTGCATTTGTCGCCCTAAGTGGGAAGGGTATGCCCATACGTGGGTCCCGTGCTTCCCATGCCACTGGATTCAAGCTAGCCTGGCTGATGAGGGGTGAAACGCCGAAAGCGGTCCCAGGATGCTTGTTTCCAGTCCAGGGAAGACCTGGCCTAGCAGTTCGGGCTGGACTGTTCCCATGGGGAACAGGGTCAAGACTGATTTGCATATGGCTGGGTCCAAACTGGAATGGCATGGGCAGCAAAAAAACGATGGATTAAACCCAGATCTGTGACTGGGGGTGAATGTTTGACAATCTTCAGCATTCCGTCCATCACTTGTTGTTTTTGCATTTGTCGCCCTAAGTGGGAAGGGTATGCCCAGACGTGGGTCCCGTGCTTCCCATGCCACTGGATTCAAGCTAGCCTGGCTGATGAGGGGTTAAACCCCGAAACCTGTCCCAGGATGCTTGTTTCCAGTCCAGGGAAGACCTGGCCTAGCAGTTCGGGCTGGACTGTTCCCATGGGGAACAGGGTCAAGACTGATTTGCATATGGCTGGGTCCAAACTGGAATGGCATGGGCAGCAAAAAAACGATGGATTAAACCCAGATCTGTGACTGGGGGTGAATGTTTGACAATGTTCAGCATTCCGTCCATCACTTGTTGTTTTTGCATTTGTCGCCCTAAGTGGGAAGGGTATGCCCAGACGTGGGTCCCGTGCTTCCCATGCCACTGGATTCAAGCTAGCCTGGCTGATGAGGGGTGAAACCCCGAAACCGGTCCCAGGATGCTTGTTTCCAGTCCAGGGAAGACCTGGCCTAGCAGTTCGGGCTGGACTGTTCCCATGGGGAACAGGGTCAAGACTGATTTGCATTTGGCTGGGTCCAAACTGGAATGGCATGGGCAGCAAAAAAACGATGGATTAAACCCAGATCTGTGACTGGGGGTGAATGTTTGACAATGTTCAGCATTCCGTCCATCACTTGTTGTTTTTGCATTTGTCGCCCTAAGTGGGAAGGGTATGCCCAGACGTGGGTCCCATGCTTCCCATGCCACTGGATTCAAGCTAGCCTGGCTGATGAGGGGTGAAACCGCAAAACCGGTCCCAGGATGCTTGTTTCCAGTCCAGGGAAGACCTGGCCTAGCAGTTCGGGCTGGACTGTTCCCATGGGGAACAGGGTCAAGACTGATTTGCATATGGCTGGGTCCAAACTGGAATGGCATGGGCAGCAAAAAAACGATGGATTAAACCCAGATCTGTGACTGGGGGTGAATGTTTGACAATGTTCAGCATTCCGTCCATCACTTGTTGTTTTTGCATTTGTCGCCCTAAGTGGGAAGGGTATGCCCAGACGTGGGTCCCGTGCTTCCCATGCCACTGGATTCAAGCTAGCCTGGCTGATGAGGGGAGAAACGCCGAAACAGGTCCCAGGATGCTTGTTTCCAGTCCAGAGAAGACCTGGCCTAGCAGTTCGGGCTGGACTGTTCCCATCGGGAACAGGGTCAAGACTGATTTGCATATGGCTGGGTCCAAACTGGAATGGCATGGGCAGCAAAAAAACGATGGATTAAACCCAGATCTGTGACTGGGGGTGAATGTTTGACAATGTTCAGCATTCTGTCCATCACTTGTTGTTTTTGCATTTGTCGCCCTAAGTGGGAAGGGTATGCCGAGACGTGGGTCCCGTGCTTCCCATGCCACTGGATTCAAGCTAGCCTGGCTGATGAGGGGTTAAACCCCGAAACCTGTCCCAGGATGCTTGTTTCCAGTCCAGGGAAGACCTGGCCTAGCAGTTCGGGCTGGACTGTTCCCATGGGGAACAGGGTCAAGACTGATTTGCATATGGCTGGGTCCAAACTGGAATGGCATGGGCAGCAAAAAAACGATGGATTAAACCCAGATCTGTGACTGGGGGTGAATGTTTGACAATGTTCAGCATTCCGTCCATCACTTGTTGTTTTTGCATTTGTCGCCCTAAGTGGGAAGGGTATGCCCAGACGTGGGTCCCGTGCTTCCCATGCCACTGGATTCAAGCTAGCCTGGCTAATGAGGGGTGAAACCCCGAAACCGGTCCCAGGATGCTTGTTTCCAGTCCAGGGAAGACCTGGCCTAGCAGTTCGGGCTGGACTGTTCCCATGGGGAACAGGGTCAAGACTGATTTGAATATGGCTGGGTCCAAACTGGAATGGCATGGGCAGCAAAAAAACGATGGATTAAACCCAGATCTGTGACTGGGGGTGAATGTTTGACAATGTTCAGCATTCCGTCCATCACTTGTTGTTTTTGCATTTGTCGCCCTAAGTGGGAAGGGTATGCCCAGACGTGGGTCCCGTGCTTCCCATGCCACTGGATTCAAGCTAGCCTGGCTGATGAGGGGTGAAACGCCGAAACCGGTCCCAGGATGCTTGTTTCCAGTCCAGGGAAGACCTGGCCTAGCAGTTCGGGCTGGACTGTTCCCATGGGGAACAGGGTCAAGACTGATTTGCATATGGCTGGGTCCAAACTGGAATGGCATGGGCAGCAAAAAAACGATGGATTAAACCCAGATCTGTGACTGGGGGTGAATGTTTGACAATGTTCAGCATTCCGTCCATCACTTGTTGTTTTTGCATTTGTCGCCCTAAGTGGGAAGGGTATGCCCAGACGTGGGTCCCGTGCTTCCCATGCCACTGGATTCAAGCTAGCCTGGCTGATGAGGGGTGAAACCCCGAAACCGGTCCCAGGATGCTTGTTTCCAGTCCAGGGAAGACCTGGCCAAGCAGTTCGGGCTGGACTGTTCCCATGGGGAACAGGGTCAAGACTGATTTGCATATGGCTGGGTCCAAACTGGAATGGCATGGGCAGCAAAAAAACGATGGATTAAACCCAGATCTGTGACTGGGGGTGAATGTTTGACAATGTTCAGCATTCCGTCCATCACTTGTTGTTTTTGCATTTGTCGCCCTAAGTGGGAAGGGTATGCCCAGACGTGGGTCCCATGCTTCCCATGCCACTGGATTCAAGCTAGCCTGGCTGATGAGGGGTGAAACCCCGAAACCGGTCCCAGGATGCTTGTTTCCAGTCCAGGGAAGACCTGGCCTAGCAGTTCGGGCTGAACTGTTCCCATGGGGAACAGGGTCAAGACTGATTTGCATATGGCTGGGTCCAAACTGGAATGGCATGGGCAGCAAAAAAACAATGGATTAAACCCAGATCTGTGACTGGGGGTGAATGTTTGACAATGTTCAGCATTCCGTCCATCACTTGTTGTTTTTGCATTTGTCGTCCTAAGGGGAAGGGTATGCCCAGACGTGGGTCCCGTGCTTCCCATGCCACTGGATTCAAGCTAGCCTGGCTGATGAGGGGTGAAACCCCGAAACCAGTCCCAGGATGCTTGTTTCCAGTCCAGGGAAGACCTGGCCTAGCAGTTCGGGCTGGACTGTTCCCATGGGGAACAGGGTCAAGACTGATTTGCATATGGCTGGGTCCAAACTGGAATGGCATGGGCAGCAAAAAAACGATGGATTAAACCCAGATCTGTGACTGGGGGTGAATGTTTGACAATGTTCAGCATTCCGTCCATCACTTGTTGTTTTTGCATTTTTTGCATTTGTCGCCCTAAGTGGGAAGGGTATGCCCAGACGTGGGTCCCGTGTTTCCATGCCACTGGATTCAAGCTAGCCTGGCTGATGAGGGGTGAAACCCCGAAACCGGTCCCAGGATGCTTGTTTCCAGTCCAGGGAAGACCTGGCCTAGCAGTTCGGGCTGGACTGTTCCCATGGGGAACAGGGTCAAGACTGATTTGCATTTGGCTGGGTCCAAACTGGAATGGCATGGGCAGCAAAAAAACGATGGATTAAACCCAGATCTGTGACTGGGGGTGAATGTTTGACAATGTTCAGCATTCCGTCCATCACTTGTTGTTTTTGCATTTGTCGCCCTAAGTGGGAAGGGTATGCCCAGACGTGGGTCCCGTGCTTCCCATGCCACTGGATTCAACCTAGCCTGGCTGATGAGGGGTGAAACCCCGAAACCGGTCCTAGGATGCTTGTTTCCAGTCCAGGGAAGACCTGGCCTAGCAGTTTGGGCTGGACTGTTCCCATGGGGAACAGGGTCAAGACTGATTTGCATATGGCTGGGTCCAAACTGGAATGGCATGGGCAGCAAAAAAACGATGGATTAAACCCAGATCTGTGACTGGGGGTGAATGTTTGACAATGTTCAGCATTCCGTCCATCACTTGTTGTTTTTGCATTTGTCGCCCTAAGTGGGAAGAGTATGCCCAGACGTGGGTCCCGTGCTTCCCATGCCACTGGATTCAAGCTAGCCTGGCTGATGAGGGGTGAAACCCCGAAACCGGTCCCAGGATGCTTGTTTCCAGTCCAGGGAAGACCTGGCCTAGCAGTTCGGGCTGGACTGTTCCCATGGGGAACAGGGTCAAGACTGATTTGCATATGGCTGGGTCCAAACTGGAATGGCATGGGCAGCAAAAAAACGATGGATTAAACCCAGATCTGTGACTGGGGGTGAATGTTTGACAATGTTCAGCATTCCGTCCATCACTTGTTGTTTTTGCATTTGTCGCCCTAAGTGGGAAGGGTATGCCCAGACGTGGGTCCCGTGCTTCCCATGCCACTGGATTCAAGCTAGCCTGGCTGATGAGGGGTGAAACCGCAAAACCGGTCCCAGGATGCTTGTTTCCAGTCCAGGGAAGACCTGGCCTAGCAGTTCGGGCTGGACTGTTCCCATGGGGAACAGGGTCAAGACTGATTTGCATATGGCTGGGTCCAAACTGGAATGGCATGGGCAGCAAAAAAACGATGGATTAAACCCAGATCTGTGACTGGGGGTGAATGTTTGACAATGTTCAGCATTCCGTCCATCACTTGTTGTTTTTGCATTTGTCGCCCTAAGTGGGAAGGGTATGCCCAGACGTGGGTCCCGTGCTTCCCATGCCACTGGATTCAAGCTAGCCTGGCTGATGAGGGGTGAAACCCCGAAACCGGTCCCAGGATGCTTGTTTCCAGTCCAGGGAAGACCTGGCCTAGCAGTTCGGGCTGGACTGTTCCCATGGGGAACAGGGTCAAGACTGGAATGGCATGGGCAGCAAAAAAACGATGGATTAAACCCAGATCTGTGACTGGGGGTGAATGTTTGACAATGTTCAGCATTCCGTCCATCACTTGTTGTTTTTGCATTTGTCACCCTAAGTGGGAAGGGTATGCCCAGACGTGGGTCCCGTGCTTCCCATGCCACTGGATTCAAGCTAGCCTGGCTGATGAGGGGTGAAACGCCGAAACTGGTCCCAGGATGCTTGTTTCCAGTCCAGGGAAGACCTGGCCTAGCAGTTCGGGCTGGACTGTTCCCATGGGGAACAGGGTCAAGACTGATTTGCATATGGCTGGGTCCAAACTGGAATGGCATGGGCAGCAAAAAAATGATGGATTAAACCCAGATCTGTGACTGGGGGTGAATGTTTGACAATGTTCAGCATTCCGTCCATCACTTGTTGTTTTTGCATTTGTCGCCCTAAGTGGGAAGGGTATGCCCAGACGTGGGTCCCGTGCTTCCCATGCCACTGGATTCAAGCTAGCCTGGCTGATGAGGGGTTAAACCCAGAAACCTGTCCCAGGATGCTTGTTTCTAGTCCAGGGAAGACCTGGCCTAGCAGTTCGGGCTGGACTGTTCCCATGGGGAACAGGGTCAAGACTGATTTGCATATGGCTGGGTCCAAACTGGAATGGCATGGGCGGCAAAAAAACGATGGATTAAACCCAGATCTGTGACTGGGGGTGAATGTTTGACAATGTTCAGCATTCCGTCCATCACTTGTTGTTTTTGCATTTTTCGCCCTAAGTGGGAAGGGTATGCCCAGACGTGGGTCCCGTGCTTCCCATGCCACTGGATTCAAGCTAGCCTGGCTAATGAGGGGTGAAACCCCGAAACAGGTCCCAGGATGCTTGTTTCCAGTCCAGGGAAGACCTGGCCTAGCAGTTCGGGCTGGACTGTTCCCATGGGGAACTGGGTCAAGACTGATTTGAATATGGCTGGGTCCAAACTGGAATGGCATGGGCAGCAAAAAAACGATGGATTAAACCCAGATCTGTGACTGGGGGTGAATGTTTGACAATGTTCAGCATTCCGTCCATCACTTGTTGTTTTTGCATTTGTCGCCCTAAGTGGGAAGGGTATGCCCAGACGTGGGTCCCGTGCTTCCCATGCCACTGGATTCAAGCTAGCCTGGCTGATGAGGGGTGAAACCCCGAAACCGGTCCCAGGATGCTTGTTTCCAGTCCAGGGAAGACCTGGCCTAGCAGTTCGGGCTGGACTGTTCCCATGGGGAACAGGGTCAAGACTGATTTGCATATGGCTGGGTCCAAACTGGAATGGCATGGGCAGCAAAAAAACGATGGATTAAACCCAGATCTGTGACTGGGGGTGAATGTTTGACAATGTTCAGCATTCCGTCCATCACTTGTTGTTTTTGCATTTGTCGCCCTAAGTGGGAAGGGTATGCCCAGACGTGGGTCCCGTGCTTCCCATGCCACTGGATTCAAGCTAGCCTGGCTGATGAGGGGTGAAACCCCGAAACCAGTCCCAGGATGCTTGTTTCCAGTCCAGGGAAGACCTGGCCTAGCAGTTCGGGCTGGACTGTTCCCATGGGGAACAGGGTCAAGACTGATTTGCATATGGCTGGGTCCAAACTGGAATGGCATGGGCAGCAAAAAAACGATGGATTAAACCCAGATCTGTGACTGGGGGTGAATGTTTGACAATGTTCAGCATTCCGTCCATCACTTGTTGTTTTTGCATTTGTCGCCCTAAGTGGGAAGGGTATGCCCAGACGTGGGTCCCGTGCTTCCCATGCCACTGGATTCAAGCTAGCCTGGCTGATGAGGGGTGAAACCCCGAAACCGGTCCCAGGATGCTTGTTTCCAGTCCAGGGAAGACCTGGCCAAGCAGTTCGGGCTGGACTGTTCCCATGGGGAACAGGGTCAAGACTGATTTGCATATGGCTGGGTCCAAACTGGAATGGCATGGGCAGCAAAAAAACGATGGATTAAACCCAGATCTGTGACTGGGGGTGAATGTTTGACAATGTTCAGCATTCCGTCCATCACTTGTTGTTTTTGCATTTGTCGCCCTAAGTGGGAAGGGTATGCCCAGACGTGGGTCCCGTGCTTCCCATGCCACTGGATTCAAGCTAGCCTGGCTGATGAGGGGTGAAACCCCGAAACCGGTCCCAGGATGCTTGTTTCCAGTCCAGGGAAGACCTGGCCTAGCAGTTCGGGCTGAACTGTTCCCATGGGGAACAGGGTCAAGACTGATTTGCATATGGCTGGGTCCAAACTGGAATGGCATGGGCAGCAAAAAAACAATGGATTAAACCCAGATCTGTGACTGGGGGTGAATGTTTGACAATGTTCAGCATTCCGTCCATCACTTGTTGTTTTTGCATTTGTCGTCCTAAGTGGGAAGGGTATGCCCAGACGTGGGTCCCGTGCTTCCCATGCCACTGGATTCAAGCTAGCCTGGCTGATGAGGGGTGAAACCCCAAAACCAGTCCCAGGATGCTTGTTTCCAGTCCAGGGAAGACCTGGCCTAGCAGTTCGGGCTGGACTGTTCCCATGGGGAACAGGGTCAAGACTGATTTGCATATGGCTGGGTCCAAACTGGAATGGCATGGACAGCAAAAAAACGATGGATTAAACCCAGATCTGTGACTGGGGGTGAATGTTTGACAATGTTCAGCATTCCGTCCATCACTTGTTGTTTTTGCATTTGTCGCCCTAAGTGGGAAGGGTATGCCCAGACGTGGGTCCCGTGCTTCCCATGCCACTGGATTCAAGCTAGCCTGGCTGATGAGGGGTGAAACCCCGAAACCGGTCCCAGGATGCTTGTTTCCAGTCCAGGGAAGACCTGGCCTAGCAGTTCGGGCTGAACTGTTCCCATGGGGAACAGGGTCAAGACTGATTTGCATATGGCTGGGTACAAACTGGAATGGCATGGGCAGCAAAAAAACGATGGATTAAACCCAGATCTGTGACTGGGGGTGAATGTTTGACAATGTTCAGCATTCCGTCCATCACTTGTTGTTTTTGCATTTTTTGCATTTGTCGCCCTAAGTGGGAAGGGTATGCCCAGACGTGGGTCCCGTGTTTCCATGCCACTGGATTCAAGCTAGCCTGGCTGATGAGGGGTGAAACCCCGAAACCGGTCCCAGGATGCTTGTTTCCAGTCCAGGGAAGACCTGGCCTAGCAGTTCGGGCTGGACTGTTCCCATGGGGAACAGGGTCAAGACTGATTTGCATTTGGCTGGGTCCAAACTGGAATGGCATGGGCAGCAAAAAAACGATGGATTAAACCCAGATCTGTGACTGGGGGTGAATGTTTGACAATGTTCAGCATTCCGTCCATCACTTGTTGTTTTTGCATTTGTCGCCCTAAGTGGGAAGGGTATGCCCAGACGTGGGTCCCGTGCTTCCCATGCCACTGGATTCAACCTAGCCTGGCTGATGAGGGGTGAAACCCCGAAACCGGTCCTAGGATGCTTGTTTCCAGTCCAGGGAAGACCTGGCCTAGCAGTTTGGGCTGGACTGTTCCCATGGGGAACAGGGTCAAGACTGATTTGCATATGGCTGTGTCCAAACTGGAATGGCATGGGCAGCAAAAAAACGATGGATTAAACCCAGATCTGTGACTGGGGGTGAATGTTTGACAATGTTCAGCATTCCGTCCATCACTTGTTGTTTTTGCATTTGTCGCCCTAAGTGGGAAGAGTATGCCCAGACGTGGGTCCCGTGCTTCCCATGCCACTGGATTCAAGCTAGCCTGGCTGATGAGGGGTGAAACCCCGAAACCGGCCCCAGGATGCTTGTTTCCAGTCCAGGGAAGACCTGGCCTAGCAGTTCGGGCTGGACTGTTCCCATGGGGAACAGGGTCAAGACTGATTTGCATATGGCTGGGTCCAAACTGGAATGGCATGGGCAGCAAAAAAACGATGGATTAAACCCAGATCTGTGACTGGGGGTGAATGTTTGACAATGTTCAGCATTCCGTCCATCACTTGTTGTTTTTGCATTTGTCGCCCTAAGTGGGAAGGGTATGCCCAGACGTGGGTCCCGTGCTTCCCATGCCACTGGATTCAAGCTACCCTGGCTGATGAGGGGTGAAACCGCAAAACCGGTCCCAGGATGCTTGTTTCCAGTCCAGGGAAGACCTGGCCTAGCAGTTCGGGCTGGACTGTTCCCATGGGGAACAGGGTCAAGACTGATTTGCATATGGCTGGGTCCAAACTGGAATGGCATGGGCAGCAAAAAAACGATGGATTAAACCCAGATCTGTGACTGGGGGTGAATGTTTGACAATGTTCAGCATTCCGTCCATCACTTGTTGTTTTTGCATTTGTCGCCCTAAGTGGGAAGGGTATGCCCAGACGTGGGTCCCGTGCTTCCCATGCCACTGGATTCAAGCTAGCCTGGCTGATGAGGGGTGAAACCCCGAAACCGGTCCCAGGATGCTTGTTTCCAGTCCAGGGAAGACCTGGCCTAGCAGTTCGGGCTGGACTGTTCCCATGGGGAACAGGGTCAAGACTGATTTGCATATGGCTGGGTCCAAACTGGAATGGCATGGGCAGCAAAAAAACGATGGATTAAACCCAGATCTGTGACTGGGGGTGAATGTTTGACAATGTTCAGCATTCCGTCCATCACTTGTTGTTTTTGCATTTGTCACCCTAAGTGGGAAGGGTATGCCCAGACGTGGGTCCCGTGCTTCCCATGCCACTGGATTCAAGCTAGCCTGGCTGAAGAGGGGTGAAACGCCGAAACCGGTCCCAGGATGCTTGTTTCCAGTCCAGGGAAGACCTGGCCTAGCAGTTCGGGCTGGACTGTTCCCATGGGGAACAGGGTCAAGACTGATTTGCATATGGCTGGGTCCAAACTGGAATGGCGTGGGCAGCAAAAAAACGATGGATTAAACCCAGATCTGTGACTGGGGGTGAATGTTTGACAATGTTCAGCATTCCGTCCATCACTTGTTGTTTTTGCATTTGTCGCCCTAAGTGGGAAGGGTATGCCCAGACGTGGGTCCCGTGCTTCCCATGCCACTGGATTCAATCTAGCCTGGCTGATGAGGGGTTAAACCCAGAAACCTGTCCCAGGATGCTTGTTTCCAGTCCAGGGAAGACCTGGCCTAGCAGTTCGGGCTGGACTGTTCCCATGGGGAACAGGGTCAAGACTGATTTGCATATGGCTGGGTCCAAACTGGAATGGCATGGGCGGCAAAAAAACGATGGATTAAACCCAGATCTGTGACTGGGGGTGAATGTTTGACAATGTTCAGCATTCCGTCCATTACTTGTTGTTTTTGCATTTTTCGCCCTAAGTGGGAAGGGTATGCCCAGACGTGGGTCCCGTGCTTCCCATGCCACTGGATTCAAGCTAGCCTGGCTAATGAGGGGTGAAACCCCGAAACAGGTCCCAGGATGCTTGTTTCCAGTCCAGGGAAGACCTGGCCTAGCAGTTCGGGCTGGACTGTTCCCATGGGGAACTGGGTCAAGACTGATTTGAATATGGCTGGGTCCAAACTGGAATGGCATGGGCAGCAAAAAAACGATGGATTAAACCCAGATCTGTGACTGGGGGTGAATGTTTGACAATGTTCAGCATTCCGTCCATCACTTGTTGTTTTTGCATTTGTCGCCCTAAGTGGGAAGGGTATGCCCAGACGTGGGTCCCGTGCTTCCCATGCCACTGGATTCAAGCTAGCCTGGCTGATGAGGGGTGAAACCGCAAAACCGGTCCCAGGATGCTTGTTTCCAGTCCAGGGAAGACCTGGCCTAGCAGTTCGGGCTGGACTGTTCCCATGGGGAACAGGGTCAAGACTGATTTGCATATGGCTGGGTCCAAACTGGAATGGCATGGGCAGCAAAAAAACGATGGATTAAACCCAGATCTGTGACTGGGGGTGAATGTTTGACAATGTTCAGCATTCCGTCCATCACTTGTTGTTTTTGCATTTGTCGCCCTAAGTGGGAAGGGTATGCCCAGACGTGGGTCCCGTGCTTCCCATGCCACTGGATTCAAGCTAGCCTTGCTGATGAGGGGAGAAACGCCGAAACAGGTCCCAGGATGCTTGTTTCCAGTCCAGAGAAGACCTGGCCTAGCAGTTCGGGCTGGACTGTTCCCATGGGGAACAGGGTCAAGACTGATTTGCATATGGCTGGGTCCAAACTGGAATGGCATGGGCAGCAAAAAAACGATGGATTAAACCCAGATCTGTGACTGGGGGTGAATGTTTGACAATGTTCAGCATTCTGTCCATCACTTGTTGTTTTTGCATTTGTCGCCCTAAGTGGGAAGGGTATGCCGAGACGTGGGTCCCGTGCTTCCCATGCCACTGGATTCAAGCTAGCCTGGCTGATGAGGGGTTA
This sequence comes from Pleurodeles waltl, assembly GCF_031143425.1. Taxonomy (NCBI): domain Eukaryota; kingdom Metazoa; phylum Chordata; class Amphibia; order Caudata; family Salamandridae; genus Pleurodeles; species Pleurodeles waltl. Next base: position 1,219,381,617 of record NC_090445.1, on the reverse strand, counting down.
AACCCCGAAACCTGTCCCAGGATGCTTGTTTCCAGTCCAGGGAAGACCTGGCCTAGCAGTTCGGGCTGGACTGTTCCCATGGGGAACAGGGTCAAGACTGATTTGCATATGGCTGGGTCCAAACTGGAACGGCATGGGCAGCAAAAAAACGATGGATTAAACCCAGATCTGTGACTGGGGGTGAATGTTTGACAATGTTCAGCATTCCGTCCATCACTTGTTGTTTTTTGCATTTGTCGCCCTAAGTGGGAAGGGTATGCCCAGACGTGGGTCCCGTGCTTCCCATGCCACTGGATTCAAGCTAGCCTGGCTAATGAGGGGTGAAACCCCGAAACCGGTCCCAGGATGCTTGTTTCCAGTCCAGGGAAGACCTGGCCTAGCAGTTCGGGCTGGACTGTTCCCATGGGGAACAGGGTCAAGACTGATTTGAATATGGCTGGGTCCAAACTGGAATGGCATGGGCAGCAAAAAAACGATGGATTAAACCCATATTTGTGACTGGGGGTGAATGTTTGACAATGTTCAGCATTCCGTCCATCACTTGTTGTTTTTGCATTTGTCGCCCTAAGTGGGAAGGGTATGCCCAGACGTGGGTCCCGTGCTTCCCATGCCACTGGATTCAAGCTAGCCTGGCTGATGAGGGGTGAAACCCCGAAACCGGTCCCAGGATGCTTGTTTCCAGTCCAGGGAAGACCTGGCCTAGCAGTTCGGGCTGGACTGTTCCCATGGGGAACAGGGTCAAGACTGATTTGCATATGGCTGGGTCCAAACTGGAATGGCATGGGCAGCAAAAAAACGATGGATTAAACCCAGATCTGTGACTGGGGGTGAATGTTTGACAATGTTCAGCATTCCGTCCATCACTTGTTGTTTTTGCATTTGTCGCCCTAAGTGGGAAGGGTATGCCCAGACGTGGGTCCCGTGCTTCCCATGCCACTGGATTCAAGCTAGCCTGGCTGATGAGGGGTGAAACCGCAAAACCGGTCCCAGGATGCTTGTTTCCAGTCCAGGGAAGACCTGGCCTAGCAGTTCGGGCTGGACTGTTCCCATGGGGAACAGAGTCAAGACTGATTTGCATATGGCTGGGTCCAAACTGGAATGGCATGGGCAGCAAAAAAACGATGGATTAAACCCAGATCTGTGACTGGGGGTGAATGTTTGACAATGTTCAGCATTCCGTCCATCACTTGTTGTTTTTGCATTTGTCGCCCTAAGTGGGAAGGGTATGCCCAGACGTGGGTCCCGTGCTTCCCATGCCACTGGATTCAAGCTAGCCTGGCTGATGAGGGGTGAAACCGCAAAACCGGTCCCAGGATGCTTGTTTCCAGTCCAGGGAAGACCTGGCCTAGCAGTTCGGGCTGGACTGTTCCCATGGGGAACAGGGTCAAGACTGATTTGCATATGGCTGGGTCCAAACTGGAATGGCATGGGCAGCAAAAAAACGATGGATTAAACCCAGATCTGTGACTGGGGGTGAATGTTTGACAATGTTCAGCATTCCGTCCATCACTTGTTGTTTTTGCATTTGTCGCCCTAAGTGGGAAGGGTATGCCCAGACGTGGGTCCCGTGCTTCCCATGCCACTGGATTCAAGCTAGCCTGGCTGATGAGGGGTGAAACCCCGAAACCGGTCCCAGGATGCTTGTTTCCAGTCCAGGGAAGACCTGGCCTAGCAGTTCGGGCTGGACTGTTCCCATGGGGAACAGGGTCAAGACTGATTTGCATATGGCTGGGTCCAAACTGGAATGGCATGGGCAGCAAAAAAACGATGGATTAAACCCAGATGTGTGACTGGGGGTGAATGTTTGACAATGTTCAGCATTCCGTCCATCACTTGTTGTTTTTGCATTTGTCGCCCTAAGTGGGAAGGGTATGCCCAGACGTGGGTCCCGTGCTTCCCATGCCACTGGATTCAAGCTACCCTGGCTGATGAGGGGTGAAACCGCAAAACCGGTCCCAGGATGCTTGTTTCCAGTCCAGGGAAGACCTGGCCTAGCAGTTCGGGCTGGACTGTTCCCATGGGGAACAGGGTCAAGACTGATTTGCATATGGCTGGGTCCAAACTGGAATGGCATGGGCAGCAAAAAAACGATGGATTAAACCCAGATCTGTGACTGGGGGTGAATGTTTGACAATGTTCAGCATTCCGTCCATCACTTGTTGTTTTTGCATTTGTCGCCCTAAGTGGGAAGGGTATGCCCAGACGTGGGTCCCGTGCTTCCCATGCCACTGGATTCAAGCTAGCCTGGCTGATGAGGGGTGAAACCCCGAAACCGGTCCCAGGATGCTTGTTTCCAGTCCAGGGAAGACCTGGCCTAGCAGTTCGGGCTGGACTGTTCCCATGGGGAACAGGGTCAAGACTGATTTGCATATGGCTGGGTCCAAACTGGAATGGCATGGGCAGCAAAAAAACGATGGATTAAACCCAGATCTGTGACTGGGGGTGAATGTTTGACAATGTTCAGCATTCCGTCCATCACTTGTTGTTTTTGCATTTGTCACCCTAAGTGGGAAGGGTATGCCCAGACGTGGGTCCCGTGCTTCCCATGCCACTGGATTCAAGCTAGCCTGGCTGATGAGGGGTTAAACCCAGAAACCTGTCCCAGGATGCTTGTTTCCAGTCCAGGGAAGACCTGGCCTAGCAGTTCGGGCTGGACTGTTCCCATGGGGAACAGGGTCAAGACTGATTTGCATATGGCTGGGTCCAAACTGGAATGGCATGGGCGGCAAAAAAACGATGGATTAAACCCAGATCTGTGACTGGGGGTGAATGTTTGACAATGTTCAGCATTCCGTCCATCACTTGTTGTTTTTGCATTTTTCGCCCTAAGTGGGAAGGGTATGCCCAGACGTGGGTCCCGTGCTTCCCATGCCACTGGATTCAAGCTAGCCTGGCTAATGAGGGGTGAAACCCCGAAACAGGTCCCAGGATGCTTGTTTCCAGTCCAGGGAAGACCTGGCCTAGCAGTTCGGGCTGGACTGTTCCCATGGGGAACTGGGTCAAGACTGATTTGAATATGGCTGGGTCCAAACTGGAATGGCATGGGCAGCAAAAAAACGATGGATTAAACCCAGATCTGTGACTGGGGGTGAATGTTTGACAATGTTCAGCATTCCGTCCATCACTTGTTGTTTTTGCATTTGTCGCCCTAAGTGGGAAGGGTATGCCCAGACGTGGGTCCCGTGCTTCCCATGCCACTGGATTCAAGCTAGCCTGGCTGATGAGGGGTGAAACCCCGAAACCGGTCCCAGGATGCTTGTTTCCAGTCCAGGGAAGACCTGGCCTAGCAGTTCGGGCTGGACTGTTCCCATGGGGAACAGGGTCAAGACTGATTTGCATATGGCTGGGTCCAAACTGGAATGGCATGGGCAGCAAAAAAACGATGGATTAAACCCAGATCTGTGACTGGGGGTGAATGTTTGACAATGTTCAGCATTCCGTCCATCACTTGTTGTTTTTGCATTTGTCGCCCTAAGTGGGAAGGGTATGCCCAGACGTGGGTCCCGTGCTTCCCATGCCACTGGATTCAAGCTAGCCTGGCTGATGAGGGGTGAAACCCCAAAACCAGTCCCAGGATGCTTGTTTCCAGTCCAGGGAAGACCTGGCCTAGCAGTTCGGGCTGGACTGTTCCCATGGGGAACAGGGTCAAGACTGATTTGCATATGGCTGGGTCCAAACTGGAATGGCATGGACAGCAAAAAAACGATGGATTAAACCCAGATCTGTGACTGGGGGTGAATGTTTGACAATGTTCAGCATTCCGTCCATCACTTGTTGTTTTTGCATTTGTCGCCCTAAGTGGGAAGGGTATGCCCAGACGTGGGTCCCGTGCTTCCCATGCCACTGGATTCAAGCTAGCCTGGCTGATGAGGGGTGAAACCCCGAAACCGGTCCCAGGATGCTTGTTTCCAGTCCAGGGAAGACCTGGCCTAGCAGTTCGGGCTGAACTGTTCCCATGGGGAACAGGGTCAAGACTGATTTGCATATGGCTGGGTACAAACTGGAATGGCATGGGCAGCAAAAAAACGATGGATTAAACCCAGATCTGTGACTGGGGGTGAATGTTTGACAATGTTCAGCATTCCGTCCATCACTTGTTGTTTTTGCATTTTTTGCATTTGTCGCCCTAAGTGGGAAGGGTATGCCCAGACGTGGGTCCCGTGTTTCCATGCCACTGGATTCAAGCTAGCCTGGCTGATGAGGGGTGAAACCCCGAAACCGGTCCCAGGATGCTTGTTTCCAGTCCAGGGAAGACCTGGCCTAGCAGTTCGGGCTGGACTGTTCCCATGGGGAACAGGGTCAAGACTGATTTGCATTTGGCTGGGTCCAAACTGGAATGGCATGGGCAGCAAAAAAACGATGGATTAAACCCAGATCTGTGACTGGGGGTGAATGTTTGACAATGTTCAGCATTCCGTCCATCACTTGTTGTTTTTGCATTTGTCGCCCTAAGTGGGAAGGGTATGCCCAGACGTGGGTCCCGTGCTTCCCATGCCACTGGATTCAACCTAGCCTGGCTGATGAGGGGTGAAACCCCGAAACCGGTCCTAGGATGCTTGTTTCCAGTCCAGGGAAGACCTGGCCTAGCAGTTTGGGCTGGACTGTTCCCATGGGGAACAGGGTCAAGACTGATTTGCATATGGCTGTGTCCAAACTGGAATGGCATGGGCAGCAAAAAAACGATGGATTAAACCCAGATCTGTGACTGGGGGTGAATGTTTGACAATGTTCAGCATTCCGTCCATCACTTGTTGTTTTTGCATTTGTCGCCCTAAGTGGGAAGAGTATGCCCAGACGTGGGTCCCGTGCTTCCCATGCCACTGGATTCAAGCTAGCCTGGCTGATGAGGGGTGAAACCCCGAAACTGGCCCCAGGATGCTTGTTTCCAGTCCAGGGAAGACCTGGCCTAGCAGTTCGGGCTGGACTGTTCCCATGGGGAACAGGGTCAAGACTGATTTGCATATGGCTGGGTCCAAACTGGAATGGCATGGGCAGCAAAAAAACGATGGATTAAACCCAGATCTGTGACTGGGGGTGAATGTTTGACAATGTTCAGCATTCCGTCCATCACTTGTTGTTTTTGCATTTGTCGCCCTAAGTGGGAAGGGTATGCCCAGACGTGGGTCCCGTGCTTCCCATGCCACTGGATTCAAGCTACCCTGGCTGATGAGGGGTGAAACCGCAAAACCGGTCCCAGGATGCTTGTTTCCAGTCCAGGGAAGACCTGGCCTAGCAGTTCGGGCTGGACTGTTCCCATGGGGAACAGGGTCAAGACTGATTTGCATATGGCTGGGTCCAAACTGGAATGGCATGGGCAGCAAAAAAACGATGGATTAAACCCAGATCTGTGACTGGGGGTGAATGTTTGACAATGTTCAGCATTCCGTCCATCACTTGTTGTTTTTGCATTTGTCGCCCTAAGTGGGAAGGGTATGCCCAGACGTGGGTCCCGTGCTTCCCATGCCACTGGATTCAAGCTAGCCTGGCTGATGAGGGGTGAAACCCCGAAACCGGTCCCAGGATGCTTGTTTCCAGTCCAGGGAAGACCTGGCCTAGCAGTTCGGGCTGGACTGTTCCCATGGGGAACAGGGTCAAGACTGATTTGCATATGGCTGGGTCCAAACTGGAATGGCATGGGCAGCAAAAAAACGATGGATTAAACCCAGATCTGTGACTGGGGGTGAATGTTTGACAATGTTCAGCATTCCGTCCATCACTTGTTGTTTTTGCATTTGTCACCCTAAGTGGGAAGGGTATGCCCAGACGTGGGTCCCGTGCTTCCCATGCCACTGGATTCAAGCTAGCCTGGCTGATGAGGGGTGAAACGCCGAAACCGGTCCCAGGATGCTTGTTTCCAGTCCAGGGAAGACCTGGCCTAGCAGTTCGGGCTGGACTGTTCCCATGGGGAACAGGGTCAAGACTGATTTGCATATGGCTGGGTCCAAACTGGAATGGCATGGGCAGCAAAAAAACGATGGATTAAACCCAGATCTGTGACTGGGGGTGAATGTTTGACAATGTTCAGCATTCCGTCCATCACTTGTTGTTTTTGCATTTGTCGCCCTAAGTGGGAAGGGTATGCCCAGACGTGGGTCCCGTGCTTCCCATGCCACTGGATTCAAGCTAGCCTGGCTGATGAGGGGTTAAACCCAGAAACCTGTCCCAGGATGCTTGTTTCCAGTCCAGGGAAGACCTGGCCTAGCAGTTCGGGCTGGACTGTTCCCATGGGGAACAGGGTCAAGACTGATTTGCATATGGCTGGGTCCAAACTGGAATGGCATGGGCGGCAAAAAAACGATGGATTAAACCCAGATCTGTGACTGGGGGTGAATGTTTGACAATGTTCAGCATTCCGTCCATCACTTGTTGTTTTTGCATTTTTCGCCCTAAGTGGGAAGGGTATGCCCAGACGTGGGTCCCGTGCTTCCCATGCCACTGGATTCAAGGTAGCCTGGCTAATGAGGGGTGAAACCCCGAAACAGGTCCCAGGATGCTTGTTTCCAGTCCAGGGAAGACCTGGCCTAGCAGTTCGGGCTGGACTGTTCCCATGGGGAACTGGGTCAAGACTGATTTGAATATGGCTGGGTCCAAACTGGAATGGCATGGGCAGCAAAAAAACGATGGATTAAACCCAGATCTGTGACTGGGGGTGAATGTTTGACAATGTTCAGCATTCCGTCCATCACTTGTTGTTTTTGCATTTGTCGCCCTAAGTGGGAAGGGTATGCCCAGACGTGGGTCCCGTGCTTCCCATGCCACTGGATTCAAGCTAGCCTGGCTGATGAGGGGTGAAACCGCAAAACCGGTCCCAGGATGCTTGTTTCCAGTCCAGGGAAGACCTGGCCTAGCAGTTCGGGCTGGACTGTTCCCATGGGGAACAGGGTCAAGACTGATTTGCATATGGCTGGGTCCAAACTGGAATGGCATGGGCAGCAAAAAAACATGGATTAAACCCAGATCTGTGACTGGGGGTGAATGTTTGACAATGTTCAGCATTCCGTCCATCACTTGTTGTTTTTGCATTTGTCGCCCTAAGTGGGAAGGGTATGCCCAGACGTGGGTCCCGTGCTTCCCATGCCACTGGATTCAAGCTAGCCTGGCTGATGAGGGGTGAAACCGCAAAACCGGTCCCAGGATGCTTGTTTCCAGTCCAGGGAAGACCTGGCCTAGCAGTTCGGGCTGGACTGTTCCCATGGGGAACAGGGTCAAGACTGATTTGCATATGGCTGGGTCCAAACTGGAATGGCATGGGCAGCAAAAAAACGATGGATTAAACCCAGATCTGTGACTGGGGGTGAATGTTTGACAATGTTCAGCATTCCGTCCATCACTTGTTGTTTTTGCATTTGTCGCCCTAAGTGGGAAGGGTATGCCCAGACGTGGGTCCCGTGCTTCCCATGCCACTGGATTCAAGCTAGCCTTGCTGATGAGGGGAGAAACGCCGAAACAGGTCCCAGGATGCTTGTTTCCAGTCCAGAGAAGACCTGGCCTAGCAGTTCGGGCTGGACTGTTCCCATGGGGAACAGGGTCAAGACTGATTTGCATATGGCTGGGTCCAAACTGGAATGGCATGGGCAGCAAAAAAACGATGGATTAAACCCAGATCTGTGACTGGGGGTGAATGTTTGACAATGTTCAGCATTCTGTCCATCACTTGTTGTTTTTGCATTTGTCGCCCTAAGTGGGAAGGGTATGCCGAGACGTGGGTCCCGTGCTTCCCATGCCACTGGATTCAAGCTAGCCTGGCTGATGAGGGGTTAAACCCCGAAACCTGTCCCAGGATGCTTGTTTCCAGTCCAGGGAAGACCTGGCCTAGCAGTTCGGGCTGGACTGTTCCCATGGGGAACAGGGTCAAGACTGATTTGCATATGGCTGGGTCCAAACTGGAACGGCATGGGCAGCAAAAAAACGATGGATTAAACCCAGATCTGTGACTGGGGGTGAATGTTTGACAATGTTCAGCATTCCGTCCATCACTTGTTGTTTTTTGCATTTGTCGCCCTAAGTGGGAAGGGTATGCCCAGACGTGGGTCCCGTGCTTCCCATGCCACTGGATTCAAGCTAGCCTGGCTAATGAGGGGTGAAACCCCGAAACCGGTCCCAGGATGCTTGTTTCCAGTCCAGGGAAGACCTGGCCTAGCAGTTCGGGCTGGACTGTTCCCATGGGGAACAGGGTCAAGACTGATTTGAATATGGCTGGGTCCAAACTGGAATGGCATGGGCAGCAAAAAAACGATGGATTAAACCCATATTTGTGACTGGGGGTGAATGTTTGACAATGTTCAGCATTCCGTCCATCACTTGTTGTTTTTGCATTTGTCGCCCTAAGTGGGAAGGGTATGCCCAGACGTGGGTCCCGTGCTTCCCATGCCACTGGATTCAAGCTAGCCTGGCTGATGAGGGGTGAAACCCCGAAACCGGTCCCAGGATGCTTGTTTCCAGTCCAGGGAAGACCTGGCCTAGCAGTTCGGGCTGGACTGTTCCCATGGGGAACAGGGTCAAGACTGATTTGCATATGGCTGGGTCCAAACTGGAATGGCATGGGCAGCAAAAAAACGATGGATTAAACCCAGATCTGTGACTGGGGGTGAATGTTTGACAATGTTCAGCATTCCGTCCATCACTTGTTGTTTTTGCATTTGTCGCCCTAAGTGGGAAGGGTATGCCCAGACGTGGGTCCCGTGCTTCCCATGCCACTGGATTCAAGCTAGCCTGGCTGATGAGGGGTGAAACCGCAAAACCGGTCACAGGATGCTTGTTTCCAGTCCAGGGAAGACCTGGCCTAGCAGTTCGGGCTGGACTGTTCCCATGGGGAACAGGGTCAAGACTGATTTGCATATGGCTGGGTCCAAACTGGAATGGCATGGGCAGCAAAAAAACGATGGATTAAACCCAGATCTGTGACTGGGGGTGAATGTTTGACAATGTTCAGCATTCCGTCCATCACTTGTTGTTTTTGCATTTGTCGCCCTAAGTGGGAAGGGTATGCCCAGACGTGGGTCCCGTGCTTCCCATGCCACTGGATTCAAGCTAGCCTGGCTGATGAGGGGTGAAACCGCAAAACCGGTCCCAGGATGCTTGTTTCCAGTCCAGGGAAGACCTGGCCTAGCAGTTCGGGCTGGACTGTTCCCATGGGGAACAGGGTCAAGACTGATTTGCATATGGCTGGGTCCAAACTGGAACGGCATGGGCAGCAAAAAAACGATGGATTAAACCCAGATCTGTGACTGGGGGTGAATGTTTGACAATGTTCAGCATTCCGTCCATCACTTGTTGTTTTTGCATTTGTCGCCCTAAGTGGGAAGGGTATGCCCAGACGTGGGTCCCGTGCTTCCCATGCCACTGGATTCAAGCTAGCCTGGCTGATGAGGGGTGAAACCCCGAAACCGGTCCCAGGATGCTTGTTTCCAGTCCAGGGAAGACCTGGCCTAGCAGTTCGGGCTGGACTGTTCCCATGGGGAACAGGGTCAAGACTGATTTGCATATGGCTGGGTCCAAACTGGAATGGCATGGGCAGCAAAAAAACGATGGATTAAACCCAGATCTGTGACTGGGGGTGAATGTTTGACAATGTTCAGCATTCCGTCCATCACTTGTTGTTTTTGCATTTGTCGCCCTAAGTGGGAAGGGTATGCCCAGACGTGGGTCCCGTGCTTCCCATGCCACTGGATTCAAGCTAGCCTGGCTGATGAGGGGTGAAACCCCGAAACCGGTCCCAGGATGCTTGTTTCCAGTCCAGGGAAGACCTGGCCTAGCAGTTCGGGCTGGACTGTTCCCATGGGGAACAGGGTCAAGACTGATTTGCATATGGCTGGGTCCAAACTGGAATGGCATGGGCAGCAAAAAAACGATGGATTAAACCCAGATCTGTGACTGGGGGTGAATGTTTGACAATGTTCAGCATTCCGTCCATCACTTGTTGTTTTTGCATTTGTCACCCTAAGTGGGAAGGGTATGCCCAGACGTGGGTCCCGTGCTTCCCATGCCACTGGATTCAAGCTAGCCTGGCTGATGAGGGGTTAAACCCAGAAACCTGTCCCAGGATGCTTGTTTCCAGTCCAGGGAAGACCTGGCCTAGCAGTTCGGGCTGGACTGTTCCCATGGGGAACAGGGTCAAGACTGATTTGCATATGGCTGGGTCCAAACTGGAATGGCATGGGCGGCAAAAAAACGATGGATTAAACCCAGATCTGTGACTGGGGGTGAATGTTTGACAATGTTCAGCATTCCGTCCATCACTTGTTGTTTTTGCATTTTTCGCCCTAAGTGGGAAGGGTATGCCCAGACGTGGGTCCCGTGCTTCCCATGCCACTGGATTCAAGCTAGCCTGGCTAATGAGGGGTGAAACCCCGAAACAGGTCCCAGGATGCTTGTTTCCAGTCCAGGGAAGACCTGGCCTAGCAGTTCGGGCTGGACTGTTCCCATGGGGAACTGGGTCAAGACTGATTTGAATATGGCTGGGTCCAAACTGGAATGGCATGGGCAGCAAAAAAACGATGGATTAAACCCAGATCTGTGACTGGGGGTGAATGTTTGACAATGTTCAGCATTCCGTCCATCACTTGTTGTTTTTGCATTTGTCGCCCTAAGTGGGAAGGGTATGCCCAGACGTGGGTCCCGTGCTTCCCATGCCACTGGATTCAAGCTAGCCTGGCTGATGAGGGGTGAAACCCCGAAACCGGTCCCAGGATGCTTGTTTCCAGTCCAGGGAAGACCTGGCCTAGCAGTTCGGGCTGGACTGTTCCCATGGGGAACAGGGTCAAGACTGATTTGCATATGGCTGGGTCCAAACTGGAATGGCATGGGCAGCAAAAAAACGATGGATTAAACCCAGATCTGTGACTGGGGGTGAATGTTTGACAATGTTCAGCATTCCGTCCATCACTTGTTGTTTTTGCATTTGTCGCCCTAAGTGGGAAGGGTATGCCCAGACGTGGGTCCCGTGCTTCCCATGCCACTGGATTCAAGCTAGCCTGGCTGATGAGGGGTGAAACCGCAAAACCGGTCCCAGGATGCTTGTTTCCAGTCCAGGGAAGACCTGGCCTAGCAGTTCGGGCTGGACTGTTCCCATGGGGAACAGGGTCAAGACTGATTTGCATATGGCTGGGTCCAAACTGGAATGGCATGGGCAGCAAAAAAACGATGGATTAAACCCAGATCTGTGACTGGGGGTGAATGTTTGACAATGTTCAGCATTCCGTCCATCACTTGTTGTTTTTGCATTTGTCGCCCTAAGTGGGAAGGGTATGCCCAGACGTGGGTCCCGTGCTTCCCATGCCACTGGATTCAAGCTAGCCTTGCTGATGAGGGGAGAAACGCCGAAACAGGTCCCAGGATGCTTGTTTCCAGTCCAGAGAAGACCTGGCCTAGCAGTTCGGGCTGGACTGTTCCCATGGGGAACAGGGTCAAGACTGATTTGCATATGGCTGGGTCCAAACTGGAATGGCATGGGCAGCAAAAAAACGATGGATTAAACCCAGATCTGTGACTGGGGGTGAATGTTTGACAATGTTCAGCATTCTGTCCATCACTTGTTGTTTTTGCATTTGTCGCCCTAAGTGGGAAGGGTATGCCGAGACGTGGGTCCCGTGCTTCCCATGCCACTGGATTCAAGCTAGCCTGGCTGATGAGGGGTTAAACCCCGAAACCTGTCCCAGGATGCTTGTTTCCAGTCCAGGGAAGACCTGGCCTAGCAGTTCGGGCTGGACTGTTCCCATGGGGAACAGGGTCAAGACTGATTTGCATATGGCTGGGTCCAAACTGGAACGGCATGGGCAGCAAAAAAACGATGGATTAAACCCAGATCTGTGACTGGGGGTGAATGTTTGACAATGTTCAGCATTCCGTCCATCACTTGTTGTTTTTTGCATTTGTCGCCCTAAGTGGGAAGGGTATGCCCAGACGTGGGTCCCGTGCTTCCCATGCCACTGGATTCAAGCTAGCCTGGCTAATGAGGGGTGAAACCCCGAAACCGGTCCCAGGATGCTTGTTTCCAGTCCAGGGAAGACCTGGCCTAGCAGTTCGGGCTGGACTGTTCCCATGGGGAACAGGGTCAAGACTGATTTGAATATGGCTGGGTCCAAACTGGAATGGCATGGGCAGCAAAAAAACGATGGATTAAACCCATATTTGTGACTGGGGGTGAATGTTTGACAATGTTCAGCATTCCGTCCATCACTTGTTGTTTTTGCATTTGTCGCCCTAAGTGGGAAGGGTATGCCCAGACGTGGGTCCCGTGCTTCCCATGCCACTGGATTCAAGCTAGCCTGGCTGATGAGGGGTGAAACCCCGAAACCGGTCCCAGGATGCTTGTTTCCAGTCCAGGGAAGACCTGGCCTAGCAGTTCGGGCTGGACTGTTCCCATGGGGAACAGGGTCAAGACTGATTTGCATATGGCTGGGTCCAAACTGGAATGGCATGGGCAGCAAAAAAACGATGGATTAAACCCAGATCTGTGACTGGGGGTGAATGTTTGACAATGTTCAGCATTCCGTCCATCACTTGTTGTTTTTGCATTTGTCGCCCTAAGTGGGAAGGGTATGCCCAGACGTGGGTCCCGTGCTTCCCATGCCACTGGATTCAAGCTAGCCTGGCTGATGAGGGGTGAAACCGCAAAACCGGTCACAGGATGCTTGTTTCCAGTCCAGGGAAGACCTGGCCTAGCAGTTCGGGCTGGACTGTTCCCATGGGGAACAGGGTCAAGACTGATTTGCATATGGCTGGGTCCAAACTGGAATGGCATGGGCAGCAAAAAAACGATGGATTAAACCCAGATCTGTGACTGGGGGTGAATGTTTGACAATGTTCAGCATTCCGTCCATCACTTGTTGTTTTTGCATTTGTCGCCCTAAGTGGGAAGGGTATGCCCAGACGTGGGTCCCGTGCTTCCCATGCCACTGGATTCAAGCTAGCCTGGCTGATGAGGGGTGAAACCGCAAAACCGGTCCCAGGATGCTTGTTTCCAGTCCAGGGAAGACCTGGCCTAGCAGTTCGGGCTGGACTGTTCCCATGGGGAACAGGGTCAAGACTGATTTGCATATGGCTGGGTCCAAACTGGAATGGCATGGGCAGCAAAAAAACGATGGATTAAACCCAGATCTGTGACTGGGGGTGAATGTTTGACAATGTTCAGCATTCCGTCCATCACTTGTTGTTTTTGCATTTGTCGCCCTAAGTGGGAAGGGTATGCCCAGACGTGGGTCCCGTGCTTCCCATGCCACTGGATTCAAGCTAGCCTTGCTGATGAGGGGAGAAACGCCGAAACAGGTCCCAGGATGCTTGTTTCCAGTCCAGAGAAGACCTGGCCTAGCAGTTCGGGCTGGACTGTTCCCATGGGGAACAGGGTCAAGACTGATTTGCATATGGCTGGGTCCAAACTGGAATGGCATGGGCAGCAAAAAAACGATGGATTAAACCCAGATCTGTGACTGGGGGTGAATGTTTGACAATGTTCAGCATTCTGTCCATCACTTGTTGTTTTTGCATTTGTCGCCCTAAGTGGGAAGGGTATGCCGAGACGTGGGTCCCGTGCTTCCCATGCCACTGGATTCAAGCTAGCCTGGCTGATGAGGGGTTAAACCCCGAAACCTGTCCCAGGATGCTTGTTTCCAGTCCAGGGAAGACCTGGCCTAGCAGTTCGGGCTGGACTGTTCCCATGGGGAACAGGGTCAAGACTGATTTGCATATGGCTGGGTCCAAACTGGAACGGCATGGGCAGCAAAAAAACGATGGATTAAACCCAGATCTGTGACTGGGGGTGAATGTTTGACAATGTTCAGCATTCCGTCCATCACTTGTTGTTTTTTGCATTTGTCGCCCTAAGTGGGAAGGGTATGCCCAGACGTGGGTCCCGTGCTTCCCATGCCACTGGATTCAAGCTAGCCTGGCTAATGAGGGGTGAAACCCCGAAACCGGTCCCAGGATGCTTGTTTCCAGTCCAGGGAAGACCTGGCCTAGCAGTTCGGGCTGGACTGTTCCCATGGGGAACAGGGTCAAGACTGATTTGAATATGGCTGGGTCCAAACTGGAATGGCATGGGCAGCAAAAAAACGATGGATTAAACCCATATTTGTGACTGGGGGTGAATGTTTGACAATGTTCAGCATTCCGTCCATCACTTGTTGTTTTTGCATTTGTCGCCCTAAGTGGGAAGGGTATGCCCAGACGTGGGTCCCGTGCTTCCCATGCCACTGGATTCAAGCTAGCCTGGCTGATGAGGGGTGAAACCCCGAAACCGGTCCCAGGATGCTTGTTTCCAGTCCAGGGAAGACCTGGCCTAGCAGTTCGGGCTGGACTGTTCCCATGGGGAACAGGGTCAAGACTGATTTGCATATGGCTGGGTCCAAACTGGAATGGCATGGGCAGCAAAAAAAACGATGGATTAAACCCAGATCTGTGACTGGGGGTGAATGTTTGACAATGTTCAGCATTCCGTCCATCACTTGTTGTTTTTGCATTTGTCGCCCTAAGTGGGAAGGGTATGCCCAGACGTGGGTCCCGTGCTTCCCATGCCACTGGATTCAAGCTAGCCTGGCTGATGAGGGGTGAAACCGCAAAACCGGTCACAGGATGCTTGTTTCCAGTCCAGGGAAGACCTGGCCTAGCAGTTCGGGCTGGACTGTTCCCATGGGGAACAGGGTCAAGACTGATTTGCATATGGCTGGGTCCAAACTGGAATGGCATGGGCAGCAAAAAAACGATGGATTAAACCCAGATCTGTGACTGGGGGTGAATGTTTGACAATGTTCAGCATTCCGTCCATCACTTGTTGTTTTTGCATTTGTCGCCCTAAGTGGGAAGGGTATGCCCAGACGTGGGTCCCGTGCTTCCCATGCCACTGGATTCAAGCTAGCCTGGCTGATGAGGGGTGAAACCCCGAAACCGGTCCCAGGATGCTTGTTTCCAGTCCAGGGAAGACCTGGCCTAGCAGTTCGGGCTGGACTGTTCCCATGGGGAACAGGGTCAAGACTGATTTGCATATGGCTGGGTCCAAACTGGAATGGCATGGGCAGCAAAAAAACGATGGATTAAACCCAGATCTGTGACTGGGGGTGAATGTTTGACAATGTTCAGCATTCCGTCCATCACTTGTTGTTTTTGCATTTGTCGCCCTAAGTGGGAAGGGTATGCCCATACGTGGGTCCCGTGCTTCCCATGCCACTGGATTCAAGCTAGCCTGGCTGATGAGGGGTGAAACGCCGAAAGCGGTCCCAGGATGCTTGTTTCCAGTCCAGGGAAGACCTGGCCTAGCAGTTCGGGCTGGACTGTTCCCATGGGGAACAGGGTCAAGACTGATTTGCATATGGCTGGGTCCAAACTGGAATGGCATGGGCAGCAAAAAAACGATGGATTAAACCCAGATCTGTGACTGGGGGTGAATGTTTGACAATCTTCAGCATTCCGTCCATCACTTGTTGTTTTTGCATTTGTCGCCCTAAGTGGGAAGGGTATGCCCAGACGTGGGTCCCGTGCTTCCCATGCCACTGGATTCAAGCTAGCCTGGCTGATGAGGGGTTAAACCCCGAAACCTGTCCCAGGATGCTTGTTTCCAGTCCAGGGAAGACCTGGCCTAGCAGTTCGGGCTGGACTGTTCCCATGGGGAACAGGGTCAAGACTGATTTGCATATGGCTGGGTCCAAACTGGAATGGCATGGGCAGCAAAAAAACGATGGATTAAACCCAGATCTGTGACTGGGGGTGAATGTTTGACAATGTTCAGCATTCCGTCCATCACTTGTTGTTTTTGCATTTGTCGCCCTAAGTGGGAAGGGTATGCCCAGACGTGGGTCCCGTGCTTCCCATGCCACTGGATTCAAGCTAGCCTGGCTGATGAGGGGTGAAACCCCGAAACCGGTCCCAGGATGCTTGTTTCCAGTCCAGGGAAGACCTGGCCTAGCAGTTCGGGCTGGACTGTTCCCATGGGGAACAGGGTCAAGACTGATTTGCATTTGGCTGGGTCCAAACTGGAATGGCATGGGCAGCAAAAAAACGATGGATTAAACCCAGATCTGTGACTGGGGGTGAATGTTTGACAATGTTCAGCATTCCGTCCATCACTTGTTGTTTTTGCATTTGTCGCCCTAAGTGGGAAGGGTATGCCCAGACGTGGGTCCCGTGCTTCCCATGCCACTGGATTCAAGCTAGCCTGGCTGATGAGGGGTGAAACCGCAAAACCGGTCCCAGGATGCTTGTTTCCAGTCCAGGGAAGACCTGGCCTAGCAGTTCGGGCTGGACTGTTCCCATGGGGAACAGGGTCAAGACTGATTTGCATATGGCTGGGTCCAAACTGGAATGGCATGGGCTGCAAAAAAACGATGGATTAAACCCAGATCTGTGACTGGGGGTGGATGTTTGACAATGTTCAGCATTCCGTCCATCACTTGTTGTTTTTGCATTTGTCGCCCTAAGTGGGAAGGGTATGCCCAGACGTGGGTCCCGTGCTTCCCATGCCACTGGATTCAAGCTAGCCTGGCTGATGAGGGGAGAAACGCCGAAACAGGTCCCAGGATGCTTGTTTCCAGTCCAGAGAAGACCTGGCCTTGCAGTTCGGGCTGGACTGTTCCCATGGGGAACAGGGTCAAGACTGATTTGCATATGGCTGGGTCCAAACTGGAATGGCATGGGCAGCAAAAAAACGATGGATTAAACCCAGATCTGTGACTGGGGGTGAATGTTTGACAATGTTCAGCATTCCGTCCATCACTTGTTGTTTTTGCATTTGTCGCCCTAAGTGGGAAGGGTATGCCCAGACGTGGGTCCCGTGCTTCCCATGCCACTGGATTCAAGCTAGCCTGGCTAATGAGGGGTGAAACCCCGAAACCGGTCCCAGGATGCTTGTTTCCAGTCCAGGGAAGACCTGGCCTAGCAGTTCGGGCTGGACTGTTCCCATGGGGAACAGGGTCAAGACTGATTTGAATATGGCTGGGTCCAAACTGGAATGGCATGGGCAGCAAAAAAACGATGGATTAAACCCAGATCTGTGACTGGGGGTGAATGTTTGACAATGTTCAGCATTCCGTCCATCACTTGTTGTTTTTGCATTTGTCGCCCTAAGTGGGAAGGGTATGCCCAGACGTGGGTCCCGTGCTTCCCATGCCACTGGATTCAAGCTAGCCTGGCTGATGAGGGGTGAAACCCCAAAACCGGTCCCAGGATGCTTCTTTCCAGTCCAGGGAAGACCTGGCCTAGCAGTTCGGGCTGGACTGTTCCCATGGGGAACAGGGTCAAGACTGATTTGCATATGGCTGGGCCCAAACTGGAATGGCATGGGCAGCAAAAAAACGATGGATTAAACCCAGATCTGTGACTGGGGGTGAATGTTTGACAATGTTCAGCATTCCGTCCATCACTTGTTGTTTTTGCATTTGTCGCCCTAAGTGGGAAGGGTATGCCCATACGTGGGTCCCGTGCTTCCCATGCCACTGGATTCAAGGTAGCCTGGCTGATGAGGGGTGAAACGCCGAAACCGGTCCCAGGAAGACCTGGCCTAGCAGTTCGGGCTGGACTGTTCCCATGGGGAACAGGGTCAAGACTGATTTGCATATGGCTGGGTCCAAACTGGAATGGCATGGGCAGCAAAAAAACGATGGATTAAACCCAGATCTGTGACTGGGGGTGAATGTTTGACAATCTTCAGCATTCCGTCCATCACTTGTTGTTTTTGCATTTGTCGCCCTAAGAGGGAAGGGTATGCCCAGACGTGGGTCCCGTGCTTCCCATGCCACTGGATTCAAGCTAGCCTGGCTGATGAGGGGTTAAACCCCGAAACCTGTCCCAGGATGCTTGTTTCCAGTCCAGGGAAGACCTGGCCTAGCAGTTCGGGCTGGACTGTTCCCATGGGGAACAGGGTCAAGACTGATTTGCATATGGCTGGGTCCAAACTGGAATGGCATGGGCAGCAAAAAAACGATGGATTAAACCCAGATCTGTGACTGGGGGTGAATGTTTGACAATGTTCAGCATTCCGTCCATCACTTGTTGTTTTTGCATTTGTCGCCCTAAGTGGGAAGGGTATGCCCAGACGTGGGTCCCGTGCTTCCCATGCCACTGGATTCAAGCTAGCCTGGCTGATGAGGGGTTAAACCCCGAAACCGGTCCCAGGATGCTTGTTTCCAGTCCAGGGAAGACCTGGCCTAGCAGTTCGGGCTGGACTGTTCCCATGGGGAACAGGGTCAAGACTGATTTGCATATGGCTGGGTCCAAACTGGAATGGCATGGGCGGCAAAAAAACGATGGATTAAACCCAGATCTGTGACTGGGGGTGAATGTTTGACAATGTTCAGCATTCCGTCCATCACTTGTTGTTTTTGCATTTGTCACCCTAAGTGGGAAGGGTATGCCCAGACGTGGGTCCCGTGCTTCCCATGCCACTGGATTCAAGCTAGCCTGGCTGATGAGGGGTGAAACCCCGAAACCGGTCCCAGGATGCTTGTTTCCAGTCCAGGGAAGACCTGGCCTAGCAGTTCGGGCTGGACTGTTCCCATGGGGAACAGGGTCAAGACTGATTTGAATATGGCTGGGTCCAACTGGAATGGCATGGGCAGCAAAAAAACGATGGATTAAACCCAGATCTGTGACTGGGGGTGAATGTTTGACAATGTTCAGCATTCCGTCCATCACTTGTTGTTTTTGCATTTGTCGCCCTAAGTGGGAAGGGTATGCCCAGACGTGGGTCCCGTGCTTCCCATGCCACTGGATTCAAGCTAGCCTGGCTGATGAGGGGTGAAACCCCGAAACCGGTCCCAGGATGCTTGTTTCCAGTCCAGGGAAGACCTGGCCTAGCAGTTCGGGCTGGACTGTTCCCATGGGGAACAGGGTCAAGACTGATTTGCATATGGCTGGGTCCAAACTGGAATGGCATCTGCAGCAAAAAAACGATGGATTAAACCCAGATCTGTGACTGGGGGTGAATGTTTGACAATGTTCAGCATTCCGTCCATCACTTGTTGTTTTTGCATTTGTCGCCCTAAGTGGGAAGGGTATGCCCAGACGTGGGTCCCGTGCTTCCCATGCCACTGGATTCAAGCTAGCCTGGCTGATGAGGGGTGAAACCGCAAAACCAGTCCCAGGATGCTTGTTTCCAGTCCAGGGAAGACCTGGCCTAGCAGTTCGGGCTGGATTGTTCCCATGGGGAACAGGGTCAAGACTGATTTGCATATGGCTGGGTCCAAACTGGAATGGCATGGGCAGCTAAAAAACGATGGATTAAACCCAGATCTGTGACTGGGGGTGAATGTTTGACAATGTTCAGCATTCCGTCCATCACTTGTTGTTTTTACATTTGTCGCCCTAAGTGGGAAGGGTATGCCCAGACGTGGGTCCCGTGCTTCCCATGCCACTGGATTCAAGCTAGCCTGGCTGATGAGGGGTGAAACCCCGAAACCGGTCCCAGGATGCTTGTTTCCAGTCCAGGGAAGACCTGGCCTAGCAGTTCGGGCTGGACTGTTCCCATGGGGAACAGGGTCAAGACTGATTTGCATATGGCTGGGTCCAAACTAGAATGGCATGGGCAGCAAAAAAATGATGGATTAAACCCAGATCTGTGACTGGGGGTGAATGTTTGACAATGTTCAGCATTCCGTCCATCACTTGTTGTTTTTGCATTTGTCGCCCTAAGTGGGAAGGGTATGGCCAGACGTGGGTCCCGTGCTTCCCATGCTACTGGATTCAAGCTAGCCTGGCTGATGAGGGGTGAAACCCCGAAACCGGTCCTAGGATGCTTGTTTCCAGTCCAGGGAAGACCTGGCCTAGCAGTTTGGGCTGGACTGTTCCCATGGGGAACAGTGTCAAGACTGATTTGCATATGGCTGGGTCCAAACTGGAATGGCATGGGCAGCAAAAAAACGATGGATTAAACCCAGATCTGTGACTGGGGGTGAATGTTTGACAATGTTCAGCATTCCGTCCATCACTTGTTGTTTTTGCATTTGTCGCCCTAAGTGGGAAGGGTATGCCCAGACGTGGGTCCCGTGCTTCCCATTCCACTGGATTCAAGCTAGCCTGGCTGATGAGGGGTGAAACCCCGAAACCGGTCCCAGGATGCTTGTTTTCAGTCCAGGGAAGACCTGGCCTAGCAGTTCGGGCTGGACTGTTCCCATGGGTAACAGGGTCAAGACTGATTTGCATATGCCTGGGTCCAAACTGGAATGGCATGGGCAGCAAAAAAACGATGGATTAAACCCAGATCTGTGACTGGTGGTGAATGTTTGACAATGTTCAGCATTCCGTCCATCACTTGTTGTTTTTGCATTTGTCGCCCTAAGTGGGAAGGGTATGCCCAGACGTGGGTCCCGTGCTTCCCATGCCACTGGATTCAAGCTAGCATGGCTGATGAGGGGTGAAACCGCAAAACCGGTCCCAGGATGCTTGTTTCCAGTCCAGGGAAGACCTGGCCTAGCAGTTCGGGCTGGACTGTTCCCATGGGGAACAGGGTCAAGACTGATTTGCATATGGCTGGGTCCAAACTGGAATGGCATGGGCAGCAAAAAAACGATGGATTAAACCCAGATCTGTGACTGGGGGTGAATGTTTGACAATGTTCAGCATTCCGTCCATCACTTGTTGTTTTTGCATTTGTCGCCCTAAGTGGGAAGGGTATGCCCAGACGTGGGTCCCGTGCTTCCCATGCCACTGGATTCAAGCTAGCCTGGCTGATGAGGGGTGAAACCCCGAAACCGGTCCCAGGATGCTTGTTTCCAGTCCAGGGAAGACCTGGCCTAGCAGTTCGGGCTGAACTGTTCCCATGGGGAACAGGGTCAAGACTGATTTGCATATGGCTGGGTCCAAACTGGAATGGCATGGGCAGCAAAAAAACGATGGATTAAACCCAGATCTGTGACTGGGGGTGAATGTTTGACAATGTTCAGCATTCCGTCCATCACTTGTTGTTTTTGCATTTGTCGCCCTAAGTGGGAAGGGTATGCCCAGACGTGGGTCCCGTGTTTCCATGCCACTGGATTCAAGCTAGCCTGGCTGATGAGGGGTGAAACCCCGAAACCGGTCCCAGGATGCTTGTTTCCAGTCCAGGGAAGACCTGGCCTAGCAGTTTGGGCTGGACTGTTCCCATGGGGAACAGGGTCAAGACTGATTTGCATATGGCTGGGTCCAAACTGGAATGGCATGGGCAGCAAAAAAACGATGGATTAAACCCAGATCTGTGACTGGGGGTGAATGTTTGACAATGTTCAGCATTCCGTCCATCACTTGTTGTTTTTGCATTTGTCGCCCTAAGTGGGAAGAGTATGCCCAGACGTGGGTCCCGTGCTTCCCATGCCACTGGATTCAAGCTAGCCTGGCTGATGAGGGGTGAAACCCCGAAACCGGTCCCAGGATGCTTGTTTCCAGTCCAGGGAAGACCTGGCCTAGCAGTTCGGGCTGGACTGTTCCCATGGGGAACAGGGTCAAGACTGATTTGCATATGGCTGGGTCCAAACTGGAATGGCATGGGCAGCAAAAAAACGATGGATTAAACCCAGATCTGTGACTGGGGGTGAATGTTTGACAATGTTCAGCATTCCGTCCATCACTTGTTGTTTTTGCATTTGTCGCCCTAAGTGGGAAGGGTATGCCCAGACGTGGGTCCCGTGCTTCCCATGCCACTGGATTCAAGCTAGCCTGGCTGATGAGGGGTGAAACCGCAAAACCGGTCCCAGGATGCTTGTTTCCAGTCCAGGGAAGACCTGGCCTAGCAGTTCGGGCTGGACTGTTCCCATGGGGAACAGGGTCAAGACTGATTTGCATATGGCTGGGTCCAAACTGGAATGGCATGGGCAGCAAAAAAACGATGGATTAAACCCAGATCTGTGACTGGGGGTGAATGTTTGACAATGTTCAGCATTCCGTCCATCACTTGTTGTTTTTGCATTTGTCGCCCTAAGTGGGAAGGGTATGCCCAGACGTGGGTCCCGTGCTTCCCATGCCACTGGATTCAAGCTAGCCTGGCTGATGAGGGGTGAAACCCCGAAACCGGTCCCAGGATGCTTGTTTCCAGTCCAGGGAAGACCTGGCCTAGCAGTTCGGGCTGGACTGTTCCCATGGGGAACAGGGTCAAGACTGATTTGCATATGGCTGGGTCCAAACTGGAATGGCATGGGCAGCAAAAAAACGATGGATTAAACCCAGATCTGTGACTGGGGGTGAATGTTTGACAATGTTCAGCATTCCGTCCATCACTTGTTGTTTTTGCATTTGTCACCCTAAGTGGGAAGGGTATGCCCAGACGTGGGTCCCGTGCTTCCCATGCCACTGGATTCAAGCTAGCCTGGCTGATGAGGGGTGAAACGCCGAAACCGGTCCCAGGATGCTTGTTTCCAGTCCAGGGAAGACCTGGCCTAGCAGTTCGGGCTGGACTGTTCCCATGGGGAACAGGGTCAAGACTGATTTGCATATGGCTGGGTCCAAACTGGAATGGCATGGGCAGCAAAAAAACGATGGATTAAACCCAGATCTGTGACTGGGGGTGAATGTTTGACAATGTTCAGCATTCCGTCCATCACTTGTTGTTTTTGCATTTGTCGCCCTAAGTGGGAAGGGTATGCCCAGACGTGGGTCCCGTGCTTCCCATGCCACTGGATTCAAGCTAGCCTGGCTGATGAGGGGTTAAACCCAGAAACCTGTCCCAGGATGCTTGTTTCCAGTCCAGGGAAGACCTGGCCTAGCAGTTCGGGCTGGACTGTTCCCATGGGGAACAGGGTCAAGACTGATTTGCATATGGCTGGGTCCAAACTGGAATGGCATGGGCGGCAAAAAAACGATGGATTAAACCCAGATCTGTGACTGGGGGTGAATGTTTGACAATGTTCAGCATTCCGTCCATCACTTGTTGTTTTTGCATTTTTCGCCCTAAGTGGGAAGGGTATGCCCAGACGTGGGTCCCGTGCTTCCCATGCCACTGGATTCAAGCTAGCCTGGCTAATGAGGGGTGAAACCCCGAAACAGGTCCCAGGATGCTTGTTTCCAGTCCAGGGAAGACCTGGCCTAGCAGTTCGGGCTGGACTGTTCCCATGGGGAACTGGGTCAAGACTGATTTGAATATGGCTGGGTCCAAACTGGAATGGCATGGGCAGCAAAAAAACGATGGATTAAACCCAGATCTGTGACTGGGGGTGAATGTTTGACAATGTTCAGCATTCCGTCCATCACTTGTTGTTTTTGCATTTGTCGCCCTAAGTGGGAAGGGTATGCCCAGACGTGGGTCCCGTGCTTCCCATGCCACTGGATTCAAGCTAGCCTGGCTGATGAGGGGTGAAACCCCGAAACCGGTCCCAGGATGCTTGTTTCCAGTCCAGGGAAGACCTGGCCTAGCAGTTCGGGCTGGACTGTTCCCATGGGGAACAGGGTCAAGACTGATTTGCATATGGCTGGGTCCAAACTGGAATGGCATGGGCAGCAAAAAAACGATGGATTAAACCCAGATCTGTGACTGGGGGTGAATGTTTGACAATGTTCAGCATTCCGTCCATCACTTGTTGTTTTTGCATTTGTCGCCCTAAGTGGGAAGGGTATGCCCAGACGTGGGTCCCGTGCTTCCCATGCCACTGGATTCAAGCTAGCCTGGCTGATGAGGGGTGAAACCGCAAAACCGGTCCCAGGATGCTTGTTTCCAGTCCAGGGAAGACCTGGCCTAGCAGTTCGGGCTGGACTGTTCCCATGGGGAACAGGGTCAAGACTGATTTGCATATGGCTGGGTCCAAACTGGAATGGCATGGGCAGCAAAAAAACGATGGATTAAACCCAGATCTGTGACTGGGGGTGAATGTTTGACAATGTTCAGCATTCCGTCCATCACTTGTTGTTTTTGCATTTGTCGCCCTAAGTGGGAAGGGTATGCCCAGACGTGGGTCCCGTGCTTCCCATGCCACTGGATTCAAGCTAGCCTTGCTGATGAGGGGAGAAACGCCGAAACAGGTCCCAGGATGCTTGTTTCCAGTCCAGAGAAGACCTGGCCTAGCAGTTCGGGCTGGACTGTTCCCATGGGGAACAGGGTCAAGACTGATTTGCATATGGCTGGGTCCAAACTGGAATGGCATGGGCAGCAAAAAAACGATGGATTAAACCCAGATCTGTGACTGGGGGTGAATGTTTGACAATGTTCAGCATTCTGTCCATCACTTGTTGTTTTTGCATTTGTCGCCCTAAGTGGGAAGGGTATGCCGAGACGTGGGTCCCGTGCTTCCCATGCCACTGGATTCAAGCTAGCCTGGCTGATGAGGGGTTAAACCCCGAAACCTGTCCCAGGATGCTTGTTTCCAGTCCAGGGAAGACCTGGCCTAGCAGTTCGGGCTGGACTGTTCCAATGGGGAACAGGGTCAAGACTGATTTGCATATGGCTGGGTCCAAACTGGAATGGCATGGGCAGCAAA
The DNA here is from genome assembly GCF_031143425.1 of Pleurodeles waltl. Lineage (NCBI taxonomy): Eukaryota > Metazoa > Chordata > Amphibia > Caudata > Salamandridae > Pleurodeles > Pleurodeles waltl. The sequence continues at coordinate 1,219,357,258 of NC_090445.1, read as the reverse complement.
AAAACGATGGATTAAACCCAGATCTGTGACTGGGGGTGAATGTTTGACAATGTTCAGCATTCCGTCCATCACTTGTTGTTTTTGCATTTGTCGCCCTAAGTGGGAAGGGTATGCCCAGACGTGGGTCCCGTGCTTCCCATGCCACTGGATTCAAGCTAGCCTGGCTAATGAGGGGTGAAACCCCGAAACCGGTCCCAGGATGCTTGTTTCCAGTCCAGGGAAGACCTGGCCTAGCAGTTCGGGCTGGACTGTTCCCATGGGGAACAGGGTCAAGACTGATTTGAATATGGCTGGGTCCAAACTGGAATGGCATGGGCAGCAAAAAAACTATGGATTAAACCCATATTTGTGACTGGGGGTGAATGTTTGACAATGTTCAGCATTCCGTCCATCACTTGTTGTTTTTGCATTTGTCGCCCTAAGTGGGAAGGGTATGCCCAGACGTGGGTCCCGTGCTTCCCATGCCACTGGATTCAAGCTAGCCTGGCTGATGAGGGGTGAAACCCCGAAACCGGTCCCAGGATGCTTGTTTCCAGTCCAGGGAAGACCTGGCCTAGCAGTTCGGGCTGGACTGTTCCCATGGGGAACAGGGTCAAGACTGATTTGCATGTGGCTGGGTCCAAACTGGAATGGCATGGGCAGCAAAAAAACGATGGATTAAACCCAGATCTGTGACTGGGGGTGAATGTTTGACAATGTTCAGCATTCCGTCCATCACTTGTTGTTTTTGCATTTGTCGCCCTAAGTGGGAAGGGTATGCCCAGACGTGGGTCCCGTGCTTCCCATGCCACTGGATTCAAGCTAGCCTGGCTGATGAGGGGTGAAACCGCAAAACCGGTCACAGGATGCTTGTTTCCAGTCCAGGGAAGACCTGGCCTAGCAGTTCGGGCTGGACTGTTCCCATGGGGAACAGGGTCAAGACTGATTTGCATATGGCTGGGTCCAAACTGGAATGGCATGGGCAGCAAAAAAACGATGGATTAAACCCAGATCTGTGACTGGGGGTGAATGTTTGACAATGTTCAGCATTCCGTCCATCACTTGTTGTTTTTGCATTTGTCGCCCTAAGTGGGAAGGGTATGCCCAGACGTGGGTCCCGTGCTTCCCATGCCACTGGATTCAAGCTAGCCTGGCTGATGAGGGGTGAAACCCCGAAACCGGTCCCAGGATGCTTGTTTCCAGTCCAGGGAAGACCTGGCCTAGCAGTTCGGGCTGGACTGTTCCCATGGGGAACAGGGTCAAGACTGATTTGCATATGGCTGGGTCCAAACTGGAATGGCATGGGCAGCAAAAAAACGATGGATTAAACCCAGATCTGTGACTGGGGGTGAATGTTTGACAATGTTCAGCATTCCGTCCATCACTTGTTGTTTTTGCATTTGTCGCCCTAAGTGGGAAGGGTATGCCCATACGTGGGTCCCGTGCTTCCCATGCCACTGGATTCAAGCTAGCCTGGCTGATGAGGGGTGAAGCGCCGAAAGCGGTCCCAGGATGCTTGTTTCCAGTCCAGGGAAGACCTGGCCTAGCAGTTCGGGCTGGACTGTTCCCATGGGGAACAGGGTCAAGACTGATTTGCATATGGCTGGGTCCAAACTGGAATGGCATGGGCAGCAAAAAAACGATGGATTAAACCCAGATCTGTGACTGGGGGTGAATGTTTGACAATCTTCAGCATTCCGTCCATCACTTGTTGTTTTTGCATTTGTCGCCCTAAGTGGGAAGGGTATGCCCAGACGTGGGTCCCGTGCTTCCCATGCCACTGGATTCAAGCTAGCCTGGCTGATGAGGGGTTAAACCCCGAAACCTGTCCCAGGATGCTTGTTTCCAGTCCAGGGAAGACCTGGCCTAGCAGTTCGGGCTGGACTGTTCCCATGGGGAACAGGGTCAAGACTGATTTGCATATGGCTGGGTCCAAACTGGAATGGCATGGGCAGCAAAAAAACGATGGATTAAACCCAGATCTGTGACTGGGGGTGAATGTTTGACAATGTTCAGCATTCCGTCCATCACTTGTTGTTTTTGCATTTGTCGCCCTAAGTGGGAAGGGTATGCCCAGACGTGGGTCCCGTGCTTCCCATGCCACTGGATTCAAGCTAGCCTGGCTGATGAGGGGTTAAACCCCGAAACCTGTCCCAGGATGCTTGTTTCCAGTCCAGGGAAGACCTGGCCTAGCAGTTCGGGCTGGACTGTTCCCATGGGGAACAGGGTCAAGACTGATTTGCATATGGCTGGGTCCAAACTGGAATGGCATGGGCAGCAAAAAAACGATGGATTAAACCCAGATCTGTGACTGGGGGTGAATGTTTGACAATGTTCAGCATTCCGTCCATCACTTGTTGTTTTTGCATTTGTCGCCCTAAGTGGGAAGGGTATGCCCAGACGTGGGTCCCGTGCTTCCCATGCCACTGGATTCAAGCTAGCCTTGCTGATGAGGGGAGAAACGCCGAAACAGGTCCCAGGATGCTTGTTTCCAGTCCAGAGAAGACCTGGCCTAGCAGTTCGGGCTGGACTGTTCCCATGGGGAACAGGGTCAAGACTGATTTGCATATGGCTGGGTCCAAACTGGAATGGCATGGGCAGCAAAAAAACGATGGATTAAACCCAGATCTGTGACTGGGGGTGAATGTTTGACAATGTTCAGCATTCTGTCCATCACTTGTTGTTTTTGCATTTGTCGCCCTAAGTGGGAAGGGTATGCCGAGACGTGGGTCCCGTGCTTCCCATGCCACTGGATTCAAGCTAGCCTGGCTGATGAGGGGTTAAACCCCGAAACCTGTCCCAGGATGCTTGTTTCCAGTCCAGGGAAGACCTGGCCTAGCAGTTCGGGCTGGACTGTTCCCATGGGGAACAGGGTCAAGACTGATTTGCATATGGCTGGGTCCAAACTGGAATGGCATGGGCAGCAAAAAAACGATGGATTAAACCCAGATCTGTGACTGGGGGTGAATGTTTGACAATGTTCAGCATTCCGTCCATCACTTGTTGTTTTTGCATTTGTCGCCCTAAGTGGGAAGGGTATGCCCAGACGTGGGTCCCGTGCTTCCCATGCCACTGGATTCAAGCTAGCCTGGCTAATGAGGGGTGAAACCCCGAAACCGGTCCCAGGATGCTTGTTTCCAGTCCAGGGAAGACCTGGCCTAGCAGTTCGGGCTGGACTGTTCCCATGGGGAACAGGGTCAAGACTGATTTGAATATGGCTGGGTCCAAACTGGAATGGCATGGGCAGCAAAAAAACGATGGATTAAACCCATATTTGTGACTGGGGGTGAATGTTTGACAATGTTCAGCATTCCGTCCATCACTTGTTGTTTTTGCATTTGTCGCCCTAAGTGGGAAGGGTATGCCCAGACGTGGGTCCCGTGCTTCCCATGCCACTGGATTCAAGCTAGCCTGGCTGATGAGGGGTGAAACCCCGAAACCGGTCCCAGGATGCTTGTTTCCAGTCCAGGGAAGACCTGGCCTAGCAGTTCGGGCTGGACTGTTCCCATGGGGAACAGGGTCAAGACTGATTTGCATGTGGCTGGGTCCAAACTGGAATGGCATGGGCAGCAAAAAAACGATGGATTAAACCCAGATCTGTGACTGGGGGTGAATGTTTGACAATGTTCAGCATTCCGTCCATCACTTGTTGTTTTTGCATTTGTCGCCCTAAGTGGGAAGGGTATGCCCAGACGTGGGTCCCGTGCTTCCCATGCCACTGGATTCAAGCTAGCCTGGCTGATGAGGGGTGAAACCGCAAAACCGGTCACAGGATGCTTGTTTCCAGTCCAGGGAAGACCTGGCCTAGCAGTTCGGGCTGGACTGTTCCCATGGGGAACAGGGTCAAGACTGATTTGCATATGGCTGGGTCCAAACTGGAATGGCATGGGCAGCAAAAAAACAATGGATTAAACCCAGATCTGTGACTGGGGGTGAATGTTTGACAATGTTCAGCATTCCGTCCATCACTTGTTGTTTTTGCATTTGTCGCCCTAAGTGGGAAGGGTATGCCCAGACGTGGGTCCCGTGCTTCCCATGCCACTGGATTCAAGCTAGCCTGGCTGATGAGGGCGGAAACCCCGAAACCGGTCCCAGGATGCTTGTTTCCAGTCCAGGGAAGACCTGGCCTAGCAGTTCGGGCTGGACTGTTCCCATGGGGAACAGGGTCAAGACTGATTTGCATATGGCTGGGTCCAAACTGGAATGGCATGGGCAGCAAAAAAACGATGGATTAAACCCAGATCTGTGACTGGGGGTGAATGTTTGACAATGTTCAGCATTCCGTCCATCACTTGTTGTTTTTGCATTTGTCGCCCTAAGTGGGAAGGGTATGCCCATACGTGGGTCCCGTGCTTCCCATGCCACTGGATTCAAGCTAGCCTGGCTGATGAGGGGTGAAACGCCGAAAGCGGTCCCAGGATGCTTGTTTCCAGTCCAGGGAAGACCTGGCCTAGCAGTTCGGGCTGGACTGTTCCCATGGGGAACAGGGTCAAGACTGATTTGCATATGGCTGGGTCCAAACTGGAATGGCATGGGCAGCAAAAAAAACGATGGATTAAACCCAGATCTGTGACTGGGGGTGAATGTTTGACAATCTTCAGCATTCCGTCCATCACTTGTTGTTTTTGCATTTGTCGCCCTAAGTGGGAAGGGTATTCCCAGACGTGGGTCCCGTGCTTCCCATGCCACTGGATTCAAGCTAGCCTGGCTGATGAGGGGTTAAACCCCGAAACCTGTCCCAGGATGCTTGTTTCCAGTCCAGGGAAGACCTGGCCTAGCAGTTCGGGCTGGACTGTTCCCATGGGGAACAGGGTCAAGACTGATTTGCATATGGCTGGGTCCAAACTGGAATGGCATGGGCAGCAAAAAAACGATGGATTAAACCCAGATCTGTGACTGGGGGTGAATGTTTGACAATGTTCAGCATTCCGTCCATCACTTGTTGTTTTTGCATTTGTCGCCCTAAGTGGGAAGGGTATGCCCAGACGTGGGTCCCGTGCTTCCCATGCCACTGGATTCAAGCTAGCCTGGCTGATGAGGGGTGAAACCCCGAAACCGGTCCCAGGATGCTTGTTTCCAGTCCAGGGAAGACCTGGCCTAGCAGTTCGGGCTGGACTGTTCCCATGGGGAACAGGGTCAAGACTGATTTGCATTTGGCTGGGTCCAAACTGGAATGGCATGGGCAGCAAAAAAAACGATGGATTAAACCCAGATCTGTGACTGGGGGTGAATGTTTGACAATGTTCAGCATTCCGTCCATCACTTGTTGTTTTTGCATTTGTCGCCCTAAGTGGGAAGGGTATGCCCAGACGTGGGTCCCGTGCTTCCCATGCCACTGGATTCAAGCTAGCCTGGCTGATGAGGGGTGAAACCGCAAAACCGGTCCCAGGATGCTTGTTTCCAGTCCAGGGAAGACCTGGCCTAGCAGTTCGGGCTGGACTGTTCCCATGGGGAACAGGGTCAAGACTGATTTGCATATGGCTGGGTCCAAACTGGAATGGCATGGGCAGCAAAAAAACGATGGATTAAACCCAGATCTGTGACTGGGGGTGAATGTTTGACAATGTTCAGCATTCCGTCCATCACTTGTTGTTTTTGCATTTGTCGCCCTAAGTGGGAAGGGTATGCCCAGACGTGGATCCCGTGCTTCCCATGCCACTGGATTCAAGCTAGCCTGGCTGATGAGGGGAGAAACGCCGAAACAAGTCCCAGGATGCTTGTTTCCAGTCCAGAGAAGACCTGGCCTAGCAGTTCGGGCTGGACTGTTCCCATCGGGAACAGGGTCAAGACTGATTTGCATATGGCTGGGTCCAAACTGGAATGGCATGGGCAGCAAAAAAACGATGGATTAAACCCAGATCTGTGACTGGGGGTGAATGTTTGACAATGTTCAGCATTCTGTCCATCACTTGTTGTTTTTGCATTTGTCGCCCTAAGTGGGAAGGGTATGCCGAGACGTGGGTCCCGTGCTTCCCATGCCACTGGATTCAAGCTAGCCTGGCTGATGAGGGGTTAAACCCCGAAACCTGTCCCAGGATGCTTGTTTCCAGTCCAGGGAAGACCTGGCCTAGCAGTTCGGGCTGGACTGTTCCCATGGGGAACAGGGTCAAGACTGATTTGCATATGGCTGGGTCCAAACTGGAATGGCATGGGCAGCAAAAAAACGATGGATTAAACCCAGATCTGTGACTGGGGGTGAATGTTTGACAATGTTCAGCATTCCGTCCATCACTTGTTGTTTTTGCATTTGTCGCCCTAAGTGGGAAGGGTATGCCCAGACGTGGGTCCCGTGCTTCCCATGCCACTGGATTCAAGCTAGCCTGGCTAATGAGGGGTGAAACCCCGAAACCGGTCCCAGGATGCTTGTTTCCAGTCCAGGGAAGACCTGGCCTAGCAGTTCGGGCTGGACTGTTCCCATGGGGAACAGGGTCAAGACTGATTTGAATATGGCTGGGTCCAAACTGGAATGGCATGGGCAGCAAAAAAACGATGGATTAAACCCAGATCTGTGACTGGGGGTGAATGTTTGACAATGTTCAGCATTCCGTCCATCACTTGTTGTTTTTGCATTTGTCGCCCTAAGTGGGAAGGGTATGCCCAGACGTGGGTCCCGTGCTTCCCATGCCACTGGATTCAAGCTAGCCTGGCTGATGAGGGGTGAAACGCCGAAACCGGTCCCAGGATGCTTGTTTCCAGTCCAGGGAAGACCTGGCCTAGCAGTTCGGGCTGGACTGTTCCCATGGGGAACAGGGTCAAGACTGATTTGCATATGGCTGGGTCCAAACTGGAATGGCATGGGCAGCAAAAAAACGATGGATTAAACCCAGATCTGTGACTGGGGGTGAATGTTTGACAATGTTCAGCATTCCGTCCATCACTTGTTGTTTTTGCATTTGTTGCCCTAAGTGGGAAGGGTATGCCCAGACGTGGGTCCCGTGCTTCCCATGCCACTGGATTCAAGCTAGCCTGGCTGATGAGGGGTGAAACCCCGAAACCGGTCCCAGGATGCTTGTTTCCAGTCAAGGGAAGACCTGGCCAAGCAGTTCGGGCTGGACTGTTCCCATGGGGAACAGGGTCAAGACTGATTTGCATATGGCTGGGTCCAAACTGGAATGGCATGGGCAGCAAAAAAACGATGGATTAAACCCAGATCTGTGACTGGGGGTGAATGTTTGACAATGTTCAGCATTCCGTCCATCACTTGTTGTTTTTGCATTTGTCGCCCTAAGTGGGAAGGGTATGCCCAGACGTGGGTCCCGTGCTTCCCATGCCACTGGATTCAAGCTAGCCTGGCTGATGAGGGGTGAAACCCCGAAACCGGTCCCAGGATGCTTGTTTCCAGTCCAGGGAAGACCTGGCCTAGCAGTTCGGGCTGAACTGTTCCCATGGGGAACAGGGTCAAGACTGATTTGCATATGGCTGGGTCCAAACTGGAATGGCATGGGCAGCAAAAAAACAATGGATTAAACCCAGATCTGTGACTGGGGGTGAATGTTTGACAATGTTCAGCATTCCGTCCATCACTTGTTGTTTTTGCATTTGTCGTCCTAAGTGGGAAGGGTATGCCCAGACGTGGGTCCCGTGCTTCCCATGCCACTGGATTCAAGCTAGCCTGGCTGATGAGGGGTGAAACCCCGAAACCGGTCCCAGGATGCTTGTTTCCAGTCCAGGGAAGACCTGGCCTAGCAGTTCGGGCTGAACTGTTCCCATGGGGAACAGGGTCAAGACTGATTTGCATATGGCTGGGTCCAAACTGGAATGGCATGGGCAGCAAAAAAACGATGGATTAAACCCAGATCTGTGACTGGGGGTGAATGTTTGACAATGTTCAGCATTCCGTCCATCACTTGTTGTTTTTGCATTTTTTGCATTTGTCGCCCTAAGTGGGAAGGGTATGCCCAGACGTGGGTCCCGTGTTTCCATGCCACTGGATTCAAGCTAGCCTGGCTGATGAGGGGTGAAACCCCGAAACCGGTCCCAGGATGCTTGTTTCCAGTCCAGGGAAGACCTGGCCTAGCAGTTCGGGCTGGACTGTTCCCATGGGGAACAGGGTCAAGACTGATTTGCATTTGGCTGGGTCCAAACTGGAATGGCATGGGCAGCAAAAAAACGATGGATTAAACCCAGATCTGTGACTGGGGGTGAATGTTTGACAATGTTCAGCATTCCGTCCATCACTTGTTGTTTTTGCATTTGTCGCCCTAAGTGGGAAGGGTATGCCCAGACGTGGGTCCCGTGCTTCCCATGCCACTGGATTCAACCTAGCCTGGCTGATGAGGGGTGAAACCCCGAAACCGGTCCTAGGATGCTTGTGTCCAGTCCAGGGAAGACCTGGCCTAGCAGTTTGGGCTGGACTGTTCCCATGGGGAACAGGGTCAAGACTGATTTGCATGTGGCTGGGTCCAAACTGGAATGGCATGGGCAGCAAAAAAACGATGGATTAAACCCAGATCTGTGACTGGGGGTGAATGTTTGACAATGTTCAGCATTCCGTCCATCACTTGTTGTTTTTGCATTTGTCGCCCTAAGTGGGAAGAGTATGCCCAGACGTGGGTCCCGTGCTTCCCATGCCACTGGATTCAAGCTAGCCTGGCTGATGAGGGGTGAAACCCCGAAACCGGTCCCAGGATGCTTGTTTCCAGTCCAGGGAAGACCTGGCCTAGCAGTTCGGGCTGGACTGTTCCCATGGGGAACAGGGTCAAGACTGATTTGCATATGGCTGGGTCCAAACTGGAATGGCATGGGCAGCAAAAAAACGATGGATTAAACCCAGATCTGTGACTGGGGGTGAATGTTTGACAATGTTCAGCATTCCGTCCATCACTTGTTGTTTTTGCATTTGTCGCCCTAAGTGGGAAGGGTATGCCCAGACGTGGGTCCCGTGCTTCCCATGCCACTGGATTCAAGCTAGCCTGGCTGATGAGGGGTGAAACCGCAAAACCGGTCCCAGGATGCTTGTTTCCAGTCCAGGGAAGACCTGGCCTAGCAGTTCGGGCTGGACTGTTCCCATGGGGAACAGGGTCAAGACTGATTTGCATATGGCTGGGTCCAAACTGGAATGGCATGGGCAGCAAAAAAACGATGGATTAAACCCAGATCTGTGACTGGGGGTGAATGTTTGACAATGTTCAGCATTCCGTCCATCACTTGTTGTTTTTGCATTTGTCGCCCTAAGTGGGAAGGGTATGCCCAGACGTGGGTCCCGTGCTTCCCATGCCACTGGATTCAAGCTAGCCTGGCTGATGAGGGGTGAAACCCCGAAACCGGTCCCAGGATGCTTGTTTCCAGTCCAGGGAAGACCTGGCCTAGCAGTTCGGGCTGGACTGTTCCCATGGGGAACAGGGTCAAGACTGGAATGGCATGGGCAGCAAAAAAACGATGGATTAAACCCAGATCTGTGACTGGGGGTGAATGTTTGACAATGTTCAGCATTCCGTCCATCACTTGTTGTTTTTGCATTTGTCACCCTAAGTGGGAAGGGTATGCCCAGACGTGGGTCCCGTGCTTCCCATGCCACTGGATTCAAGCTAGCCTGGCTGATGAGGGGTGAAACGCCGAAACTGGTCCCAGGATGCTTGTTTCCAGTCCAGGGAAGACCTGGCCTAGCAGTTCGGGCTGGACTGTTCCCATGGGGAACAGGGTCAAGACTGATTTGCATATGGCTGGGTCCAAACTGGAATGGCATGGGCAGCAAAAAAACGATGGATTAAACCCAGATCTGTGACTGGGGGTGAATGTTTGACAATGTTCAGCATTCCGTCCATCACTTGTTGTTTTTGCATTTGTCGCCCTAAGTGGGAAGGGTATGCCCAGACGTGGGTCCCGTGCTTCCCATGCCACTGGATTCAAGCTAGCCTGGCTGATGAGGGGTTAAACCCAGAAACCTGTCCCAGGATGCTTGTTTCTAGTCCAGGGAAGACCTGGCCTAGCAGTTCGGGCTGGACTGTTCCCATGGGGAACAGGGTCAAGACTGATTTGCATATGGCTGGGTCCAAACTGGAATGGCATGGGCGGCAAAAAAACGATGGATTAAACCCAGATCTGTGACTGGGGGTGAATGTTTGACAATGTTCAGCATTCCGTCCATCACTTGTTGTTTTTGCATTTGTCGCCCTAAGTGGGAAGGGTATGCCCAGACGTGGGTCCCGTGCTTCCCATGCCACTGGATTCAAGCTAGCCTGGCTGATGAGGGGTGAAACCCCGAAACCGGTCCCAGGATGCTTGTTTCCAGTCCAGGGAAGACCTGGCCTAGCAGTTCGGGCTGAACTGTTCCCATGGGGAACAGGGTCAAGACTGATTTGCATATGGCTGGGTCCAAACTGGAATGGCATGGGCAGCAAAAAAACAATGGATTAAACCCAGATCTGTGACTGGGGGTGAATGTTTGACAATGTTCAGCATTCCGTCCATCACTTGTTGTTTTTGCATTTGTCGTCCTAAGTGGGAAGGGTATGCCCAGACGTGGGTCCCGTGCTTCCCATGCCACTGGATTCAAGCTAGCCTGGCTGATGAGGGGTGAAACCCCGAAACCGGTCCCAGGATGCTTGTTTCCAGTCCAGGGAAGACCTGGCCTAGCAGTTCGGGCTGAACTGTTCCCATGGGGAACAGGGTCAAGACTGATTTGCATATGGCTGGGTCCAAACTGGAATGGCATGGGCAGCAAAAAAACGATGGATTAAACCCAGATCTGTGACTGGGGGTGAATGTTTGACAATGTTCAGCATTCCGTCCATCACTTGTTGTTTTTGCATTTTTTGCATTTGTCGCCCTAAGTGGGAAGGGTATGCCCAGACGTGGGTCCCGTGTTTCCATGCCACTGGATTCAAGCTAGCCTGGCTGATGAGGGGTGAAACCCCGAAACCGGTCCCAGGATGCTTGTTTCCAGTCCAGGGAAGACCTGGCCTAGCAGTTCGGGCTGGACTGTTCCCATGGGGAACAGGGTCAAGACTGATTTGCATTTGGCTGGGTCCAAACTGGAATGGCATGGGCAGCAAAAAAACGATGGATTAAACCCAGATCTGTGACTGGGGGTGAATGTTTGACAATGTTCAGCATTCCGTCCATCACTTGTTGTTTTTGCATTTGTCGCCCTAAGTGGGAAGGGTATGCCCAGACGTGGGTCCCGTGCTTCCCATGCCACTGGATTCAACCTAGCCTGGCTGATGAGGGGTGAAACCCCGAAACCGGTCCTAGGATGCTTGTTTCCAGTCCAGGGAAGACCTGGCCTAGCAGTTTGGGCTGGACTGTTCCCATGGGGAACAGGGTCAAGACTGATTTGCATGTGGCTGGGTCCAAACTGGAATGGCATGGGCAGCAAAAAAACGATGGATTAAACCCAGATCTGTGACTGGGGGTGAATGTTTGACAATGTTCAGCATTCCGTCCATCACTTGTTGTTTTTGCATTTGTCGCCCTAAGTGGGAAGAGTATGCCCAGACGTGGGTCCCGTGCTTCCCATGCCACTGGATTCAAGCTAGCCTGGCTGATGAGGGGTGAAACCCCGAAACCGGTCCCAGGATGCTTGTTTCCAGTCCAGGGAAGACCTGGCCTAGCAGTTCGGGCTGGACTGTTCCCATGGGGAACAGGGTCAAGACTGATTTGCATATGGCTGGGTCCAAACTGGAATGGCATGGGCAGCAAAAAAACGATGGATTAAACCCAGATCTGTGACTGGGGGTGAATGTTTGACAATGTTCAGCATTCCGTCCATCACTTGTTGTTTTTGCATTTGTCGCCCTAAGTGGGAAGGGTATGCCCAGACGTGGGTCCCGTGCTTCCCATGCCACTGGATTCAAGCTAGCCTGGCTGATGAGAGGTGAAACCGCAAAACCGGTCCCAGGATGCTTGTTTCCAGTCCAGGGAAGACCTGGCCTAGCAGTTCGGGCTGGACTGTTCCCATGGGGAACAGGGTCAAGACTGATTTGCATATGGCTGGGTCCAAACTGGAATGGCATGGGCAGCAAAAAAACGATGGATTAAACCCAGATCTGTGACTGGGGGTGAATGTTTGACAATGTTCAGCATTCCGTCCATCACTTGTTGTTTTTGCATTTGTCGCCCTAAGTGGGAAGGGTATGCCCAGACGTGGGTCCCGTGCTTCCCATGCCACTGGATTCTAGCTAGCCTGGCTGATGAGGGGTGAAACCCCGAAACCGGTCCCAGGATGCTTGTTTCCAGTCCAGGGAAGACCTGGCCTAGCAGTTCGGGCTGGACTGTTCCCATGGGGAACAGGGTCAAGACTGGAATGGCATGGGCAGCAAAAAAACGATGGATTAAACCCAGATCTGTGACTGGGGGTGAATGTTTGACAATGTTCAGCATTCCGTCCATCACTTGTTGTTTTTGCATTTGTCACCCTAAGTGGGAAGGGTATGCCCAGACGTGGGTCCCGTGCTTCCCATGCCACTGGATTCAAGCTAGCCTGGCTGATGAGGGGTGAAACGCCGAAACTGGTCCCAGGATGCTTGTTTCCAGTCCAGGGAAGACCTGGCCTAGCAGTTCGGGCTGGACTGTTCCCATGGGGAACAGGGTCAAGACTGATTTGCATATGGCTGGGTCCAAACTGGAATGGCATGGGCAGCAAAAAAACGATGGATTAAACCCAGATCTGTGACTGGGGGTGAATGTTTGACAATGTTCAGCATTCCGTCCATCACTTGTTGTTTTTGCATTTGTCGCCCTAAGTGGGAAGGGTATGCCCAGACGTGGGTCCCGTGCTTCCCATGCCACTGGATTCAAGCTAGCCTGGCTGATGAGGGGTTAAACCCAGAAACCTGTCCCAGGATGCTTGTTTCTAGTCCAGGGAAGACCTGGCCTAGCAGTTCGGGCTGGACTGTTCCCATGGGGAACAGGGTCAAGACTGATTTGCATATGGCTGGGTCCAAACTGGAATGGCATGGGCGGCAAAAAAACGATGGATTAAACCCAGATCTGTGACTGGGGGTGAATGTTTGACAATGTTCAGCATTCCGTCCATCACTTGTTGTTTTTGCATTTTTCGCCCTAAGTGGGAAGGGTATGCCCAGACGTGGGACCCGTGCTTCCCATGCCACTGGATTCAAGCTAGCCTGGCTAATGAGGGGTGAAACCCCGAAACAGGTCCCAGGATGCTTGTTTCCAGTCCAGGGAAGACCTGGCCTAGCAGTTCGGGCTGGACTGTTCCCATGGGGAACTGGGTCAAGACTGATTTGAATATGGCTGGGTCCAAACTGGAATGGCATGGGCAGCAAAAAAACGATGGATTAAACCCAGATCTGTGACTGGGGGTGAATGTTTGACAATGTTCAGCATTCCGTCCATCACTTGTTGTTTTTGCATTTGTCGCCCTAAGTGGGAAGGGTATGCCCAGACGTGGGTCCCGTGCTTCCCATGCCACTGGATTCAAGCTAGCCTGGCTGATGAGGGGTGAAACCCCGAAACCGGTCCCAGGATGCTTGTTTCCAGTCCAGGGAAGACCTGGCCTAGCAGTTCGGGCTGGACTGTTCCCATGGGGAACAGGGTCAAGACTGATTTGCATATGGCTGGGTCCAAACTGGAATGGCATGGGCAGCAAAAAAACGATGGATTAAACCCAGATCTGTGACTGGGGGTGAATGTTTGACAATGTTCAGCATTCCGTCCATCACTTGTTGTTTTTGCATTTGTCGCCCTAAGTGGGAAGGGTATGCCCAGACGTGGGTCCCGTGCTTCCCATGCCACTGGATTCAAGCTAGCCTGGCTGATGAGGGGTGAAACCCCGAAACCAGTCCCAGGATGCTTGTTTCCAGTCCAGGGAAGACCTGGCCTAGCAGTTCGGGCTGGACTGTTCCCATGGGGAACAGGGTCAAGACTGATTTGCATATGGCTGGGTCCAAACTGGAATGGCATGGGCAGCAAAAAAACGATGGATTAAACCCAGATCTGTGACTGGGGGTGAATGTTTGACAATGTTCAGCATTCCGTCCATCACTTGTTGTTTTTGCATTTGTCGCCCTAAGTGGGAAGGGTATGCCCAGACGTGGGTCCCGTGCTTCCCATGCCACTGGATTCAAGCTAGCCTGGCTGATGAGGGGTGAAACCCCGAAACCGGTCCCAGGATGCTTGTTTCCAGTCCAGGGAAGACCTGGCCAAGCAGTTCGGGCTGGACTGTTCCCATGGGGAACAGGGTCAAGACTGATTTGCATATGGCTGGGTCCAAACTGGAATGGCATGGGCAGCAAAAAAACGATGGATTAAACCCAGATCTGTGACTGGGGGTGAATGTTTGACAATGTTCAGCATTCCGTCCATCACTTGTTGTTTTTGCATTTGTCGCCCTAAGTGGGAAGGGTATGCCCAGACGTGGGTCCCGTGCTTCCCATGCCACTGGATTCAAGCTAGCCTGGCTGATGAGGGGTGAAACCCCGAAACCGGTCCCAGGATGCTTGTTTCCAGTCCAGGGAAGACCTGGCCTAGCAGTTCGGGCTGAACTGTTCCCATGGGGAACAGGGTCAAGACTGATTTGCATATGGCTGGGTCCAAACTGGAATGGCATGGGCAGCAAAAAAACAATGGATTAAACCCAGATCTGTGACTGGGGGTGAATGTTTGACAATGTTCAGCATTCCGTCCATCACTTGTTGTTTTTGCATTTGTCGTCCTAAGTGGGAAGGGTATGCCCAGACGTGGGTCCCGTGCTTCCCATGCCACTGGATTCAAGCTAGCCTGGCTGATGAGGGGTGAAACCCCAAAACCAGTCCCAGGATGCTTGTTTCCAGTCCAGGGAAGACCTGGCCTAGCAGTTCGGGCTGGACTGTTCCCATGGGGAACAGGGTCAAGACTGATTTGCATATGGCTGGGTCCAAACTGGAATGGCATGGACAGCAAAAAAACGATGGATTAAACCCAGATCTGTGACTGGGGGTGAATGTTTGACAATGTTCAGCATTCCGTCCATCACTTGTTGTTTTTGCATTTGTCGCCCTAAGTGGGAAGGGTATGCCCAGACGTGGGTCCCGTGCTTCCCATGCCACTGGATTCAAGCTAGCCTGGCTGATGAGAGGTGAAACCCCGAAACCGGTCCCAGGATGCTTGTTTCCAGTCCAGGGAAGACCTGGCCTAGCAGTTCGGGCTGAACTGTTCCCATGGGGAACAGGGTCAAGACTGATTTGCATATGGCTGGGTACAAACTGGAATGGCATGGGCAGCAAAAAAACGATGGATTAAACCCAGATCTGTGACTGGGGGTGAATGTTTGACAATGTTCAGCATTCCGTCCATCACTTGTTGTTTTTGCATTTTTTGCATTTGTCGCCCTAAGTGGGAAGGGTATGCCCAGACGTGGGTCCCATGTTTCCATGCCACTGGATTCAAGCTAGCCTGGCTGATGAGGGGTGAAACCCCGAAACCGGTCCCAGGATGCTTGTTTCCAGTCCAGGGAAGACCTGGCCTAGCAGTTCGGGCTGGACTGTTCCCATGGGGAACAGGGTCAAGACTGATTTGCATTTGGCTGGGTCCAAACTGGAATGGCATGGGCAGCAAAAAAACGATGGATTAAACCCAGATCTGTGACTGGGGGTGAATGTTTGACAATGTTCAGCATTCCGTCCATCACTTGTTGTTTTTGCATTTGTCGCCCTAAGTGGGAAGGGTATGCCCAGACGTGGGTCCCGTGCTTCCCATGCCACTGGATTCAACCTAGCCTGGCTGATGAGGGGTGAAACCCCGAAACCGGTCCTAGGATGCTTGTTTCCAGTCCAGGGAAGACCTGGCCTAGCAGTTTGGGCTGGACTGTTCCCATGGGGAACAGGGTCAAGACTGATTTGCATATGGCTGTGTCCAAACTGGAATGGCATGGGCAGCAAAAAAACGATGGATTAAACCCAGATCTGTGACTGGGGGTGAATGTTTGACAATGTTCAGCATTCCGTCCATCACTTGTTGTTTTTGCATTTGTCGCCCTAAGTGGGAAGAGTATGCCCAGACGTGGGTCCCGTGCTTCCCATGCCACTGGATTCAAGCTAGCCTGGCTGATGAGGGGTGAAACCCCGAAACCGGCCCCAGGATGCTTGTTTCCAGTCCAGGGAAGACCTGGCCTAGCAGTTCGGGCTGGACTGTTCCCATGGGGAACAGGGTCAAGACTGATTTGCATATGGCTGGGTCCAAACTGGAATGGCATGGGCAGCAAAAAAACGATGGATTAAACCCAGATCTGTGACTGGGGGTGAATGTTTGACAATGTTCAGCATTCCGTCCATCACTTGTTGTTTTTGCATTTGTCGCCCTAAGTGGGAAGGGTATGCCCAGACGTGGGTCCCGTGCTTCCCATGCCACTGGATTCAAGCTACCCTGGCTGATGAGGGGTGAAACCGCAAAACCGGTCCCAGGATGCTTGTTTCCAGTCCAGGGAAGACCTGGCCTAGCAGTTCGGGCTGGACTGTTCCCATGGGGAACAGGGTCAAGACTGATTTGCATATGGCTGGGTCCAAACTGGAATGGCATGGGCAGCAAAAAAACGATGGATTAAACCCAGATCTGTGACTGGGGGTGAATGTTTGACAATGTTCAGCATTCCGTCCATCACTTGTTGTTTTTGCATTTGTCGCCCTAAGTGGGAAGGGTATGCCCAGACGTGGGTCCCGTGCTTCCCATGCCACTGGATTCAAGCTAGCCTGGCTGATGAGGGGTGAAACCCCGAAACCGGTCCCAGGATGCTTGTTTCCAGTCCAGGGAAGACCTGGCCTAGCAGTTCGGGCTGGACTGTTCCCATGGGGAACAGGGTCAAGACTGATTTGCATATGGCTGGGTCCAAACTGGAATGGCATGGGCAGCAAAAAAACGATGGATTAAACCCAGATCTGTGACTGGGGGTGAATGTTTGACAATGTTCAGCATTCCGTCCATCACTTGTTGTTTTTGCATTTGTCACCCTAAGTGGGAAGGGTATGCCCAGACGTGGGTCCCGTGCTTCCCATGCCACTGGATTCAAGCTAGCCTGGCTGATGAGGGGTGAAACGCCGAAACCGGTCCCAGGATGCTTGTTTCCAGTCCAGGGAAGACCTGGCCTAGCAGTTCGGGCTGGACTGTTCCCATGGGGAACAGGGTCAAGACTGATTTGCATATGGCTGGGTCCAAACTGGAATGGCATGGGCAGCAAAAAAACGATGGATTAAACCCAGATCTGTGACTGGGGGTGAATGTTTGACAATGTTCAGCATTCCGTCCATCACTTGTTGTTTTTGCATTTGTCGCCCTAAGTGGGAAGGGTATGCCCAGACGTGGGTCCCGTGCTTCCCATGCCACTGGATTCAAGCTAGCCTGGCTGATGAGGGGTTAAACCCAGAAACCTGTCCCAGGATGCTTGTTTCCAGTCCAGGGAAGACCTGGCCTAGCAGTTCGGGCTGGACTGTTCCCATGGGGAACAGGGTCAAGACTGATTTGCATATGGCTGGGTCCAAACTGGAATGGCATGGGCAGCAAAAAAACGATGGATTAAACCCAGATCTGTGACTGGGGGTGAATGTTTGACAATGTTCAGCATTCCGTCCATCACTTGTTGTTTTTGCATTTTTCGCCCTAAGTGGGAAGGGTATGCCCAGACGTGGGTCCCGTGCTTCCCATGCCACTGGATTCAAGCTAGCCTGGCTAATGAGGGGTGAAACCCCGAAACAGGTCCCAGGATGCTTGTTTCCAGTCCAGGGAAGACCTGGCCTAGCAGTTCGGGCTGGACTGTTCCCATGGGGAACTGGGTCAAGACTGATTTGAATATGGCTGGGTCCAAACTGGAATGGCATGGGCAGCAAAAAAACGATGGATTAAACCCAGATCTGTGACTGGGGGTGAATGTTTGACAATGTTCAGCATTCCGTCCATCACTTGTTGTTTTTGCATTTGTCGCCCTAAGTGGGAAGGGTATGCCCAGACGTGGGTCCCGTGCTTCCCATGCCACTGGATTCAAGCTAGCCTGGCTGATGAGGGGTGAAACCGCAAAACCGGTCCCAGGATGCTTGTTTCCAGTCCAGGGAAGACCTGGCCTAGCAGTTCGGGCTGGACTGTTCCCATGGGGAACAGGGTCAAGACTGATTTGCATATGGCTGGGTCCAAACTGGAATGGCATGGGCAGCAAAAAAACATGGATTAAACCCAGATCTGTGACTGGGGGTGAATGTTTGACAATGTTCAGCATTCCGTCCATCACTTGTTGTTTTTGCATTTGTCGCCCTAAGTGGGAAGGGTATGCCCAGACGTGGGTCCCGTGCTTCCCATGCCACTGGATTCAAGCTAGCCTGGCTGATGAGGGGTGAAACCGCAAAACCGGTCCCAGGATGCTTGTTTCCAGTCCAGGGAAGACCTGGCCTAGCAGTTCGGGCTGGACTGTTCCCATGGGGAACAGGGTCAAGACTGATTTGCATATGGCTGGGTCCAAACTGGAATGGCATGGGCAGCAAAAAAACGATGGATTAAACCCAGATCTGTGACTGGGGGTGAATGTTTGACAATGTTCAGCATTCCGTCCATCACTTGTTGTTTTTGCATTTGTCGCCCTAAGTGGGAAGGGTATGCCCAGACGTGGGTCCCGTGCTTCCCATGCCACTGGATTCAAGCTAGCCTTGCTGATGAGGGGAGAAACGCCGAAACAGGTCCCAGGATGCTTGTTTCCAGTCCAGAGAAGACCTGGCCTAGCAGTTCGGGCTGGACTGTTCCCATGGGGAACAGGGTCAAGACTGATTTGCATATGGCTGGGTCCAAACTGGAATGGCATGGGCAGCAAAAAAACGATGGATTAAACCCAGATCTGTGACTGGGGGTGAATGTTTGACAATGTTCAGCATTCTGTCCATCACTTGTTGTTTTTGCATTTGTCGCCCTAAGTGGGAAGGGTATGCCGAGACGTGGGTCCCGTGCTTCCCATGCCACTGGATTCAAGCTAGCCTGGCTGATGAGGGGTTAAACCCCGAAACCTGTCCCAGGATGCTTGTTTCCAGTCCAGGGAAGACCTGGCCTAGCAGTTCGGGCTGGACTGTTCCCATGGGGAACAGGGTCAAGACTGATTTGCATATGGCTGGGTCCAAACTGGAACGGCATGGGCAGCAAAAAAACGATGGATTAAACCCAGATCTGTGACTGGGGGTGAATGTTTGACAATGTTCAGCATTCCGTCCATCACTTGTTGTTTTTTGCATTTGTCGCCCTAAGTGGGAAGGGTATGCCCAGACGTGGGTCCCGTGCTTCCCATGCCACTGGATTCAAGCTAGCCTGGCTAATGAGGGGTGAAACCCCGAAACCGGTCCCAGGATGCTTGTTTCCAGTCCAGGGAAGACCTGGCCTAGCAGTTCGGGCTGGACTGTTCCCATGGGGAACAGGGTCAAGACTGATTTGAATATGGCTGGGTCCAAACTGGAATGGCATGGGCAGCAAAAAAACGATGGATTAAACCCATATTTGTGACTGGGGGTGAATGTTTGACAATGTTCAGCATTCCGTCCATCACTTGTTGTTTTTGCATTTGTCGCCCTAAGTGGGAAGGGTATGCCCAGACGTGGGTCCCGTGCTTCCCATGCCACTGGATTCAAGCTAGCCTGGCTGATGAGGGGTGAAACCCCGAAACCGGTCCCAGGATGCTTGTTTCCAGTCCAGGGAAGACCTGGCCTAGCAGTTCGGGCTGGACTGTTCCCATGGGGAACAGGGTCAAGACTGATTTGCATATGGCTGGGTCCAAACTGGAATGGCATGGGCAGCAAAAAAACGATGGATTAAACCCAGATCTGTGACTGGGGGTGAATGTTTGACAATGTTCAGCATTCCGTCCATCACTTGTTGTTTTTGCATTTGTCGCCCTAAGTGGGAAGGGTATGCCCAGACGTGGGTCCCGTGCTTCCCATGCCACTGGATTCAAGCTAGCCTGGCTGATGAGGGGTGAAACCCCGAAACCGGTCCCAGGATGCTTGTTTCCAGTCCAGGGAAGACCTGGCCTAGCAGTTCGGGCTGGACTGTTCCCATGGGGAACAGGGTCAAGACTGATTTGCATATGGCTGGGTCCAAACTGGAATGGCATGGGCAGCAAAAAAACGATGGATTAAACCCAGATCTGTGACTGGGGGTGAATGTTTGACAATGTTCAGCATTCCGTCCATCACTTGTTGTTTTTGCATTTGTCGCCCTAAGTGGGAAGGGTATGCCCAGACGTGGGTCCCGTGCTTCCCATGCCACTGGATTCAAGCTAGCCTGGCTGATGAGGGGTGAAACCGCAAAACCGGTCACAGGATGCTTGTTTCCAGTCCAGGGAAGACCTGGCCTAGCAGTTCGGGCTGGACTGTTCCCATGGGGAACAGGGTCAAGACTGATTTGCATATGGCTGGGTCCAAACTGGAATGGCATGGGCAGCAAAAAAACGATGGATTAAACCCAGATCTGTGACTGGGGGTGAATGTTTGACAATGTTCAGCATTCCGTCCATCACTTGTTGTTTTTGCATTTGTCGCCCTAAGTGGGAAGGGTATGCCCAGACGTGGGTCCCGTGCTTCCCATGCCACTGGATTCAAGCTAGCCTGGCTGATGAGGGGTGAAACCGCAAAACCGGTCCCAGGATGCTTGTTTCCAGTCCAGGGAAGACCTGGCCTAGCAGTTCGGGCTGGACTGTTCCCATGGGGAACAGGGTCAAGACTGATTTGCATATGGCTGGGTCCAAACTGGAATGGCATGGGCAGCAAAAAAACGATGGATTAAACCCAGATCTGTGACTGGGGGTGAATGTTTGACAATGTTCAGCATTCCGTCCATCACTTGTTGTTTTTGCATTTGTCGCCCTAAGTGGGAAGGGTATGCCCAGACGTGGGTCCCGTGCTTCCCATGCCACTGGATTCAAGCTAGCCTGGCTGATGAGGGGTGAAACCCCGAAACCGGTCCCAGGATGCTTGTTTCCAGTCCAGGGAAGACCTGGCCTAGCAGTTCGGGCTGGACTGTTCCCATGGGGAACAGGGTCAAGACTGATTTGCATATGGCTGGGTCCAAACTGGAATGGCATGGGCAGCAAAAAAACGATGGATTAAACCCAGATCTGTGACTGGGGGTGAATGTTTGACAATGTTCAGCATTCCGTCCATCACTTGTTGTTTTTGCATTTGTCGCCCTAAGTGGGAAGGGTATGCCCAGACGTGGGTCCCGTGCTTCCCATGCCACTGGATTCAAGCTACCCTGGCTGATGAGGGGTGAAACCGCAAAACCGGTCCCAGGATGCTTGTTTCCAGTCCAGGGAAGACCTGGCCTAGCAGTTCGGGCTGGACTGTTCCCATGGGGAACAGGGTCAAGACTGATTTGTATATGGCTGGGTCCAAACTGGAATGGCATGGGCCGGAAAAAAAACGATGGATTAAACCCAGATCTGTGACTGGGGGTGAATGTTTGACAATGTTCAGCATTCCGTCCATCACTTGTTGTTTTTGCATTTGTCGCCCTAAGTGGGAAGGGTATGCCCAGACGTGGGTCCCGTGCTTCCCATGCCACTGGATTCAAGCTAGCCTGGCTGATGAGGGGTGAAACCCCGAAACCGGTCCCAGGATGCTTGTTTCCAGTCCAGGGAAGACCTGGCCTAGCAGTTCGGGCTGGACTGTTCCCATGGGGAACAGGGTCAAGACTGATTTGCATATGGCTGGGTCCAAACTGGAATGGCATGGGCAGCAAAAAAACGATGGATTAAACCCAGATCTGTGACTGGGGGTGAATGTTTGACAATGTTCAGCATTCCGTCCATCACTTGTTGTTTTTGCATTTGTCACCCTAAGTGGGAAGGGTATGCCCAGACGTGGGTCCCGTGCTTCCCATGCCACTGGATTCAAGCTAGCCTGGCTGATGAGGGGTTAAACCCAGAAACCTGTCCCAGGATGCTTGTTTCCAGTCCAGGGAAGACCTGGCCTAGCAGTTCGGGCTGGACTGTTCCCATGGGGAACAGGGTCAAGACTGATTTGCATATGGCTGGGTCCAAACTGGAATGGCATGGGCGGCAAAAAAACGATGGATTAAACCCAGATCTGTGACTGGGGGTGAATGTTTGACAATGTTCAGCATTCCGTCCATCACTTGTTGTTTTTGCATTTTTCGCCCTAAGTGGGAAGGGTATGCCCAGACGTGGGTCCCGTGCTTCCCATGCCACTGGATTCAAGCTAGCCTGGCTAATGAGGGGTGAAACCCCGAAACAGGTCCCAGGATGCTTGTTTCCAGTCCAGGGAAGACCTGGCCTAGCAGTTCGGGCTGGACTGTTCCCATGGGGAACTGGGTCAAGACTGATTTGAATATGGCTGGGTCCAAACTGGAATGGCATGGGCAGCAAAAAAACGATGGATTAAACCCAGATCTGTGACTGGGGGTGAATGTTTGACAATGTTCAGCATTCCGTCCATCACTTGTTGTTTTTGCATTTGTCGCCCTAAGTGGGAAGGGTATGCCCAGACGTGGGTCCCGTGCTTCCCATGCCACTGGATTCAAGGTAGCCTGGCTGATGAGGGGTGAAACCCCGAAACCGGTCCCAGGATGCTTGTTTCCAGTCCAGGGAAGACCTGGCCTAGCAGTTCGGGCTGGACTGTTCCCATGGGGAACAGGGTCAAGACTGATTTGCATATGGCTGGGTCCAAACTGGAATGGCATGGGCAGCAAAAAAACGATGGATTAAACCCAGATCTGTGACTGGGGGTGAATGTTTGACAATGTTCAGCATTCCGTCCATCACTTGTTGTTTTTGCATTTGTCGCCCTAAGTGGGAAGGGTATGCCCAGACGTGGGTCCCGTGCTTCCCATGCCACTGGATTCAAGCTAGCCTGGCTGATGAGGGGTGAAACCCCAAAACCAGTCCCAGGATGCTTGTTTCCAGTCCAGGGAAGACCTGGCCTAGCAGTTCGGGCTGGACTGTTCCCATGGGGAACAGGGTCAAGACTGATTTGCATATGGCTGGGTCCAAACTGGAATGGCATGGACAGCAAAAAAACGATGGATTAAACCCAGATCTGTGACTGGGGGTGAATGTTTGACAATGTTCAGCATTCCGTCCATCACTTGTTGTTTTTGCATTTGTCGCCCTAAGTGGGAAGGGTATGCCCAGACGTGGGTCCCGTGCTTCCCATGCCACTGGATTCAAGCTAGCCTGGCTGATGAGGGGTGAAACCCCGAAACCGGTCCCAGGATGCTTGTTTCCAGTCCAGGGAAGACCTGGCCTAGCAGTTCGGGCTGAACTGTTCCCATGGGGAACAGGGTCAAGACTGATTTGCATATGGCTGGGTACAAACTGGAATGGCATGGGCAGCAAAAAAACGATGGATTAAACCCAGATCTGTGACTGGGGGTGAATGTTTGACAATGTTCAGCATTCCGTCCATCACTTGTTGTTTTTGCATTTTTTGCATTTGTCGCCCTAAGTGGGAAGGGTATGCCCAGACGTGGGTCCCGTGTTTCCATGCCACTGGATTCAAGCTAGCCTGGCTGATGAGGGGTGAAACCCCGAAACCGGTCCCAGGATGCTTGTTTCCAGTCCAGGGAAGACCTGGCCTAGCAGTTCGGGCTGGACTGTTCCCATGGGGAACAGGGTCAAGACTGATTTGCATTTGGCTGGGTCCAAACTGGAATGGCATGGGCAGCAAAAAAACGATGGATTAAACCCAGATCTGTGACTGGGGGTGAATGTTTGACAATGTTCAGCATTCCGTCCATCACTTGTTGTTTTTGCATTTGTCGCCCTAAGTGGGAAGGGTATGCCCAGACGTGGGTCCCGTGCTTCCCATGCCACTGGATTCAACCTAGCCTGGCTGATGAGGGGTGAAACCCCGAAACCGGTCCTAGGATGCTTGTTTCCAGTCCAGGGAAGACCTGGCCTAGCAGTTTGGGCTGG
Organism: Pleurodeles waltl; assembly: GCF_031143425.1. Classification (NCBI taxonomy): domain Eukaryota; kingdom Metazoa; phylum Chordata; class Amphibia; order Caudata; family Salamandridae; genus Pleurodeles; species Pleurodeles waltl. The sequence continues at coordinate 1,219,333,449 of NC_090445.1, read as the reverse complement.
ACTGTTCCCATGGGGAACAGGGTCAAGACTGATTTGCATATGGCTGTGTCCAAACTGGAATGGCATGGGCAGCAAAAAAACGATGGATTAAACCCAGATCTGTGACTGGGGGTGAATGTTTGACAATGTTCAGCATTCCGTCCATCACTTGTTGTTTTTGCATTTGTCGCCCTAAGTGGGAAGAGTATGCCCAGACGTGGGTCCCGTGCTTCCCATGCCACTGGATTCAAGCTAGCCTGGCTGATGAGGGGTGAAACCCCGAAACCGGCCCCAGGATGCTTGTTTCCAGTCCAGGGAAGACCTGGCCTAGCAGTTCGGGCTGGACTGTTCCCATGGGGAACAGGGTCAAGACTGATTTGCATATGGCTGGGTCCAAACTGGAATGGCATGGGCAGCAAAAAAACGATGGATTAAACCCAGATCTGTGACTGGGGGTGAATGTTTGACAATGTTCAGCATTCCGTCCATCACTTGTTGTTTTTGCATTTGTCGCCCTAAGTGGGAAGGGTATGCCCAGACGTGGGTCCCGTGCTTCCCATGCCACTGGATTCAAGCTACCCTGGCTGATGAGGGGTGAAACCGCAAAACCGGTCCCAGGATGCTTGTTTCCAGTCCAGGGAAGACCTGGCCTAGCAGTTCGGGCTGGACTGTTCCCATGGGGAACAGGGTCAAGACTGATTTGCATATGGCTGGGTCCAAACTGGAATGGCATGGGCAGCAAAAAAACGATGGATTAAACCCAGATCTGTGACTGGGGGTGAATGTTTGACAATGTTCAGCATTCCGTCCATCACTTGTTGTTTTTGCATTTGTCGCCCTAAGTGGGAAGGGTATGCCCAGACGTGGGTCCCGTGCTTCCCATGCCACTGGATTCAAGCTAGCCTGGCTGATGAGGGGTGAAACCCCGAAACCGGTCCCAGGATGCTTGTTTCCAGTCCAGGGAAGACCTGGCCTAGCAGTTCGGGCTGGACTGTTCCCATGGGGAACAGGGTCAAGACTGATTTGCATATGGCTGGGTCCAAACTGGAATGGCATGGGCAGCAAAAAAACGATGGATTAAACCCAGATCTGTGACTGGGGGTGAATGTTTGACAATGTTCAGCATTCCGTCCATCACTTGTTGTTTTTGCATTTGTCACCCTAAGTGGGAAGGGTATGCCCAGACGTGGGTCCCGTGCTTCCCATGCCACTGGATTCAAGCTAGCCTGGCTGATGAGGGGTGAAACGCCGAAACCGGTCCCAGGATGCTTGTTTCCAGTCCAGGGAAGACCTGGCCTAGCAGTTCGGGCTGGACTGTTCCCATGGGGAACAGGGTCAAGACTGATTTGCATATGGCTGGGTCCAAACTGGAATGGCATGGGCAGCAAAAAAACGATGGATTAAACCCAGATCTGTGACTGGGGGTGAATGTTTGACAATGTTCAGCATTCCGTCCATCACTTGTTGTTTTTGCATTTGTCGCCCTAAGTGGGAAGGGTATGCCCAGACGTGGGTCCCGTGCTTCCCATGCCACTGGATTCAAGCTAGCCTGGCTGATGAGGGGTTAAACCCAGAAACCTGTCCCAGGATGCTTGTTTCCAGTCCAGGGAAGACCTGGCCTAGCAGTTCGGGCTGGACTGTTCCCATGGGGAACAGGGTCAAGACTGATTTGCATATGGCTGGGTCCAAACTGGAATGGCATGGGCGGCAAAAAAACGATGGATTAAACCCAGATCTGTGACTGGGGGTGAATGTTTGACAATGTTCAGCATTCCGTCCATCACTTGTTGTTTTTGCATTTTTCGCCCTAAGTGGGAAGGGTATGCCCAGACGTGGGTCCCGTGCTTCCCATGCCACTGGATTCAAGCTAGCCTGGCTAATGAGGGGTGAAACCCCGAAACAGGTCACAGGATGCTTGTTTCCAGTCCAGGGAAGACCTGGCCTAGCAGTTCGGGCTGGACTGTTCCCATGGGGAACTGGGTCAAGACTGATTTGAATATGGCTGGGTCCAAACTGGAATGGCATGGGCAGCAAAAAAACGATGGATTAAACCCAGATCTGTGACTGGGGGTGAATGTTTGACAATGTTCAGCATTCCGTCCATCACTTGTTGTTTTTGCATTTGTCGCCCTAAGTGGGAAGGGTATGCCCAGACGTGGGTCCCGTGCTTCCCATGCCACTGGATTCAAGCTAGCCTGGCTGATGAGGGGTGAAACCGCAAAACCGGTCCCAGGATGCTTGTTTCCAGTCCAGGGAAGACCTGGCCTAGCAGTTCGGGCTGGACTGTTCCCATGGGGAACAGGGTCAAGACTGATTTGCATATGGCTGGGTCCAAACTGGAATGGCATGGGCAGCAAAAAAACATGGATTAAACCCAGATCTGTGACTGGGGGTGAATGTTTGACAATGTTCAGCATTCCGTCCATCACTTGTTGTTTTTGCATTTGTCGCCCTAAGTGGGAAGGGTATGCCCAGACGTGGGTCCCGTGCTTCCCATGCCACTGGATTCAAGCTAGCCTGGCTGATGAGGGGTGAAACCGCAAAACCGGTCCCAGGATGCTTGTTTCCAGTCCAGGGAAGACCTGGCCTAGCAGTTCGGGCTGGACTGTTCCCATGGGGAACAGGGTCAAGACTGATTTGCATATGGCTGGGTCCAAACTGGAATGGCATGGGCAGCAAAAAAACGATGGATTAAACCCAGATCTGTGACTGGGGGTGAATGTTTGACAATGTTCAGCATTCCGTCCATCACTTGTTGTTTTTGCATTTGTCGCCCTAAGTGGGAAGGGTATGCCCAGACGTGGGTCCCGTGCTTCCCATGCCACTGGATTCAAGCTAGCCTTGCTGATGAGGGGAGAAACGCCGAAACAGGTCCCAGGATGCTTGTTTCCAGTCCAGAGAAGACCTGGCCTAGCAGTTCGGGCTGGACTGTTCCCATGGGGAACAGGGTCAAGACTGATTTGCATATGGCTGGGTCCAAACTGGAATGGCATGGGCAGCAAAAAAACGATGGATTAAACCCAGATCTGTGACTGGGGGTGAATGTTTGACAATGTTCAGCATTCTGTCCATCACTTGTTGTTTTTGCATTTGTCGCCCTAAGTGGGAAGGGTATGCCGAGACGTGGGTCCCGTGCTTCCCATGCCACTGGATTCAAGCTAGCCTGGCTGATGAGGGGTTAAACCCCGAAACCTGTCCCAGGATGCTTGTTTCCAGTCCAGGGAAGACCTGGCCTAGCAGTTCGGGCTGGACTGTTCCCATGGGGAACAGGGTCAAGACTGATTTGCATATGGCTGGGTCCAAACTGGAACGGCATGGGCAGCAAAAAAACGATGGATTAAACCCAGATCTGTGACTGGGGGTGAATGTTTGACAATGTTCAGCATTCCGTCCATCACTTGTTGTTTTTTGCATTTGTCGCCCTAAGTGGGAAGGGTATGCCCAGACGTGGGTCCCGTGCTTCCCATGCCACTGGATTCAAGCTAGCCTGGCTAATGAGGGGTGAAACCCCGAAACCGGTCCCAGGATGCTTGTTTCCAGTCCAGGGAAGACCTGGCCTAGCAGTTCGGGCTGGACTGTTCCCATGGGGAACAGGGTCAAGACTGATTTGAATATGGCTGGGTCCAAACTGGAATGGCATGGGCAGCAAAAAAACGATGGATTAAACCCATATTTGTGACTGGGGGTGAATGTTTGACAATGTTCAGCATTCCGTCCATCACTTGTTGTTTTTGCATTTGTCGCCCTAAGTGGGAAGGGTATGCCCAGACGTGGGTCCCGTGCTTCCCATGCCACTGGATTCAAGCTAGCCTGGCTGATGAGGGGTGAAACCCCGAAACCGGTCCCAGGATGCTTGTTTCCAGTCCAGGGAAGACCTGGCCTAGCAGTTCGGGCTGGACTGTTCCCATGGGGAACAGGGTCAAGACTGATTTGCATATGGCTGGGTCCAAACTGGAATGGCATGGGCAGCAAAAAAACGATGGATTAAACCCAGATCTGTGACTGGGGGTGAATGTTTGACAATGTTCAGCATTCCGTCCATCACTTGTTGTTTTTGCATTTGTCGCCCTAAGTGGGAAGGGTATGCCCAGACGTGGGTCCCGTGCTTCCCATGCCACTGGATTCAAGCTAGCCTGGCTGATGAGGGGTGAAACCGCAAAACCGGTCACAGGATGCTTGTTTCCAGTCCAGGGAAGACCTGGCCTAGCAGTTCGGGCTGGACTGTTCCCATGGGGAACAGGGTCAAGACTGATTTGCATATGGCTGGGTCCAAACTGGAATGGCATGGGCAGCAAAAAAACGATGGATTAAACCCAGATCTGTGACTGGGGGTGAATGTTTGACAATGTTCAGCATTCCGTCCATCACTTGTTGTTTTTGCATTTGTCGCCCTAAGTGGGAAGGGTATGCCCAGACGTGGGTCCCGTGCTTCCCATGCCACTGGATTCAAGCTAGCCTGGCTGATGAGGGGTGAAACCGCAAAACCGGTCCCAGGATGCTTGTTTCCAGTCCAGGGAAGACCTGGCCTAGCAGTTCGGGCTGGACTGTTCCCATGGGGAACAGGGTCAAGACTGATTTGCATATGGCTGGGTCCAAACTGGAATGGCATGGGCAGCAAAAAAACGATGGATTAAACCCAGATCTGTGACTGGGGGTGAATGTTTGACAATGTTCAGCATTCCGTCCATCACTTGTTGTTTTTGCATTTGTCGCCCTAAGTGGGAAGGGTATGCCCAGACGTGGGTCCCGTGCTTCCCATGCCACTGGATTCAAGCTAGCCTGGCTGATGAGGGGTGAAACCCCGAAACCGGTCCCAGGATGCTTGTTTCCAGTCCAGGGAAGACCTGGCCTAGCAGTTCGGGCTGGACTGTTCCCATGGGGAACAGGGTCAAGACTGATTTGCATATGGCTGGGTCCAAACTGGAATGGCATGGGCAGCAAAAAAACGATGGATTAAACCCAGATCTGTGACTGGGGGTGAATGTTTGACAATGTTCAGCATTCCGTCCATCACTTGTTGTTTTTGCATTTGTCGCCCTAAGTGGGAAGGGTATGCCCAGACGTGGGTCCCGTGCTTCCCATGCCACTGGATTCAAGCTACCCTGGCTGATGAGGGGTGAAACTGCAAAACCGGTCCCAGGATGCTTGTTTCCAGTCCAGGGAAGACCTGGCCTAGCAGTTCGGGCTGGACTGTTCCCATGGGGAACAGGGTCAAGACTGATTTGCATATGGCTGGGTCCAAACTGGAATGGCATGGGCAGCAAAAAAACGATGGATTAAACCCAGATCTGTGACTGGGGGTGAATGTTTGACAATGTTCAGCATTCCGTCCATCACTTGTTGTTTTTGCATTTGTCGCCCTAAGTGGGAAGGGTATGCCCAGACGTGGGTCCCGTGCTTCCCATGCCACTGGATTCAAGCTAGCCTGGCTGATGAGGGGTGAAACCCCGAAACCGGTCCCAGGATGCTTGTTTCCAGTCCAGGGAAGACCTGGCCTAGCAGTTCGGGCTGGACTGTTCCCATGGGGAACAGGGTCAAGACTGATTTGCATATGGCTGGGTCCAAACTGGAATGGCATGGGCAGCAAAAAAACGATGGATTAAACCCAGATCTGTGACTGGGGGTGAATGTTTGACAATGTTCAGCATTCCGTCCATCACTTGTTGTTTTTGCATTTGTCACCCTAAGTGGGAAGGGTATGCCCAGACGTGGGTCCCGTGCTTCCCATGCCACTGGATTCAAGCTAGCCTGGCTGATGAGGGGTTAAACCCAGAAACCTGTCCCAGGATGCTTGTTTCCAGTCCAGGGAAGACCTGGCCTAGCAGTTCGGGCTGGACTGTTCCCATGGGGAACAGGGTCAAGACTGATTTGCATATGGCTGGGTCCAAACTGGAATGGCATGGGCGGCAAAAAAACGATGGATTAAACCCAGATCTGTGACTGGGGGTGAATGTTTGACAATGTTCAGCATTCCGTCCATCACTTGTTTTTGCATTTTTCACCCTAAGTGGGAAGGGTATGCCCAGACGTGGGTCCCGTGCTTCCCATGCCACTGGATTCAAGCTAGCCTGGCTAATGAGGGGTGAAACCCCGAAACAGGTCCCAGGATGCTTGTTTCCAGTCCAGGGAAGACCTGGCCTAGCAGTTCGGGCTGGACTGTTCCCATGGGGAACTGGGTCAAGACTGATTTGAATATGGCTGGGTCCAAACTGGAATGGCATGGGCAGCAAAAAAACGATGGATTAAACCCAGATCTGTGACTGGGGGTGAATGTTTGACAATGTTCAGCATTCCGTCCATCACTTGTTGTTTTTGCATTTGTCGCCCTAAGTGGGAAGGGTATGCCCAGACGTGGGTCCCGTGCTTCCCATGCCACTGGATTCAAGCTAGCCTGGCTGATGAGGGGTGAAACCCCGAAACCGGTCCCAGGATGCTTGTTTCCAGTCCAGGGAAGACCTGGCCTAGCAGTTCGGGCTGGACTGTTCCCATGGGGAACAGGGTCAAGACTGATTTGCATATGGCTGGGTCCAAACTGGAATGGCATGGGCAGCAAAAAAACGATGGATTAAACCCAGATCTGTGACTGGGGGTGAATGTTTGACAATGTTCAGCATTCCGTCCATCACTTGTTCTTTTTGCATTTGTCGCCCTAAGTGGGAAGGGTATGCCCAGACGTGGGTCCCGTGCTTCCCATGCCACTGGATTCAAGCTAGCCTGGCTGATGAGGGGTGAAACCGCAAAACCGGTCCCAGGATGCTTGTTTCCAGTCCAGGGAAGACCTGGCCTAGCAGTTCGGGCTGGACTGTTCCCATGGGGAACAGGGTCAAGACTGATTTGCATATGGCTGGGTCCAAACTGGAATGGCATGGGCAGCAAAAAAACGATGGATTAAACCCAGATCTGTGACTGGGGGTGAATGTTTGACAATGTTCAGCATTCCGTCCATCACTTGTTGTTTTTGCATTTGTCGCCCTAAGTGGGAAGGGTATGCCCAGACGTGGGTCCCGTGCTTCCCATGCCACTGGATTCAAGCTAGCCTTGCTGATGAGGGGAGAAACGCCGAAACAGGTCCCAGGATGCTTGTTTCCAGTCCAGAGAAGACCTGGCCTAGCAGTTCGGGCTGGACTGTTCCCATGGGGAACAGGGTCAAGACTGATTTGCATATGGCTGGGTCCAAACTGGAATGGCATGGGCAGCAAAAAAACGATGGATTAAACCCAGATCTGTGACTGGGGGTGAATGTTTGACAATGTTCAGCATTCTGTCCATCACTTGTTGTTTTTGCATTTGTCGCCCTAAGTGGGAAGGGTATGCCGAGACGTGGGTACCGTGCTTCCCATGCCACTGGATTCAAGCTAGCCTGGCTGATGAGGGGTTAAACCCCGAAACCTGTCCCAGGATGCTTGTTTCCAGTCCAGGGAAGACCTGGCCTAGCAGTTCGGGCTGGACTGTTCCCATGGGGAACAGGGTCAAGACTGATTTGCATATGGCTGGGTCCAAACTGGAACGGCATGGGCAGCAAAAAAACGATGGATTAAACCCAGATCTGTGACTGGGGGTGAATGTTTGACAATGTTCAGCATTCCGTCCATCACTTGTTGTTTTTTGCATTTGTCGCCCTAAGTGGGAAGGGTATGCCCAGACGTGGGTCCCGTGCTTCCCATGCCACTGGATTCAAGCTAGCCTGGCTAATGAGGGGTGAAACCCCGAAACCGGTCCCAGGATGCTTGTTTCCAGTCCAGGGAAGACCTGGCCTAGCAGTTCGGGCTGGACTGTTCCCATGGGGAACAGGGTCAAGACTGATTTGAATATGGCTGGGTCCAAACTGGAATGGCATGGGCAGCAAAAAAACGATGGATTAAACCCATATTTGTGACTGGGGGTGAATGTTTGACAATGTTCAGCATTCCGTCCATCACTTGTTGTTTTTGCATTTGTCGCCCTAAGTGGGAAGGGTATGCCCAGACGTGGGTCCCGTGCTTCCCATGCCACTGGATTCAAGCTAGCCTGGCTGATGAGGGGTGAAACCCCGAAACCGGTCCCAGGATGCTTGTTTCCAGTCCAGGGAAGACCTGGCCTAGCAGTTCGGGCTGGACTGTTCCCATGGGGAACAGGGTCAAGACTGATTTGCATATGGCTGGGTCCAAACTGGAATGGCATGGGCAGCAAAAAAACGATGGATTAAACCCAGATCTGTGACTGGGGGTGAATGTTTGACAATGTTCAGCATTCCGTCCATCACTTGTTGTTTTTGCATTTGTCGCCCTAAGTGGGAAGGGTATGCCCAGACGTGGGTCCCGTGCTTCCCATGCCACTGGATTCAAGCTAGCCTGGCTGATGAGGGGTGAAACCGCAAAACCGGTCACAGGATGCTTGTTTCCAGTCCAGGGAAGACCTGGCCTAGCAGTTCGGGCTGGACTGTTCCCATGGGGAACAGGGTCAAGACTGATTTGCATATGGCTGGGTCCAAACTGGAATGGCATGGGCAGCAAAAAAACGATGGATTAAACCCAGATCTGTGACTGGGGGTGAATGTTTGACAATGTTCAGCATTCCGTCCATCACTTGTTGTTTTTGCATTTGTCGCCCTAAGTGGGAAGGGTATGCCCAGACGTGGGTCCCGTGCTTCCCATGCCACTGGATTCAAGCTAGCCTGGCTGATGAGGGGTGAAACCGCAAAACCGGTCCCAGGATGCTTGTTTCCAGTCCAGGGAAGACCTGGCCTAGCAGTTCGGGCTGGACTGTTCCCATGGGGAACAGGGTCAAGACTGATTTGCATATGGCTGGGTCCAAACTGGAATGGCATGGGCAGCAAAAAAACGATGGATTAAACCCAGATCTGTGACTGGGGGTGAATGTTTGACAATGTTCAGCATTCCGTCCATCACTTGTTGTTTTTGCATTTGTCGCCCTAAGTGGGAAGGGTATGCCCAGACGTGGGTCCCGTGCTTCCCATGCCACTGGATTCAAGCTAGCCTTGCTGATGAGGGGAGAAACGCCGAAACAGGTCCCAGGATGCTTGTTTCCAGTCCAGAGAAGACCTGGCCTAGCAGTTCGGGCTGGACTGTTCCCATGGGGAACAGGGTCAAGACTGATTTGCATATGGCTGGGTCCAAACTGGAATGGCATGGGCAGCAAAAAAACGATGGATTAAACCCAGATCTGTGACTGGGGGTGAATGTTTGACAATGTTCAGCATTCTGTCCATCACTTGTTGTTTTTGCATTTGTCGCCCTAAGTGGGAAGGGTATGCCGAGACGTGGGTCCCGTGCTTCCCATGCCACTGGATTCAAGCTAGCCTGGCTGATGAGGGGTTAAACCCCGAAACCTGTCCCAGGATGCTTGTTTCCAGTCCAGGGAAGACCTGGCCTAGCAGTTCGGGCTGGACTGTTCCCATGGGGAACAGGGTCAAGACTGATTTGCATATGGCTGGGTCCAAACTGGAACGGCATGGGCAGCAAAAAAACGATGGATTAAACCCAGATCTGTGACTGGGGGTGAATGTTTGACAATGTTCAGCATTCCGTCCATCACTTGTTGTTTTTTGCATTTGTCGCCCTAAGTGGGAAGGGTATGCCCAGACGTGGGTCCCGTGCTTCCCATGCCACTGGATTCAAGCTAGCCTGGCTAATGAGGGGTGAAACCCCGAAACCGGTCCCAGGATGCTTGTTTCCAGTCCAGGGAAGACCTGGCCTAGCAGTTCGGGCTGGACTGTTCCCATGGGGAACAGGGTCAAGACTGATTTGAATATGGCTGGGTCCAAACTGGAATGGCATGGGCAGCAAAAAAACGATGGATTAAACCCATATTTGTGACTGGGGGTGAATGTTTGACAATGTTCAGCATTCCGTCCATCACTTGTTGTTTTTGCATTTGTCGCCCTAAGTGGGAAGGGTATGCCCAGACGTGGGTCCCGTGCTTCCCATGCCACTGGATTCAAGCTAGCCTGGCTGATGAGGGGTGAAACCCCGAAACCGGTCCCAGGATGCTTGTTTCCAGTCCAGGGAAGACCTGGCCTAGCAGTTCGGGCTGGACTGTTCCCATGGGGAACAGGGTCAAGACTGATTTGCATATGGCTGGGTCCAAACTGGAATGGCATGGGCAGCAAAAAAACGATGGATTAAACCCAGATCTGTGACTGGGGGTGAATGTTTGACAATGTTCAGCATTCCGTCCATCACTTGTTGTTTTTGCATTTGTCGCCCTAAGTGGGAAGGGTATGCCCAGACGTGGGTCCCGTGCTTCCCATGCCACTGGATTCAAGCTAGCCTGGCTGATGAGGGGTGAAACCGCAAAACCGGTCACAGGATGCTTGTTTCCAGTCCAGGGAAGACCTGGCCTAGCAGTTCGGGCTGGACTGTTCCCATGGGGAACAGGGTCAAGACTGATTTGCATATGGCTGGGTCCAAACTGGAATGGCATGGGCAGCAAAAAAACGATGGATTAAACCCAGATCTGTGACTGGGGGTGAATGTTTGACAATGTTCAGCATTCCGTCCATCACTTGTTGTTTTTGCATTTGTCGCCCTAAGTGGGAAGGGTATGCCCAGACGTGGGTCCCGTGCTTCCCATGCCACTGGATTCAAGCTAGCCTGGCTGATGAGGGGTGAAACCCCGAAACCGGTCCCAGGATGCTTGTTTCCAGTCCAGGGAAGACCTGGCCTAGCAGTTCGGGCTGGACTGTTCCCATGGGGAACAGGGTCAAGACTGATTTGCATATGGCTGGGTCCAAACTGGAATGGCATGGGCAGCAAAAAAACGATGGATTAAACCCAGATCTGTGACTGGGGGTGAATGTTTGACAATGTTCAGCATTCCGTCCATCACTTGTTGTTTTTGCATTTGTCGCCCTAAGTGGGAAGGGTATGCCCATACGTGGGTCCCGTGCTTCCCATGCCACTGGATTCAAGCTAGCCTGGCTGATGAGGGGTGAAACGCCGAAAGCGGTCCCAGGATGCTTGTTTCCAGTCCAGGGAAGACCTGGCCTAGCAGTTCGGGCTGGACTGTTCCCATGGGGAACAGGGTCAAGACTGATTTGCATATGGCTGGGTCCAAACTGGAATGGCATGGGCAGCAAAAAAACGATGGATTAAACCCAGATCTGTGACTGGGGGTGAATGTTTGACAATCTTCAGCATTCCGTCCATCACTTGTTGTTTTTGCATTTGTCGCCCTAAGTGGGAAGGGTATGCCCAGACGTGGGTCCCGTGCTTCCCATGCCACTGGATTCAAGCTAGCCTGGCTGATGAGGGGTTAAACCCCGAAACCTGTCCCAGGATGCTTGTTTCCAGTCCAGGGAAGACCTGGCCTAGCAGTTCGGGCTGGACTGTTCCCATGGGGAACAGGGTCAAGACTGATTTGCATATGGCTGGGTCCAAACTGGAATGGCATGGGCAGCAAAAAAACGATGGATTAAACCCAGATCTGTGACTGGGGGTGAATGTTTGACAATGTTCAGCATTCCGTCCATCACTTGTTGTTTTTGCATTTGTCGCCCTAAGTGGGAAGGGTATGCCCAGACGTGGGTCCCGTGCTTCCCATGCCACTGGATTCAAGCTAGCCTGGCTGATGAGGGGTGAAACCCCGAAACCGGTCCCAGGATGCTTGTTTCCAGTCCAGGGAAGACCTGGCCTAGCAGTTCGGGCTGGACTGTTCCCATGGGGAACAGGGTCAAGACTGATTTGCATTTGGCTGGGTCCAAATTGGAATGGCATGGGCAGCAAAAAAACGATGGATTAAACCCAGATCTGTGACTGGGGGTGAATGTTTGACAATGTTCAGCATTCCGTCCATCACTTGTTGTTTTTGCATTTGTCGCCCTAAGTGGGAAGGGTATGCCCAGACGTGGGTCCCGTGCTTCCCATGCCACTGGATTCAAGCTAGCCTGGCTGATGAGGGGTGAAACCGCAAAACCGGTCCCAGGATGCTTGTTTCCAGTCCAGGGAAGACCTGGCCTAGCAGTTCGGGCTGGACTGTTCCCATGGGGAACAGGGTCAAGACTGATTTGCATATGGCTGGGTCCAAACTGGAATGGCATGGGCTGCAAAAAAACGATGGATTAAACCCAGATCTGTGACTGGGGGTGAATGTTTGACAATGTTCAGCATTCCGTCCATCACTTGTTGTTTTTGCATTTGTCGCCCTAAGTGGGAAGGGTATGCCCAGACGTGGGTCCCGTGCTTCCCATGCCACTGGATTCAAGCTAGCCTGGCTGATGAGGGGAGAAACGCCGAAACAGGTCCCAGGATGCTTGTTTCCAGTCCAGAGAAGACCTGGCCTTGCAGTTCGGGCTGGACTGTTCCCATGGGGAACAGGGTCAAGACTGATTTGCATATGGCTGGGTCCAAACTGGAATGGCATGGGCAGCAAAAAAACGATGGATTAAACCCAGATCTGTGACTGGGGGTGAATGTTTGACAATGTTCAGCATTCCGTCCATCACTTGTTGTTTTTGCATTTGTCGCCCTAAGTGGGAAGGGTATGCCCAGACGTGGGTCCCGTGCTTCCCATGCCACTGGATTCAAGCTAGCCTGGCTAATGAGGGGTGAAACCCCGAAACCGGTCCCAGGATGCTTGTTTCCAGTCCAGGGAAGACCTGGCCTAGCAGTTCGGGCTGGACTGTTCCCATGGGGAACAGGGTCAAGACTGATTTGAATATGGCTGGGTCCAAACTGGAATGGCATGGGCAGCAAAAAAACGATGGATTAAACCCAGATCTGTGACTGGGGGTGAATGTTTGACAATGTTCAGCATTCCGTCCATCACTTGTTGTTTTTGCATTTGTCGCCCTAAGTGGGAAGGGTATGCCCAGACGTGGGTCCCGTGCTTCCCATGCCACTGGATTCAAGCTAGCCTGGCTGATGAGGGGTGAAACCCCAAAACCGGTCCCAGGATGCTTCTTTCCAGTCCAGGGAAGACCTGGCCTAGCAGTTCGGGCTGGACTGTTCCCATGGGGAACAGGGTCAAGACTGATTTGCATATGGCTGGGCCCAAACTGGAATGGCATGGGCAGCAAAAAAACGATGGATTAAACCCAGATCTGTGACTGGGGGTGAATGTTTGACAATGTTCAGCATTCCGTCCATCACTTGTTGTTTTTGCATTTGTCGCCCTAAGTGGGAAGGGTATGCCCATACGTGGGTCCCGTGCTTCCCATGCCACTGGATTCAAGGTAGCCTGGCTGATGAGGGGTGAAACGCCGAAACCGGTCCCAGGAAGACCTGGCCTAGCAGTTCGGGCTGGATTGTTCCCATGGGGAACAGGGTCAAGACTGATTTGCATATGGCTGGGTCCAAACTGGAATGGCATGGGCAGCAAAAAAACGATGGATTAAACCCAGATCTGTGACTGGGGGTGAATGTTTGACAATCTTCAGCATTCCGTCCATCACTTGTTGTTTTTGCATTTGTCGCCCTAAGAGGGAAGGGTATGCCCAGACGTGGGTCCCGTGCTTCCCATGCCACTGGATTCAAGCTAGCCTGGCTGATGAGGGGTTAAACCCCGAAACCTGTCCCAGGATGCTTGTTTCCAGTCCAGGGAAGACCTGGCCTAGCAGTTCGGGCTGGACTGTTCCCATGGGGAACAGGGTCAAGACTGATTTGCATATGGCTGGGTCCAAACTGGAATGGCATGGGCAGCAAAAAAACGATGGATTAAACCCAGATCTGTGACTGGGGGTGAATGTTTGACAATGTTCAGCATTCCGTCCATCACTTGTTGTTTTTGCATTTGTCGCCCTAAGTGGGAAGGGTATGCCCAGACGTGGGTCCCGTGCTTCCCATGCCACTGGATTCAAGCTAGCCTGGCTGATGAGGGGTTAAACCCCGAAACCGGTCCCAGGATGCTTGTTTCCAGTCCAGGGAAGACCTGGCCTAGCAGTTCGGGCTGGACTGTTCCCATGGGGAACAGGGTCAAGACTGATTTGCATATGGCTGGGTCCAAACTGGAATGGCATGGGCGGCAAAAAAACGATGGATTAAACCCAGATCTGTGACTGGGGGTGAATGTTTGACAATGTTCAGCATTCCGTCCATCACTTGTTGTTTTTGCATTTGTCACCCTAAGTGGGAAGGGTATGCCCAGACGTGGGTCCCGTGCTTCCCATGCCACTGGATTCAAGCTAGCCTGGCTGATGAGGGGTGAAACCCCGAAACCGGTCCCAGGATGCTTGTTTCCAGTCCAGGGAAGACCTGGCCTAGCAGTTCGGGCTGGACTGTTCCCATGGGGAACAGGGTCAAGACTGATTTGAATATGGCTGGGTCCAACTGGAATGGCATGGGCAGCAAAAAAACGATGGATTAAACCCAGATCTGTGACTGGGGGTGAATGTTTGACAATGTTCAGCATTCCGTCCATCACTTGTTGTTTTTGCATTTGTCGCCCTAAGTGGGAAGTGTATGCCCAGACGTGGGTCCCGTGCTTCCCATGCCACTGGATTCAAGCTAGCCTGGCTGATGAGGGGTGAAACCCCGAAACCGGTCCCAGGATGCTTGTTTCCAGTCCAGGGAAGACCTGGCCTAGCAGTTCGGGCTGGACTGTTCCCATGGGGAACAGGGTCAAGACTGATTTGCATATGGCTGGGTCCAAACTGGAATGGCATCTGCAGCAAAAAAACGATGGATTAAACCCAGATCTGTGACTGGGGGTGAATGTTTGACAATGTTCAGCATTCCGTCCATCACTTGTTGTTTTTGCATTTGTCGCCCTAAGTGGGAAGGGTATGCCCAGACGTGGGTCCCGTGCTTCCCATGCCACTGGATTCAAGCTAGCCTGGCTGATGAGGGGTGAAACCGCAAAACCAGTCCCAGGATGCTTGTTTCCAGTCCAGGGAAGACCTGGCCTAGCAGTTCGGGCTGGATTGTTCCCATGGGGAACAGGGTCAAGACTGATTTGCATATGGCTGGGTCCAAACTGGAATGGCATGGGCAGCTAAAAAACGATGGATTAAACCCAGATCTGTGACTGGGGGTGAATGTTTGACAATGTTCAGCATTCCGTCCATCACTTGTTGTTTTTACATTTGTCGCCCTAAGTGGGAAGGGTATGCCCAGACGTGGGTCCCGTGCTTCCCATGCCACTGGATTCAAGCTAGCCTGGCTGATGAGGGGTGAAACCCCGAAACCGGTCCCAGGATGCTTGTTTCCAGTCCAGGGAAGACCTGGCCTAGCAGTTCGGGCTGGACTGTTCCCATGGGGAACAGGGTCAAGACTGATTTGCATATGGCTGGGTCCAAACTAGAATGGCATGGGCAGCAAAAAAATGATGGATTAAACCCAGATCTGTGACTGGGGGTGAATGTTTGACAATGTTCAGCATTCCGTCCATCACTTGTTGTTTTTGCATTTGTCGCCCTAAGTGGGAAGGGTATGGCCAGACGTGGGTCCCGTGCTTCCCATGCTACTGGATTCAAGCTAGCCTGGCTGATGAGGGGTGAAACCCCGAAACCGGTCCTAGGATGCTTGTTTCCAGTCCAGGGAAGACCTGGCCTAGCAGTTTGGGCTGGACTGTTCCCATGGGGAACAGTGTCAAGACTGATTTGCATATGGCTGGGTCCAAACTGGAATGGCATGGGCAGCAAAAAAACGATGGATTAAACCCAGATCTGTGACTGGGGGTGAATGTTTGACAATGTTCAGCATTCCGTCCATCACTTGTTGTTTTTGCATTTGTCGCCCTAAGTGGGAAGGGTATGCCCAGACGTGGGTCCCGTGCTTCCCATGCCACTGGATTCAAGCTAGCCTGGCTGATGAGGGGTGAAACCCCGAAACCGGTCCCAGGATGCTTGTTTTCAGTCCAGGGAAGACCTGGCCTAGCAGTTCGGGCTGGACTGTTCCCATGGGTAACAGGGTCAAGACTGATTTGCATATGCCTGGGTCCAAACTGGAATGGCATGGGCAGCAAAAAAACGATGGATTAAACCCAGATCTGTGACTGGTGGTGAATGTTTGACAATGTTCAGCATTCCGTCCATCACTTGTTGTTTTTGCATTTGTCGCCCTAAGTGGGAAGGGTATGCCCAGACGTGGGTCCCGTGCTTCCCATGCCACTGGATTCAAGCTAGCATGGCTGATGAGGGGTGAAACCGCAAAACCGGTCCCAGGATGCTTGTTTCCAGTCCAGGGAAGACCTGGCCTAGCAGTTCGGGCTGGACTGTTCCCATGGGGAACAGGGTCAAGACTGATTTGCATATGGCTGGGTCCAAACTGGAATGGCATGGGCAGCAAAAAAACGATGGATTAAACCCAGATCTGTGACTGGGGGTGAATGTTTGACAATGTTCAGCATTCCGTCCATCACTTGTTGTTTTTGCATTTGTCGCCCTAAGTGGGAAGGGTATGCCCAGACGTGGGTCCCGTGCTTCCCATGCCACTGGATTCAAGCTAGCCTGGCTGATGAGGGGTGAAACCCCGAAACCGGTCCCAGGATGCTTGTTTTCAGTCCAGGGAAGACCTGGCCTAGCAGTTCGGGCTGGACTGTTCCCATGGGGAACAGGGTCAAGACTGATTTGCATATGGCTGGGTCCAAACTGGAATGGCATGGGCAGCAAAAAAACGATGGATTAAACCCAGATCTGTGACTGGGGGTGAATGTTTGACAATGTTCAGCATTCCGTCCATCACTTGTTGTTTTTGCATTTGTCGCCCTAAGTGGGAAGGGTATGCCCAGACGTGGGTCCCGTGCTTCCCATGCCACTGGATTCAAGCTAGCCTGGCTGATGAGGGGTGAAACCCCGAAACCGGTCCCAGGATGCTTGTTTCCAGTCCAGGGAAGACCTGGCCTAGCAGTTCGGGCTGGACTGTTCCCATGGGGAACAGGGTCAAGACTGATTTGCATTTGGCTGGGTCCAAACTGGAATGGCATGGGCAGCAAAAAAACGATGGATTAAACCCAGATCTGTGACTGGGGGTGAATGTTTGACAATGTTCAGCATTCCGTCCATCACTTGTTGTTTTTGCATTTGTCGCCCTAAGTGGGAAGGGTATGCCCAGACGTGGGTCCCGTGCTTCCCATGCCACTGGATTCAAGCTAGCCTGGCTGATGAGGGGTGAAACCGCAAAACCGGTCCCAGGATGCTTGTTTCCAGTCCAGGGAAGACCTGGCCTAGCAGTTCGGGCTGGACTGTTCCCATGGGGAACAGGGTCAAGACTGATTTGCATATGGCTGGGTCCAAACTGGAATGGCATGGGCTGCAAAAAAACGATGGATTAAACCCAGATCTGTGACTGGGGGTGAATGTTTGACAATGTTCAGCATTCCGTCCATCACTTGTTGTTTTTGCATTTGTCGCCCTAAGTGGGAAGGGTATGCCCAGACGTGGGTCCCGTGCTTCCCATGCCACTGGATTCAAGCTAGCCTGGCTGATGAGGGGAGAAACGCCGAAACAGGTCCCAGGATGCTTGTTTCCAGTCCAGAGAAGACCTGGCCTTGCAGTTCGGGCTGGACTGTTCCCATGGGGAACAGGGTCAAGACTGATTTGCATATGGCTGGGTCCAAACTGGAATGGCATGGGCAGCAAAAAAACGATGGATTAAACCCAGATCTGTGACTGGGGGTGAATGTTTGACGATGTTCAGCATTCCGTCCATCACTTGTTGTTTTTGCATTTGTCGCCCTAAGTGGGAAGGGTATGCCCAGACGTGGGTCCCGTGCTTCCCATGCCACTGGATTCAAGCTAGCCTGGCTAATGAGGGGTGAAACCCCGAAAACGGTCCCAGGATGCTTGTTTCCAGTCCAGGGAAGACCTGGCCTAGCAGTTCGGGCTGGACTGTTCCCATGGGGAACAGGGTCAAGACTGATTTGAATATGGCTGGGTCCAAACTGGAATGGCATGGGCAGCAAAAAAACGATGGATTAAACCCAGATCTGTGACTGGGGGTGAATGTTTGACAATGTTCAGCATTCCGTCCATCACTTGTTGTTTTTGCATTTGTCGCCCTAAGTGGGAAGGGTATGCCCAGACGTGGGTCCCGTGCTTCCCATGCCACTGGATTCAAGCTAGCCTGGCTGATGAGGGGTGAAACCCCAAAACCGGTCCCAGGATGCTTCTTTCCAGTCCAGGGAAGACCTGGCCTAGCAGTTCGGGCTGGACTGTTCCCATGGGGAACAGGGTCAAGACTGATTTGCATATGGCTGGGCCCAAACTGGAATGGCATGGGCAGCAAAAAAACGATGGATTAAACCCAGATCTGTGACTGGGGGTGAATGTTTGACAATGTTCAGCATTCCGTCCATCACTTGTTGTTTTTGCATTTGTCGCCCTAAGTGGGAAGGGTATGCCCATACGTGGGTCCCGTGCTTCCCATGCCACTGGATTCAAGGTAGCCTGGCTGATGAGGGGTGAAACGCCGAAACCGGTCCCAGGAAGACCTGGCCTAGCAGTTCGGGCTGGACTGTTCCCATGGGGAACAGGGTCAAGACTGATTTGCATATGGCTGGGTCCAAACTGGAATGGCATGGGCAGCAAAAAAACGATGGATTAAACCCAGATCTGTGACTGGGGGTGAATGTTTGACAATCTTCAGCATTCCGTCCATCACTTGTTGTTTTTGCATTTGTCGCCCTAAGAGGGAAGGGTATGCCCAGACGTGGGTCCCGTGCTTCCCATGCCACTGGATTCAAGCTAGCCTGGCTGATGAGGGGTTAAACCCCGAAACCTGTCCCAGGATGCTTGTTTCCAGTCCAGGGAAGACCTGGCCTAGCAGTTCGGGCTGGACTGTTCCCATGGGGAACAGGGTCAAGACTGATTTGCATATGGCTGGGTCCAAACTGGAATGGCATGGGCAGCAAAAAAACGATGGATTAAACCCAGATCTGTGACTGGGGGTGAATGTTTGACAATGTTCAGCATTCCGTCCATCACTTGTTGTTTTTGCATTTGTCGCCCTAAGTGGGAAGGGTATGCCCAGACGTGGGTCCCGTGCTTCCCATGCCACTGGATTCAAGCTAGCCTGGCTGATGAGGGGTTAAACCCCGAAACCGGTCCCAGGATGCTTGTTTCCAGTCCAGGGAAGACCTGGCCTAGCAGTTCGGGCTGGACTGTTCCCATGGGGAACAGGGTCAAGACTGATTTGCATATGGCTGGGTCCAAACTGGAATGGCATGGGCGGCAAAAAAACGATGGATTAAACCCAGATCTGTGACTGGGGGTGAATGTTTGACAATGTTCAGCATTCCGTCCATCACTTGTTGTTTTTGCATTTGTCACCCTAAGTGGGAAGGGTATGCCCAGACGTGGGTCCCGTGCTTCCCATGCCACTGGATTCAAGCTAGCCTGGCTGATGAGGGGTGAAACCCCGAAACCGGTCCCAGGATGCTTGTTTCCAGTCCAGGGAAGACCTGGCCTAGCAGTTCGGGCTGGACTGTTCCCATGGGGAACAGGGTCAAGACTGATTTGAATATGGCTGGGTCCAACTGGAATGGCATGGGCAGCAAAAAAACGATGGATTAAACCCAGATCTGTGACTGGGGGTGAATGTTTGACAATGTTCAGCATTCCGTCCATCACTTGTTGTTTTTGCATTTGTCGCCCTAAGTGGGAAGTGTATGCCCAGACGTGGGTCCCGTGCTTCCCATGCCACTGGATTCAAGCTAGCCTGGCTGATGAGGGGTGAAACCCCGAAACCGGTCCCAGGATGCTTGTTTCCAGTCCAGGGAAGACCTGGCCTAGCAGTTCGGGCTGGACTGTTCCCATGGGGAACAGGGTCAAGACTGATTTGCATATGGCTGGGTCCAAACTGGAATGGCATCTGCAGCAAAAAAACGATGGATTAAACCCAGATCTGTGACTGGGGGTGAATGTTTGACAATGTTCAGCATTCCGTCCATCACTTGTTGTTTTTGCATTTGTCGCCCTAAGTGGGAAGGGTATGCCCAGACGTGGGTCCCGTGCTTCCCATGCCACTGGATTCAAGCTAGCCTGGCTGATGAGGGGTGAAACCGCAAAACCAGTCCCAGGATGCTTGTTTCCAGTCCAGGGAAGACCTGGCCTAGCAGTTCGGGCTGGATTGTTCCCATGGGGAACAGGGTCAAGACTGATTTGCATATGGCTGGGTCCAAACTGGAATGGCATGGGCAGCTAAAAAACGATGGATTAAACCCAGATCTGTGACTGGGGGTGAATGTTTGACAATGTTCAGCATTCCGTCCATCACTTGTTGTTTTTACATTTGTCGCCCTAAGTGGGAAGGGTATGCCCAGACGTGGGTCCCGTGCTTCCCATGCCACTGGATTCAAGCTAGCCTGGCTGATGAGGGGTGAAACCCCGAAACCGGTCCCAGGATGCTTGTTTCCAGTCCAGGGAAGACCTGGCCTAGCAGTTCGGGCTGGACTGTTCCCATGGGGAACAGGGTCAAGACTGATTTGCATATGGCTGGGTCCAAACTAGAATGGCATGGGCAGCAAAAAAATGATGGATTAAACCCAGATCTGTGACTGGGGGTGAATGTTTGACAATGTTCAGCATTCCGTCCATCACTTGTTGTTTTTGCATTTGTCGCCCTAAGTGGGAAGGGTATGGCCAGACGTGGGTCCCGTGCTTCCCATGCTACTGGATTCAAGCTAGCCTGGCTGATGAGGGGTGAAACCCCGAAACCGGTCCTAGGATGCTTGTTTCCAGTCCAGGGAAGACCTGGCCTAGCAGTTTGGGCTGGACTGTTCCCATGGGGAACAGTGTCAAGACTGATTTGCATATGGCTGGGTCCAAACTGGAATGGCATGGGCAGCAAAAAAACGATGGATTAAACCCAGATCTGTGACTGGGGGTGAATGTTTGACAATGTTCAGCATTCCGTCCATCACTTGTTGTTTTTGCATTTGTCGCCCTAAGTGGGAAGGGTATGCCCAGACGTGGGTCCCGTGCTTCCCATGCCACTGGATTCAAGCTAGCCTGGCTGATGAGGGGTGAAACCCCGAAACCGGTCCCAGGATGCTTGTTTTCAGTCCAGGGAAGACCTGGCCTAGCAGTTCGGGCTGGACTGTTCCCATGGGTAACAGGGTCAAGACTGATTTGCATATGCCTGGGTCCAAACTGGAATGGCATGGGCAGCAAAAAAACGATGGATTAAACCCAGATCTGTGACTGGTGGTGAATGTTTGACAATGTTCAGCATTCCGTCCATCACTTGTTGTTTTTGCATTTGTCGCCCTAAGTGGGAAGGGTATGCCCAGACGTGGGTCCCGTGCTTCCCATGCCACTGGATTCAAGCTAGCATGGCTGATGAGGGGTGAAACCGCAAAACCGGTCCCAGGATGCTTGTTTCCAGTCCAGGGAAGACCTGGCCTAGCAGTTCGGGCTGGACTGTTCCCATGGGGAACAGGGTCAAGACTGATTTGCATATGGCTGGGTCCAAACTGGAATGGCATGGGCAGCAAAAAAACGATGGATTAAACCCAGATCTGTGACTGGGGGTGAATGTTTGACAATGTTCAGCATTCCGTCCATCACTTGTTGTTTTTGCATTTGTCGCCCTAAGTGGGAAGGGTATGCCCAGACGTGGGTCCCGTGCTTCCCATGCCACTGGATTCAAGCTAGCCTGGCTGATGAGGGGTGAAACCCCGAAACCGGTCCCAGGATGCTTGTTTTCAGTCCAGGGAAGACCTGGCCTAGCAGTTCGGGCTGGACTGTTCCCATGGGGAACAGGGTCAAGACTGATTTGCATATGGCTGGGTCCAAACTGGAATGGCATGGGCAGCAAAAAAACGATGGATTAAACCCAGATCTGTGACTGGGGGTGAATGTTTGACAATGTTCAGCATTCCGTCCATCACTTGTTGTTTTTGCATTTGTCGCCCTAAGTGGGAAGGGTATGCCCAGACGTGGGTCCCGTGCTTCCCATGCCACTGGATTCAAGCTAGCCTGGCTGATGAGGGGTGAAACCCCGAAACCGGTCCCAGGATGCTTGTTTCCAGTCCAGGGAAGACCTGGCCTAGCAGTTCGGGCTGGACTGTTCCCATGGGGAACAGGGTCAAGACTGATTTGCATATGGCTGGGTCCAAACTAGAATGGCATGGGCAGCAAAAAAATGATGGATTAAACCCAGATCTGTGACTGGGGGTGAATGTTTGACAATGTTCAGCATTCCGTCCATCACTTGTTGTTTTTGCATTTGTCGCCCTAAGTGGGAAGGGTATGGCCAGACGTGGGTCCCGTGCTTCCCATGCTACTGGATTCAAGCTAGCCTGGCTGATGAGGGGTGAAACCCCGAAACCGGTCCTAGGATGCTTGTTTCCAGTCCAGGGAAGACCTGGCCTAGCAGTTTGGGCTGGACTGTTCCCATGGGGAACAGGGTCAAGACTGATTTGCATATGGCTGGGTCCAAACTGGAATGGCATGGGCAGCAAAAAAACGATGGATTAAACCCAGATCTGTGACTGGGGGTGAATGTTTGACAATGTTCAGCATTCCGTCCATCACTTGTTGTTTTTGCATTTGTCGCCCTAAGTGGGAAGGGTATGCCCAGACGTGGGTCCCGTGCTTCCCATGCCACTGGATTCAAGCTAGCCTGGCTGATGAGGGGTGAAACCCCGAAACCGGTCCCAGGATGCTTGTTTTCAGTCCAGGGAAGACCTGGCCTAGCAGTTCGGGCTGGACTGTTCCCATGGGTAACAGGGTCAAGACTGATTTGCATATGCCTGGGTCCAAACTGGAATGGCATGGGCAGCAAAAAAACGATGGATTAAACCCAGATCTGTGACTGGTGGTGAATGTTTGACAATGTTCAGCATTCCGTCCATCACTTGTTGTTTTTGCATTTGTCGCCCTAAGTGGGAAGGGTATGCCCAGACGTGGGTCCCGTGCTTCCCATGCCACTGGATTCAAGCTAGCATGGCTGATGAGGGGTGAAACCGCAAAACCGGTCCCAGGATGCTTGTTTCCAGTCCAGGGAAGACCTGGCCTAGCAGTTCGGGCTGGACTGTTCCCATGGGGAACAGGGTCAAGACTGATTTGCATATGGCTGGGTCCAAACTGGAATGGCATGGGCAGCAAAAAAACGATGGATTAAACCCAGATCTGTGACTGGGGGTGAATGTTTGACAATGTTCAGCATTCCGTCCATCACTTGTTGTTTTTGCATTTGTCGCCCTAAGTGGGAAGGGTATGCCCAGATGTGGGTCCCGTGCTTCCCATGCCACTGGATTCAAGCTAGCCTGGCTGATGAGGGGTGAAACCCTGAAACCGATCCCAGGATGCTTGTTTCCAGTCCAAGGAAGACCTGGCCTAGCAGTTCGGGCTGGACTGTTCCCATGGGGAACAGGGTCAAGACTGATTTGCATATGGCTGGGTCCAAACTGGAATGGCATGGGCAGCAAAAAAACGATGGATTAAACCCAGATCTGTGACTGGGGGTGAATGTTTGACAATGTTCAGCATTCCGTCCATCACTTGTTGTTTTTGCATTTGTCGCCCTAAGTGGGAAGGGTATGCCCAGATGTGGGTCCCGTGCTTCCCATGCCACTGGATTCAAGCTAGCCTGGCTGATGAGGGGTGAAACCCTGAAACCGGTCCCAGGATGCTTGTTTTCAGTCCAGGGAAGAACTGGCCTAGCAGTTCGGGCTGGACTGTTCACATGGGGAACAGGGTCAAGACTGATTTGCATATGGCTGGGTCCAAACTGGAATGGCATGGGCAGCAAAAAAACAATGGATTAAACCCAGATCTGTGACTGGGGGTGAATGTTTGACAATGTTCAGCATTCCGTCCATCACTTGTTGTTTTTGCATTTGTCGCCCTAAGTGGGAAGGGTATGCCCAGACGTGGGTCCCGTGCTTCCCATGCCACTGGATTCAAGCTAGCCTGGCTGATGAGGGGTGAAACCGCAAAACCGGTCCCAGGATGCTTGTTTCCAGTCCAGGGAAGACCTGGCATAGCAGTTCGGGCTGGACTGTTCCCATGGGGAACAGGGTCAAGAATGATTTGCATATGGCTGGGTCCAAACTGGAATGGCATGGGCAGCAAAAAAACGATGGATTAAACCCAGATCTGTGACTGGGGGTGAATGTTTGACAATGTTCAGCATTCTGTCCATCACTTGTTGTTTTTGCATTTGTCGCCCTAAGTGGGAAGGGTATGCCCAGACGTGGGTCCCGTGCTTCCCATGCCACTGGATTCAAGCTAGCCTGGCTGATGAGGGGTGAAACCCCGAAACCGGTCCCAGGATGCTTGTTTCCAGTCCAGGGAAGACCTGGCCTAGCAGTTCGGGCTGGACTGTTCCCATGGGAAACAGGGTCAAGAATGATTTGCATATGGCTGGGTCCAAACTAGAATGGCATGGGCAGCAAAAAAACGATGGATTAAACCCAGATCTGTGACTGGGGGTGAATGTTTGACAATGTTCAGCATTCCGTCCATCACTTGTTGTTTTTGCATTTGTCGCCCTAAGTGGGAAGGGGATGCCCAGACGTGGGTCCCGTGCTTCCCATGCCACTGGATTCAAGCTAGCCTGGCTGATGAGGGGTGAAACCGCAAAACCGGTCCCAGGATGCTTGTTTCCAGTCCAGGGAAGACCTGGCCTAGCAGTTTGGGCTGGACTGTTCCCATGGGGAACAGGGTCAAGACTGATTTGCATATGGCTGGGTCCAAACTGGAATGGCATGGGCAGCAAAAAAACGATAGATTAAACCCAGATCTGTGACTGGGGGTGAATGTTTGACAATGTTCAGCATTCTGTCCATCACTTGTTGTTTTTGCATTTGTCGCCCTAAGTGGGAAGGGTATGCCCAGACGTGGGTCCCGTGCTTCCCATGCCACTGGATTCAAGCTAGCCTGGCTGATGAGGGGTGAAACCCCGAAACCGGTCCCAGGATGCTTGTTTCCAGTCCAGGGAAGACCTGGCCTAGCAGTTCGGGCTGGACTGTTCCCATGGGGAACAGGGTCAAGACTGATTTGCATATGGCTGGGTCCAAACTGGAATGGCATGGGCAGCAAAAAAACGATGGATTAAACCCAGATCTGTGACTGGGGGTGAATGTTTGACAATGTTCAGCATTCCGTCCGTCACTTGTTGTTTTTGCATTTGTCGCCCTAAGTGGGAAGGGTATGCCCAGACGTGGGTCCCGTGCTTCCCATGCCACTGGATTCAAGCTAGCCTGGCTGATGAGAGGTGAAACCCCGAAACCGGTCCTAGGATGCTTGTTTCCAGTCCAGGGAAGACCTGGCCTAGCACTTTGGGCTGGACTGTTCCCATGGGGAACAGGGTCAAGACTGATTTGCATATGGCTGGGTCCAAACTGGAATGGCATGGGCAGCAAAAAAACTATGGATTAAACCCAGATCTGTGACTGGGGGTGAATGTTTGACAATGTTCAGCATTCCGTCCATCACTTGTTGTTTTTGCATTTGTCGCCCTAAGTGGGAAGGGTATGCCCAGACGTGGGTCCCGTGCTTCCCATGCCACTGGATTCAAGCTAGCCTGGCTGATGAGGGGTGAAACCCCGAAACCGGTCCTAGGATGCTTGTTTCCAGTCCAGGGAAGACCTGGCCTAGCAGTTTGGGCTGGACTGTTCCCATGGGGAACAGGGTCAAGACTGATTTGCATATGGCTGGGTCCAAACTGGAATGGCATGGGCAGCAAAAAAACGATGGATTAAACCCAGATCTGTGACTGGGGGTGAATGTTTGACAATGTTCAGCATTCCGTCCATCACTTGTTGTTTTTGCATTTGTCGCCCTAAGTGGGAAGAGTATGCCCAGACGTGGGTCCCGTGCTTCCCATGCCACTGGATTCAAGCTAGCCTGGCTGATGAGGGGTGAAACCCCGAAACCGGTCCCAGGATGCTTGTTTCCAGTCCAGGGAAGACCTGGCCTAGCAGTTCGGGCTGGACTGTTCCCATGGGGAACAGGGTCAAGACTGATTTGCATATGGCTGGGTCCAAACTGGAATGGCATGGGCAGCAAAAAAACGATGGATTAAACCCAGATCTGTGACTGGGGGTGAATGTTTGACAATGTTCAGCATTCCGTCCATCACTTGTTGTTTTTGCATTTGTCGCCCTAAGTGGGAAGGGTATGCCCAGACGTGGGTCCCGTGCTTCCCATGCCACTGGATTCAAGCTAGCCTGGCTGATGAGGGGTGAAACCGCAAAACCGGTCCCAGGATGCTTGTTTCCAGTCCAGGGAAGACCTGGCCTAGCAGTTCGGGCTGGACTGTTCCCATGGGGAACAGGGTCAAGACTGATTTGCATATGGCTGGGTCCAAACTGGAATGGCATGGGCAGCAAAAAAACGATGGATTAAACCCAGATCTGTGACTGGGGGTGAATGTTTGACAATGTTCAGCATTCCGTCCATCACTTGTTGTTTTCGCATTTGTCGCCCTAAGTGGGAAGGGTATGCCCAGACGTGGGTCCCGTGCTTCCCATGCCACTGGATTCAAGCTAGCCTGGCTGATGAGGGGTGAAACCCCGAAACCGGTCCCAGGATGCTTGTTTCCAGTCCAGGGAAGACCTGGCCTAGCAGTTCGGGCTGGACTGTTCCCATGGGGAACAGGGTCAAGACTGATTTGCATATGACTGGGTCCAAACTGGAATGGCATGGGCAGCAAAAAAACGATGGATTAAACCCAGATCTGTGACTGGGGGTGAATGTTTGACAATGTTCAGCATTCCGTCCATCACTTGTTGTTTTTGCATTTGTCACCCTAAGTGGGAAGGGTATGCCCAGACGTGGGTCCCGTGCTTCCCATGCCACTGGATTCAAGCTAGCCTGGCTGATGAGGGGTGAAACGCCGAAACCGGTCCCAGGATGCTTGTTTCCAGTCCAAGGAAGACCTGGCCTAGCAGTTCGGGCTGGACTGTTCCCATGGGGAACAGGGTCAAGACTGATTTGCATATGGCTGGGTCCAAACTGGAATGGCATGGGCAGCAAAAAAACGATGGATTAAACCCAGATCTGTGACTGGGGGTGAATGTTTGACAATGTTCAGCATTCCGTCCATCACTTGTTGTTTTTGCATTTGTCGCCCTAAGTGGGAAGGGTATGCCCAGACGTGGGTCCCGTGCTTCCCATGCCACTGGATTCAAGCTAGCCTGGCTGATGAGGGGTTAAACCCAGAAACCTGTCCCAGGATGCTTGTTTCCAGTCCAGGGAAGACCTGGCCTAGCAGTTCGGGCTGGACTGTTCCCATGGGGAACTGGGTCAAGACTGATTTGCATATGGCTGGGTCCAAACTGGAATGGCATGGGCGGCAAAAAAACGATGGATTAAACCCAGATCTGTGACTGGGGGTGAATGTTTGACAATGTTCAGCATTCCGTCCATCACTTGTTGTTTTTGCATTTGTCGCCCTAAGTGGGAAGGGTATGCCCAGACGTGGGTCCCGTGCGTCCCATGCCACTGGATTCAAGCTAGCCTGGCTAATGAGGGGTGAAACCCCGAAACAGGTCCCAGGATGCTTGTTTCCAGTCCAGGCAAGACCTGGCCTAGCAGTTCGGGCTGGACTGTTCCCATGGGGAACAGGGTCAAGACTGATTTGAATATGGCTGGGTCCAAACTGGAATGGCATGGGCAGCAAAAAAACGATGGATTAAACCCAGATCTGTGACTGGGGGTGAATGTTTGACAATGTTCAGCATTCCGTCCATCACTTGTTGTTTTTGCATTTGTCGCCCTAAGTGGGAAGGGTATGCCCAGACGTGGGTCCCGTGCTTCCCATGCCACTGGATTCAAGCTAGCCTGGCTGATGAGGGGTGAAACCCCGAAACCGGTCCCAGGATGCTTGTTTCCAGTCCAGGGAAGACCTGGCCTAGCAGTTCGGGCTGGACTGTTCCCATGGGGAACAGGGTCAAGACTGATTTGCATATGGCTGGGTCCAAACTGGAATGGCATGGGCAGCAAAAAAACGATGGATTAAACCCAGATCTGTGACTGGGGGTGAATGTTTGACAATGTTCAGCATTCCGTCCATCACTTGTTGTTTTTGCATTTGTCGCCCTAAGTGGGAAGGGTATGCCCAGACGTGGGTCCCGTGCTTCCCATGCCACTGGATTCAAGCTAGCCTGGCTGATGAGGGGTGAAACCGCAAAACCGGTCCCAGGATGCTTGTTTCCAGTCCAGGGAAGACCTGGCCTAGCAGTTCGGGCTGGACTGTTCCCATGGGGAACAGGGTCAAGACTGATTTGCATATGGCTGGGTCCAAACTGGAATGGCATGGGCAGCAAAAAAACGATGGATTAAACCCAGATCTGTGACTGGGGGTGAATGTTTGACAATGTTCAGCATTCGGTCCATCACTTGTTGTTTTTGCATTTGTCGCCCTAAGTTGGAAGGGTATGCCCAGACGTGGGTCCAGTGCTTCCCATGCCACTGGATTCAAGCTAGCCTGGCTGATGAGGGGTGAAACCGCAAAACCGGTCCCAGGATGCTTGTTTCCAGTCCAGGGAAGACCTGGCCTAGCAGTTCGGGCTGGACTGTTCCCATGGGGAACAGGGTCAAGACTGATTTGCATATGGCTGGGTCCAAACTGGAATGGCATGGGCAGCAAAAAAACGATGGATTAAACCCAGATCTGTGACTGGGGGTGAATGTTTGACAATGTTCAGCATTCCGTCCATCACTTGTTGTTTTTGCATTTGTCGCCCTAAGTGGGAAGGGTATGCCCAGACGTGGGTCCCGTGCTTCCCATGCCACTGGATTCAAGCTAGCCTGGCTGATGAGGGGTGAAACGCCGAAACTGGTCCCAGGATGCTTGTTTCCAGTCCAGGGAAGACCTGGCCTAGCAGTTCGGGCTGGACTGTTCCCATGGGGAACAGGGTCAAGACTGATTTGCATATGGCTGGGTCCAAACTGGAATGGCATGGGCAGCAAAAAAACGATGGATTAAACCCAGATCTGTGACTGGGGGTGAATGTTTGACAATGTTCAGCATTCCGTCCATCACTTGTTGTTTTTGCATTTGTCGCCCTAAGTGGGAAGGGTATGCCCAGACGTGGGTCCCGTGCTTCCCATGCCACTGGATTCAAGCTAGCCTGGCTGATGAGGGGTTAAACCCCGAAACCGGTCCCAGGATGCTTGTTTCTAGTCCAGGGAAGACCTGGCCTAGCAGTTCGGGCTGGACTGTTCCCATGGGGAACAGGGTCAAGACTGATTCGCATATGGCTGGGTCCAAACTGGAATGGCATGGGCAGCAAAAAAATGATGGATTAAACCCAGATCTGTGACTGGGGGTGAATGTTTGACAATGTTCAGCATTCCGTCCATCACTTGTTGTTTTTGCATTTGTCGCCCTAAGTGGGAAGGGTATGCCCAGACGTGGGTCCCGTGCTTCCCATGCCACTGGATTCAAGCTAGCCTGGCTGATGAGGGGTGAAACCCCGAAACCGGTCCCAGGATGCTTGTTTCCAGTCCAGGGAAGACCTGGCCTAGCAGTTCGGGCTGGACTGTTCCCATGGGGAACAGGGTCAAGACTGATTTGCATATGGCTGGGTCCAAACTGGAATGGCATGGGCAGCAAAAAAACGATGGATTAAACCCAGATCTGTGACTGGGGGTGAATGTTTGACAATGTTCAGCATTCCGTCCATCACTTGTTGTTTTTGCATTTGTCGCCCTAAGTGGGAAGGGTATGCCCAGACGTGGGTCCCGTGCTTCCCATGCCACTGGATTCAAGCTAGCCTGGCTGATGAGGGGTGAAACCGCAAAACCGGTCCCAGGATGCTTGTTTCCAGTCCAGGGAAGACCTGGCCTAGCAGTTCGGGCTGGACTGTTCCCATGGGGAACAGGGTCAAGACTGATTTGCATATGGCTGGGTCCAAACTGGAATGGCATGGGCAGCAAAAAAACGATGGATTAAACCCAGATCTGTGACTGGGGGTGAATGTTTGACAATGTTCAGCATTCGGTCCATCACTTGTTGTTTTTGCATTTGTCGCCCTAAGTTGGAAGGGTATGCCCAGACGTGGGTCCCGTGCTTCCCATGCCACTGGATTCAAGCTAGCCTGGCTGATGAGGGGTGAAACCGCAAAACCGGTCCCAGGATGCTTGTTTCCAGTCCAGGGAAGACCTGGCCTAGCAGTTCGGGCTGGACTGTTCCCATGGGGAACAGGGTCAAGACTGATTTGCATATGGCTGGGTCCAAACTGGAATGGCATGGGCAGCAAAAAAACGATGGATTAAACCCAGATCTGTGACTGGGGGTGAATGTTTGACAATGTTCAGCATTCCGTCCATCACTTGTTGTTTTTGCATTTGTCGCCCTAAGTGGGAAGGGTATGCCCAGACGTGGGTCCCGTGCTTCCCATGCCACTGGATTCAAGCTAGCCTGGCTGATGAGGGGTGAAACGCCGAAACTGGTCCCAGGATGCTTGTTTCCAGTCCAGGGAAGACCTGGCCTAGCAGTTCGGGCTGGACTGTTCCCATGGGGAACAGGGTCAAGACTGATTTGCATATGGCTGGGTCCAAACTGGAATGGCATGGGCAGCAAAAAAACGATGGATTAAACCCAGATCTGTGACTGGGGGTGAATGTTTGACAATGTTCAGCATTCCGTCCATCACTTGTTGTTTTTGCATTTGTCGCCCTAAGTGGGAAGGGTATGCCCAGACGTGGGTCCCGTGCTTCCCATGCCACTGGATTCAAGCTAGCCTGGCTGATGAGGGGTTAAACCCCGAAACCGGTCCCAGGATGCTTGTTTCTAGTCCAGGGAAGACCTGGCCTAGCAGTTCGGGCTGGACTGTTCCCATGGGGAACAGGGTCAAGACTGATTCGCATATGGCTGGGTCCAAACTGGAATGGCATGGGCAGCAAAAAAATGATGGATTAAACCCAGATCTGTGACTGGGGGTGAATGTTTGACAATGTTCAGCATTCCGTCCATCACTTGTTGTTTTTGCATTTGTCGCCCTAAGTGGGAAGGGTATGCCCAGACGTGGGTCCCGTGCTTCCCATGCCACTGGATTCAAGCTAGCCTGGCTGATGAGGGGTGAAACCCCGAAACCGGTCCCAGGATGCTTGTTTCCAGTCCAGGGAAGACCTGGCCTAGCAGTTCGGGCTGGACTGTTCCCATGGGGAACAGGGTCAAGACTGATTTGCATATGGCTGGGTCCAAACTGGAATGGCATGGGCAGCAAAAAAACGATGGATTAAACCCAGATCTGTGACTGGGGGTGAATGTTTGACAATGTTCAGCATTCCGTCCATCACTTGTTGTTTTTGCATTTGTCGCCCTAAGTGGGAAGGGTATGCCCAGACGTGGGTCCCGTGCTTCCCATGCCACTGGATTCAAGCTAGCCTGGCTGATGAGGGGTGAAACCGCAAAACCGGTCCCAGGATGCTTGTTTCCAGTCCAGGGAAGACCTGGCCTAGCAGTTCGGGCTGGACTGTTCCCATGGGGAACAGGGTCAAGACTGATTTGCATATGGCTGGGTCCAAACTGGAATGGCATGGGCAGCAAAAAAACGATGGATTAAACCCAGATCTGTGACTGGGGGTGAATGTTTGACAATGTTCAGCATTCGGTCCATCACTTGTTGTTTTTGCATTTGTCGCCCTAAGTTGGAAGGGTATGCCCAGACGTGGGTCCCGTGCTTCCCATGCCACTGGATTCAAGCTAGCCTGGCTGATGAGGGGTGAAACCGCAAAACCGGTCCCAGGATGCTTGTTTCCAGTCCAGGGAAGACCTGGCCTAGCAGTTCGGGCTGGACTGTTCCCATGGGGAACAGGGTCAAGACTGATTTGCATATGGCTGGGTCCAAACTGGAATGGCATGGGCAGCAAAAAAACGATGGATTAAACCCAGATCTGTGACTGGGGGTGAATGTTTGACAATGTTCAGCATTCCGTCCATCACTTGTTGTTTTTGCATTTGTCGCCCTAAGTGGGAAGGGTATGCCCAGACGTGGGTCCCGTGCTTCCCATGCCACTGGATTCAAGCTAGCCTGGCTGATGAGGGGTGAAATGCCGAAACTGGTCCCAGGATGCTTGTTTCCAGTCCAGGGAAGACCTGGCCTAGCAGTTCGGGCTGGACTGTTCCCATGGGGAACAGGGTCAAGACTGATTTGCATATGGCTGGGTCCAAACTGGAATGGCATGGGCAGCAAAAAAACGATGGATTAAACCCAGATCTGTGACTGGGGGTGAATGTTTGACAATGTTCAGCATTCCGTCCATCACTTGTTGTTTTTGCATTTGTCGCCCTAAGTGGGAAGGGTATGCCCAGACGTGGGTCCCGTGCTTCCCATGCCACTGGATTCAAGCTAGCCTGGCTGATGAGGGGTTAAACCCCGAAACCGGTCCCAGGATGCTTGTTTCTAGTCCAGGGAAGACCTGGCCTAGCAGTTCGGGCTGGACTGTTCCCATGGGGAACAGGGTCAAGACTGATTCGCATATGGCTGGGTCCAAACTGGAATGGCATGGGCAGCAAAAAAATGATGGATTAAACCCAGATCTGTGACTGGGGGTGAATGTTTGACAATGTTCAGCATTCCGTCCATCACTTGTTGTTTTTGCTTTGTCACCCTAAGTGGGAAGGGTATGCCCAGACGTGGGTCCCGTGCTTCCCATGCCACTGCATTCAAGCTAGCCTGGCTGATGAGGGGTGAAACCCCAAAACCGGTCCCAGGATGCTTGTTTCCAGTCCAGGGAAGACCTGGCTTAGCAGTTCGGGCTGGACTGTTCCCATGGGGAACAGGGTCAAAACTGATTCGCATATGGCTGGGTCCAAATTGGAATGGCATGGGCAGCAAAAAAACGATGGATTAAACCCAGATCTGTGACTGGGGGTCAATGTTTGACAATGTTCAGCATTCCGTCGATCACTTGTTGTTTTTGCATTTGTTGCCCTAAGTGGGAAGGGTATGCCCAGACGTGGGTCCCGTGCTTCCCATGCCACTGGATTCAAGCTAGCCTGGCTGATGAGGCGTGAAACCACAAAACCGGTCCCAGGATGCTTGTTTCCAGTCCATGGAAGACCTGGCCTAGCAGTTCGGGCTGGACTGTTCCCATGGGGAACAGGGTCAAGACTGATTTGCATATGGCTGGGTCCAAACTGGAATGGCATGGGCAGCAAAAAAAGGATGGATTAAACCCAGATCTGTGACTGGGGGTGAATGTTTGACAATGTTCAGCATTCCGTCCATCACTTGTTGTTTTTGCATTTGTCGCCCTAAGTGGGAAGGGTATGCCCAGACGTGGGTCCCGTGCTTCCCATGCCACTGGATTCAAGCTAGCCTGGCTGATGAGGGGTGAAACCGCAAAACCGGTCCCAGGATGCTTGTTTCCAGTCCAGGGAAGACCTGGCCTAGCAGTTCGGGCTGGACTGTTCCCATGGGGAACAGGGTCAAGACTGATTTGCATATGGCTGGGTCCAAACTGGAATGGCATGGGCAGCAAAAAAACGATGGATTAAACCCAGATCTGTGACTGGGGGTGAATGTTTGACAATGTTCAGCATTCCGTCCATCACTTGTTGTTTTCGCATTTGTCGCCCTAAGTGGGAAGGGTATGCCCAGACGTGGGTCCCGTGCTTCCCATGCCACTGGATTCAAGCTAGCCTGGCTGATGAGGGGTGAAACCCCGAAACCGGTCCCAGGATGCTTGTTTCCAGTCCAGGGAAGACCTGGCCTAGCAGTTCGGGCTGGACTGTTCCCATGGGGAACAGGGTCAAGACTGATTTGCATATGGCTGGGTCCAAACTGGAATGGCATGGGCAGCAAAAAAACGATGGATTAAACCCAGATCTGTGACTGGGGGTGAATGTTTGACAATGTTCAGCATTCCGTCCATCACTTGTTGTTTTTGCATTTGTCGCCCTAAGTGGGAAGGGTATGCCCAGACGTGGGTCCCGTGCTTCCCATGCCACTGGATTCAAGCTAGCCTGGCTGATGAGGGGTGAAACCCCGAAACCGGTCCCAGGATGCTTGTTTCCAGTCCAGGGAAGACCTGGCCTAGCAGTTCGGGCTGGACTGTTCCCATGGGGAACAGGGTCAAGACTGATTTGCATATGGCTGGGTCCAAACTGGAATGGCATGGGCAGCAAAAAAACGATGGATTAAACCCAGATCTGTGACTGGGGGTGAATGTTTGACAATGTTCAGCATTCCGTCCATCACTTGTTGTTTTTGCATTTGTCGCCCTAAGTAGGAAGGGTATGCCCAGACGTGGGTCCCGTGCTTCCCATGCCACTGGATTCAAGCTAGCCTGGCTGATGAGGGGTGAAACCGCAAAACCGGTCCCAGGATGCTTGTTTCCAGTCCAGGGAAGACCTGGCCTAGCAGTTCGGGCTGGACTGTTCCCATGGGGAACAGGGTCAAGACTGATTTGCATATGGCTGGGTCCAAACTGGAATGGCATGGGCAGCAAAAAAACGATGGATTAAACCCAGATCTGTGACTGGGGGTGAATGTTTGACAATGTTCAGCATTCCGTCCATCACTTGTTGTTTTTGCATTTGTCGCCCTAAGCTGGAAGGGTATGCCCAGACGTGGGTCCCGTGCTTCCCATGCCACTGGATTCAAGCTAGCCTGGCTGATGAGGGGTGAAACCGCAAAACCGATCCCAGGATGCTTGTTTCCAGTCCAGGGAAGACCTGGCCTAGCAGTTCGGGCTGGACTGTTCCCATGGGGAACAGGGTCAAGACTGATTTGCATATGGCTGGGTCCAAACTGGAATGGCATGGGCAGCAAAAAAACGATGGATTAAACCCAGATCTGTGACTGGGGGTGAATGTTTGACAATGTTCAGCATTCCGTCCATCACTTGTTGTTTTTGCATTTGTCGCCCTAAGTGGGAAGGGTATGCCCAGACGTGGGTCCCGTGCTTCCCATGCCACTGGATTCAAGCTAGCCTGGCTGATGAGGGGTGAAACGCTGAAACTGGTCCCAGGATGCTTGTTTCCAGTCCAGGGAAGACCTGGCCTAGCAGTTCGGGCTGGACTGT
The DNA here is from genome assembly GCF_031143425.1 of Pleurodeles waltl. Classification (NCBI taxonomy): domain Eukaryota; kingdom Metazoa; phylum Chordata; class Amphibia; order Caudata; family Salamandridae; genus Pleurodeles; species Pleurodeles waltl. The sequence continues at coordinate 1,219,298,606 of NC_090445.1, read as the reverse complement.
TCCCATGGGGAACAGGGTCAAGACTGATTTGCATATGGCTGGGTCCAAACTGGAATGGCATGGGCAGCAAAAAAACGATGGATTAAACCCAGATCTGTGACTGGGGGTGAATGTTTGACAATGTTCAGCATTCCGTCCATCACTTGTTGTTTTTGCATTTGTCGCCCTAAGTGGGAAGGGTATGCCCAGACGTGGGTCCCGTGCTTCCCATGCCACTGGATTCAAGCTAGCCTGGCTGATGAGGGGTTAAACCCCGAAACCGGTCCCAGGATGCTTGTTTCTAGTCCAGGGAAAACCTGGCCTAGCAGTTCGGGCTGGACTGTTCCCATGGGGAACAGGGTCAAGACTGATTCGCATATGGCTGGGTCCAAACTGGAATGGCATGGGCAGCAAAAAAACGATGGATTAAACCCAGATCTGTGACTGGGGGTGAATGTTTGACAATGTTCAGCATTCCGTCCATCACTTGTTGTTTTTGCTTTGTCACCCTAAGTGGGAAGGGTATGCCCAGACGTGGGTCCCGTGCTTCCCATGCCACTGCATTCAAGCTAGCCTGGCTGATGAGGGGTGAAACCCCAAAACCGGTCCCAGGATGCTTGTTTCCAGTCCAGGGAAGACCTGGCTTAGCAGTTCGGGCTGGACTGTTCCCATGGGGAACAGGGTCAAAACTGATTCGCATATGGCTGGGTCCAAATTGGAATGGCATGGGCAGCAAAAAAACGATGGATTAAACCCAGATCTGTGACTGGGGGTGAATGTTTGACAATGTTCAGCATTCTGTCCATCACTTGTTGTTTTTGCATTTGTCGCCCTAAGTGGGAAGGGTATGCCGAGACGTGGGTCCCGTGCTTCCCATGCCACTGGATTCAAGCTAGCCTGCCTGATGAGGGGTTAAACCCCGAAACCTGTCCCAGGATGCTTGTTTCCAGTCCAGAGAAGACCTGGCCTAGCAGTTCGGGCTGGACTGTTCCCATGGGGAAACGGGTCAAGACTGATTTGCATATGGCTGGGTCCAAACTGGAATGGCATGGGCAGCAAAAAAACGATGGATTAAACCCAGATCTGTGACTGGGGGTGAATGTTTGACAATGTTCAGCATTCTGTCCATCACTTGTTGTTTTTGCATTTGTCGCCCTAAGTGGGAAGGGTATGCCGAGACGTGGGTCCCGTGCTTCCCATGCCACTGGATTCAAGCTAGCCTGGCTGATGAGGGGTTAAACCCCGAAACCTGTCCCAGGATGCTTGTTTCCAGTCCAGGGAAGACCTGGCCTAGCAGTTCGGGCTGGACTGTTCCCATGGGGAACAGGGTCAAGACTGATTTGCATATGGCTGGGTCCAAACTGGAATGGCATGGGCAGCAAAAAAACGATGGATTAAACCCAGATCTGTGACTGGGGGTGAATGTTTGACAATGTTCAGCATTCCGTCCATCACTTGTTGTTTTTGCATTTGTCGCCCTAAGTGGGAAGGGTATGCCCAGACGTGGGTCCCGTGTTTCCCATGCCACTGGATTCAAGCTAGCCTGGCTAATGAGGGGTAAAACCCCGAAACCGGTCCCAGGATGCTTGTTTCCAGTCCAGGGAAGACCTGGCCTAGCAGTTCGGGCTGGACTGTTCCCATGGGGAACAGGGTCAAGACTGATTTGAATATGGCTGGGTCCAAACTGGAATGGCATGGGCAGCAAAAAAACGATGGATTAAACCCATATTTGTGACTGGGGGTGAATGTTTGACAATGTTCAGCATTCCGTCCATCACTTGTTGTTTTTGCATTTGTCGCCCTAAGTGGGAAGGGTATGCCCAGACGTGGGTCCCGTGCTTCCCATGCCACTGGATTCAAGCTAGCCTGGCTGATGAGGGGTGAAACCCCGAAACCGGTCCCAGGATGCTTGTTTCCAGTCCAGGGAAGACCTGGCCTAGCAGTTCGGGCTGGACTGTTCCCATGGGGAACAGGGTCAAGACTGATTTGCATATGGCTGGGTCCAAACTGGAATGGCATGGGCAGCAAAAAAACGATGGATTAAACCCAGATCTGTGACTGGGGGTGAATGTTTGACAATGTTCAGCATTCCGTCCATCACTTGTTGTTTTTGCATTTGTCGCCCTAAGTGGGAAGGGTATGCCCAGACGTGGGTCCCGTGCTTCCCATGCCACTGGATTCAAGCTAGCCTGGCTGATAAGGGGTGAAACACCGAAACCGGTCCCAGGATGCTTGTTTCCAGTCCAGGGAAGACCTGGCCTAGCAGTTCGGGCTGGACTGTTCCCATGGGGAACAGGGTCAAGACTGATTTGCATATGGCTGGGTCCAAACTGGAATGGCATGGGCAGCAAAAAAACGACGGATTAAACCCAGATCTGTGACTGGGGGTGAATGTTTGACAATGTTCAGCATTCCGTCCATCACTTGTTGTTTTTGCATTTGTCGCCCTAAGTGGGAAGGGTATGCCCAGACGTGGGTCCCGTGCTTCCCATGCCACTGGATTCAAGCTAGCCTGGCTGATGAGGGGTGAAACGCCGAAACCGGTCCCAGGATGCTTGTTTCCAGTCCAGGGAAGACCTGGCCTAGCAGTTCGGGCTGGACTGTTCCCATGGGGAACAGGGTCAAGACTGATTTGCATATGGCTGGGTCCAAACTGGAATGGCATGGGCAGCAAAAAAACGATGGATTAAACCCAGATCTGTGACTGGGGGTGAATGTTTGACAATCTTCAGCATTCCGTCCATCACTTGTTGTTTTTGCATTTGTCGCCCTAAGTGGGAAGGGTATGCCCAGACGTGGGTCCCGTGCTTCCCATGCCACTGGATTCAAGCTAGCCTGGCTGATGAGGGGTGAAACGCCGAAACCGGTCCCAGGATGCTTGTTTCCAGTCCAGGGAAGACCTGGCCTAGCAGTTCGGGCTGGACTGTTCCCATGGGGAACAGGGTCAAGACTGATTTGCATATGGCTGGGTCCAAACTGGAATGGCATGGGCAGCAAAAAAACGATGGATTAAACCCAGATCTGTGACTGGGGGTGAATGTTTGACAATGTTCAGCATTCCGTCCATCACTTGTTGTTTTTGCATTTGTCGCCCTAAGTGGGAAGGGTATGCCCAGACGTGGGTCCCGTGCTTCCCATGCCACTGGATTCAAGCTACCCTGGCTGATGAGGGGTGAAACCGCAAAACCGGTCCCAGGATGCTTGTTTCCAGTCCAGGGAAGACCTGGCCTAGCAGTTCGGGCTGGACTGTTCCCATGGGGAACAGGGTCAAGACTGATTTGCATATGGCTGGGTCCAAACTGGAATGGCATGGGCAGCAAAAAAACGATGGATTAAACCCAGATCTGTGACTGGGGGTGAATGTTTGACAATGTTCAGCATTCCGTCCATCACTTGTTGTTTTTGCATTTGTCGCCCTAAGTGGGAAGGGTATGCCCAGACGTGGGTCCCGTGCTTCCCATGCCACTGGATTCAAGCTAGCCTGGCTGATGAGGGGTGAAACCCCGAAACCGGTCCCAGGATGCTTGTTTCCAGTCCAGGGAAGACCTGGCCTAGCAGTTCGGGCTGGACTGTTCCCATGGGGAACAGGGTCAAGACTGATTTGCATTTGGCTGGGTCCAAACTGGAATGGCATGGGCAGCAAAAAAACAATGGATTAAACCCAGATCTGTGACTGGGGGTGAATGTTTGACAATGTTCAGCATTCCGTCCATCACTTGTTGTTTTTGCATTTGTCGCCCTAAGTGGGAAGGGTATGCCCAGACGTGGGTCCCGTGCTTCCCATGCCACTGGATTCAAGCTAGCCTGGCTGATGAGGGGTGAAACCGCAAAACCGGTCCCAGGATGCTTGTTTCCAGTCCAGGGAAGACCTGGCCTAGCAGTTCGGGCTGGACTGTTCCCATGGGGAACAGGGTCAAGACTGATTTGCATATGGCTGGGTCCAAACTGGAATGGCATGGGCTGCAAAAAAACGATGGATTAAACCCAGATCTGTGACTGGGGGTGAATGTTTGACAATGTTCAGCATTCCGTCCATCACTTGTTGTTTTTGCATTTGTCGCCCTAAGTGGGAAGGGTATGCCCAGACGTGGGTCCCGTGCTTCCCATGCCACTGGATTCAAGCTAGCCTGGCTGATGAGGGGAGAAACGCCGAAACAGGTCCCAGGATGCTTGTTTCCAGTCCAGAGAAGACCTGGCCTAGCAGTTCGGGCTGGACTGTTCCCATGGGGAACAGGGTCAAGACTGATTTGCATATGGCTGGGTCCAAACTGGAATGGCATGGGCAGCAAAAAAACGATGGATTAAACCCAGATCTGTGACTGGGGGTGAATGTTTGACAATGTTCAGCATTCCGTCCATCACTTGTTGTTTTTGCATTTGTCGCCCTAAGTGGGAAGGGTATGCCCAGACGTGGGTCCCGTGCTTCCCATGCCACTGGATTCAAGCTAGCCTGGCTAATGAGGGGTGAAACCCCGAAACCGGTCCCAGGATGCTTGTTTCCAGTCCAGGGAAGACCTGGCCTAGCAGTTCGGGCTGGACTGTTCCCATGGGGAACAGGGTCAAGACTGATTTGAATATGGCTGGGTCCAAACTGGAATGGCATGGGCAGCAAAAAAACGATGGATTAAACCCAGATCTGTGACTGGGGGTGAATGTTTGACAATGTTCAGCATTCCGTCCATCACTTGTTGTTTTTGCATTTGTCGCCCTAAGTGGGAAGGGTATGCCCAGACGTGGGTCCCGTGCTTCCCATGCCACTGGATTCAAGCTAGCCTGGCTGATGAGGGGTGAAACCCCAAAACCGGTCCCAGGATGCTTCTTTCCAGTCCAGGGAAGACCTGGCCTAGCAGTTCGGGCTGGACTGTTCCCATGGGGAACAGGGTCAAGACTGATTTGCATATGGCTGGGCCCAAACTGGAATGGCATGGGCAGCAAAAAAACGATGGATTAAACCCAGATCTGTGACTGGGGGTGAATGTTTGACAATGTTCAGCATTCCGTCCATCACTTGTTGTTTTTGCATTTGTCGCCCTAAGTGGGAAGGGTATGCCCATACGTGGGTCCCGTGCTTCCCATGCCACTGGATTCAAGCTAGCCTGGCTGATGAGGGGTGAAACGCCGAAACCGGTCCCAGGAAGACCTGGCCTAGCAGTTCGGGCTGGACTGTTCCCATGGGGAACAGGGTCAAGACTGATTTGCATATGGCTGGGTCCAAACTGGAATGGCATGGGCAGCAAAAAAACGATGGATTAAACCCAGATCTGTGACTGGGGGTGAATGTTTGACAATCTTCAGCATTCCGTCCATCACTTGTTGTTTTTGCATTTGTCGCCCTAAGAGGGAAGGGTATGCCCAGACGTGGGTCCCGTGCTTCCCATGCCACTGGATTCAAGCTAGCCTGGCTGATGAGGGGTTAAACCCCGAAACCTGTCCCAGGATGCTTGTTTCCAGTCCAGGGAAGACCTGGCCTAGCAGTTCGGGCTGGACTGTTCCCATGGGGAACAGGGTCAAGACTGATTTGCATATGGCTGGGTCCAAACTGGAATGGCATGGGCAGCAAAAAAACGATGGATTAAACCCAGATCTGTGACTGGGGGTGAATGTTTGACAATGTTCAGCATTCCGTCCATCACTTGTTGTTTTTGCATTTGTCGCCCTAAGTGGGAAGGGTATGCCCAGACGTGGGTCCCGTGCTTCCCATGCCACTGGATTCAAGCTAGCCTGGCTGATGAGGGGTTAAACCCCGAAACCGGTCCCAGGATGCTTGTTTCCAGTCCAGGGAAGACCTGGCCTAGCAGTTCGGGCTGGACTGTTCCCATGGGGAACAGGGTCAAGACTGATTTGCATATGGCTGGGTCCAAACTGGAATGGCATGGGCGGCAAAAAAACGATGGATTAAACCCAGATCTGTGACTGGGGGTGAATGTTTGACAATGTTCAGCATTCCGTCCATCACTTGTTGTTTTTGCATTTGTCACCCTAAGTGGGAAGGGTATGCCCAGACGTGGGTCCCGTGCTTCCCATGCCACTGGATTCAAGCTAGCCTGGCTGATGAGGGGTGAAACCCCGAAACCGGTCCCAGGATGCTTGTTTCCAGTCCAGGGAAGACCTGGCCTAGCAGTTCGGGCTGGACTGTTCCCATGGGGAACAGGGTCAAGACTGATTTGAATATGGCTGGGTCCAACTGGAATGGCATGGGCAGCAAAAAAACGATGGATTAAACCCAGATCTGTGACTGGGGGTGAATGTTTGACAATGTTCAGCATTCCGTCCATCACTTGTTGTTTTTGCATTTGTCGCCCTAAGTGGGAAGGGTATGCCCAGACGTGGGTCCCGTGCTTCCCATGCCACTGGATTCAAGCTAGCCTGGCTGATGAGGGGTGAAACCCCGAAACCGGTCCCAGGATGCTTGTTTCCAGTCCAGGGAAGACCTGGCCTAGCAGTTCGGGCTGGACTGTTCCCATGGGGAACAGGGTCAAGACTGATTTGCATATGGCTGGGTCCAAACTGGAATGGCATCTGCAGCAAAAAAACGATGGATTACACCCAGATCTGTGACTGGGGGTGAATGTTTGACAATGTTCAGCATTCCGTCCATCACTTGTTGTTTTTGCATTTGTCGCCCTAAGTGGGAAGGGTATGCCCAGACGTGGGTCCCGTGCTTCCCATGCCACTGGATTCAAGCTAGCCTGGCTGATGAGGGGTGAAACCGCAAAACCAGTCCCAGGATGCTTGTTTCCAGTCCAGGGAAGACCTGGCCTAGCAGTTCGGGCTGGATTGTTCCCATGGGGAACAGGGTCAAGACTGATTTGCATATGGCTGGGTCCAAACTGGAATGGCATGGGCAGCTAAAAAACGATGGATTAAACCCAGATCTGTGACTGGGGGTGAATGTTTGACAATGTTCAGCATTCCGTCCATCACTTGTTGTTTTTACATTTGTCGCCCTAAGTGGGAAGGGTATGCCCAGACGTGGGTCCCGTGCTTCCCATGCCACTGGATTCAAGCTAGCCTGGCTGATGAGGGGTGAAACCCCGAAACCGGTCCCAGGATGCTTGTTTCCAGTCCAGGGAAGACCTGGCCTAGCAGTTCGGGCTGGACTGTTCCCATGGGGAACAGGGTCAAGACTGATTTGCATATGGCTGGGTCCAAACTAGAATGGCATGGGCAGCAAAAAAATGATGGATTAAACCCAGATCTGTGACTGGGGGTGAATGTTTGACAATGTTCAGCATTCCGTCCATCACTTGTTGTTTTTGCATTTGTCGCCCTAAGTGGGAAGGGTATGGCCAGACGTGGGTCCCGTGCTTCCCATGCTACTGGATTCAAGCTAGCCTGGCTGATGAGGGGTGAAACCCCGAAACCGGTCCCAGGATGCTTGTTTCCAGTCCAGGGAAGACCTGGCCTAGCAGTTCGGGCTGGACTGTTCCCATGGGGAACAGGGTCAAGACTGATTTGCATTTGGCTGGGTCCAAACTGGAATGGCATGGGCAGCAAAAAAACAATGGATTAAACCCAGATCTGTGACTGGGGGTGAATGTTTGACAATGTTCAGCATTCCGTCCATCACTTGTTGTTTTTGCATTTGTCGCCCTAAGTGGGAAGGGTATGCCCAGACGTGGGTCCCGTGCTTCCCATGCCACTGGATTCAAGCTAGCCTGGCTGATGAGGGGTGAAACCGCAAAACCGGTCCCAGGATGCTTGTTTCCAGTCCAGGGAAGACCTGGCCTAGCAGTTCGGGCTGGACTGTTCCCATGGGGAACAGGGTCAAGACTGATTTGCATATGGCTGGGTCCAAACTGGAATGGCATGGGCTGCAAAAAAACGATGGATTAAACCCAGATCTGTGACTGGGGGTGAATGTTTGACAATGTTCAGCATTCCGTCCATCACTTGTTGTTTTTGCATTTGTCGCCCTAAGTGGGAAGGGTATGCCCAGACGTGGGTCCCGTGCTTCCCATGCCACTGGATTCAAGCTAGCCTGGCTGATGAGGGGAGAAACGCCGAAACAGGTCCCAGGATGCTTGTTTCCAGTCCAGAGAAGACCTGGCCTAGCAGTTCGGGCTGGACTGTTCCCATGGGGAACAGGGTCAAGACTGATTTGCATATGGCTGGGTCCAAACTGGAATGGCATGGGCAGCAAAAAAACGATGGATTAAACCCAGATCTGTGACTGGGGGTGAATGTTTGACAATGTTCAGCATTCCGTCCATCACTTGTTGTTTTTGCATTTGTCGCCCTAAGTGGGAAGGGTATGCCCAGACGTGGGTCCCGTGCTTCCCATGCCACTGGATTCAAGCTAGCCTGGCTAATGAGGGGTGAAACCCCGAAACCGGTCCCAGGATGCTTGTTTCCAGTCCAGGGAAGACCTGGCCTAGCAGTTCGGGCTGGACTGTTCCCATGGGGAACAGGGTCAAGACTGATTTGAATATGGCTGGGTCCAAACTGGAATGGCATGGGCAGCAAAAAAACGATGGATTAAACCCAGATCTGTGACTGGGGGTGAATGTTTGACAATGTTCAGCATTCCGTCCATCACTTGTTGTTTTTGCATTTGTCGCCCTAAGTGGGAAGGGTATGCCCAGACGTGGGTCCCGTGCTTCCCATGCCACTGGATTCAAGCTAGCCTGGCTGATGAGGGGTGAAACCCCAAAACCGGTCCCAGGATGCTTCTTTCCAGTCCAGGGAAGACCTGGCCTAGCAGTTCGGGCTGGACTGTTCCCATGGGGAACAGGGTCAAGACTGATTTGCATATGGCTGGGCCCAAACTGGAATGGCATGGGCAGCAAAAAAACGATGGATTAAACCCAGATCTGTGACTGGGGGTGAATGTTTGACAATGTTCAGCATTCCGTCCATCACTTGTTGTTTTTGCATTTGTCGCCCTAAGTGGGAAGGGTATGCCCATACGTGGGTCCCGTGCTTCCCATGCCACTGGATTCAAGCTAGCCTGGCTGATGAGGGGTGAAACGCCGAAACCGGTCCCAGGAAGACCTGGCCTAGCAGTTCGGGCTGGACTGTTCCCATGGGGAACAGGGTCAAGACTGATTTGCATATGGCTGGGTCCAAACTGGAATGGCATGGGCAGCAAAAAAACGATGGATTAAACCCAGATCTGTGACTGGGGGTGAATGTTTGACAATGTTCAGCATTCCGTCCATCACTTGTTGTTTTTGCATTTGTCGCCCTAAGTGGGAAGGGTATGCCCAGACGTGGGTCCCGTGCTTCCCATGCCACTGGATTCAAGCTAGCCTGGCTGATGAGGGGTTAAACCCCGAAACCGGTCCCAGGATGCTTGTTTCCAGTCCAGGGAAGACCTGGCCTAGCAGTTCGGGCTGGACTGTTCCCATGGGGAACAGGGTCAAGACTGATTTGCATATGGCTGGGTCCAAACTGGAATGGCATGGGCGGCAAAAAAACGATGGATTAAACCCAGATCTGTGACTGGGGGTGAATGTTTGACAATGTTCAGCATTCCGTCCATCACTTGTTGTTTTTGCATTTGTCACCCTAAGTGGGAAGGGTATGCCCAGACGTGGGTCCCGTGCTTCCCATGCCACTGGATTCAAGCTAGCCTGGCTGATGAGGGGTGAAACCCCGAAACCGGTCCCAGGATGCTTGTTTCCAGTCCAGGGAAGACCTGGCCTAGCAGTTCGGGCTGGACTGTTCCCATGGGGAACAGGGTCAAGACTGATTTGAATATGGCTGGGTCCAACTGGAATGGCATGGGCAGCAAAAAAACGATGGATTAAACCCAGATCTGTGACTGGGGGTGAATGTTTGACAATGTTCAGCATTCCGTCCATCACTTGTTGTTTTTGCATTTGTCGCCCTAAGTGGGAAGGGTATGCCCAGACGTGGGTCCCGTGCTTCCCATGCCACTGGATTCAAGCTAGCCTGGCTGATGAGGGGTGAAACCCCGAAACCGGTCCCAGGATGCTTGTTTCCAGTCCAGGGAAGACCTGGCCTAGCAGTTCGGGCTGGACTGTTCCCATGGGGAACAGGGTCAAGACTGATTTGCATATGGCTGGGTCCAAACTGGAATGGCATCTGCAGCAAAAAAACGATGGATTACACCCAGATCTGTGACTGGGGGTGAATGTTTGACAATGTTCAGCATTCCGTCCATCACTTGTTGTTTTTGCATTTGTCGCCCTAAGTGGGAAGGGTATGCCCAGACGTGGGTCCCGTGCTTCCCATGCCACTGGATTCAAGCTAGCCTGGCTGATGAGGGGTGAAACCGCAAAACCAGTCCCAGGATGCTTGTTTCCAGTCCAGGGAAGACCTGGCCTAGCAGTTCGGGCTGGATTGTTCCCATGGGGAACAGGGTCAAGACTGATTTGCATATGGCTGGGTCCAAACTGGAATGGCATGGGCAGCTAAAAAACGATGGATTAAACCCAGATCTGTGACTGGGGGTGAATGTTTGACAATGTTCAGCATTCCGTCCATCACTTGTTGTTTTTACATTTGTCGCCCTAAGTGGGAAGGGTATGCCCAGACGTGGGTCCCGTGCTTCCCATGCCACTGGATTCAAGCTAGCCTGGCTGATGAGGGGTGAAACCCCGAAACCGGTCCCAGGATGCTTGTTTCCAGTCCAGGGAAGACCTGGCCTAGCAGTTCGGGCTGGACTGTTCCCATGGGGAACAGGGTCAAGACTGATTTGCATATGGCTGGGTCCAAACTAGAATGGCATGGGCAGCAAAAAAATGATGGATTAAACCCAGATCTGTGACTGGGGGTGAATGTTTGACAATGTTCAGCATTCCGTCCATCACTTGTTGTTTTTGCATTTGTCGCCCTAAGTGGGAAGGGTATGGCCAGACGTGGGTCCCGTGCTTCCCATGCTACTGGATTCAAGCTAGCCTGGCTGATGAGGGGTGAAACCCCGAAACCGGTCCTAGGATGCTTGTTTCCAGTCCAGGGAAGACCTGGCCTAGCAGTTTGGGCTGGACTGTTCCCATGGGGAACAGTGTCAAGACTGATTTGCATATGGCTGGGTCCAAACTGGAATGGCATGGGCAGCAAAAAAACGATGGATTAAACCCAGATCTGTGACTGGGGGTGAATGTTTGACAATGTTCAGCATTCCGTCCATCACTTGTTGTTTTTGCATTTGTCGCCCTAAGTGGGAAGGGTATGCCCAGACGTGGGTCCCGTGCTTCCCATGCCACTGGATTCAAGCTAGCCTGGCTGATGAGGGGTGAAACCCCGAAACCGGTCCCAGGATGCTTGTTTTCAGTCCAGGGAAGACCTGGCCTAGCAGTTCGGGCTGGACTGTTCCCATGGGTAACAGGGTCAAGACTGATTTGCATATGCCTGGGTCCAAACTGGAATGGCATGGGCAGCAAAAAAACGATGGATTAAACCCAGATCTGTGACTGGTGGTGAATGTTTGACAATGTTCAGCATTCCGTCCATCACTTGTTGTTTTTGCATTTGTCGCCCTAAGTGGGAAGGGTATGCCCAGACGTGGGTCCCGTGCTTCCCATGCCACTGGATTCAAGCTAGCATGGCTGATGAGGGGTGAAACCGCAAAACCGGTCCCAGGATGCTTGTTTCCAGTCCAGGGAAGACCTGGCCTAGCAGTTCGGGCTGGACTGTTCCCATGGGGAACAGGGTCAAGACTGATTTGCATATGGCTGGGTCCAAACTGGAATGGCATGGGCAGCAAAAAAACGATGGATTAAACCCAGATCTGTGACTGGGGGTGAATGTTTGACAATGTTCAGCATTCCGTCCATCACTTGTTGTTTTTGCATTTGTCGCCCTAAGTGGGAAGGGTATGCCCAGACGTGGGTCCCGTGCTTCCCATGCCACTGGATTCAAGCTAGCCTGGCTGATGAGGGGTGAAACCCCGAAACCGGTCCCAGGATGCTTGTTTTCAGTCCAGGGAAGACCTGGCCTAGCAGTTCGGGCTGGACTGTTCCCATGGGGAACAGGGTCAAGACTGATTTGCATATGGCTGGGTCCAAACTGGAATGGCATGGGCAGCAAAAAAACGATGGATTAAACCCAGATCTGTGACTGGGGGTGAATGTTTGACAATGTTCAGCATTCCGTCCATCACTTGTTGTTTTTGCATTTGTCGCCCTAAGTGGGAAGGGTATGCCCAGACGTGGGTCCCGTGCTTCCCATGCCACTGGATTCAAGCTAGCCTGGCTGATGAGGGGTGAAACCCCGAAACCGGTCCCAGGATGCTTGTTTCCAGTCCAGGGAAGACCTGGCCTAGCAGTTCGGGCTGGACTGTTCCCATGGGGAACAGGGTCAAGACTGATTTGCATATGGCTGGGTCCAAACTAGAATGGCATGGGCAGCAAAAAAATGATGGATTAAACCCAGATCTGTGACTGGGGGTGAATGTTTGACAATGTTCAGCATTCCGTCCATCACTTGTTGTTTTTGCATTTGTCGCCCTAAGTGGGAAGGGTATGGCCAGACGTGGGTCCCGTGCTTCCCATGCTACTGGATTCAAGCTAGCCTGGCTGATGAGGGGTGAAACCCCGAAACCGGTCCTAGGATGCTTGTTTCCAGTCCAGGGAAGACCTGGCCTAGCAGTTTGGGCTGGACTGTTCCCATGGGGAACAGGGTCAAGACTGATTTGCATATGGCTGGGTCCAAACTGGAATGGCATGGGCAGCAAAAAAATGATGGATTAAACCCAGATCTGTGACTGGGGGTGAATGTTTGACAATGTTCAGCATTCCGTCCATCACTTGTTGTTTTTGCATTTGTCGCCCTAAGTGGGAAGGGTATGCCCAGACGTGGGTCCCGTGCTTCCCATGCCACTGGATTCAAGCTAGCCTGGCTGATGAGGGGTGAAACCCCGAAACCGGTCCCAGGATGCTTGTTTTCAGTCCAGGGAAGACCTGGCCTAGCAGTTCGGGCTGGACTGTTCCCATGGGTAACAGGGTCAAGACTGATTTGCATATGCCTGGGTCCAAACTGGAATGGCATGGGCAGCAAAAAAACGATGGATTAAACCCAGATCTGTGACTGGTGGTGAATGTTTGACAATGTTCAGCATTCCGTCCATCACTTGTTGTTTTTGCATTTGTCGCCCTAAGTGGGAAGGGTATGCCCAGACGTGGGTCCCGTGCTTCCCATGCCACTGGATTCAAGCTAGCATGGCTGATGAGGGGTGAAACCGCAAAACCGGTCCCAGGATGCTTGTTTCCAGTCCAGGGAAGACCTGGCCTAGCAGTTCGGGCTGGACTGTTCCCATGGGGAACAGGGTCAAGACTGATTTGCATATGGCTGGGTCCAAACTGGAATGGCATGGGCAGCAAAAAAACGATGGATTAAACCCAGATCTGTGACTGGGGGTGAATGTTTGACAATGTTCAGCATTCCGTCCATCACTTGTTGTTTTTGCATTTGTCGCCCTAAGTGGGAAGGGTATGCCCAGATGTGGGTCCCGTGCTTCCCATGCCACTGGATTCAAGCTAGCCTGGCTGATGAGGGGTGAAACCGCAAAACCGGTCACAGGATGCTTGTTTCCAGTCCAGGGAAGACCTGGCCTAGCAGTTCGGGCTGGACTGTTCCCATGGGGAACAGGGTCAAGACTGATTTGCATATGGCTGGGTCCAAACTGGAATGGCATGGGCAGCAAAAAAACGATGGATTAAACCCAGATCTGTGACTGGGGGTGAATGTTTGACAATGTTCAGCATTCCGTCCATCACTTGTTGTTTTTGCATTTGTCGCCCTAAGTGGGAAGGGTATGCCCAGACGTGGGTCCCGTGCTTCCCATGCTACTGGATTCAAGCTAGCCTGGCTGATGAGGGGTGAAACCCCGAAACCGGTCCTAGGATGCTTGTTTCCAGTCCAGGGAAGACCTGGCCTAGCAGTTTGGGCTGGACTGTTCCCATGGGGAACAGGGTCAAGACTGATTTGCATATGGCTGGGTCCAAACTGGAATGGCATGGGCAGCAAAAAAATGATGGATTAAACCCAGATCTGTGACTGGGGGTGAATGTTTGACAATGTTCAGCATTCCGTCCATCACTTGTTGTTTTTGCATTTGTCGCCCTAAGTGGGAAGGGTATGCCCAGACGTGGGTCCCGTGCTTCCCATGCCACTGGATTCAAGCTAGCCTGGCTGATGAGGGGTGAAACCCCGAAACCGGTCCCAGGATGCTTGTTTTCAGTCCAGGGAAGACCTGGCCTAGCAGTTCGGGCTGGACTGTTCCCATGGGTAACAGGGTCAAGACTGATTTGCATATGCCTGGGTCCAAACTGGAATGGCATGGGCAGCAAAAAAACGATGGATTAAACCCAGATCTGTGACTGGTGGTGAATGTTTGACAATGTTCAGCATTCCGTCCATCACTTGTTGTTTTTGCATTTGTCGCCCTAAGTGGGAAGGGTATGCCCAGACGTGGGTCCCGTGCTTCCCATGCCACTGGATTCAAGCTAGCATGACTGATGAGGGGTGAAACCGCAAAACCGGTCCCAGGATGCTTGTTTCCAGTCCAGGGAAGACCTGGCCTAGCAGTTCGGGCTGGACTGTTCCCATGGGGAACAGGGTCAAGACTGATTTGCATATGGCTGGGTCCAAACTGGAATGGCATGGGCAGCAAAAAAACGATGGATTAAACCCAGATCTGTGACTGGGGGTGAATGTTTGACAATGTTCAGCATTCCGTCCATCACTTGTTGTTTTTGCATTTGTCGCCCTAAGTGGGAAGGGTATGCCCAGATGTGGGTCCCGTGCTTCCCATGCCACTGGATTCAAGCTAGCCTGGCTGATGAGGGGTGAAACCCTGAAACCGATCCCAGGATGCTTGTTTCCAGTCCAAGGAAGACCAGGCCTAGCAGTTCGGGCTGGACTGTTCCCATGGGGAACAGGGTCAAGACTGATTTGCATATGGCTGGGTCCAAACTGGAATGGCATGGGCAGCAAAAAAACGATGGATTAAACCCAGATCTGTGACTGGGGGTGAATGTTTGACAATGTTCAGCATTCCGTCCATCACTTGTTGTTTTTGCATTTGTCGCCCTAAGTGGGAAGGGTATGCCCAGATGTGGGTCCCGTGCTTCCCATGCCACTGGATTCAAGCTAGCCTGGCTGATGAGGGGTGAAACCCTGAAACCGGTCCCAGGATGCTTGTTTTCAGTCCAGGGAAGAACTGGCCTAGCAGTTCGGGCTGGACTGTTCCCATGGGGAACAGGGTCAAGACTGATTTGCATATGGCTGGGTCCAAACTGGAATGGCATGGGCAGCAAAAAAACAATGGATTAAACCCAGATCTGTGACTGGGGGTGAATGTTTGACAATGTTCAGCATTCCGTCCATCACTTGTTGTTTTTGCATTTGTCGCCCTAAGTGGGAAGGGTATGCCCAGACGTGGGTCCCGTGCTTCCCATGCCACTGGATTCAAGCTAGCCTGGCTGATGAGGGGTGAAACCGCAAAACCGGTCCCAGGATGCTTGTTTCCAGTCCAGGGAAGACCTGGCATAGCAGTTCGGGCTGGACTGTTCCCATGGGGAACAGGGTCAAGAATGATTTGCATATGGCTGGGTCCAAACTGGAATGGCATGGGCAGCAAAAAAACGATGGATTAAACCCAGATCTGTGACTGGGGGTGAATGTTTGACAATGTTCAGCATTCTGTCCATCACTTGTTGTTTTTGCATTTGTCGCCCTAAGTGGGAAGGGTATGCCCAGACGTGGGTCCCGTGCTTCCCATGCCACTGGATTCAAGCTAGCCTGGCTGATGAGGGGTGAAACCCCGAAACCGGTCCCAGGATGCTTGTTTCCAGTCCAGGGAAGACCTGGCCTAGCAGTTCGGGCTGGACTGTTCCCATGGGAAACAGGGTCAAGAATGATTTGCATATGGCTGGGTCCAAACTAGAATGGCATGGGCAGCAAAAAAACGATGGATTAAACCCAGATCTGTGACTGGGGGTGAATGTTTGACAATGTTCAGCATTCCGTCCATCACTTGTTGTTTTTGCATTTGTCGCCCTAAGTGGGAAGGGGATGCCCAGACGTGGGTCCCGTGCTTCCCATGCCACTGGATTCAAGCTAGCCTGGCTGATGAGGGGTGAAACCGCAAAACCGGTCCCAGGATGCTTGTTTCCAGTCCAGGGAAGACCTGGCCTAGCAGTTTGGGCTGGACTGTTCCCATGGGGAACAGGGTCAAGACTGATTTGCATATGGCTGGGTCCAAACTGGAATGGCATGGGCAGCAAAAAAACGATAGATTAAACCCAGATCTGTGACTGGGGGTGAATGTTTGACAATGTTCAGCATTCTGTCCATCACTTGTTGTTTTTGCATTTGTCGCCCTAAGTGGGAAGGGTATGCCCAGACGTGGGTCCCGTGCTTCCCATGCCACTGGATTCAAGCTAGCCTGGCTGATGAGGGGTGAAACCCCGAAACCGGTCCCAGGATGCTTGTTTCCAGTCCAGGGAAGACCTGGCCTAGCAGTTCGGGCTGGACTGTTCCCATGGGGAACAGGGTCAAGACTGATTTGCATATGGCTGGGTCCAAACTGGAATGGCATGGGCAGCAAAAAAACGATGGATTAAACCCAGATCTGTGACTGGGGGTGAATGTTTGACAATGTTCAGCATTCCGTCCGTCACTTGTTGTTTTTGCATTTGTCGCCCTAAGTGGGAA
Source organism: Pleurodeles waltl (assembly GCF_031143425.1). Taxonomy (NCBI): domain Eukaryota; kingdom Metazoa; phylum Chordata; class Amphibia; order Caudata; family Salamandridae; genus Pleurodeles; species Pleurodeles waltl. The sequence continues at coordinate 1,219,282,001 of NC_090445.1, read as the reverse complement.
GGGTATGCCCAGACGTGGGTCCCGTGCTTCCCATGCCACTGGATTCAAGCTAGCCTGGCTGATGAGAGGTGAAACCCCGAAACCGGTCCTAGGATGCTTGTTTCCAGTCCAGGGAAGACCTGGCCTAGCACTTTGGGCTGGACTGTTCCCATGGGGAACAGGGTCAAGACTGATTTGCATATGGCTGGGTCCAAACTGGAATGGCATGGGCAGCAAAAAAACTATGGATTAAACCCAGATCTGTGACTGGGGGTGAATGTTTGACAATGTTCAGCATTCCGTCCATCACTTGTTGTTTTTGCATTTGTCGCCCTAAGTGGGAAGGGTATGCCCAGACGTGGGTCCCGTGCTTCCCATGCCACTGGATTCAAGCTAGCCTGGCTGATGAGGGGTGAAACCCCGAAACCGGTCCTAGGATGCTTGTTTCCAGTCCAGGGAAGACCTGGCCTAGCAGTTTGGGCTGGACTGTTCCCATGGGGAACAGGGTCAAGACTGATTTGCATATGGCTGGGTCCAAACTGGAATGGCATGGGCAGCAAAAAAACGATGGATTAAACCCAGATCTGTGACTGGGGGTGAATGTTTGACAATGTTCAGCATTCCGTCCATCACTTGTTGTTTTTGCATTTGTCGCCCTAAGTGGGAAGAGTATGCCCAGACGTGGGTCCCGTGCTTCCCATGCCACTGGATTCAAGCTAGCCTGGCTGATGAGGGGTGAAACCCCGAAACCGGTCCCAGGATGCTTGTTTCCAGTCCAGGGAAGACCTGGCCTAGCAGTTCGGGCTGGACTGTTCCCATGGGGAACAGGGTCAAGACTGATTTGCATATGGCTGGGTCCAAACTGGAATGGCATGGGCAGCAAAAAAACGATGGATTAAACCCAGATCTGTGACTGGGGGTGAATGTTTGACAATGTTCAGCATTCCGTCCATCACTTGTTGTTTTTGCATTTGTCGCCCTAAGTGGGAAGGGTATGCCCAGACGTGGGTCCCGTGCTTCCCATGCCACTGGATTCAAGCTAGCCTGGCTGATGAGGGGTGAAACCGCAAAACCGGTCCCAGGATGCTTGTTTCCAGTCCAGGGAAGACCTGGCCTAGCAGTTCGGGCTGGACTGTTCCCATGGGGAACAGGGTCAAGACTGATTTGCATATGGCTGGGTCCAAACTGGAATGGCATGGGCAGCAAAAAAACGATGGATTAAACCCAGATCTGTGACTGGGGGTGAATGTTTGACAATGTTCAGCATTCCGTCCATCACTTGTTGTTTTCGCATTTGTCGCCCTAAGTGGGAAGGGTATGCCCAGACGTGGGTCCCGTGCTTCCCATGCCACTGGATTCAAGCTAGCCTGGCTGATGAGGGGTGAAACCCCGAAACCGGTCCCAGGATGCTTGTTTCCAGTCCAGGGAAGACCTGGCCTAGCAGTTCGGGCTGGACTGTTCCCATGGGGAACAGGGTCAAGACTGATTTGCATATGGCTGGGTCCAAACTGGAATGGCATGGGCAGCAAAAAAACGATGGATTAAACCCAGATCTGTGACTGGGGGTGAATGTTTGACAATGTTCAGCATTCCGTCCATCACTTGTTGTTTTTGCATTTGTCACCCTAAGTGGGAAGGGTATGCCCAGACGTGGGTCCCGTGCTTCCCATGCCACTGGATTCAAGCTAGCCTGGCTGATGAGGGGTGAAACGCCGAAACCGGTCCCAGGATGCTTGTTTCCAGTCCAGGGAAGACCTGGCCTAGCAGTTCGGGCTGGACTGTTCCCATGGGGAACAGGGTCAAGACTGATTTGCATATGGCTGGGTCCAAACTGGAATGGCATGGGCAGCAAAAAAACGATGGATTAAACCCAGATCTGTGACTGGGGGTGAATGTTTGACAATGTTCAGCATTCCGTCCATCACTTGTTGTTTTTGCATTTGTCGCCCTAAGTGGGAAGAGTATGCCCAGACGTGGGTCCCGTGCTTCCCATGCCACTGGATTCAAGCTAGCCTGGCTGATGAGGGGTGAAACCCAGAAACCGGTCCCAGGATGCTTGTTTCCAGTCCAGGGAAGACCTGGCCTAGCAGTTCGGGCTGGACTGTTCCCATGGGGAACAGGGTCAAGACTGATTTGCATATGGCTGGGTCCAAACTGGAATGGCATGGGCAGCAAAAAAACGATGGATTAAACCCAGATCTGTGACTGGGGGTGAATGTTTGACAATGTTCAGCATTCCGTCCATCACTTGTTGTTTTTGCATTTGTCGCCCTAAGTGGGAAGGGTATGCCCAGACGTGGGTCCCGTGCTTCCCATGCCACTGGATTCAAGCTAGCCTGGCTGATGAGGGGTGAAACCGCAAAACCGGTCCCAGGATGCTTGTTTCCAGTCCAGGGAAGACCTGGCCTAGCAGTTCGGGCTGGACTGTTCCCATGGGGAACAGGGTCAAGACTGATTTGCATATGGCTGGGTCCAAACTGGAATGGCATGGGCAGCAAAAAAACGATGGATTAAACCCAGATCTGTGACTGGGGGTGAATGTTTGACAATGTTCAGCATTCCGTCCATCACTTGTTGTTTTCGCATTTGTCGCCCTAAGTGGGAAGGGTATGCCCAGACGTGGGTCCCGTGCTTCCCATGCCACTGGATTCAAGCTAGCCTGGCTGATGAGGGGTGAAACCCCGAAACCGGTCCCAGGATGCTTGTTTCCAGTCCAGGGAAGACCTGGCCTAGCAGTTCGGGCTGGACTGTTCCCATGGGGAACAGGGTCAAGACTGATTTGCATATGGCTGGGTCCAAACTGGAATGGCATGGGCAGCAAAAAAACGATGGATTAAACCCAGATCTGTGACTGGGGGTGAATGTTTGACAATGTTCAGCATTCCGTCCATCACTTGTTGTTTTTGCATTTGTCACCCTAAGTGGGAAGGGTATGCCCAGACGTGGGTCCCGTGCTTCCCATGCCACTGGATTCAAGCTAGCCTGGCTGATGAGGGGTGAAACGCCGAAACCGGTCCCAGGATGCTTGTTTCCAGTCCAGGGAAGACCTGGCCTAGCAGTTCGGGCTGGACTGTTCCCATGGGGAACAGGGTCAAGACTGATTTGCATATGGCTGGGTCCAAACTGGAATGGCATGGGCAGCAAAAAAACGATGGATTAAACCCAGATCTGTGACTGGGGGTGAATGTTTGACAATGTTCAGCATTCCGTCCATCACTTGTTGTTTTTGCATTTGTCGCCCTAAGTGGGAAGGGTATGCCCAGACGTGGGTCCCGTGCTTCCCATGCCACTGGATTCAAGCTAGCCTGGCTGATGAGGGGTTAAACCCAGAAACCTGTCCCAGGATGCTTGTTTCCAGTCCAGGGAAGACCTGGCCTAGCAGTTCGGGCTGGACTGTTCCCATGGGGAACTGGGTCAAGACTGATTTGCATATGGCTGGGTCCAAACTGGAATGGCATGGGCGGCAAAAAAACGATGGATTAAACCCAGATCTGTGACTGGGGGTGAATGTTTGACAATGTTCAGCATTCCGTCCATCACTTGTTGTTTTTGCATTTGTCGCCCTAAGTGGGAAGGGTATGCCCAGACGTGGGTCCCGTGCGTCCCATGCCACTGGATTCAAGCTAGCCTGGCTGATGAGGGGTGAAACCCCGAAACAGGTCCCAGGATGCTTGTTTCCAGTCCAGGGAAGACCTGGCCTAGCAGTTCGGGCTGGACTGTTCCCATGGGGAACAGGGTCAAGACTGATTTGAATATGGCTGGGTCCAAACTGGAATGGCATGGGCAGCAAAAAAACGATGGATTAAACCCAGATCTGTGACTGGGGGTGAATGTTTGACAATGTTCAGCATTCCGTCCATCACTTGTTGTTTTTGCATTTGTCGCCCTAAGTGGGAAGGGTATGCCCAGACGTGGGTCCCGTGCTTCCCATGCCACTGGATTCAAGCTAGCCTGGCTGATGAGGGGTGAAACCCCGAAACCGGTCCCAGGATGCTTGTTTCCAGTCCAGGGAAGACCTGGCCTAGCAGTTCGGGCTGGACTGTTCCCATGGGGAACAGGGTCAAGACTGATTTGCATATGGCTGGGTCCAAACTGGAATGGCATGGGCAGCAAAAAAACGATGGATTAAACCCAGATCTGTGACTGGGGGTGAATGTTTGACAATGTTCAGCATTCCGTCCATCACTTGTTGTTTTTGCATTTGTCGCCCTAAGTGGGAAGGGTATGCCCAGACGTGGGTCCCGTGCTTCCCATGCCACTGGATTCAAGCTAGCCTGGCTGATGAGGGGTGAAACCGCAAAACCGGTCCCAGGATGCTTGTTTCCAGTCCAGGGAAGACCTGGCCTAGCAGTTCGGGCTGGACTGTTCCCATGGGGAACAGGGTCAAGACTGATTTGCATATGGCTGGGTCCAAACTGGAATGGCATGGGCAGCAAAAAAACGATGGATTAAACCCAGATCTGTGACTGGGGGTGAATGTTTGACAATGTTCAGCATTCGGTCCATCACTTGTTGTTTTTGCATTTGTCGCCCTAAGTTGGAAGGGTATGCCCAGACGTGGGTCCCGTGCTTCCCATGCCACTGGATTCAAGCTAGCCTGGCTGATGAGGGGTGAAACCGCAAAACCGGTCCCAGGATGCTTGTTTCCAGTCCAGGGAAGACCTGGCCTAGCAGTTCGGGCTGGACTGTTCCCATGGGGAACAGGGTCAAGACTGATTTGCATATGGCTGGGTCCAAACTGGAATGGCATGGGCAGCAAAAAAACGATGGATTAAACCCAGATCTGTGACTGGGGGTGAATGTTTGACAATGTTCAGCATTCCGTCCATCACTTGTTGTTTTTGCATTTGTCGCCCTAAGTGGGAAGGGTATGCCCAGACGTGGGTCCCGTGCTTCCCATGCCACTGGATTCAAGCTAGCCTGGCTGATGAGGGGTGAAACGCCGAAACTGGTCCCAGGATGCTTGTTTCCAGTCCAGGGAAGACCTGGCCTAGCAGTTCGGGCTGGACTGTTCCCATGGGGAACAGGGTCAAGACTGATTTGCATATGGCTGGGTCCAAACTGGAATGGCATGGGCAGCAAAAAAACGATGGATTAAACCCAGATCTGTGACTGGGGGTGAATGTTTGACAATGTTCAGCATTCCGTCCATCACTTGTTGTTTTTGCATTTGTCGCCCTAAGTGGGAAGGGTATGCCCAGACGTGGGTCCCGTGCTTCCCATGCCACTGGATTCAAGCTAGCCTGGCTGATGAGGGGTTAAACCCCGAAACCGGTCCCAGGATGCTTGTTTCTAGTCCAGGGAAGACCTGGCCTAGCAGTTCGGGCTGGACTGTTCCCATGGGGAACAGGGTCAAGACTGATTCGCATATGGCTGGGTCCAAACTGGAATGGCATGGGCAGCAAAAAAATGATGGATTAAACCCAGATCTGTGACTGGGGGTGAATGTTTGACAATGTTCAGCATTCCGTCCATCACTTGTTGTTTTTGCTTTGTCACCCTAAGTGGGAAGGGTATGCCCAGACGTGGGTCCCGTGCTTCCCATGCCACTGCATTCAAGCTAGCCTGGCTGATGAGGGGTGAAACCCCAAAACCGGTCCCAGGATGCTTGTTTCCAGTCCAGGGAAGACCTGGCTTAGCAGTTCGGGCTGGACTGTTCCCATGGGGAACAGGGTCAAAACTGATTCGCATATGGCTGGGTCCAAATTGGAATGGCATGGGCAGCAAAAAAACGATGGATTAAACCCAGATCTGTGACTGGGGGTCAATGTTTGACAATGTTCAGCATTCCGTCCATCACTTGTTGTTTTTGCATTTGTTGCCCTAAGTGGGAAGGGTATGCCCAGACGTGGGTCCCGTGCTTCCCATGCCACTGGATTCAAGCTAGCCTGGCTGATGAGGCGTGAAACCACAAAACCGGTCCCAGGATGCTTGTTTCCAGTCCATGGAAGACCTGGCCTAGCAGTTCGGGCTGGACTGTTCCCATGGGGAACAGGGTCAAGACTGATTTGCATATGGCTGGGTCCAAACTGGAATGGCATGGGCAGCAAAAAAACGATGGATTAAACCCAGATCTGTGACTGGGGGTGAATGTTTGACAATGTTCAGCATTCCGTCCATCACTTGTTGTTTTTGCATTTGTCGCCCTAAGTGGGAAGGGTATGCCCAGACGTGGGTCCCGTGCTTCCCATGCCACTGGATTCAAGCTAGCCTGGCTGATGAAGGGTGAAACCGCAAAACCGGTCCCAGGATGCTTGTTTCCAGTCCAGGGAAGACCTGGCCTAGCAGTTCGGGCTGGACTGTTCCCATGGGGAACAGGGTCAAGACTGATTTGCATATGGCTGGGTCCAAACTGGAATGGCATGGGCAGCAAAAAAACGATGGATTAAACCCAGATCTGTGACTGGGGGTGAATGTTTGACAATGTTCAGCATTCCGTCCATCACTTGTTGTTTTCGCATTTGTCGCCCTAAGTGGGAAGGGTATGCCCAGACGTGGGTCCCGTGCTTCCCATGCCACTGGATTCAAGCTAGCCTGGCTGATGAGGGGTGAAACCCCGAAACCGGTCCCAGGATGCTTGTTTCCAGTCCAGGGAAGACCTGGCCTAGCAGTTCGGGCTGGACTGTTCCCATGGGGAACAGGGTCAAGACTGATTTGCATATGGCTGGGTCCAAACTGGAATGGCATGGGCAGCAAAAAAACGATGGATTAAACCCAGATCTGTGACTGGGGGTGAATGTTTGACAATGTTCAGCATTCCGTCCATCACTTGTTGTTTTTGCATTTGTCGCCCTAAGTGGGAAGGGTATGCCCAGACGTGGGTCCCGTGCTTCCCATGCCACTGGATTCAAGCTAGCCTGGCTGATGAGGGGTGAAACCCCGAAACCGGTCCCAGGATGCTTGTTTGCAGTCCAGGGAAGACCTGGCCTAGCAGTTCGGGCTGGACTGTTCCCATGGGGAACAGGGTCAAGACTGATTTGCATATGGCTGGGTCCAAACTGGAATGGCATGGGCAGCAAAAAAACGATGGATTAAACCCAGATCTGTGACTGGGGGTGAATGTTTGACAATGTTCAGCATTCCGTCCATCACTTGTTGTTTTTGCATTTGTCGCCCTAAGTAGGAAGGGTATGCCCAGACGTGGGTCCCGTGCTTCCCATGCCACTGGATTCAAGCTAGCCTGGCTGATGAGGGGTGAAACCGCAAAACCGGTCCCAGGATGCTTGTTTCCAGTCCAGGGAAGACCTGGCCTAGCAGTTCGGGCTGGACTGTTCCCATGGGGAACAGGGTCAAGACTGATTTGCATATGGCTGGGTCCAAACTGGAATGGCATGGGCAGCAAAAAAACGATGGATTAAACCCAGATCTGTGACTGGGGGTGAATGTTTGACAATGTTCAGCATTCCGTCCATCACTTGTTGTTTTTGCATTTGTCGCCCTAAGCTGGAAGGGTATGCCCAGACGTGGGTCCCGTGCTTCCCATGCCACTGGATTCAAGCTAGCCTGGCTGATGAGGGGTGAAACCGCAAAACCGGTCCCAGGATGCTTGTTTCCAGTCCAGGGAAGACCTGGCCTAGCAGTTCGGGCTGGACTGTTCCCATGGGGAACAGGGTCAAGACTGATTTGCATATGGCTGGGTCCAAACTGGAATGGCATGGGCAGCAAAAAAACGATGGATTAAACCCAGATCTGTGACTGGGGGTGAATGTTTGACAATGTTCAGCATTCCGTCCATCACTTGTTGTTTTTGCATTTGTCGCCCTAAGTGGGAAGGGTATGCCCAGACGTGGGTCCCGTGCTTCCCATGCCACTGGATTCAAGCTAGCCTGGCTGATGAGGGGTGAAACGCTGAAACTGGTCCCAGGATGCTTGTTTCCAGTCCAGGGAAGACCTGGCCTAGCAGTTCGGGCTGGACTGTTCCCATGGGGAACAGGGTCAAGACTGATTTGCATATGCCTGGGTCCAAACTGGAATGGCATGGGCAGCAAAAAAACGATGGATTAAACCCAGATCTGTGACTGGTGGTGAATGTTTGACAATGTTCAGCATTCCGTCCATCACTTGTTGTTTTTGCATTTGTCGCCCTAAGTGGGAAGGGTATGCCCAGACGTGGGTCCCGTGCTTCCCATGCCACTGGATTCAAGCTAGCCTGGCTGATGAGGGGTGAAACCGCAAAACCGGTCCCAGGATGCTTGTTTCCAGTCCAGGGAAGACCTGGCCTAGCAGTTCGGGCTGGACTGTTCCCATGGGGAACAGGGTCAAGACTGATTTGCATATGGCTGGGTCCAAACTGGAATGGCATGGGCAGCAAAAAAACGATGGATTAAACCCAGATCTGTGACTGGGGGTGAATGTTTGACAATGTTCAGCATTCCGTCCATCACTTGTTGTTTTTGCATTTGTCGCCCTAAGTGGGAAGGGTATGCCCAGACGTGGGTCCCGTGCTTCCCATGCCACTGGATTCAAGCTAGCCTGGCTGATGAGGGGTGAAACCCTGAAACCGGTCCCAGGATGCTTGTTTCCAGTCCAGGGAAGACCTGGCCTAGCAGTTCGGGCTGGACTGTTCCCATGGGGAACAGGGTCAAGACTGATTTGCATATGGCTGGGTCCAAACTGGAATGGCATGGGCAGCAAAAAAACGATGGATTAAACCCAGATCTGTGACTGGGGGTGAATGTTTGACAATGTTCAGCATTCCGTCCATCACTTGTTGTTTTTGCATTTGTCGCCCTAAGTGGGAAGGGTATGCCCAGATGTGGGTCCCGTGCTTCCCATGCCACTGGATTCAAGCTAGCCTGGCTGATGAGGGGTGAAACCCTGAAACCGGTCCCAGGATGCTTGTTTCCAGTCAAGGGAAGAACTGGCCTAGCAGTTTGGGCTGGACTGTTCCCATGGGGAACAGGGTCAAGACTGATTTGCATATGGCTGGGTCCAAACTGGAATGGCATGGGCAGCAAAAAAACAATGGATTAAACCCAGATCTGTGACTGGGGGTGAATGTTTGACAATGTTCAGCATTCCGTCCATCACTTGTTGTTTTTGCATTTGTCGCCCTAAGTGGGAAGGGTATGCCCAGACGTGGGTCCCGTGCTTCCCATGCCACTGGATTCAAGCTAGCCTGGCTGATGAGCGGTGAAACCGCAAAACCGGTCCCAGGATGCTTGTTTCCAGTCCAGGGAAGACCTGGCCTAGCAGTTTGGGCTGGACTGTTCCCATGGGGAACAGGGTCAAGAATGATTTGCATATGGCTGGGTCCAAACTGGAATGGCATGGGCAGCAAAAAAACGATGGATTAAACCCAGATCTGTGACTGGGGGTGAATGTTTGACAATGTTCAGCATTCTGTCCATCACTTGTTGTTTTTGCATTTGTCGCCCTAAGTGGGAAGGGTATGCCCAGACGTGGGTCCCGTGCTTCCCATGCCACTGGATTCAAGCTAGCCTGGCTGATGAGGGGTGAAACCCCGAAACCGGTCCCAGGATGCTTGTTTCCAGTCCAGGGAAGACCTGGCCTAGCAGTTCGGGCTGGACTGTTCCCATGGGGAACAGGGTCAAGACTGATTTGCATATGGCTGGGTCCAAACTAGAATGGCATGGGCAGCAAAAAAACGATGGATTAAACCCAGATCTGTGACTGGGGGTGAATGTTTGACAATGTTCAGCATTCCGTCCATCACTTGTTGTTTTTGCATTTGTCGCCCTAAGTGGGAAGGGTATGCCCAGACGTGGGTCCCGTGCTTCCCATGCCACTGGATTCAAGCTAGCCTGGTTGATGAGGGGTGAAACCGCAAAACCGGTCCCAGGATGCTTGTTTCCAGTCCAGGGAAGACCTGGCCTAGCAGTTTGGGCTGGACTGTTCCCATGGGGAACAGGGTCAAGACTGATTTGCATATGGCTGGGTCCAAACTGGAATGGCATGGGCAGCAAAAAAACGATGGATTAAACCCAGATCTGTGACTGGGGGTGAATGTTTGACAATGTTCAGCATTCCGTCCATCACTTGTTGTTTTTGCATTTGTCGCCCTAAGTGGGAAGGGTATGCCCAGACGTGGGTCCCGTGCTTCCCATGCCACTGGATTCAAGCTAGCCTGGCTGATGAGGGGTGAAACCCCGAAACCGGTCCCAGGATGCTTGTTTCCAGTCCAGGGAAGACCTGGCCTAGCAGTTCGGGCTGGACTGTTCCCATGGGGAACAGGGTCAAGACTGATTTGCATATGGCTGGGTCCAAACTGGAATGGCATGGGCAGCAAAAAAACGATGGATTAAACCCAGATCTGTGACTGGGGGTGAATGTTTGACAATGTTCAGCATTCCGTCCGTCACTTGTTGTTTTTGCATTTGTCGCCCTAAGTGGGAAGGGTATGCCCAGACGTGGGTCCCGTGCTTCCCATGCCACTGGATTCAAGCTAGCCTGGCTGATGAGGGGTGAAACCCCGAAACCGGTCCTAGGATGCTTGTTTCCAGTCCAGGGAAGACCTGGCCTAGCACTTTGGGCTGGACTGTTCCCATGGGGAACAGGGTCAAGACTGATTTGCATATGGCTGGGTCCAAACTGGAATGGCATGGGCAGCAAAAAAACGATGGATTAAACCCAGATCTGTGACTGGGGGTGAATGTTTGACAATGTTCAGCATTCCGTCCATCACTTGTTGTTTTTGCATTTGTCGCCCTAAGTGGGAAGGGTATGCCCAGACGTGGGTCCCGTGCTTCCCATGCCACTCGATTCAAGCTAGCCTGGCTGATGAGGGGTGAAACCCCGAAACCGGTCCCAGGATGCTTGTTTCCAGTCAAGGGAAGACCTGGCCTAGCAGTTTGGGCTGGACTGTTCCCATGGGGAACAGGGTCAAGACTGATTTGCATATGGCTGGGTCCAAACTGGAATGGCATGGGCAGCAAAAAAACGATGGATTAAACCCAGATCTGTGACTGGGGGTGAATGCTTGACAATGTTCAGCATTCCGTCCATCACTTGTTGTTTTTGCATGTTTCTTAAGTCACCATTGAACCTGTCACACATCGGAAATTACTGTACAGCCTAATGTTAAGACGTCAATGAGTGTGGTTGCCGAAATGTCACCTTGCAAATTGTAAGTGTCCCAATGACCTTTTCATTAATCCATTGCATAAGTTTAAAGGTATGGGATGTCCAGGGTACTTTGATATGCACGTGTTAACAACACTTTCAATTTTAACTGTGCATGGAACTATCATCTCACCCCCAGTGAAGACACACGGACACCTGTATCACAAGTCACAATGCTAGGGAGGGCACACTGTACTGCAAATCCCAAAACGTACTGCTGACATATGGTTAGCAGACAAACACTCATTCAGCCAAGGAAACAACACAATGCAGATGGTACAGCCTACAAGCATAGGATGCCACATTAGTACACAAAAGAGTCACAGACAACCCAAGACAACTACTGCCATGAAATGTCTTTTAAATAGTGCCAGCTACATCAACATGATCCCATTCATTTTCTCTTGCAGCTGATCAGGGGTATGGCATCCAGCCATGCATTATGACACCATTTGGCAACCCAAGTACTGCTGCAGAGCGTGCATACAACAACGCCCATAGGAGGACACGCAGCATTGTCGAGCGGACCTTCGGCATCCTCAAGTCAAGGTTCCGCTGCCTCGACATCACTGGTGGTAGCCTCCTATATTCCCCCGAGATGATCTGTAGGATCATCCTCACATGTGCAATATTGCACAACATTTGTATCAAAAGAAACATTCCCCTCCTGGAACCAGAGCCACACATGCCTGAAAAGGAGGAAGAAGAGGATGCTGGGCTGCAACAGGAGGGGGAACTACAGAACACAGCCGCTGGTATATGCAGGCCGCAACAGATTGTAAATAATTTCTTCTGAATATGATCACCTTCACCACTTTAGTTAACAAATTGAAATAAACACCTATTCTAATCACCAGATCATGGTCTGGCTATTCCTTTTTGCACACCTTCATCTCTACTTATCAGAATAAGAGTGTTGCCTCATGGAGCATTGCTGAGATACTGAGTAGGACACGGAACATCCCAGAGCTAATGTGATGCCTAACATACAATGGTCACATACACACACACTCTTAATGACATATATCATGTACATATCTCCTTTGAAGGCCACTAGCAGAGGACCACAACTATTTCACACATACATGTTGAAAGCAAGGTCCAACGCAGCATATGGCACACAACTAAGACACCATCACTCAATAAGGGGAAAACAAGCCTCATACATAGGCAGTCAATGTTCTTTGGCATCAGTAACAGGAATGCCTGACCAGACCCTTGACAGCAGTAAGTCCAACTGCATCCAATATTTGCAAGGAATATCTGTGACTAGAGTTCCCTAGAAGCAGAACATAGACAGCACAAGTGCCACACATATGACATGCATTGCGCACATGACATTCCATGTACATGTCAGCCCATTTCCTAACTCATGACACACCCATGCACCTGGTCACAACCCACCTGTCGGAAGAGGTCCCTGGAATAGTAAGATGTGTACCCTGATATTACCTCCTCTACACACACAGACCAACATTAGCAAACCAGTGTGCTACACCCTTTCCTATGGTATGCCATTGTCATAGAACATCTGACTGCAAGGACGTCAGGTCAATTTATACACTGTCTTCTAGTTTCAAAGCCCTGTTAACACATGTAGATTGCTTCCCCTTGTGAAAATGTCTGTTGGCCCTTAGAATGCAAGTCTCACCTACAGGACTGGTGAGAAACAGATGCAGCCCACACCTGTGATCACCTCCATGCACACCACCCATTTCAAAAAGCACTGCCCCTGATGATGCCTGGAACAGCATAGGAGTTGCCATTATGTCAAATGCACCGTCAAGCATTGATACTAATTAAGCTGTGTAACACAGCCCTTGGGTTCATTTGTCACCTTCAAAAACACAGGACGTACACAGTTTGACATGTCAACTGTCTAGTTTGTCCTCAAAACAGTCTCAATCAGACCACTGATTACGTAACTTGTCAAGTAACTGGATCCTGAATCACCTTGCATTCTGTCAGCCTGACTGGCAACTGTCTGTGCGTCACACTAAAGTATCCCTGTGTCTACATATGTACCACACTTGCGTTAGCAAACCTCTCATTCATCAGGGGGCATTGGGCATGGGCTTCTTCAATGCATACCCAAATACATTGTATAGCATCATCTGCCTTTTAACTGTACCATTTGAGTTACATCCTCTTGGAAAAGCAAAATTCATGGCCCATCCCTTGTCTGGGTTGCATTTATGCATGAATGACAAAGTGTGACAGTGTCCCAGGGCCGTAGGCAGGGATTGGGTACGGGGCTTTCAGCACAACCAGCAACCTCTGATAATGTCCATGAATAATACACAAATGTCAGGACCCTAACAGTTCACACACAGCATCACAGTGCGCACAACAGAGTGATGGGCCGTGTGTGGCGAATAGCTGCGAGAATAATCAGCACAGAGGCTATGATGTTCCCAGATGCAGTGGGAAGTGCAGAGGCCAACCTGTGTACAAATGTTGTAATGACACCTGCCGGAACATGACACCTGAGACATTATCTCACTCAGCACACCAAGGTTTCCCTGTTGACTGTCTCATTACACGTCTTTAGTGACAGGGTGGGACCATCCACATGTTGGTTCACATGTCCACATCTACTTTACTCACATTGATCAACCAAGGATACTCAGTAGATACAGGAATAGCTGCCACTGACTCATGATGAGTCCTGGACCGAACTGTGACAAATTACACCCCTAACAATCTACAGGATCATCATTGGACCACACACATGAACAAGACACCTATGTGCAATTGATCGCTGGAAATAAGTGGACACGTGCTGTCTTGTATGCTGGTCCACCACAGCCACTTGATAGTTGGGGATCACTTCTATGGCCTCAACTGTGGTGTCATCATACATATGAGATTCACCCTTGTCTGTCTGTGCAAACAACATGGTACCCACTTCCTCAATGCATTTGTATGGCTCACTGTGGGATTCTCCAAGTAGTGCCTAGGAAGCTCTTACCAATACTCTAGGACATAGGATGTAGAAAATGTGGACCATTGACATGAACAAGCGTCTGCCATTCATCTGGTGCATGCTATGTCACATGTGGTGTCTACGTGACCCTAAAACTGGGAAGTACACTTTACGGGTGTTGTTACATGTATGACTAACACATGCCCTCGCTCATTTTCAATTTGACTTGCATCTAAGGATTGGACACATAGACGTCACATTCATACAACCATAAGTACAATTATGCTTCATGTGATACACACACACTTGGTCAACCAACACATTAGTTGTTAAAGCACACACTTTGATCCAAAGGCATTTAGGTATTGTACATATGTGCGTCACATTGCTATCCTCTCCTTATGCCAAACATGCACAATTTGTGCAACACATATATATATAGGCCACACTTATGACCATCTATTGCGTCAGCCAACTGTAAAAATACTGTGAAGGGTGTAGTGGATCATGTTCCGCTGCAGTATGATGTCACACATGTGAACATACACCATCAACACCACACTGTCTTCAATTAGCCAATCTCTGATGTGTTCCAAATGTAAAATAACCAAAAAACAAGTAAAAATGCCCCAAACCAGTTAATGCACTGTCATTTTGACGTCCCTAGCGTTGTGCGTCATTTTTTGACAAACAAAACTGTATTTGCGTCATTGACGCACAGGAGTGAAATTTAGCCCGCATCCAGATATTTGTACAGTCCATGTATCATTATGTGCATGCGGGTTAATATTCATGTCTGTGCGTTAAAAAAAAAGACGCAAATACAGTTTTGGTAAACAAAAAATGACGCATAACGCGAAAAAGGCAGGCCTTTTAATACAGGAAGTGATGTAATAGGATATCCTGTTTACAGATCATGTACAGTGGGTGTACTTTCACTTTCACTTTGCAGTCTATGATCCTTCTAGACTGTGTGGCTGTGAAGAGAGTGTTGTCCTGAGATTTTGTGCTGTTTTTGTCCTGTGTGCTATCTGTAAAGTCCATTTGTGAAATAAATATTGTTTGTGTATACTGTAGTACTGTGTTTTGTCTACATTTGTCCATTTATCTTGTGTTTTTCTTGTTTGTGGGAGTCTGTTGTGGGTAGTGTTAGTTTGGGGATAGTTGGGCTCTTTTAGAGTTTAGGTTTACTTTTTTTCTGTCTTTGTACCCCTACTTTCCCCCTTTTCCCCTTTCTATTTCTTTTACCCCTATTCCATATCATCACTTATAAGTATGTCTGGTAGGCCACGTCTTGGCAGGATGGGGGAAGAGGAGGTGGGGGGCTTCATCTGGCTGGTGACGCATTTCTTGCCGCTCATGATACAGGCAGGGGGCATGGTGATACAGGGGTATCCGACAGAGGCGCGCAGAATCCGGTGGGGAAAGGTGCTGCATCACCTGCAGCGTGTGTATGCCAGCCAGAGGAGTGACCACCAGCTGAAGCACCGGTCGGCTGACCTCATCACCAGGGAGCAGGATCTCTTGGACCACCTGGGAATCATGATTGGTGGCACTGTTGGTGAGTACGATTATGTTAATGTGCACAATTAAATGCTCTGTTGTGACATCAGGGGATTAGTGCAATGTCTGCCGCTAACTTGCTGACTGTGTGTAATGCTGGGGTAATATAAGGGGATCATTGATGCACTATGGCAAGGATCACAATTGCTAGCTGTCAGGTAGCACGTGCTCAGCAAACTTACAGGTTACTTTTCCATTAAGGAAATTGGTGCGGCCTTTTTGTCAGAACAGCTAACAAAATATGAGCCAATCATGTCTATATAGGGTACAATTGACAGAGAAGTACAGATGTACCAACATTTAGGCCAACTATGTTGACGCAATTGCTAGACTGACTTTAGAATCATTGCAGGATGCTGAAAATGAGTGCTGCCTTCACGTAAGTTGATAATAGCAAAGTGGCTCAGACATATGTCTCATGTGAGTCTGGTGCGTGTGGAAGGAAAGCGTTCACAGAAGTACTATGAACGTGTGGGATTATTCTGTTCCTTGATCTTTTTGGATACATGTCAGTTCTTGATTTGAAAACATCGTGAACAGGTGTAAGGTGCCCTCAGCTAACATCTTAAGATGTTTGTTGGAATTAGTTAAGCCACAATCCAAATATGGATGGCTGTTCAAGTGTATGAACATGGCCTCACATCTCCATGGTTGGTGCAAATCACCATAGCTGGGCCACATCAATTGACTATACTGTAACAACAGGATGGCTTACAAAAGTCCTTGCCCCTCCCTCTGTACATTGGGCCTATGTGCAATAAATGTGTCATGGCCACAAGGCATGTTTGACTGGTAATGCAGTCCTCAAGTAACCAGGCTTTGGATGTCTCTCTTGGATGCACATGATGAGACGATTACACTCCATATTTTTTAGTGCTCACCAATTATGGGGCATGTTTGCAACCACATGATAGTTAGGGCTAATGTATGTGTGCAGATATGTGTGTAATTGTCACAGGAGACCCATGCTATATACAAGTTGGCCGTGATATATCAGATCCAGTACCATCATGTATGAATGGCTGCCATTTCATTATTAAGCCTACACATTGTAAATGTTTATGAAATTGTTGCACTGTGCACAGATTTTGAGCACATTTCTTCCTTCCATACCTTACAGGTGGACCGGCACCCTACACTGTGGGAAAGGTGGCGACATTTGAGGACCCCGTCCACTCCAGTAAGTGTTGATATGTCTGTTATGTGTTGTGTTTGCTGGTTATGGACTCGTGTGAGTTGGACGCATAGCAAGGTGTGATGCGTTGGGCAAGCTTTTCTCTTGTTCCATGAGTGGGAATGCAGTTCTCACATGTTTTGAGTTTGCCAATGCGTATCCAATGGTATCATGTAGGGATTGTAGGACATCCCTGTAGGCCCCACTGTGAGTACAGGGGATAGTCATGTGTATGACACTTGTATCACCAAGAGTCGCAATGGAAGTCAGCCCCAATTTAGTCAGCCTGTCAGACCCACATTCTCTAAGATTGGTAGAGCTAATAGCTTTCAAATAGACATCTGCTTCCCTATTTACCTACGTTATTTTGAAACAGTAGGTAGAACCTCCTAGCAGCATGTACTTCCACATGTAGTGCAACAAGTCTGTGGAACCTGAGTGCAATGGCCTAGGTGTGCATGCAATTCATGATCATGGGTGTTCAAGTAACTCTATGTCTGATGTAAGTCAGGCCTCACTGGAAGTATATGTTGTGTACTAAGTTCTGCATTTCCTGACATGTCTGACCCTATGAGTGCTCTAGGGTTTGCTGACTCCTAATTGTAGATAGACCTTACCTGTGGTGTGTCTGTAGAGACAAACATGTGGAGTTCCCTATACACTCCTCGGTGTACATGTTGTTGGCAAATTATGGTTGTGTATCCACCGCCCCCCCCTCAAACACGGCCATGGGTTTGTGAATGGGGTACCTAGTACTGATGCTACCAGTATGTTATACATACATGTGAATAAGTGACGGTTTGGTTGCATACTAGTATACACACTCAGGTTTGGCACTTGGTATTATACTGGCAAGTCCAGTTACAACTTGCAGACCATGTGGCTTTAGTTTTGCTTTCCGTACACTGACATTTGTAGCCCAGCTCTTGGCGGAGGATATGCAGCATGATTCTTAGATGATAACTGTCAGAACTCAGATTGCAAGTCAAAGACAGTTATCACCCATCTTGTAGGTTATGGATGTGCTTTGTGTGATGTGACCTTTGTAGTCTGGCCTGCCATATACTTCCTCAGGGACATTCAATGCATTGTGATATGAGCTGTTACAAGTACAGTAGATGTAATGTCTGATTAACTTTCTGTGCCATTTCACACAATGCAGTTACTAATGTAGAATATCTGCATTTGTCTTCACAGCTGCTAACATGACTCCAGACCAGGTCCGTGAATTTCAGTGCCGGGCCATGCGGTATCAGCACATCCTGCTGGTGGAGTCGGGGTTCCGGAGGATGGCCCGGCGATATCGCCATGAACGGGCCTCCGGGGCATGGTGAGCCTTCCCACAGGGTGGGCCTACTTTGCCCACCACCAGCACAACCACCAATCAGAGCCAGGTGGCCCCACCCACAGCTGCCACTGTTGGTCCAACATCTGCTGGACTTCCTGGCCCCAGCATTGCCACCGGTGCAGGACAGCCCACTAGGCCTGGCACCACACCCACACAGACCTCCTCCACCGGTACCCAGACTGCCACTGCTCCATCTGTTGACCCTGCAGCCTTCAACACAATGGAACATAAGATGGACAAAGTGCTGCGCAAGTTGAGCTACCTGAGCCGGGACGTGCAGCACATTGACCGGCGGGTCAAGGACATTAAGAGGACCCTCCGGAGGGCCAACCTCTAGACACTTTTTTTGATGGACATGATTTCCTCCCCTCCCTCCTCTTTCCTTGTTCTTATAGTTAGTGGGCTTAGGGGGCTTAGTGTTAGGTTAGTATAGGCTGTTAGTTTAGTTAGTGCTGGTGTGTGGGGGGGTCCTCATTCTTTATATTTTTACTTATTAAGTGTGTGGGTGGGTGGGTGGTGGGCTATGTTGGGGTTCTTGTGTGTTTAAAAAAAAAAAAAAAATTTAAAAGAAAAATACCAAAAAATATATATATTTGTTTAGGATAGTATAGTATGTGTTTAGGATAGTATGTGTTGGCCTCCATGTGTCCCGTCTCATCCGGGGGGTGGGGGTAGATGTTTAGAACGTTTCATTACATGTGATAAGTAAGTGTAGCTTAGGTTAGTTAGGGACAGTTGTGGGTAATGAGTAGTCAGGGTAGATTAGGGTAGGTAAGATTTTTCCCTCAGTTTCCTCATCTGTGGTTAGCATTTAATAAATATTTGGTTACCCCTTAATAGTATGTGTTGAATAGTACTTGATCGTGGGTTTGGATTCAGTGTACATCAATTTGGTACCATAGCATCTGTGTCCTATGCTACAAACAAATCCCAACTGAGCTGTACGATTGGCAGCTAGCCCAGAGCTACCTTGCAAATTGTCGACCCTTTGTTGCAATCACCAATCACAGTTAATATGGATCCCAATGTGTTTCTGTTGATAAGTGTGTTTTCAAAGTCACTAACAGTGCTTCCAGACTTGATATTGGGGAAACAGTTTTAGGTCTGACTGCAGTGTGATGATCATGCACACCCTTATAAGATGAGTTCTCATTGGCAATCTTGTATTCTTGTCTTCATGACCCTCATACATCATTTGTGACACAGATCGGCATGATTACCTATTTGGATGTTAACTCAGACACCTTAATTTGTGCAGTTTTTTTTTGTGTTATCTTAGATTAGTGTGGCATGTTTATTGTCTTATTTGTGCATGTTTACAACACTCTGCGAACACTATTTGATGACTTAGTTATCCCCTGAGGAAGCATTCTTCTGTCCAACACAGCATGGTGGTATTAGGTTTCTCACTTCATCCGATTTGTCCCTCAGGAAGGGCAGAGTATGATGCAATCATAGGCACTGTGCAGAATTCTCTGACTACATATTATCAGGACAGTTGTATTGACAAGCTACGTAATTTGACAGTAGGCACATTTCAGTTATGTACTTCATAGTTGATATGTCACATTACCCAGAGACAGATTTGTTGTGTAAGTGCTATTTATTGAAAAGTGCTGTAGTGCTATCTGTACATTGTCCATGATTGTGAGTCCTTCTAGTGACATTTTAAATTGGGATCCAACACAAGGGGTTACGGAAATGCTTTTGACATGCTGGGGTTGATGTTTCAGACAGTGCAGAGGGACAGGATTTGGCAATGAGTAGGAGAGAGACAATCACTGGGCTGGGTGACAAGATATACAGTGGTTTGCAGAAAAGTGCTCGAGTAAAGTTGTTGCAAGACTGGCAAGTTACAATGCGCAGGACCTTGGTAAATGTGGGCCATGTGGCAGGGACTAGTGCTTCCGGGTCATTTTCCTTGTGAATGTGATCTGTTCCATGTCTTCTTCTTCTGATGTGTGTGTTGCCTCCTCTGTTCTTGGTGGTGGTGGTTGTGAAGGGGCAACACACACCTCAGTGTTAGAAGACGTGGAGTCAGACATCCCGGTCGCTGCTCCCTGTGAAGGTCTTAAGGGCAGTACTGCAGCAAGGAGGGTCTGCTGGTTCTTGAGAATAGCAGCCACATCACGATGGTAGGCAGCCAGGTCGGCCCTGAGAGAGTCATGATTGCATCTGTGCATGCAGTGGAAGGTTTGGGGTGCGAGGTGTTGTGGCAACTCCCTTACTGCAGTGGTGAATTCCTTGACAGTTTCTTGTAGTCCTTGCAGTATGGATGTTAGGGCTTGCATAGCTGCTGCCTGACCTGCAGATGACATCATGCACGAACGCACCCCCTCAAGGCTGGCTGCCATAGTTTGCATCCCCACCAGCACCTCCTTGGCCGGCTCCCGCTGTACTCCAACTGCAGTTCTCTCAAAGCTGGTGCCAGTGTCGTCTGAGTCCTCAGCTGTATTAGAGCTGGCAGGTCTTACAATCAAATCAATTGGGGTGGTGGGTGGATCCTCTGCGATGGTTGCTTGTTCTGTGCTCCTCCTTGTGTGGTTCTAAAAATTCTGGACCCATGTAATTTACTTTGCCACAACAGTACGATTTTAGTATCAAAAGACCGATAATGACTAGTACACTAAGCATGAGCATTTTCGCTCAATTCCAGCAGCATTTTCACCTCGAAATCGCCATTTTTGTCCTGCACTCGTGGCTCCCATTTTATACACGACAGCCATTTTTAAAAGTTGCCCTCACATAGGCTTATAATACAGTCGGATTTGATTCCAAGGACACGTACACCTTGATTGACTTTTCTCTGACCTGAGGTTTCATCATGACACTGTTTTTTCCTTTGTAGTGAAGACATGTGAATGACCAACCAAAATGTCAAGAATGTTTGCCTGAAGCTTAAAAAACTGTATATAAGGAAACCTGATTTTGCATTGACACACAGTCTCCTGAGAACATACAAGTCGTGCTGTTGTACTTCCAAGACGCTTGTCAATTGGTTGCAGCCAATAAATTCGATCTTTTACTTCACCTAGAAGACTCTGAGTTTCTGTAGTCTGAATCAGGAAAGTAACCGAGGTCTTTGGGTGTACCCTGGCACCGCTGGGTTACCGGATCAGTACCGGTTCTGAAAAACCCAGTACCTCAGTTGGCGCCCAACGTGGGGCGAAACCAGCGGTACCGGTCCAAGCCTGAGGTTCGTGAGGAGCTTCGTGTGAAAATTCTGGAGGAAGGCTGCCACTTCATCGACCCCTGCATGTCGACGTGGTCCGAAAGTCTTTGCTGCGAGGTTCCCCGCTTCCCGACGGCTACGAAGGACTGCTGCCCTGGCTATCGCCCTGATTTGGACCCTTGATTTTTGGTAGAGCGAAACGATAAGACGAGTCTTCTGGTGACGTCATTGATATTTTCAGTTAAGTATAAGTGGAGCGTCTCCCAGTCCTTAGTTGGACACTTGGTTTGGTCCTTAGTTGGACACTTGATTTGGTCCTTAGTTGGACACTTGGTTTGGTCCTTAGTTGGACATTTGGTTTGGTATCCCTTCGGGATCACTTTGATTTGGAACTTGCAAGTACCAAAGCCGAAGGACTCGTGTATTCACAAGACTATCGTAAACGATAATCCTTTGAAGTTTGAAGCTAGACTAGTGAGCGAAGATGCCTGGTCTTAGCAGACTTGGAAATTTGTTTTGTCTTGGTTATAAAAGGGACTCCCGGTTGGAGGACTCATGTCCGGTTCCTCCGATTGGAACTCCAACCTATGAATTATATGTGAAGCACGGAGTAGGCCCCATCACATATAATGAAGTATGGATCCGTTACACCAGAAAAGATGGTGTTTTAAAATGGCCCCAAAATGGTAGCTTTGACACAGAAATCTTAGATAACCTCGAAGTTAGACTTTTTAAGAAGAAAGCCCGGCCGGCAATGTTTGATTCTTTCCGCTTATGGCGTAAGGAAGCCAAGCAAAAGGAAATTAAATTAGCTAAGAAAAATAAGAGAGAAAAAGGTATTTCGATTATGCAAGCTGCTATACAGTTTAAAGATAACGAAGCAGAACAGTTGAATGAGCAGTTGCATAGGCGACACAAAATGACAGTAGATAAATGCTATCCAGTTTTGTCGCCTCTTCAGCAAGATGCAGCAAAAGACTCTGAAAAAGATCCCCTAATGTCGCATTTGCTAAGTTCGCCACCATCCTATGCGCAGAATGCAACGGCACCTCCGCAACCTCTGGTTGCACAACCAGTGGTTGCATTGCCTCCTGCTCCTCCCCAGCACCCACCAGCTATTCTTCAGTTGGTTCCTTTTCCTCCAGTGCAGCCTTCTCAAGGGCCACCGGCTTTGACATCTGCTCTGCCCTTACTTCCTACAACTTTGACTACTATAGCGAAAACCACTCCTGGTATTGTTTCTGACACTGCTTCTGTCTCTGCCTTGTCTCATTCTGTTTTTCCTCCTGTTCATTTGTCAACCACTCCCTCTATCCGTCAGAGAATGACAAACACTGTGACTAGTCTTTTATCCCCTCTCTTTGGGTCATTAGCTACGACCCCAGTTACAGAGCGTAAGCAATTGCGTAGCCAATTGCCTGATGGTATGGAGAAAGAGACACTGAATTATTTGGCGCATAAATGGGTTACTGAACCAGCGAGATATGAACTAGAGTCTGTTATGGATGTCTTCCATCAGTGGGAAGAACCGAAACAGAGATACGTTTTTGAGAAAATGTGTACTTTTCTTTCTGAGGATTTAGAGGAAAATGGTTTGGAGCCCAATCCGCCTAAGTTGTGTCGTGTACGGTTTGATTTTTCGACAGGTTTGATTGTGGGTTCAGATGTTGAGAAAGCAGTTGCGACGTTATTGTCGTTTAGGACTGAAGGTGTTTCCAGGTTATTGTTTAAATATGATTCTTCTGCTAAAAAGAAAGGGAAACAGTACCCCATGAGAGAAGTTCCCCCACAGTGGAGGGAAGGGGACCCAAATGCTAATCCACCTGTCCTGCCTCACTTCCAGCGTGTATGGGTACACGTTCCATGGAAGCGAGCTGAAGTTTTAGCCCTTAAGCAGACATTGCCTGATCCCCGTAAGAATCCTACAGGGTATTACAAGGAATTGTCACAGACTGCAGGGTCTTGCATTATGAATTTAGCTGACATAGACATGTTGTTTGGGAATGTTGTTCCACAGCCTTTATGGGGAAAGATTCGCCATGCAGACCATGCTCAAGAATTAGGTGACACATGGGCTAATATTGCTGCTGCAGATGCCCGACAAATTGGTGGTGCTAAACCTGAGCCTTTAGTGACAGAACTTCCTGGTAGAATTATTGATTACATGAAAACTATAATGCCTGCGATGCGTGTAAACTGGGATAAATTGTCTGCATGTAAGCAAAAGAAAGAAGAAACGGTATCAGATTTCTTCACCAGGTTTGAAGAAACGTTTGTGGATCACAGTGGTCAAGATATGAGCACGGAAGGTGGTCAACGTTTGTTCGTCGATAAATTTGTGCATAATCTGCTTCCTGAGTTGTGTAAAAAGTTAAAAGATTCAGAAAGTTCTTGGGCAGTTTCCTCTTCAGCGCAGATATTGGTTACTGCACAATACTACGAAAATAGAGATAAAGATGAGAGAGATAGAGTAGAGAAGAAAACAAAAGATTTGAAAACGAAGGTTCTGTTACAACAAGCATACCCGCCATGTGGTGGTCAGAATAGTGGTGCACAGAACAACTATCAGAATAACTATCAGCCCCAACCGTTTCAGAGAAACTCGCAAAGAGCCGAGTATGCTCAACCACGTATCCCAGTAGGTCCCAATCAGTGTTCATATTGCAAGGAAGAGGGTCATTTCAAGTATAGTTGCCCTGCTTTGCTACAGCGCGCAAATGATACTTCCGGTTTAAGAGGTCGAGGTGTTCCACAAGCACCTAGAGGAAGAGGACGTGGATATGTTCCCCAGAACGCGCGCCCATTCCTCCCTCAAAACTCAATGAACAGATTTGATCAACAGGTTAATGCATCCGGTAGGACGGCTCAGTACTATACTGATGATTACTATACAGAGGGTGAGCATTTGGACAGTAATGATTGCAAGGACAGCCATAGACAAAGAGAGGGAGTTGTTTCAGTTCCAGTAGATCAGAGTGGGCCTTATGTTGAGGTGATTGCATCAGGTGTGTCAGAACCTTTTCTGTTGGATACTGGTGCTACCAAGAGTTCTATTATGCACTCAAAACTCCCTGGCGCACCTTTGTCTGGCGAAACAAATGTATCAGTAGGGTTTTCCGGCGCCCCAGTTAGAAATCCGATTTCTAACCCTATATCTCTTTCTGTTGGACCTTGTAAATTTGAAACACCCCTTATTTTGACGACAGGTTGTGGCGAGAACTTGTTAGGATTAGATTTGTTAAAGAGATTGTATGCAACATTGTATTGCTCTCCTTCTGGAGTGCAACTCACATTGGGTAAGAAAGTGGTTTCACCAATGTATTTGTCAAAGGACAGATTTCCACCAGAATTTTCGTCTCTTCCTAATACTGTTTGGGCTACTGGACCTAATGATGTAGGTCTTTTGGAAATTCAGCCATATGTGATAACATTAAAAGCCAATGTTAAAATGCCACGTATTCCCCAATACAAGATCTCTAGTGAGGGGGAAAAAGCGTTGTTGGCAATTATTCGTGATCTGATTGAGAAAGATGTAATTGAAGAGACAATAGGCAACGTTTGCAATAGTCCTGTTTTGCCTGTCTTGAAGCATACTGACCCTACTCAGCCACCTGTTGATCTTAGACAGGTGAACAAAATAGTTGTGCCACAGTTTCCAGTCGTCCCCAATATCACTGCATTGTTGACAATGATTCCGGCTTCAGCCACTTGGTTCTCAGTAATAGACCTGAAGAATGCTTTCTTCAGCATCCCTATTGCAGAAGAGAGCAGGGACATTTTTGGCTTCAATTTGGGAGGATGAAGCTTCAGATTTAAGAGAGCTCCTCAAGGCTATTGTGAAAGTCCATCCATCTATAGTCAGGCTTTGAAAAGCACAACTTGACACTCTTATGTTACCTGATGGCGCCACTCTCGTTCAATATGTCGATGATTTGCTAGTTGCCGCAGATACTAAGGAGATCTGCAAAGAAGCAACATTGTCATTATTGCGTCATTTGTCTGATTTACACCACAAAGTGTCCCTTTCAAAGTTACAGTATTGTCAAAAAGAAGTGACCTATTTAGGTCATCTCTTTTCAAAGGAGGGAAGGCAACTGACCCCAGAGAGAATCAGAGCTGTTGCAGCAATGAGTGTGCCAAGAACACAAAGAGAAGTGCGTGCTTTCTTGGGTATTACATCATATTGCAGACAATGGATACCTAATTTTTCGTTAATAGCCAAACCCTTGGTGGCATTAACTTGTAAAGATATACCGAATCCCGTCCCATGGTCTGAAGATTGTCAGAAAAGTTTTGTCGAATTACGTGATGCATTATGTTCAGCTCCTGTGTTGGGTACCCCCAACTACAGCAAGCCTTTTACATTGTATGTCCATGAGAAAGAAGGTTGTGCGTTAGCAGTTTTGACACAACAGTTTGGAGACAGGGA
Source organism: Pleurodeles waltl (assembly GCF_031143425.1). Taxonomy (NCBI): domain Eukaryota; kingdom Metazoa; phylum Chordata; class Amphibia; order Caudata; family Salamandridae; genus Pleurodeles; species Pleurodeles waltl. The sequence continues at coordinate 1,219,256,328 of NC_090445.1, read as the reverse complement.
GCGTCCATGCGCCTATTTCTCTTCAACCTTAGACCCAGTAGCTAAGGCACTACCGAGCTGCTTAAGAGCGGCAGCGGCAGCTGCTGTTTCTATCCGCCAGTCTGCTGGTTTAGTGATGAATAACACATTGATCGTAATGGATCCACATGCAGTGGACACGTTGTTAAACAGAACCAAGACACAGCATTTAACTAGTGCTCGATTGTCAGGTTACGAGTTGACATTGTTAGCAAGCCATGTACATATAAAAAGATGCACTACACTTAACCCAGCTACGTTATTGCCAATTGTGACGGAGTTAGATACTTCTGAACAACATGATTGTCTCCGTAGAACAGAAGAAGAAACGAAAGGGAGAATAGACCTTCTGGACACTCCCATTGCAAAGAGTGATGGTACTTTGTGCGTGGATGGTTCGTGCTTTAAGCTCCCGAATGGTGACACGACTGCGGCGTATGCTGTGACAACTTTGGGTACGATTGTTGAAGCTGCACGTATCCCACATAATTCAGCCCAAGCAGCTGAGTTAATAGCCCTAACAAGAGCATGTACAGTATCAAAAGGAATGAAAGTGACTATCTATACCGATAGCCAATATGCGTTTGGTGTGGCCCATAATTTTGGGCGTTTGTGGAAGGAACGTGGGTTCCTGACCTCGCATGGAACTAAAATACAGCATGGTCAGTTGGTAAATGAGCTCCTTGATTCACTTACTTTACCGTTGCAAGTTGCGATTGTGAAGTGTAGCGCACATAAAAAGGTGACTGATGATGTTGGTCGTGGGAATGCATTTGCTGATGAGGTCGCAAAAGAAACGGCAAGGAATGTGATGAGCCGAATGTATGTCGCGGGCCCTGCAAGATGGATTGGTGATGTTGGAATGTGTGAAGACACGATAGAAAGCGTGAAGTCGATTCAAGCTGAAGCCACAGAGAGAGAATTGAGTGTGTGGAGAGAAAGTACGGGTAAATTGGATGCGAATGGTTGTTGGGTCGAGTTGTCAGAACATCAAAGATGGTTGCTACCCGATGCGTATGTGCTTGCAGTAGTTACAATGGCTCATGGAATGGCTCACATCAGTGTGAAAGGGATTTGTAAGTTGTTGGCCCCAGTATGGCAAAATACAGGAATTCCCAAGTGCGCAGAAAATGTGGTTAGAAATTTCATGGTATGCCTGAAACACAACCCTGGTAGAGGAACCCCAACTCCAGCTGGTCATTTTGCACCTCCTACGTATCCGTTTGAGGTTTTGCAGCTAGATTTCATCCACATGGAGAGGTGCAACAACTTAAAATATGTACTCGTTGTTGTTTGTGCCTTTTCAAGATGGGTGGAAGCCTATCCCCTAAAAGACAATACTGCGCTATCCACAGCCAAAGCCCTTGTGAAAGAGTTCTTCCCTAGATTCGGAATGCCGAGAATGATCTGGAGTGACAATGGAAGTGAATTTGTGGGTCAAGTGATGAAGAAAGTATGCGAAGGGCTAGGCATCAACCAAAAGTTTCACGCTGCAAATCAACCCCAATCAGATGGATTAGTGGAGTGCTATAACGGCACTCTAAAGCTAAAATTGGCCAAGATACAAGCGAGCTCTGGTCTCAAATGGCATGACGCTCTACCCTTAGCACTCCTATCAACCAGAATGACTGTGCATTCACGAGTGAAACTTAGTCCTTACGAAATAGTCTTTGGCCGCCCGGCCAATATATGGGGAGTGCCTAGGCCCAAGAAGTTTAGCGAGATAGAGCATCCTGTCTTGCTTGACTATCTGTATGAATTGACGGCTAAATTGCGTGTCTTACATCAACAGGTCCACGACACCTTGCCTCCGGTCTCTGAATCTCCAGGTCATCCCATTGAGCCTGGATCCTGGGTTTTAATAAAGAACTTTCAGCGAACCAAAAACGAGCAGCCCAGGTGGACCGGACCGCACCTCGTTCTTCTCTCCACAAGATCAGCTGTTCGAGTAGAAGGGAAGAAACACTGGATCCATGGGACCCATTGCAAAAGGGTACCCCTACCTCTGCCATATGACCGGTGGGTTCAGGAAGGTGTCGCCGACTCAGAGACTGAAACCGTGCCACGTTTTCTGCCTTTCAGCGATGCACGAATAAAAGGAACACTCACTGAGAAAGAAAGTGATGACATTTTACAATCAGCAGTATCACCGTCAGTTCGATTGGACACTACAGAACCTGAACTCCTTTTTCAGGACCACACGATACCTGGGACTAACCGTTATAATCTACGACCAAGAATAAAGGACAAATAAAATAGTTTACTTTTCTTCTCTTTAGCAAAGTTCTCCAATATGGAAAATTAATTTTGAATGACTTTTTGCTTTTTGTATTTTTTTTTTTGAACCTCCATCCGGGTTCGGCTGTAGGATCGTGGCTGAAAAGACTTAAGGGGGTAGCCTGTGGACACAAGGTCTACAGGTCTGGTTTGTTCTAGGGCGGCCTGGAACATTCAGAACACTCCTAAGTGAAGTAAACCAACTGCCACGAGCGGCAACAGTTAGAGGATGGAATCTTTCCAAAATGGAGAACATGTTGAAAGACTTGGGGGCATATTTATACTCCGTTTGCGCCGAATGTGCGTCGTTTTTTTCGATGCAAATTCGGCGCAAAACTAACGCCATATTTATACTTTGGCGTTAGACGCGTCTAGCGCCAAAGTATGGGCAAATAGCGTCATTTTTTTGCGTGAACGCCTTCCTTGCGTTAATGAGATGCAAGGAAGGCGTTCCCGTCTAAAAAAATGACGGCTACGCAAATGCGTTGTATTTATACTCCCGGGCAAAAATCACGCCCGGGAGTGGTCGGGTCAAAAAACCCCACATTTGCGCCACTTTTTAACGCCTGGGTCAGGGTAGGCGTTAAGGGGCCTGTGGGCTCAAAATGAGCCCCCAGGTGCCCTCCCCTGCCCCCAGGGACCCCCCCTGCCACCCTTGCCCACCCCAGGAGGACACCCAAGGATGGAGGGACCCATCCCAGGGACATTCAGGTAAGTTCAGGTAAGTATACATTTTTTTTTTTTTTGGGTGGCATAGGGGGGCCTTATTTGTGCCCCCCTACATGCCACTATGCCCAATGACCATGCCCAGGGGACAGAAGTCCCCTGGGCATGGCCATTGGGCAAGGGGGCATGACTCCTGTCTTTACTAAGACAGGAGTCATGTAAATGGCGTCTGGGCGTCGTTTAAAATGGCGCAAATCGGGTTAAGACGTTTTTTTTGCGTCAACCTGACTTGCGCCATTTTTAAGACGCCCTAACGCCATTTTTCCCTACGCCGGCGCTGCCTGGTGTACGTGTTTTTTTTCCACGCACACCAGGCAGCGGCGGTCTGCTTGCGCCGGCTAACGCCATTCAATAAATACGGCGCCCGCATGGCGCTTCAGAATGACGTTAGCCAGCGCAAATTTTTTTGCCGCTAAACTGCGTTAGTGCAGTTTAGCGTCAAAAAGTATAAATACGGGCCTGAGTTTCAAGAAGAGAATATGTGAAACGATAACCAGGAAACGGTTTTTGCTGCTGTGCATTTTTATATTATTTAGTATACTTATGTTTTTTATAGGATATATTTTATTCTGTTTTAACGTGATATTGGCATCCACTACCTCGTCTGCACCTCCTCCTTCCACTGTTTCCCCACATTCTTTTCAACTCCTCCCTAAACATGAATCTGCTAGGAGACTAGAGTTCATTAATAACTCCTTCATCCAGCTTTTGCACCAACACCAACTAGTGATAAATACAACTAACTGTTGGGTGTGTGGCCTTATGCCTCACACAGCAGATAAAGGTATCCCTTATCTGATCCTGCCTTTCAGCCACAATGGTTCCGTGTGGGCATTCAGAACGATATTCATCTATGCACACTACCCCCTACGTTTTGCGGAAGACAACCCTAAGAAAAATGCTGTAGTTAAAGGTATCATAGACATGATGAAGGACAATATCTCCTACGAGACTATCCCCAGAGATGAGACAATGGCGTATATAGGATGGAACATGACCGGATATGAAGCCACAATGAATGAGAAACAGCAAGCTAAGATATCTTCCCTGATTTGGGTTGTACCCCATCAGGGTCACCTGTGTCTGCAAGGTACTGGCAAGAATCCCAGAGCTCAGCTAGGGGAAAGCGTCTGCACTGAGACATATGTCTTCGCATCTCAGACCTCCCCTCCGCTCTTGGCAGCTAAGGGTACCTATTTCATCTGCCATGATAGAGCCTTTACATGGTTGCCCCCTGACTTTTCGGGCACATGCTTCGTTTCGTTCCTGTTGCCCCCTACCTACACAGCAGCGGCAGATTACCACAAGACAAGGATAGTTAGAGGCGTCTTCAGTGAAGAAGACACTGCAGGACAAGAATTTGGGGACTTCGTAAAGGGTTTTCTGCCGTTCTGGGGACAAATAAGTAACAGCAGGAGCATAAGGCAATTGATAAGAGTGGTTGAATCCACCGTGGCTGAAACCGCTGGTGCCCTTGGTAACTTGACTGCTGAGCTCCAGTCGGATCGTCTTATGACCCTTCAGAACAGGGTCGCATTAGATGTCATACTTGCAGACCGGGGTGGAGTATGTACATTGATCCAGTCGAGTTGCTGTGTTTTTGTCCCAGATAACGCTCCAACAGTATACCAGGCCATCTCCAAACTGCATAGAATTTCCGAATCTATTCATTTAGATAAAGGAGATTGGTCATTAATGGGATGGTTCTGGGAACTGATATCAGCATGGGGATGGAAGATTCTAATGGTCATTGGAATGATATTGGCCATTCTTTTTCTGTTCTGTCTATGCGTGCAGTGTGCTCCTGCGATATGTGGTTTCTGTGTTACATCATGCATAAGGAAACCTGCACCAAGAGACGAGCTAAATACTAGGATGATGTTACAGCAACATCTCAACGACTTTAGAAACATAGACCTGGACTCAGATTAGCATGAGAATAGGTTTATTGCCTATGTAAGGGCAAAAGGAGGGTTTGTGGTTCTAAAAATTCTGGACCCATGTAATTTACTTTGCCACAACAGTACGATTTTAGTATCAAAAGACCGATAATGACTAGTACACTAAGCATGAGCATTTTCGCTCAATTCCAGCAGCATTTTCACCTCGAAATCGCCATTTTTGTCCTGCACTCGTGGCTCCCATTTTATACACGACAGCCATTTTTAAAAGTTGCCCTCACATAGGCTTATAATACAGTCGGATTTGATTCCAAGGACACGTACACCTTGATTGACTTTTCTCTGACCTGGGCAAGCTGGAACCATTGCCTCAGGCCGAACCTGTTTGGTCAGTCTCTCTCCCAGTGGCCGAATCAGATAGCATCAAGGCACACCATGCCATAAAACCCTTATTATCACTCACACACCCTGCCTAATCTTACTCCCACCTGCACCTGCTCTTTTCTTCTTCTTACTTTACAAGGGGGAGGTGCCCGTTTTTATTGGGGGTCCACACTTATCTGATGTGAAATTCTAGGCCTTGCCGGGTAATTTATTATGGGTTGGATGACATGAAATATGAGGTTTCATCATGACACTGTTTTTTTTTCCTTTGTAGTGAAGACATGTGAATGACCAACCAAAATGTCAAGAATGTTTGCCTGAAGCTTAAAAAACTGTATATAAGGAAACCTGATTTTGCATTGACACACAGTCTCCTGAGAACATACAAGTCGTGCTGTTGTACTTCCAGGACGCTTGTCAATTGGTTGCAGCCAATAAATTCGATCTTTTACTTCACCTAGAAGACTCTGAGTTTCTGTAGTCTGAATCAGGAAAGTACCCGAGGTCTTTGGGTGTACCCTGGCACCGCTGGGTTACCGGATCAGTACCGGTTCTGAAAAACCCAGTACCTCACTTGTGACTGAAGGTGGGGTCTTGAGGGTTTCAAGGACCTTTTGGATAGTCTCCTGGGCAATGTTTATCGGCTCGTCATCCATGTCATCAGGGAAATCTGGGACAGGCATATCGGCAGGAGATCCATCTTCCTCTGCAATGAAACAGTGTACAATTAGTGTGTGTGTGTTGTGGCAATTTTGATGTGACGTGCCTGCCTTTTGATGAATTCACTTTGTGATCTTGTTTTGTGTTAATTTCTCCAGTCCTTCAGATGGGCATTCTTCCAGGCCTATGGCCCACCTGTATGTCACATGTATGTTATTGAGTTATCAGACTTGTCAGCCTCATCGCCTCTAGGTGTTGATTTATGCCAAATAGAGAATTGCCACCTTCTTTTCCTACTCTACCCTCCATGTACATCCATTCTCATGGTGAGACCTTTCACTGGTTGTGGGTGTACTGATGGCCCTGGCAGCACACTTAACAATCTGGACCTGCCCCAATCTCTGATCGTTCACATCCACTTAAATGTCATTGACATGTGGCATATCCTATGCATGGCAATGTTATGATCCGACATGGATGTTGACATTGTTAATGTGTCCTGCTGATGTTGGGGAATGTGTGTTACATTGGATTGCCCTGATAGTCGTATCAGTGTCCTATTTCATCCTCTGACTGTGCAGGTGTATTTCAGTGACCAGTTACATGTATTCCCTCCTCAATGCTGTTGTCTGAGCAGTATGACATTTGGGATGTTGCCTTGTTACCCAGGCACAGGATGGACCCTGACATATGCAGCATAGGTGTGTCCTTAGTGCTGTGTAGCTCCTATTGTTGTTTACATTGGCTGATGTTTGCGACAACTATGGGCATTGACATTTGAGAGTACTGGGGCCTTTGTCTTGTTTCTGGGGATTGTTGCAGTTGTCATCCTCACCCCCTAATTTAGGTGTGTATGATCCATGGGGAGGTTACTGCCATTGGCTACTTTAGCTGCACACAAAGCAGAGGTGGTAGTGGCAACTGTTGTCGCAGTTACATTCCATTTGTCGGTATGGCTAGAGGATTGCTAATAGGGCCCTAGTTAATGTAGGGAGTATGTTGGCTGACATGTGCCAGGATGTCAGTTTGACGTAGTGGCCTTCCCTCCTTGCGTGGCTTTCCCTTTGCTCCATCATTGGCATGACAGCATGCTCCCATGGGACTGTTGTTGGTGTTGTGTAATGGTGTGCCCCAGGTCTTCTCAGAACAGGCCATGCCCCCCTGCCGTGCCCCTTTACCCATGCCACTCCATGTATTAGATGACTTCCATGCATTTAGTGGTCGGTATCCCCCCCCCGGTTGTAGATGACATTATTGCATTTTAATTCCCCATGCGACTTACCCTGCATGTGCGTTGTCTCCTGGTAGTCTGCGCTGTCCTATCCTTGAATCCCTGTGACGATCTCCTCAGGGATGACGGCTGCGACCATCTCCTCCATGTGGTCCAGGCCCTCCTGGTGTGCTGGACTCCCACCTCCAGTCTGCAGTGCTGCCTTCCTGTTCCAGGCCATGTTTTCCTTGGTCCTGCGATTGCAGTCATGCCAGTGTTTCTTGCACTCAATGACTGTTCTGCGTACTTCAGCCACACTGTTAATCTTGTCGACAATTTGTTGCCATATGGCCTCTCTCCCACTGATTGGCAACTTTGATGTGACAAACAGTTGGTGCTGGTGTTCCGTCACCTCTTTAACCAGAATTTCCTGCTCCTCTGCACTAAAGCAGCACTTTCTTTTCTTCTTAAAAGTGTCCTGGTTCTTGTGTGGGTCCTCCTGGCTGGTTCCTGGTCTGCTGTCATCTTCCTGGGGTCTGTAGTGGCATCTGGGATCCATTTTGGCTCTCCTCTGGTGAAATGGCTGTGTTCGCTGTTTTTTTTTACGCTATTGCGTCAAAACAAACGGCGCATATCCGGTTTGCGATGTCGTAAATCGACCCACAGTCATTTCCGCCACGTGAACGTCGTTTTCCTTTACGACTTGATGCCGCGGTGTGCGTAAAAAATAATGACTCCCACCTGTTGTTTGCGCCGCCGTGTGTCAAAGTATAAATATGATGCCCGCACGGCGCACCAAAATGGCGTTAGCCGGCAGTAATATTTTTGACGCAAAATTGCGCTGGCGCAGTTTTGCGTCAAAAAGTATAAATATGGGCCCTAGTGTCTCCTGGACAACACATCATTGGACAACAGTACAAGATTATTGATGTCCATAACTCCACTAAGTATCTTCCCTTAGCTATAATTCAGTTTAGTTGGGGTGGACTTACTGGCCCTAAGCAGGTGGTAGTATCACCTAGCTTACCTGTAGACTGTCTCTTAGGTAATGACCTAGAGGCCTTAGGTTGGGCTGAGGTAGAGTTTAATACCCATGCAGCCATGCTGGGTATCCCTGAGGAATTGCTTCCTCTCATTTCTACTGAAATGAAAAAGCAAAGGAGAGAAAAAGGCCTGAAAACTCAGGATCCTTCTCCAACAACAGGTAAAAAGGACATCAAAATATTCCCTACCCACTCTGCCTTTCAGGATACCATTCCTGTGGTGGGAGAAACCTCTCCTAGAGTGCCACCTGTACCAAGGGAACCATCAGCTAACACAGCTGAACTCCCTGAGGTAGAAGTACCTCTCTGTGGGATAACTAATAGTGGTGAGAAAAAGTGCACCATTTTAGTTAACATGGAGCATCCCTCCAACCCTCCCAGAGAAACTTTAGTGCAGCAACCCTGCACTGCCTCACAACACTTAGGACAGCAGCCCTGCCCTAGTGTGGAGCTCATAGGACAGCATCCCTGCCCTGCTCCAACTCAAGAGAAACAGCATCCCTGTTCTCTTACAGCCATATGGACAATGTTTTGGCCCAGCTATGGCTTTATTGAGAGAGCATCCCTGTCTGGCATTCTCATCAATTGATATAGGTCCAGTGGACAATTCCCACTGCCCTAAACTTAAACATACTAATAGGAACTCTGAGAATATAACTTCACATTGTTGGCTAGCTAAAATACTTCACAAATAGGTGGTTTACATCCCCACAGGGAAGTAACCATATAGTGGATGATAAAGGGAGTAACCAATCTATTGCAGAACTACTCTCCACTTATCACCACTTAGACAATAAAGACTCAACTGGCCAAGGTTAGCCTTATTGTCCTTCGTTTGGGGGGGTTGTGTTGGATGGTAGCCTCTTTCTAGCCTTGTTACCCCCACTTTTGGTGATATATACTCACTTGTTTGTGAGTATATGTCAGGGTGTTTTTACTGTCTCACTGGGATCCTGCTAGCCAGGGCCCAGTGCTCATAGTGAAAACCCTATGTTGTCAGTGTGTTTGATATGTGTCACTGGGATCCTGCTAGCCAGGACCCCAGTGCTCATACTATGGGGGTCATTCCAACCTCAGCGGTAAAAGGCGCTTACCGGCAGACAGAAGACCGCCATAACACCGCCGTGGTCGCGGTAAACCGCCACGGTCATTCTGACCCACACTAGGCAAACCGCCAAAATACCGCCATCCACAAAAGTCCGCCACACCAAAGGTCAGCGATAAACTGGCAATGACCAAACCTCCCCCGTCAAGCCAACAGAAATACGCCCATGCCATTCCGACCCACGAATCCACGCGGTGGTCTTTCAACCGCGGTATTCTATTGGCGATACACACCGCCACGGTCGAAATACACATACACCTACAAAACACTACCACATTGGACAATTTGAAATACACACACCTGATACACATACACACACCACTCCCACACACCCAATACAATATAAAACACACACCCACATCACCCACAAACCCCTACGGCCAAAATTTTCGAACGAAGACCAGAGAGAGACACCACAGTCAACTACCAAGCATCCACAGGCACACAATACCAATACCCATAGAAATTCCACGCACCTCACACAACACACCACTAAATAGCACCCCACCTATCACTACACACTCCACCCCACACATCATCCACACCACCCCATGGCACCTCAAAGACACACCAGGTTCTCAGATGCTGAACGTAGGGTCATGGTGGAGGAAATCCTACGAGTAGAGCCCCAGCTGTTCGGGACACAGGTGCAGCACACCACCATTGCCAGGAAGATGGAGCTATGGAGCAGAATAGTGGACAGGGTCAACGCTGTGGGACAGCACCCAAGAAATCGGGATGACATCAGGAAGAGGTGGAACGACCTACGGGGGAAGGTGCGCTCCATGGTATCAAGGCACAACATCGCGGTACAGCGGACTGGCGGCGGACCCCCACCTCCTCCCCCCAAATTTACAACATGGGAGGAGCAAGTCTTGAACATCCTGCATCCTGAGGGCCTCACTGGAGTATCTGGAGGAATGGACTCTGGTAAGTCTCATCTTCACTACTTCATCCCCCCCACCCCACCTGCATGCCAACTCATACCCCCACCCTCACCCCCTTCACAACTACCCCTTGCAAATGTCTCACCATCACAACCCACCCATCCCAAAACTTAGCCCTGCATGCGGCCCCAAAGCATGGACACCCATCACCAAAGCATGCCCAATGCACATACCCATCACCCCCCCTCCCAAAACACCATCACAACAGCCCCCACAAAGGAATGCCAGCACTGGGGTACACGGGCACCCACCCATTGCACGCCATTGGCACACACAGAAGCAATAACCATACTTTTATACCCCTGCAGGACCCGAACGGCAGGTCACCGCGCAGGAGGGTCCACAAATGTCCCCTCCACCCCCAGAAGAGGCCCACAGTGATGACAGCAGCTCTGTCTCCCTGGATCTAGATGACCAGCCCGGTCCATCGGGGACCTCGGGACAGTCGGTTCCCCTCAGACAGGCACAGCCCACAGAAGATCTTCCCCTCTCTGGGAACACCAGCACAGCACCCACCCAGCGGGCCCATACCTCTGTCCCCAGGACACGTCAATCAGCGGTGTGTCCACCACTACAGGGAACCCAGGCTAACCCACCACCCCAACAACAACAGGGACCTGGGGGCAGTGGTAGTGGGCACACGGTCCAGGGGACGGAGGCCCAAGGAAACAGGGGAACTGGGAGGGCAGCTGTGCGACAGGGGGGGGACAGGCCAAGAGAACCCACTCTCCACGAGGCCCTCTCCTCATGGGAGCATACCACCACTCCCAGGAGACGATGGCGACGGTCCTGGCCAGGTTTCAGGAAATCCAGCTTCTGCAGGAACAACAGTATATGGGGTTCAGGGAGGAACTGAGAAACATCAGTACCGCCATGGGTACCATCGTAGTGGCCACAGGCCACCAGAACCCCACCCCCTGCAGAAGGAGAACCACCCCGCAAGCGGGCCCTGAGATCCAGGAAGAAGACAGAGTAACATGTCAAGACCCCCGCCAGCAAAGGATACCACCCTGATTGTCATCCCACTGTCCCACATTGTCACCCTGTCCAACCTTAAACTGCCCCTGCTCCACTTCCCACAGGCATTTGGACAATGCACCTGTGAACCTGATAGTCTGGACTCTGCCATGGACAATCCACCATCACCCCTCACCGATTTGCAACCACCCATCCAAATTAGAGCACTTGAATAAACACACTTATTGCACATAAACAATCTGGAGTCTGGCTGTGATTTTAACAAATGTATTAGACATGACAGTGCCAAAATTGTTATTCACATTGTGATGCCAAAAAACCGCTGTCACACAGCTGTAGTCCATGGGGAAACTAAGCAGATGTCACGCAGTGGGGCCCACAGCTCTGAAAACGGAAGGGAAAGTCACAACACAGTTACCATACACTGGGGGAAAAAGTCAGACAGTAGAGAGGTAGGAGTCTTTAAGTAAATGTAATATGCCAGTGTCTACTCTTACCTGTGTGTCACTGAAAGTATTGCTCTATTACTGTGTTCCTGTTGTCTATGTCGTCCTCTTCGGCTTCCTCTTCTTCACTCTCCACAGGCTCCACAGCTGCTACAACACCACCATCTGGACCATCCTCCTGCAGAAAAGGCACCTGGCGGCGCAAAGCCAGGTTGTGAAGCATACAGCAGGCCACGATGATCTGGCACACCTTCTTTGGTGAGTACATTAGAGAGCCACCTGTCATATTGAGGCACCTGAACCTGGCCTTCTGGAGGTCAAAGGTGCGTTTGATCACCCTCCTAGTCAGCCCATGGGCCTCATTGTAGCATTCCTCTGCCCTGGTCCTGGGATTCCTCACTGGGGTCAATAGCCAGGAAAGGTTGGGGTAACCAGAGTCCCCTAATAGCCACACACGGTGCCTCTGGAGTTGACCCATCACATACGGGATGCTGCTATTGCGCAGGATGTAGGCGTCATGCACAGAGCCAGGGAACTTGGCATTAACATGTGAGATGTACTGGTCTGCCAAACAAACCATCTGTACATTAATCGAATGATAACTTTTCCTGTTCCTGTACACCTGTTCACTTTCTCTGGGGGGTACCAAAGCCACATGTGTCCCATCAATGGCACCTATGATGTTGGGGATATGTCCAAGGGCATAGAAGTCACCCTTCACTGTAGGCAAATCCCCCACCTCAGGGAAAACGATGTAGCTCCGCATGTGTTTGAGCAGGGCAGACAACACTCTGGACAACACCTTGGAAAACATAGGTTGAGACATCCCTGATGATATGGCCACTGTTGTTTGAAATGACCCACTTGCTAAGAAATGGAGTACTGACAGCACCTGCACTAGAGGGGGGATCCCTGTGGGTTGGCGGATGGGTGACATCAGGTCTGCCTCCAGCTGGGCACACAGTTCATGTATAGTGGCTCGGTCAAGCCTGTATTTCAGAATGACATGTCGTTCCTCCATTGTCGACAGGTCCACCAGCGGTCTGTACACGGGAAGTGTGGTTCTAAAAATTCTGGACCCATGTAATTTACTTTGCCACAGCAGTACGATTTTAGTATCAAAAGACCGATAATGACTAGTACACTAAGCATGAGCATTTTCGCTCAATTCCAGCAGCGTTTTCACCTCGAAATCGCCATTTTCGTCCTGCACTCGTGGCTCCCATTTTATACACGGCAGCCATTTTTAAAAGTTGCCCTCACATAGGCTTATAATACAGTCAGATTTGATTCCAAGGACACGTACACCTTGATTGACTTTTCTCTGACCTGGGCAAGCTGGAACCATTGCCTCAGGCCAAACCTGTTTGGTCAGTCCCTCTCCCAGTGGCCGAATCAGATAGCATCAAGGCACACCATGCCATAAAACCCTTATTATCGCTCACACACCCTGCCTAATCTTGCTCACACCTGCACCTGCTCTTTTCTTCTTCTTACTTTACGAGGGGGAGGTGCCCGTTTTTATTGGGGGTCCACACTTATCTGATGTAAAATACTAGGCCTTGCCGGGTAATTTATTATGGGTTGGATGACATGAAATATGAGGTTTCATCATGACACTGTTTTTTCCTTTGTAGTGAAAACATGTGAATGACCAACCAAAATGTCAAGAATGTTTGCCTGAAGCTTAAAAAACTGTATATAAGGAAACCTGACTTTGCATTGAAACACAGTCTCCTGAGAACATACAAACCGTGCTGTTGTACTTCTAGGACGCTTGTTACTTGGTTGCAGCCAATAAATTCGATCTTTGACTTCACCTAGAAGACTCTGAGTTTCTGTGGTCTGAATCAGGAAAGTACCCGAGGTCTTTGGGTGTACCCTGGCACCACTGGGTTACCGGATCAGTACCGGTTCTGAAAAACCCAGTACCTCAGAAGATTCCTCCATCTCCTCGCATTGCCAAGCGGACGGTGCCTAGGAAGGACAACAGCGAGCACAGAGTCAATCAACCCACAGGTACGTTCCCACAGCTTGCACACAACACGATTCACTATGCATTGAATGGTGTGTATGAGTGTTGAGGAAAGGCCTAGGTATGTGTGACGCAGTAGAAATTAAGCCATGTGGGCCCTTGAAATGGCGGCTGCCTGACCTGTGAAGTGTGACAATGGGATGTGAGGTCAATGCGCTGGCGTGGCACACTGTGGCGGTAGGCGGTCGAAGACCGCGGCGCAAAGCCGCATTGGTTAACATTGAAACCTATGGGTTTCAGGAGCCAATGACGATGTGCGCCGGCGGTCGCGGTACGCACCGCCGCGGTACGCACCGCCGCGGGCGTGACCGCCATTTTCTATCAGCTTAATCACTCGATACCTGATCTTCCACAGGAGAGGACCTACACTGCAAGTGCTGCTGTGACCTCGGTCTGGAAGAGACAATGGCTGCTGCGACTGGGGAAAGGGCCCCTGCCTTCACTTCTGAAGAATTGGAGAAACTCGTGGATGGGGTCTTCCCCCAGTATGCGCTACTCTACGGTCCTCCAGACCAACAGGTAAGTACACTGGGAGCATGCTTTGTGGACAATGCCTGGGTTGAGTCGGGTGGATGAAAGATGGTGGGGAGGGGAGCGATTGAGTCATGCATCAGACGACAGATGAGAGCATGTGCCACATGGCAAGGGTGGGGATGGGGGGCCACTCACATCGAGCATGCAGAAGGTGATGGCAATTTTTCTCTCCCTGTACATGTCACATAGGTCAGCGCCCACCAGAAAATCGCGATTTGTCGTGCCATCGCCAAGGACGTCCGGACCCTGGGGGTCCACAACAGACGGGGCACCCACTGCTGGAAGAGGTGGGAGGACATCCGCCGCGGGAGCAGGAAGACGGCGGAGGCTGTGCTGGGGATGGCCTCCCAACGTAGGAGGGGTGCCAGTCGTCAATTGACCCCCCTAATGTCCCGGATCCTGGCGGTGGCCTACCCCGATTTGGATGGGCACGTGAGGACATCACAGCAGACACAAGGGGGTGAGTACAGTCTCATTCTGGTGACTTTGCGTGCAGTGGAGGTGTCTGGGTGGGGGAGGAGGGCTGTGGGTCTCCCTAGGCCAGGGCGAATTCTGTAGGCTAGGCCCCTCTGTAAGGCATGGCCCTGTGCCCCCGCCCCCCACCTCTGTAGGGTGCCAAGTTCAGGTATCCATGGCCCTGTGTCATCTATGTGTGCAGTTGTCGTTGATAGGCTTGTAGGCCATGTCCCACGGATTGCGTAGTGGACCCCACGTGCGCGGCGTAGTGCAGGGGGCTTCTGTGTCTGTCTTGTCCGCCAACGGTAGCGGTAATCCATGCACTCAACATGTCTTTATTTCCCCCCCCCCTTTTTTGTGGTCTTCCTGTTCATGTGTGCATCAGCATCATCAGGCGGAGGAGAAGTGGCATCGGAGCACGAGGGAGCTGCATCTCACATGGCCATGGCGGGCCATGCAACTGACTCGGATTTCACCAGTGAGACGGAGGGCGAGGGGAGCTCCACAGCGGGGACTCGTGCTGATGTCAGTGGCAGCGACTAGTCCTCTGAAGGGAGCTCCCTTGTGGTGGCGGCAACATCCGTGTCCCCCGCAACAAGAGGTACAGCCGCCACCCAGCGCACCAGCACCGCCCTCCCAGCAGCCCCTCAGCCTTCGCCCCGTGCCCGCTCACCCAGGAAGGTGGGCACCTCCTTCGCCCCAGGCACCTCAGGCCCTGCCGCAGTCACCCCTGCTGCCCTTAGTGAGGAGGTCATTGACCTCCTGAGGACCATCATTGTTGGGCAGTCTACCCTTTTGAATGCCATCCAGGGTGTAGAAAGGGAGGTGAACCGGAGTAATGCATACCTGGAGGGCATTCATTCGGGTCAGGCTGCCCATCAGCGATTGTTCAACGCTCTGGCCTCAGCACTGACGGCAACAATTGTCCCTGTCTCTAGCCTCCCCCCTCCAACTTCCTCCACCCAGACCCAATCCCCAGTACCTCTGCCTATCCCAGACACACCATCAGACCAGCCTGCACACACCTCAACACCCAAGGGAAGCTCATCCAGACATAAGCACCACACATCACACAAGCATTCACACAAGCAACATCCACATGCAGACATACCAACAGCCATTCCCTCCACTGTGTCCCCCTCCTCCTCGTCTCCCTCCTCCCTCCCTGTGACGTCTCCACTCACACTTGCATGCACAACATCTTCAGCCACTACGTCCATCACCAGCACACCCACCAGAACACTCCGCACACGTGCAGTCACCACCCCCACTACCATTTACACGTCCCCTGTGTCCTCTCCCAGTGTGTCTGTCACCCCCTCTTCCAAACCACACAAACGCAAGCAGCCACCCACCCAACAGCCATCCACCTCACGACAGCCTCCAGCCCAAGCACCTGCACCCAAAGACACCAGACTTCACACTCCTACAACCACATCCTCTTCCTCCACTCCCATACCCACTACACCTACCCGTCACTCTCTTTCCAAATTGCTTTTCCTTGCCAACCTTAACCTCTTTCCAACAACTCCCCCACCCTGTCCATCTCATAAGACTGCAATCAGCACCTCAGCCACCACCAAACCAGGACCTATCAGGACTGTTGTCCAAGGACTGTGGAGTCCCCCACCCTCAAGGGCAACAACTCCGGCTAGGAGCCAAGGCACGGCCAGCCCACCCCTGGAAAAGCACCCAAAAGTTAGCAGTGCCCGGCGCGAGAGGCCACGGACACCAGGGACCAAAATCCCTACCCTGGCTCCGTCTGGAAGTGGGGTGCCACCTGGCACACCGCCAAAGGTGTCAAAGGGCCACAGACGACCAGGGAAGGGTGGGAAGGGCAGCACGCCCGACAAGTCCGGCAGCAGGCCAGCTGTCCAGGAGTGCCCCACCAGCCCCCTCCCAGGTGTGCAGGAGGACACCCAGAGGCCCGGTACGGCAGCCCAGGAGGGCCCCGCAAGCCAACGGACAGATGGGCAGGAAGGCCCTGCCAGCCACATGTCAGGTGGCGAGTGACACCCATGCCTGGGCCGGAACCGCTGAACTGGGACCTTTCAATCAAGCACCGCTGAACAGGGCACAGCCGTCTCAAGCACCGCTGAACTGGGCACCGCCGTCTCAAGCACCGCTGAACAGGGCACCGCCATCTCAAGCACCGCTGAACTGGGCACCGCCGTTTCAAGCACCGCTGACGAGGGCCCTTTCAATCAAGCACCGCTGAACAGGGCCCTTTCAAACAAGCACCGCTGAACAGGGCACCGCCGTCTCAAGCACCGCTGAACAGGGCACCGCCGTCTCAAGCACCGCTGAACAGGGCCCTTTCAAACAAGCACCGCTGAACTGTGCACCGCCGTCTCAAGCACCGCTGAACTGGGCACCGCCGTCTCAAGCACCGCTGAACTGGGCACCGCCGTCTCAAGCACCGCTGAACAGGGCCCTTTCAATCAAGCACCGCTGAACAGGGCCCGTTCAAACAAGCACCGCTGAACAGGGCACCGCCGTCTCAAGCACCGCTGAACAGGGCACCGCCGTCTCAAGCACCGCTGAACTGGGCACCGCCGTCTCAAGCACCGCTGAACTGGGCCCTTTCAATCAAGCACCGCTGAACAGGGCACCGCCGTCTCAAGCACCGCTGAACTGGGCCCTTTCAATTAAGCACCACTGAACAGGGCACCGCCGTCTCAAGCACCGCTGAACCGGGCACCGCCATCTCAAGCACCGCTGAACTGGGCCCTTTCAATCAAGCACCGCTGAACAGGGCACCGCCGTCTCAAGCACCGCTGAACTGGGCACCGCCGTCTCAAGCACCGCTGAACAGGGAACCGCCATCTCAAGCACCGCTGAACTGGGCACCGCCGTCTCAAGCACCGCTGAACAGGGCCCTTTCAATCAAGCACAGCTGAACAGGGCCCTTTCAAACAAGCACCGCTGAACAGGGCACCGCCGTCTCAAGCTCCGCTGAACAGGGCCCTTTCAAACAAGCACCGCTGAACTGGGCACCGCCGTCTCAAGCACCGCTGAACAGGGCACCGCCGTCTCAAGCACTGCTGAACAGGGCCCTTTCAAACAAGCACCGCTGAACTGGGCACCGCCGTCTCAAGCACCGCTGAACAGGGCACCGCCGTCTCAAGCACCGCTGAACAGGGCCCTTTCAAACAAGCACCGCTGAACTGGGCACCGCCATCTCAAGCACCGCTGAACAGGGCACCGCCGTCTCAAGCACTGCTGAACTGGGCACCGCCGTCTCAAGCACCACTGAACAGGGCCCTTTCAATCAAGCACTGCTGAACAGGGCCCTTTCAAACAAGCACCGCTGAACAGGGCACCGCCGTCTCAAGCACCGCTGAACAGGGCACCGCCGTCTCAAGCACCGCTGAACTGGGCACCGCAGTCTCAAGCACCGCTGAACTGGGCCCTTTCAATCAAGCACCGCTGAACAGGGCACCGCCGTCTCAAGCACCGATGAACTGGGCACCGCCGTCTCAAGCACCGCAGAACAGGGCCCTTTCAAACAAGCACTGCTGAACAGGGCCCTTTCAAACAAGCACCGCTGAACAGGGCACCGCCTTCTCAAGCACCGCTGAACAGGGCACCGCCGTCTCAAGCACCGCTGACCTGGGCACCGCAGTCTCAAGCACCGCTGAACTGGGCCCTTTCAATCAAGCACCGCTGAACAGGGCACCGCCGTCTCAAGCACCGCTGAACTGGGCACCGCCGTCTCAAGCACCGCTGAACAGGGCACCACCGTCTCAAGCACCGCTGAACTGGGCACCGCCGTCTCAAGCACCGCTGAACTGGGCCCTTTCAATCAAGCACCACTGAACAGGGCACCGCCGTCTCAAGCACCCCTGAACTGGGCACCGCCGTCTCAAGCATCGCTGAACAGGGCACCGTCGTCTCAAGCACCGCTGAACTGGGCACCGCCGTCTCAAGCACCGCTGAACAGGGCACCGCCGTCTCAAGCACCGCTGAACAGGGCACCGCCGTCTCAAGCACCGCTGAACAGGGCCCTTTCAAACAAGCACCGCTGAACTGGGCACCGCCGTCTCAAGCACCGCTGAACTGGGCACCGCCATCTCAAGCACCGCTGAACAGGGCACCGCCGTCTCAAGCATCGCTGAACTGGGCACCGCCGTCTCAAGCACCGCTGAACTGGGCCCTTTCAATCAAGCACCGCTGAACAGGGCACCGCCGTCTCAAGCACCGCTGAACTGGGCACAGCCGTCTCAAGCACCGCTGAACTGGGCCCTTTCAATCAAGCACCGCTGAACAGGGCACCGCCGTCTCAAGCACCGATGAACTGGGCACTGCCGTCTCAAGCACCGATGAACAGGGCCCTTTCAAACAAGCACCGCTGAACAGGGCACCGCCGTCTCAAGCACCGCTGAACAGGGCACCGCCGTCTCAAGCACCGCTGAACAGGGCACCGCCGTCTCAAGCACCGCTGGCCCATTGGCGGAAGGGGCAGTGCCGCATCTGTGTCAGGCAGGGCTGCACAAAGCACTCTGGGCACCAGTCCCCCTCCAGAACCAGTGGACACTGTCATCCACTTGAGAGACTGTGGCTTTGCACTCCCCAGGATGTAACAGTGGGCAACTCACCCACTGTAGAGACTTGAGAGACTGTGGCTTTGCACTCCCCAGGATGTAACAGTGGGCAGGCCACCCACTGTAGAGACTTGAGAGACTGCAGCTTTGCACTCCCCTGGATGTAACAGTGGGCAACTCACCCACTGTAGAGACTTGAGACACTGTGGCTTTGCACTCCCCAGGATGTAACAGTGGGCAGGCCACCCACTGTAGAGACTTGAGAGACTGTGGCTTTGCACTCCCCAGGATGTAACAGTGGGCAACTCACCCACTGTCTGGACTTGAGAGACTGTGGCTTTGCACTCCCCAGGATGGGACAGTGGCCATGGAGGCCCCTCGTTGATCTGGCGTCGTGTACTCATGTGGCTGAGGTGCCCCCCCTTCTCTTCCCCCTGAGGTGCCTGTAGTTTTTCTATCTGATGCCCCAGCAGTGTTCTCTCCGTTGGTGTCAGGTGTCTTGTGTGGGCCTTGCCCATGTGATTTGGGCCCAGTGGTCCACGGACAATGACAGCTAGAATTATCGGACTTTTAATATTTATGTATATATTAGTTTTAAATGTGTGATATTTTTATAAGGCAATAATACAATATATTCGACTGTTTATGATCTATTCCTTTTGTCTTTGCATTCTTTCGGGGGGGGTTTGGTGGTTGTAACAGTGATGTATTGCTATGCATTGATGTGTGTGTTGTAGTGGGTGGGGGTGGGGGTGTCGCGTATGTGTGTCCCCGTAATATTTTCTCCTCCCCCCTCCCCTGTGTCGTAGGTGCAGTACTCACCGTTGTCTTCTGCACCGGCGTTCGTGCTCCTGGTAAAGGAGCAGGAATACAATAGCTGGTAGGATGTGTAATTCGGGTTCCATGCTGTCCAGATTCCTCGTGGGGTGTATAGAGGTGAGCATTTTCGCTTTGAAATGTCTGTTTCCGCCGTGTTTTTATCGGCGGGGCTACCGCCCCGGAAAAGGTGGCGGATTGGTGGGTTGTGATAGGGTGGGCGGTACATTGTCTTCCGCCTGTCTGTTGGCGGTGACCGCCGCGCTGTTTGTTTGTCCCGCAGTGGCGGTCGGAGTGTTAAAGTGGCGGTCTCTGTTGGCGGTTTCCGCCAGGGTCAGAATTCCATTTTTTTAACCGCCAGCCTGCTGGCGGGTTAGCTGCCGCTTTAACACCGACCGCCAGGCTTGGAATGACTCCCTATGTGCCCTGTATGTGTTCCCTGTGTGGTGCCTAACTGTATCACTGAGGCTCTGCTATCCAGAACCTCAGTGTTTATGGTCTCTCTGCTTTCTAAAATTGTCACTGCAGGCTAGTGACTAATTTTACCAATTCTCATTGGCACACTGGAACACCCATATAATTCCCTTGTATATGGTACCTAGATACCCAGGGTATTGGGGTTCCAGGAGATCCCTATGAGCTGCAGCATTTCTTTTGCCACCCATAGGGAGCTGAGACAATTCTTACACAGGACTTTCACTGCAGCCTGAGTGAAATAACGTCCATGTTATTTCACAGCCATTTTTCACTGCACATAAGTAACCTATAAGTCACTTATATATCTAACCCTCACTTGGTGAAGGTTAGGTGCCAAGTTACATAGTGTGTGGGCACCCGGGCACTAGCCAAGGGGCCCCCACATTGTTCAGGGCAAATTCCCCGAACTTTGTGAGTACGGGGACACCATTACACGCGTGCACTACACATAGGTCAATACCTATGTGTAGCGTCACAATGGTAACTCCGAACATGGCCATGCAACATGTCTAAGATAATGGAATTGTCACCCCAATACCATTCTGGTATTAGGGGGACAATTCCATGATCCCCCGGGTCTCTAGCACAGAACCCGGGTACTGCCAAACTGCCTTTCCGGGGTTTCCACTGCAGCTGCTGCCAACCCCTCAGGCGGCCTGGGCAGCCCAGGCCCAGGAAGGCAGAACAAATTATTTCCTCTAGAAATAGGTGTGAAGGGCTGGGGAGAAGTAGTCTCCCCCAGCCTCTGGAAATGCTTTGATGGGCACAGATGGTGCCCATCTCTGCATAAGCCAGTCTACACCGGTTCATGGATCCCCCCAGCTCTGCTCTGATGCGAAACTGGACAAAGGAAAGGGGAGTGACCACTCCCCTGACCAGTACCTCCCAGGGGAGGTGCCCAGAGCTCCTCCAGTGTGTCCCAGACCTCTGCCATCTTGGATACAGAGGTGTTGGGACACAATGGACTGCTCTGAGTGGCCACTGCCAGCAGGTGACGTCAGAGACCCCTCCTGATAGGTGCTTATCTCTCTTGGTAGCCAAACCTCCTTTCTTGGTAGCCAAACCTCCTTTTCTGGCTATTTAGGGTCTCTCCTCTGGGATATTCCTGAGATAAAGAATGCAAGAGCTCACCAGAGTTCCTCTGCACTTCCCTCTTCGACTTCTGCCAAGGATCGACTGCTGACTGCTCCAGGACGCCTGCAAAACCGCAACAAAGTAGCAAGACGACTTCCAGCAACATTGTAGCGCCTCATCCTGCTGGCTTTCTCGACTGTTTCCTGGTGGTACATGCTCTGAGGGCTGTCTGCCTTCACCCTGCACTGGAAGCCAAGAAGAAATCTCCAGTGGGTCGACGGAATCTTCCCCCTGCCAACGCAGGCACCAAACTTCTGCATCACCGGTCCTCTGGGTCCCCTCTCATCCTGACAAGCGTGGTCCCTGGAACAAAGGAGCTGGGTCCAAGTGTCTCCCACAGTCCAGTGGCCCTTCTGTCCAAATTTAGTGGAGGTAAGTCCTTGCCTCCCCACGCCAGACAGCAAACCTGTGTACAGCATGATTTGCAGCTGCTCCGGCTTCTGTGCACTTCTCCAGGGATTCCTTTGTGCACAGCCTAGCCTGGGTCCCCAGCACTCTGTCCTGCAGTGCTCAACCCGCTAAGTTGGACTCTGACGTTGTGGAACCCTCCTTTTGTGACTCTGAGTTCACAGATCTTCTAAGTGCCTGTTCCGGTACTTCTGTGGGTGCTGCCTTCTTCTGCGGGGCCTCTCTGAGTTGCTGAGCATCCCCTCTGTCTCCTCCTCCAAGGGGCGACATCCTAGTCCTTCCTGGCCCCCAGCAGCACCCAAAAACATCCACTACAACCCTTGCAGATAGCAAGGCTTGTTCGCGGTATTTCTGCCTGGAAACATTTCGGCAACATCCAGCACGCTGTGGGACATCTTCCATCCAAAGGAGAAGTTCCTAGCCCTTTTCGTTATTGCAGAATCTTCGGCTTCTTCCACCCAGAGGCAGCCCTTTTGTACCTTCAGCCGGGGTTTCCTCGGCTCCTGCCCCCCCTGGACACTATCGCGACTCTTGGACTTGGTCCCCTTCCTTTTCAGGTCCTCAGGTCCAGGAATCTGTCTTACGTGTTTTGCTTGTGCTTATGGTTCTTGCAGAATCCCCTATCACGACTATTGTGTCTTTCTGGGGTAGAAGGGTAACTTTACTCCTACTTTTCAGGGTCTTGGGGTGGGGTATTTTGGACACCCTTATTGTTTTCTCACAGTCCCAGTGACCCTCTACAATCTCCCATAGGTCTGGGGTCCATTCGTGATTCGCATTCCACTTTTGGAGTATATGGTTTGTGTTGCCCCTAGATCTATGTTTACCTATTGCATCCTATTGTGATTCTACATTTTTGCACTACTTTTCTTACTGTTACTTACCTGTTTTGGGTTTGTGTACATATAACTGTGTATATTACTTACCACGTAAGTGAGGGTATTCTCTGATATACTTTTGGCATATTGTCACTAAAATAAACTACCTTTATTTTTAGTAACTCTGAGTATTGTGTTTTCTTATGATATTGTGCTATATGATATAAGTGGTATAGTAGGAGCTTTGCATGTCTCCTAGTTCAGCCTCGGCTGCTTTGCCATAGCTACCCTCTATCAGCCTAAGCTGCTAGAAACACCTCTATTCTACTAATAAGGGATAACTGAACCTGGCACATGGTGTAAGTACCACAAGGTACCCACTATAAGCCAGGCCAGCCTCCTACAATTTGTCTTGGAGTGCTCTTGGTGCCACAGGCTCCAATACCCACACATTCTGTCCTGGATGGTACTGAGTCAGGACAGCTTTCTGGTCATGCCATTGCTTTTGGAGCTCTTAGCTTGCCTGAACGTTTTCAGTGGACTTTTTCATGTACTCAGCCATTCTTCATCTTAGGCCAAGCACATAATCCATGATGTCTTGTTTAGGGGGTGTAACCGGGCATCTATCGCCTTGGTTACTTCTCACAAGCCCGAGCCGACAAACCCATACCCCCGGGGCACTCCCGAGAGGAATGGCGTCGACGGAGTGACGTCAGACGCAGGAAGCGGCCCAGGAGGGCCAGAAATAGACGAAGGACACCCGACTACGGTGTCAGAGAAGCAGGAAGCGACCCTGCCATCGAAGACCGCAAGGAAGGAATCGCCGCTAGTGCCGCAAGAAGAGGAAATCCGCGACGGGAACCCGAGGATGCCAGAAGACGGAGAAACCCTGCACCAGCCGCTGGAAACCTTCGAGGAGCATCCGGGGAACCATGAAGGGGCCCGCCACGTCCCTGGAGGGGCGTGGCAGTCACAGGTACGATCGCACCTTAAGCTTGCCTTTTTGCCTAGCTGGTTACCGGGAAGGGGGGAGTCTACAGGGGCTGAAGGGCAGACTGGGGGAAGGTGCTGCAAGGAAGGTCAGATACTCTGAGCCCTAGAAGCAATTAATCTCACAACCCTTCCATCCCCCTCCCAGCTGCAAAGAGACACTATAAAGAAAGAGAGAGAGAGTGAATACTCACGGGAAGGTGATTTCACTAAAAGATAATATACCCAACCACAACCCTACACCCCCCCTCCTCCCACTACCCCTACTAACCACGTTAAGTCTCCATACTTCTACCTCTACACTTACCTCTTGTTTCATTCTTTTTGTTTTGGGGAAACCGGTCCAATGTCGCGGGAGAGGAGAACAGACCCCATTCCACCAGGGGATCGACTGGGTTGAGACCTCCATCAGAAACACCTAAAAAGAAGTAAAAAGAGCCCTGGTGAAATAACCAAGAAAACCTTGCAAAGCGACACAAAGGAACTGGGAAACCCTAACAATAAAGAAATTATCCAACCAAGACCCTGTACCTATAGCATTATTCCAATATCCATCCCATATAGACATAGAACTCATCACAGGGGGCTTCAAAGGTTGCTCCCACCTCTCTTTGAGAAGTGCAAGTGGACCCCTAACAGGGTGACCGAAAGGGAGTTCAAAGGGGCTATAGCCCACTCCCTTCTGGGGTACTTCCCTGTAGGCAAAATTAGGCATGGCATTAGGACATCCCATCTCTTCCTGAGTTTTTCAGAGAGTCCCATGATCATGCCTTTGAGAGATTTGTTAAACCTCTCAACCAATCCATTTGTTTGTGGGTGATAGGGTGTGGTGAATTTATAGGTTACACCACATTCCTTCCACATTGCCTTTACGTATGCAGACATTAAGTTGCGACCCCAGTCTGTTAGTACCTCTTTAGGGAAGCCCACCCTGGAAAATATTCCCAGGAGGGCTTTTGCCACTGGAGAAGCTGTAGTGGTCCTTAAGGGGATGGATTCTAGGTATCTTGTATCATGCTTCAGTACCACTAAGATGAATCTATTTCCAGAAGCAGTTTGAGGGTCAAGGGGGCCAACAATGTCAACCCAACCCTCTCAAATGGCACCCCAAAAACAGGCAGTGGGATTAAACAGGCCTTTGGAGTGCCTCCAGTCTTGCCACTGGCCTGGCAAGTAACACAAGAGCGACAAAACTCTTTTGAGTCTACTGACATGTGAGGCCAGTGAAAATGAGGGACCAGGCTGTCCCAAGTCTTACTTTGCCCCAGATGTCCAACAATGCCATGTGCCAGTGTTAGGAGGGATTTCCTATACTGCAGGGGAATGACCAGTCTCCTGGTAGCACCATGTTTTGGGCCCCTTGCCTCAGAATAAAGGAGATTATTCTCAAAGTAAATTCTGTGAGAGTAACTGACATCCCCTGCTTCTTGTTTGACAGCTTGCTGTCTTAAACCCTCTAATGTGGGGCAGGTCTGCTGTGCCACACTCAGGCCCGTATTTATACTTTTTGACGCTAAACTGCGCTAACGCAGTTTAGCGTCAAAAAGTTTAGCGCCGGCTAACGCCATTCTGAAGCGCCATGCGGGCGCCGTATTTATTGAATGGCGTTAGCCAGCGCTAGCAGACCGGCGCTGCCTGGTGTGCGTGGAAAAAAAACACGTACACCAGGCAGCGCCGGCGTTGGGAAAAATGGCGTTAGGGCGTCTTAAAATGGGGCAAGTCAGATTGAGGCAAAAAAATCGCCTCCACCCGATTTGCGCCATTTTTAACGACGCCCAGACGCCATTTACATGACTCCTGTCTTAGTAAAGACAGGAGTCATGCCCCCTTGCCCAATGGCCATGCCCAGGGGACTTATGTCCCCTGGGCATGGTCATTGTGGCATGTAGGGGGGCACAAATCAGGCCCCCCTATGCTCAAAAAAAATATTAAAAAAAAAAAAATTATACTTACCTGAACTTACCTGAATGTCCCTGGGATGGGTCCCTCCATCCTTGGGTGTCCTCCTGGGGTGGGCAAGGGTGGCAGGGGGGGTCCCTGGGGGCATGGGAGGGCAGCTGTGGGCTCATTTTGAGCCCACAGGTCCCTTAACGCCTGCCCTAACCCAGGCGTTAAAAAGAGGCGCAAATGCGGGGTTTTTTGCCCCGCCCACTCCCGGGCGTGATTTTTGCCCGGGAGTATAAATACGACGCATTTGCGTCGCAGTCATTTTTTTAGACGGGAACGCCTACCTTGCATCTCATTAACGCAAGGAAGGCGTTCACGCAAAAAAATGACGCTCATTCCTCATACTTTGGCGCTAGACGCGTCTAACGCCAAAGTATAAATATGGCGTTAGTTTTGCGCCGAATTTGCGTCGAAAAAAACGACGCTAATTCGGCGCAAACGGAGTATAAATATGCCCCTCAGTTCCTCCCTGGCAGGCCCCCCTGCACCCTTGAGCTCAGCAGTGTAAGCCTGAAGCTCCTCTGGTGTAGGTTCTGCACAAGGAGTTGACTCCTCCTCCTCAAACGGGAAATCTTCTGGAGAGGGAGGGATAGTGGACAAGGGTTTGCCCTTTCTACCCCTGGTTTTTTTTGAGCGCTTGGTCCATTGTTCCAGGATCCAAGTTTCCCTGTCCTTTTTGTCTCTTGCCCTGAGCCCTGGTGAGAGCAAAGATGTGCCCTGGAATGCCCAGCATTGCTGCATGAGCTTCAGTCCAAGCTGAAGTCTCCAAATCATTGCCCAGTAGACATTCTACTGGTAGGTCAGTAGATACCACAACTTTCTTCGGACCAGTAGCCCCCCCCAGTTGAGGTTCACAACAGCCATGGGGTGGCTAACAGTGTTGTTATGGGCGTCAGTCATTTGGTACTGATGACCAAGTAGGTGCTGCTCAGGGGCTACCAGTTTTTCCATCACCATAGTGACACTGACACCTGTGTCCCTGTAGGCCTCAACCTGAACAGCATTTATTATGGGTAGTTGGTTGTACTTATCCATATTAAGTGGAACACACTGACAAGCAGATCATAAACCATAAGCACTGGGGTCCTGACTAGCAGGATTCCAGTGAGAGTCAGAAACACACTGACATCAGGAAAAAATTGGGGGTAATATGCCAAAAAGAGGGTACTTCCCTACAGTTAGGTTTTTCCTTACACTACACTAACACTCACACTACATCATGTCTACTGTTGGGCCTAGCTCTATGGTCATGGGTACACCCTATGAGGGCATGACCTTCAAAGAACCGAAGGGACTTTGCTCAGAGAGAAGCTTAGATGTAGAGAAGAACCCTAATAAAAAAATTCTGAGCCTCCTTATTCAGGATGACCAGGAACATACAGGAAGCCAGGAGGAGGAGGAAGATTCTACACCCTTAGAGTTAGGGAATCATCCTTAGATTCAGGGGAGAGCTCATCCAAAGATCTTCCCCCTAGCAAACCTTCTAGTGCAGCTGGCAGTGGGTGGGCTAGTCACTCTGCGAGGGCTCTCTTCACACCTTGAGGTCAGGTCACTAGAGTTACCAAAGTTAGGGGAAGGTCTACCTCTGCCCATTCCCATATCACCTCAGTTTCTCAGAAACCCAAGGTTCAACTCCAGGTGATGACTCCATAGATAGGGAGCTCAGGAAACTGAGACTGGACGAGGCCAGGCTGAGGCTTCAGCAGCAACAACCAGCTCTAGATAGGGGGGCCTTGGATGTCGACAGGGAAACGCAGGGGTTGGGGTTAGTTCCCCATTGTGGCAGCAGCAGTTTCAGGTGTTAGGGAGTTAGGGAGGACACCATTCACTCTAGAAATGTGCATAAAATTGTTCCCAAATACAAAATGGGGGATGATATCTACAAGTGGTTTGCTGCACTTGAGAGGGCCTGCAAAGTTCAGAGGGTCCCCTCAAAGGCAGTGGGCTACTATTCTGTGGTTGTCCTTTTCTGACAAGGGGAGGGATAGACTTCTTACTTTCAGAGAAGAAGATTCAGACAACTATCGTAGTCTTAAAACTGCACTCTTGGATGAATTTGGCTTAACCACTGAACAGTACAGAATTAAGGTGGTCGTTATGAACTTGGCGGGCCACACAGCCACATAAAGAACACCATGAGGGCTGCCATCGCCTGGCGGCGGTCGGAATCATTATCTAACAGGCAGCGGTGCGGCCCCTCGGATAATGATTCTTAAGCCTCCAGCCTTTCCCTGGTGGGTTTCCCCGGGGGCCCCTGCACTTCCCATGCCATGCACTTGGCATGGGCAGTGCAGTGGCCGCTATGCAGTGCCCCGTCGTGCAGGTCACTGCACAATTTTCGGGCAGTAATCTGCGTGATGGGTGCAGCTGCACCCCCCCGCACAGATGCATTGGCGGCGGCTCCATGTCAATGTCCCGGCCAGGCATTCCTGTGGGCCGGCGGGCAGAAACAATGGTTCCGCCCGCCAGCCCACATGAGTGTTCTTTATGGGGCCGGCGGGGATCCTGGGACGTTGGCGGTCAGTAGTTTGACCGCCAGCATGAACACGGCAGTTTCGACCGCCGTGTTCAAAATGAGGGCCTAAGTTCAGAAAAAACTGAAAAAAGTCTTCACAAGATTGGATACACTTTATGGACTGTTCTGTGAAGGCTTTGGAAGGTTGGTTACATGGCAGCAAAGTGTCTGACTATGAGGGCTTACATAATCTAATTTTGAGAGAGCATATTTTGAATAGCTGTGTGTCTGATTTGTTACACCTATACTTGATAGACTCAGATCTGACCTCTCCCCAAGAATTGGGAAAGAAGGCAGGCAAATGAGTCAGAACAAGGGTTAGCTCATACAGGAGGTGACAAGGAAAAGAAGAAGGAAGGTGAAAAGTCTCAGGACAGGGGTGGGGACAAGCATAAAACTTAAGACTCCTCCTCAGATCCACAACACTCCTCTGGGGGTGGGGATAAAACTTCTTCCTCTTCTACACACAATAAAAAGCCTTGGTGCTATGTGTGCAGAGGTAAAGGCCATAGGCCAGCAGACAAATCCTGTCCACGCAAGGCCCCTGAGCCTACCACCACTGCTACATCCCCTTCCAATTCCAGTGTCACAAGTAGTAGTAGTAATAGTGGTGAGACTTCTGGCAATAGTCAAAGTAAAGGTGTGATTGGGTTCACTTTTAGGGTCCATCATAGAAACTGGGGTAGGTGTAGAAACCCCCAAGACAGTTTCTGTCTCACCTGTTGGCATTGGCCTTGCCACCTTGGCTGCTTCTCCCCTTAACATTAATAAGTACAAACAGTCAATTGAAATAAACGGTGTTGAGGCCCAGGCCTACAGGGACACAGGTTCCAGTATCACTTTGGTGACTGAAAACGTAGTGTCACCTGCACAACACCTCATTGGACAGAAGTACCAGGTTACAGATGTTATCAACTCCACTCAGTCTCTCCCCTTAGCTGTAGTGCAACTTAGTTGGGGTGGCGTTACTGGCCCTAAGCAGGTGGTGTTGTCACCTAGCTTACATGTTGACTGTCTCTTAGGAAATGACCTAGAGGCCTCGGGTTGAGCTGAGGTAGAGTTTATGACCCATGCATCCATGCTGGGCACACCCAAGGAATTGCTTCCTTTAATCTCAGGTGAGATTAAAAAGCAAAGAAGAGAAGGAGCCCTGAAGCCTCATGACCCTCCTCGCACCACAGGTAAACGGGGTATAAAAGAATACCCTACCCACCCTACCACAAAGGATACCATTCCTGTGGTGGGACACAACTCTCCTAGGGTGGAACCTGTACCCAAAGAGTCAACAGCTACCAAAGCTGGACCAACAGAGCTAAAAGTAACTCTCTGTGGGAAAGCTAACAAGGATAAACATACCTGCCATGTCTTAGTAAATTTGGAGCAACCCTCCAGGCCACCCAGAGAAACTTTAGTGCAGCACCCCTGCAAAACCTCTAAAACTGAAGGACAGCACCCCTGTCCTTATGTAGAGCCCTTGGGACAGCAACCCTGTCCTGCTCTACCCCAAGAAGGACAGCAACCCTGTCCTCTCTTAGAGCCATGAATACACAATGTTTGCCCTGCTCTAGCCCTCCTAAGACAGCATCCCTGTCTAGCATTACAATTCTAAGGCAGCAACCCTGTCCTGACATAGGATCCCAGGGACGGCCATCCTGCCCCACTTTAAAACTTTGTCATAATCTTTAAAATAGGGAATCTAAGAGTTCACACTTGCACTGTTCTCTAACTAAAAATCTCCAAATAGGGTGGCTCCAAAGGAGTGTCAGGGACCCAGGCTTGGCTGTGCATGTAGGAAATCCTGGAAGAGTGCACAGGAGCCGGAGCAGCTACAAACCACGGGGTACCCAGCAATGCAGTCTAGCGTGGGGAGGCAAGGACTTACGTCCACCAAACTGGACTGAAGAGTCACTGGACTGTGGGAGTCACTTGGACAGAGTTGCTGAGTTCCAGGGACCACGCTCGTCAGGATGAGAGGGGACCCAGAGGACCAGTGTTGTAGTCTTTTGGTGCCTGCGTTAGCAGGGGGAAGATTCCGTCGACCCACAGGAGATTTCTTTGGAGCTTCTGGTGCAGGGTGAAGGCAGGCTACCCCCAGAGCATGCACCACCTGGAAACAGTCGAGAAAACCGTCAGGATGAGGCGCTACAATGTTGCTGGCAGTCGTCTTGCTACTTTGTTGCAGCTTTGCATGCGTCCTGAGCAGTCAGCGGTCGATCCTTTGGTAGAAGGTGAAGAGGGAGATGCAGAAGAACTCTGTTGAGCTCTTGCATTCGTTATCTAAAGAATTCCCCAAAGCAGAGACCCTAAATAGCCAGAAAAGGAGGTTTGGCTACCAGGTTAGGAGGACTGGCTACCAAGAGAGGTAAGAGCCTATCAGAAGGAGCCTCTGACATCACCTGCTGGCACTGGCCACTCAGAGCAGTCAAGTGTGCCCCCAACACCTCTGTTTCCAAGATGGCAGAGGTCTGGGACACACTGGAGGAGCTCTGGGCACCTCCCCTGGGAGGTGCAGGTCAGGGGAGTGGTCACTCCCCTTTCCTTTGTCCAGTTTCGCGCCAGAGCAGGGCTGGGGGATCCCTGAACCGGTGTAGACGGGCTTATGCAGAGATGGGCACCATCTGTGCCCATCAAAGCATTTCCAGAGGCTGGGGGAGGCTACTCCTCCCCAGCCTTCACACCTATTTCCAAAGGGAGAGGGTGTAACACCCTATCTCAGAGGAAATCCTTTGTTCTGCCTTCCTGGGCCAGGGCTGCCTGGACCCCAGGAGGGCAGAAACCTGTCTGAGCGGTTGGCAGCAGCAGCAGCTGCAGTGGAGACCCCGGAAAGGCAGTTTGGCAGTACCCGGGTACTGTGCTGTAGACCAGGGGGATCATGGAATTGTCCCCCCATTACCTGAATGGTATTGGGGTGACAATTCCATGATCTTAGCCATATTACATGGCCATGTTCGGAGTTACCATTGTGACGCAATACATAGGTAGTGACCTATGTATAGTGCACACATGTAATGGTGTCCCCGCACTCACAAAGTCTGGGGAATTTGCCCTGAACGATGTGGAGGCACCTTGGCTAGTGCCAGGGTGCCACACACTAAGTAACTTTTCACCCAACCTTCACCAGGTGAAGGTTAGACATATAGGTGACTTATAAGTTACTTAAGTGCAGTGGTAAATGGCTGTGAAATAACGTGGACGTTATTTCACGCAGGCTGCTCTGGCAGGTCTGTGTAAGAATTGTCAGAGATCCCTATGGGTGGCAAAAGAAATGCTGCAGCCCATAGGGATCTCCTGGAACCCCAATACCCTGGGTATCACAGTACCATATAGTAGGGATTTATATGGGTGTACCAGTATGCCAATATGAATTGGTAAATGTAGTCACTAGCCTGTTAGTGACAAATTTAGAAAGCAGAGAGAGCATAACAACTGAGGTTCTGGTTAGCAGAGCCTCAGTGAGACAGTTAGGCATCACACAGGGAACACATACAGGGCACACTTATGAGCAATGGGGCCCTGCCTGGCAGGGTCCCAGTGACACATAGACTAAAACAACATATATAGAGTGAAATATGGGGGTAACATGCCAGGCAAGATGGTACTTTCCTACAGACCCCAAACCTATGTGAGCTTGTAGAGGGTCGCTGGGACTGTAAGAAAACAGTGAGGATTAGAAAAATAGCCCACCCCAAGACCCTGAAAGGTAGGTGTAAAGTGCACCTACTACCCCCAGAGAGCACAGAAGTCGTGATAGGGGGTTCTGCAGGAAGAACAAACACCAGCAATGCAACAACAGTGGATTTCCGGACCTGAGTACCTGTAAGACAAAGGGACCAAGTCCAATAGTCACGGAACTGTCGAGAGTGGGCAGGAGCCTGGGAAATGCCAGCTGAGGGTGCAAGGAAGCTGCTAACGGGTGGAAGAAGCCTCTAGTTCTGCAAGAAAGAAGAGGACTAGGGACTTCTCCTTTGGAAGACGAATATCCCACGTTGTAATGAAGCTTGCAGAGGTGTTCCCACGCAGAAAGACTGCAAACAAGCCTTTCTAGCTGCAAGGGTCGCAGTAGAGGCTTTTGGGTGCTGCTGTGGCCCAGGAGGGACCAGGATGTCGCCACTTGGAGGAGGAGACAGAGGGGGCGCCCAGCAACTCAGGGAGCCCTCACAGAAGCAGGCAGCACCCGCAGAAGTACCCTAACAGGCACTTGGAAGAAGGGTGAACTGGAGTCCACGCGAAGTCACAAAAGGGAGTGCCACGACACCGGAGGACAACTCAGAAGGTTGTGCACTGCAGGAAGGAGTATCAGGGACCCAGGCTTGGCTGTGCATGAACGAAATCCTGGAAGAGTGCACAGGAGCCAGAGCAGCTGCAAACCACACAGTACACAGCAATGCAGTCTAGCGTGGGGAGGCAAGGGCTTACCTTCACCAAACTTGAACTGAAGAGTCACTGGACTGTGGGAGTCACTTGGACAGAGTTGCAGAGTTCCAGGGACCACGCTCGTCAGGTTGAGAGGGGATCCAGAGGACCAGTGTTGCAGTCTTTTGGTGCCTGCGTTAGCAGGGGGAAGATTCCGTCGACCCAAGGGTGATTTCTTCAGAGCTTCTGGTGCAGGGTGAAGGCAGGCTACCCCCAGAGCATGCACCACCTGGAAACAGTTGAGAAAGCCATCAGGATGAGGCGCTACAATGTTGCTGTTAGTCGTCTTGCTACTTTGTTGCGGTTTTGCAGGCATCCTGAGCAGTCAGCAGTCGATCCGTTGATAGAAGGTGAAGAGGGAGATGCAGAGGAACTCTGATGAGCTCTTGCATTCGTTATCTAAAGCATTCCCCAAAGCAGAGACCCCAAATAGCCAGAAAAGGAGCTTTGGCTACCTAGGAAGGAGGATTAGCTACCAAGAGAGGTAAGAGCCTATCAGAAGGAGCCTCTGACGTCACCTGCAGGCACTGGCCACTCAGAGCAGTCCAGTGTGCCCCCAGCACCTCTGTTTCCAAGATGGCAGAGGTCTGGGACACACTAGAGGAGCTATGGGCACCTCCCCTGGGAGGTGCAGGTCAGGGGAGTGGTCACTCCCCTTTCCTTTGTCCAGTTTCACGCCAGAGCAGGGCTGGGGGATCCCTGAACCAGTGTAGACTGGCTTATGCAGAGATGGGCACCATCTGTGCCCATCAAAGCATTTCCAGAGGCTGGGGGAGGCTGCTCCTCCCCAGCCGTCACACCTATTTCCAAGGGGAGAGGGTGTAACACCCTCTCTCAGAGGAAATCCTTTGTTCTGCCTGCCTGGGCCAGGGCTGTCTGGACCCCAGGAGGGCAGAAACCTGTCTGAGGGGTTGGCAGCAGCAGCAGCAGCAGTGGAGACCCCGGAAAGGCAGTTTGGCAGTACCCGGGTTCTGTGCTAGAGACCCGGGGAATCATGGAATTTTCCCTACAATACCAGAATGATATTGGGGTGACAATTCCATGATCTTAGACATGTTACATGGCCATGTTCGGAGTTACCATTGTGACTCTATACATAGGTAGTGACCTATGTATAGTGCACGCGTGTAATGGTGTCCCCGCACTCACAAAGTCTGGGGAATTTGCCCTGAACGATGTGGGGACACCTTGGCTAGTGCCAGGGTGCCCACACACTAAGGGCCTGATTCTAACTTTGGAGGACGGTGTTAAACCGTCCCAAAAGTGGCGGATATACCACCTACCGTATTACGAGTTCCATAGGATATAATGGACTCGTAATACGGTAGGTGGTATATCCGCCACTTTTGGGACGGTTTAACACCGTCCTCCAAAGTTAGAATCAGGCCCTAAGTAACTTGGCACCCAACCTTCACCAGGTGAAGGTTAGACATATAGGTGACTTATAAGTTATTTATGTGCAGTGAAAAATGGATGTGAAATAACGTGGAAGTTATACTTGCATAAGCCAGTCTACACCAGTTCAGGGATCCCCCCAGCCCTGCTCTGGTGCGAAACTGGACAAAGGAAAGGGGAGTGACCACTCCCCTCACCATCACCTCCCAGGGGAGGTGCCCAGAGCTCCTCCAGTGTGTCCCAGACCTCTGCCATCTTGGATACAGAGGTGTGAGGGCACAATGGACACCTTTCTTTGTAGTCAATCCTCCTCTGTGGGCTATTTAGGGTCTCTCTTGTGGGCATCTCACCAGATAACGAATGCAAGAGCTCACCAGAGTTCCTCTGCACTTCCCTCTTCGACGTCTGCCAAGGATCGGCCGCTGACTGCTCCAGGACACCTGCATAGCCGCAACAAAGTAGCAAGAAGACTACCAGCAACATTGTAGCGCCTCATCCTGCCGGCTTTTTCGACTGTTTCCTGGTGGTGCATGCTGTAGGAAAGTACCATCTTGCCTGGCATGTTACCCCCATATTTCACTGTATATATGTTGTTTTAGTGTATGTGTCACTGGGACCCTGCCATAAGTGTGCCGTGTATGTGTTCCCTGTGTGATGACTAACTGTCTCACTGAGGCTCTGCTAACCAGAACCTCAGTGGTTATGCTCTCTCTGCTTTCCAAATTGTCACTAACAGGCTAGTGACCAATTTCACCAATTCACATTGGCATACTGGAACACTCTTATAATTCCCTAGTATATGGTACTGAGGTACCCAGGGTATTGGGGTTCCAGGAGATCCCTTTGGGCTGCAGCATTTCTTTTGCCACCCATAGGGAGATCTGACAATTCTTACACAGGCCTGCCAGTGCAGCCTGAGTGAAATAACGTCCACGTTATTTCACAGCCATTTACCTCTGCACTTAAGTAACTTATAAGTCACCTATATGTCTAACCTTCACCTGGTGAAGGTTGGGTGCAAAGTTACTTAGTGTGTGGTCACCCTGGCACTAGCCAAGGTGCCCCCACATTGTTCAGGGCAAATTCCCCGGACTTTGTGTGTGCGGGGACACCATTTCACTCGTGCACGATACATAGGTCACTACCTATGCATAGCGTCACAATGGTAACTCCGAACATGGCCATGTAACATGTCTAAGATCATGGAATTGTCACCCCAATGCTATTCTGGCATTGGGGAGACAATTCCATGATCCCCCGGGTCTCTAGCACAGAACCCGGGTACTGCCAAACTGCCTTTCCGGGGTCTCCACTGCAGCTGCTGCTGCTGCCAACCCCTCAGACAGGTTTCTGCCCTCCTGGGGTCCAGGCAGCCCTGGCCCAGGAAGGCAGAACAAAGGATTTCCTCTGAGAGAGGGTGTAACACCCTCTCCCTTTGGAAATAGGTGTGAAGGCTGGGGAGGAGTAGCCTCCCCCAGCCTCTGGAAATGCTTTGATGGGCACAGATGCTGCCCATCTCTGCATAAGCCAGTCTACACCGGTTTAGGGATCCCCCAGCCCTGCTCTGGCGCAAAAATTGACAAAGGAAAGGGGAGTGACCACTCCCCTGACCTGCACCTCCCAGGGGAGGTGCCCAGAGCTCCTCCAGTGTGCCCCAGACCTCTGCCATCTTGGAAACAGAGGTGTTGCTGGCACACTGGACTGCTCTGAGTGGCCAGTGCCATCAGGTGATGTCAGAGACTCCTTCTGATAGGCTCTTACCTTTCTTACTAGCCTATCCTCCTTCCTAGGTAGCCAAACCTCCTTTTCTAGCTATTTAGGGTCTCTGCTTTGGGGAATTCTTCAGATACCGAATGCAAGAGCTCACCAGAGTTCCTCTGCATCTCCCTCTTCACCTTCTGCCAAAGGATCGACCGCTGACTGCTCAGGACGCCTGCAAAACCGCAACAAAGTAGCAAAGACGACTACTGCAACCTTGTATCGCTTCATCCTGCCGGCTTTCTCGCCTGTTTCCTGGTGGTGCATGCTCTGGGGGTAGCCTGCCTCCTTCTTGCACCAGGAGCTCGGAATAAATCTTCTGTGGGTCGACAGAATCTATCCCCTGCAACCACAGGTAGCAAAAGACTGCATCACCGGACCTCTGGGTCCCCTCTCAGGACGACGAGCGTGGTCCCTGGAACTCAGCAATTCTGTCCAAGTGACTCCCATAGTCCAGTGACTCTTCAGTCCAAGTTTGGTGGAGGTAAGTCCTTGCCTCCCCACGCTAGCCTGCATTGCTGGGTACCACGTGATTTGCAGCTGCTCCAGCTCCTGTGCACTCTTCCAGGATTTCCTTCGTGCACAGCCAAGCCTGGGTCCCCGACACTCTAACCTGCAGTTCACAACCTTCTGAGTTGTCCTCCGGCGTCGTGGGACTCCCTTTTCTGACTTCGGGTGGACTCCGGTTCACTCCTCTTCTAAGTGCTTGATCCGGTACTTCTGCGTGTGCTGCCTGCTTCTGTGAGGGCTCCCTGACTTGCTGGGCACCCCCTCTGTCTCCTCATCCAAGTGGCGATATCCTGGTCCCTCCTGGGCCAAAGCAGCATCCAAAAACCCTAACCGCGACCCTTGCAGCTATCAAGGCTTCTTTGCGGTCTTTCTGTGTGGGAACACCTCTGCAAGCTTCTTCACGACGTGGGACATCCATCCTCCAAAGGGGAAGTCCCTAGTCCTCTTCGTTCTTGCAAAACACCAAGCTTCTTCCATCCGGTGGCAGCTTCCTTGCACCCTCAGCTGGCATTTCCTGGGCTCCTGCCCACTCTCGACACTGTTGCGACTCTTGGACTTGGTCCCCTTGTCTTACAGGTACTCAGGTCCCGTAATCCACTGTTGTTGCTTTGCTGGTGTTGGTTTTCCTTGCAGAATCACCCTATCACGACTTCTGTGCTCTCTGGGGGTTGTAGGTGCACTTTACACCTACCTTACAGGGTCTTGGGGTGGGCTATTTTTCTAACCCTCACTGTTTTCTTACAGTCCCAGCGACCCTCTACAAGCTCACATAGGTTTGGGGTCCATTCGTGGTTCGCATTCCACTTTTGGAGTATATGGTTTGTGTTGTCCCTATACCTATGTGCTCCCATTGCAATCTACTGTAACTTTACACTGCTTGCATTACTTCCTTTTGCTATTACTGCATATGTTTGGTATTGTGTACATATATCTTGTGTATATTTGTTGTCCTCATACTGAGGGTACTCACTGAGATACTTTTGGCATATTGTCATAAAAATAAAGGCCCGTATTTATACTTTTTGACGCTAAACTGCGCTAACCCAGTTTAGCGTCAAAAATTTTTGCGCCGGCTAACGCCATTCTGAAGCGCCATGCGGGTGCCGTATTTATTGAATGGCGTTAGCCGGCGCAAGCAGACCGGCGCTGCCTGGTGTGCGTGGAAAAAAAACACGTACACCAGGCAGCGCCGGCGTAGGGAAAAATGGCGTTAGGGCGTCTTAAAAATGGTGCAAGTCAGGTTGACGCTAAAAAATCGCCTCCACCCGATTTGCGCCATTTTTAACGACGCCCAGACGCCATTTACATGACTCCTGTCTTAGTAAAGACAGGAGTCATGCCCCCTTGCCCAATGGCCATGCCCAGGGGACTTATGTCCCCTGGGCATGGTCATTGGGCATTGTGGCATGTAGGGGGGCACAAATCAGGCCCCCCTATGCCAATAAAATATAAAAAAAAAAAAAAATTATACTTACCTGAACTTACCTGAATGTCCCTGGGGTGGGTCCCTCCATCCTTGGGTGTCCTCCTGGGGTGGGCAAGGGTGGCAGGGGGGGTCCCTGGGGGCATGGGAGGGCAGCTGTGGGCTCATTTTGAGCCCACAGGTCACTTAACGCCTGCCCTGACCCAGGCGTTAAAAAGAGGCGCAAATGCTGGGTTTTTTGACCCGACCACTCCCGGGCGTGATTTTTGCCCGGGAGTATAAATACGACGCATTTGCGTCGCAGTCATTTTTTGGGACGGGAACGCCTACCTTGCATCTCATTAACGCAAGGAAGGCGTTCACGCAAAAAAATGACGCTCTTTACTCATACTTTGGCGCTAGACGCGTCTAACGCCAATGTATAAATATGGCGTTAGTTTTGCGCCGAATTTGCGTCGAAAAAAACGACGCAAATTTGGCGCAAACGGAGTATAAATATGCCCCAAAGTACCTTTATTTTTAGTATATCTGTGTATTGTGTTTTCTTATGATATTGTGCATATGACACCAGTGGTATAGTAGGAGCTTTGCATGTCTCCTAGTTCACCGTAAGCTGCTCTGCCATAGCTACCTTCTATCAGCCTAACCTGCTAGAAACACCTCATCTACACTAATAAGGGATAACTGGACCTGGCACAAGGTGTAAGTACCTCTGGTAACCACTACAAGCCAGGCCAGCCTCCTACATTGGTTGTGCAGCGGTGGGATAAGTACTTGTAACTACTTACCACTTTGTGATATTGTACTTTTCATAAGAGAAAAATATACAAAACAAGTTCAGTGTATGTACACCTAACCAAAAAGTTTTGCGTTTCTTCTGTTACACTTTCTGCTAACTGCTGAAAAGTACTCCTAAACTTTCTAAAAGTTTCAAAAAGTTTGAAAATGTTTTTTTTCTGTTCTTTAAAAAGTCCTGAAACTTTGTCTCTCTTCTCACTGTCCCTAAACCTTCTTCCATCATGTCTGATGTAGGTACTTCTCTTAAAAAGGTCAATACAACATATGACAATCTTAACTTTAAAAGCCTAAGGAGTCTCTGCATTGATAGAGGTTTAGTGGTAGGAAAGAACCCTTCTAGAGAATTTCTGTCTAACATGCTCATTGAGAATGATAAGTCCCAGCGTGGCACTTCATCTGAGAAGTTAGTAGATAGCTCACACTCTGACTCTGGGGAGCCCTTTTAGGGAGGTGTACAGGGTTCTCTTCCTAATCTGCCCCTTAGCAGACCACCTAGCAATGCTGGTAGTAATAGAAGCTCTCATCATAGTAGGGATGTTTTTGTTCCAGAAGGCCAGGTTGTTAGAGTGCAAGCTGTTAGGGGCAGGTCTCCCTCTGTTGAATCCAATATATCTTCTGTGTCCAAGCATTCCCAACCCAACCACCCTGAAGACAAAGGGGGTGATTCTAACTTTGGCGGGCGGCGGAGGCCGCCCGCCGAAGTTCCCCCACCAAAATACCGCTCCGCGGTCAAAAGACCGCTGAGGGTATTTTGGGATTTGCCCTGGGCTGGCGGGCGGCCGCCAAAAGGCCGCCCGCCAGCCCAGGGCAAATCAACCTTCCCACTAAGATGCCGGCTCAGAATTGAGCCGGCGGAGTGGGAAGGTGCGACGGGTGCAGTTGCACCCGTCGCGTATTTCAGTGTCTGCTAGGCAGACACTGAAATACCTTGTGGGGCCCTCTTACGGGGGCCCCTGCCGTGCCCATGCCATTGGCATGGGTACGGCAGGGGCCCCCAGGGGCCCCGCGGCACCCCCTACCGCCATCCTTTTCCTGGCGGGCGAACCGCCAGGAACAGGATGGCGGTAGGGGGTGTCAGAATCCCCCATGGCGGCGCAGCAAGCTGCGCCGCCATGGGGGATTCTAAGGGCAGCGGTAAACCGGCGGGAGACCGCCGGTTTACCCTTTCTGACCGCGGCCAAACCGCTGCGGTCAGAATGCCCTGCGGGGCACCGCCGGTCTGTCGGCGGTGCTCCCGCCGACCCTGGCCCCGGCGGTCTGAGACCGCCGGGGTTAGAATGAGGGCCAAAATGTTAGAAAGGGAACTCAACAAGTTGAGAGTGGAAGAGAGTAGACTGAAGCTTAAACAGCAACAGCTGGCTCTAGACAGGGAATCCCTAGATCTGGAGAAGGAGAGACAGAGGTTGGGGTTTGGACTCCATGGTGGCAGCAGCAGTATTCTTGATAGCAATCCTGTGAGAGAGCATGATTCCAGGAATCTGCACAAGATAGTTCCCCCTTACAAGGAGGGGGATTACATTAACAAGTGGTTTGCTGCACTTGAGAGGGCCTGTATGGTACTGGGGGTCCCTCAAAGGCAGTAGGCTGCTATCCTATGGCTATATTTCAATTGAAAGGGTAGGGATAGGCTCCTTACTGTTAGAGAAAGTGATGCCAATAATTTTGCAGTTTTGAAGGATGCACTCTTTGATGGATTTGGCTTAACCACTGAACAATACAGGATTAAGTTCAGAGACACCAGAAAAGAGTCCTCACAAGACTGGGTAGACTTTGTTGACTGTTCAGTGAAGGCCTTGGAGGGGTGGTTACATGGCAGTAAAGTTTCTGACTATGAAAGCCTGTATAATCTTATTCTGAGAGAGCATATTCTGAATAACTGTGTGTCTGACTTGTTACACCAATATCTAGTGGACTCAGATCTGACCTCTCCCCAAGAATTGGGAAAGAAGGCAGACAAATGGGTCAGAACAAGAGTGAACAGAAATGATTAATAATGGGGGTGACAAGGATGGCAAGAAGAAGGATGGTAAGTCTTCTGACAAGGGTTGGGACAAATCTAAAAATGAGTTTTCATCAGGCCCACAAAAACACTCTGGTGGGGGTGGTGGGTCCAAATCCTCTTCTAATCAAGTAAAAAAGCCTTGGTGTTATTTATGTAAAGTAAAAGGCCATTGGACAACTGATGCCAGTTGTTCAAAGAAAAACACCGAACCTCCTACTACCACAATCCCTACTGCAACCTCTAGTGCCCCTAGTAATAGCAGTGGTGGTGGGAGCAAACTTACTAATAGCCAATCCAAGGGAGTAGCTGGGCTCACTTTTGGTAATTTAGTTGGGGTTGGTCTTGTTAGGGAGACCACAGAGGCTGTGCTAGTCTCTGAAGGTGCCATTGATTTGGCCACCCTGGTTGCTTGTCCCCTTAATATGGATAAGTACAAGCAACTTCCCCTAATCAATGGTGTTAAGGTTCAGGCCTACAGGGACACAGGTGCCAGTGTTACCATGGTAATAGAGAAACTGGTACACCCTGAACAACACCTACTTGGTCACCAGTACCAAGTGACAGACACTCATAACAACACTCTTAGCCACCCCATGGCTGTTGTGAATCTCAACTGGGGGGGTGGCGTTACTGGTCCAAAGAAAGTTGTGGTTGCTTCAGGTTTACCTGTAGACTGTCTACTAGGAAATGATTTAGAGACATCAGCTTGGGCAGAAGTGGAGTTGGAGGCTCATGCAGCAATGCTGGGCATTCCTGGGCATATTTGTGGTTTGACAAGGGCTCAGGCCAAGAAGCAAAAAGGACAGGGTGACATGGATCCTGGAACAATGGACCAAGTGCTCCCTAAAGCTAGGGGTAGCAAGGGTAAATCCCTACCCACTATCCCTCCCTCTACAGATGATTCAACTTCTGAGAAAGAAGAATTTCCACCCTGTGCAGAACCTTCACCAGAGGAGCTGGCAGCAGACACTGCTGAGCTTTTGGGTGGAGGGGGGCCTGCCAGGGAGGAGCTGAGTGTGGCACAGCAATCCTGTCCCACATTAGAGGGTCTCAGACAGCAAGCTGTCAAGCAGCAAAATGGGGATGTCAGTGACTCAGATAGAGTTTACTGGGAGGACAACCTCATGTACACAGAGGCAAGGGACCCAAAACCTGGAGCAGCCAGGAGATTGGTCATTCCCCTGCAGTACAGAGAGTTCCTCCTAACTCTGGCACATGACATTTCTTTGGCTGGACATTTGGGTCAGATTAAAACATGGGAAAGGCTTGTCCCCCTGTTTCACTGGCCTAGGATGTCAGAGGACACAGAAGATTATTGTAAATCTTGCGTGACCTGCCAAGCCAGTGGCAAGACTGGTGGCACTCCAAAGGCTCCCCTTATTCCACTACCTGTGGTTGGGGGTTCCCTTTGAAAGGGTAGGGGTCGACATAGTTGGCCCCCTTGACCCTCCTACTGCTTCAGGCAATAGGTTTATCTTGGTGGTAGTGGACCATGCCACAAGATATCCTGAAGATATTCCTCTAAGGACCACTACAGCACCTGCAGTGGCAAAAGCCCTCCTGGGAACCTTTTCCAGGGTGGGTTTCCCAAAAGAGGTTGTATCAGACAGGGTTAGCAACTTTATGTCTGCATACTTGAAGGCTATGTGGAAGGAATGTGGTGTAACATACAAATTCACCACACCTTATCATCCACAAACAAATGGACTGGTAGAGAGGTTTAATAAAACTCTCAACGGAATGTTAATGGGACTCCCTGAAAAACTCCGGAGGAGATGGGATGTCCTGTTACCTTGCCTCCTTTTTGCTTACAGGGAGGTACCCCAGAAAGGAGTGGGCTTCAGCCCCTTTGAACTCCTCTTTGGACACCCTGTAAGAGGTCTACTGACACTTGTGAAGGAGGGTTGGGAAAAACCTTTAAAAGCTCCTAAGCAGGATATAGTGGACTTTGTACTTGGCCTAAGACCAGAATGGCGGAGTACATGTAAAGGCCAGTAAAAACCTTCAGGCCAGCCAAGAGCTCCAAAAGCAATGGCATGACCAGAAGGCTGTTCTGATTCAGTACCAACCAGGACAGAAGGTGTGGGTATTGGAGCCTGTGGCCCCAAGAGCACTCCAAGACA
Organism: Pleurodeles waltl; assembly: GCF_031143425.1. Taxonomy (NCBI): domain Eukaryota; kingdom Metazoa; phylum Chordata; class Amphibia; order Caudata; family Salamandridae; genus Pleurodeles; species Pleurodeles waltl. Next base: position 1,219,213,537 of record NC_090445.1, on the reverse strand, counting down.
AATGGAGTGGACCCCATCTCATTGTTGAAAAGAAGGGCAAGGTCACCTACTTAGCTGACCTGGGCACTGCCAGGAGTCCCCTTAGGGTGCTCCATGTCAATCGCCTAAAACCCTACTATGACAGGGCTGATCTCACCCTGCTCATGGCAACAGATGAGGGATAGGAAGAAGAGAGTGACCCTTTCCCTGATCTCTTCTCTTCCACAGAAGAGGATGCTCCAGTGGAAGGTGTAGTTTTGGCATACTGTCTTGCTGCTGAGCAGAAAGACAACTGCTTAAATCTCCTAGGTCAGTTTTCTGAACTCTTTTCAACTGTGCCAGGCACCACATCTTGGTGTGAACACACAATTGATTCTGGAGACAGCATGCCTGTCAAGAGTAAAATTTATAGGCAGCCTGACCATGTCAGGGACTGCATAAAGCAAGAAGTTCAGAAAAGGCTTGACTTAGGAGTGGTTGAACATTCTAAAAGCCCATGGGCCTCTCCTGTGGTGCTTGTACCAAAGCCTCACTCAAAAGATGGAAAAAAGGGAGATTAGGTTTTGTGTAGATTACAGAGGTCTCAATCAGGTAACAAAAACTGATGCTCACCCTATAAACAGGGTAGATGAGCTCATAGATACACTGGCATCTGCCAAGTATCTAAGCACCTTTGATTTGACTGCAGGGTATTGGCAGATCAAGTTATCAGAGGATGCTAAAGCAAAAACTGCATTTTCGACTATTGGAGGGCACTACCAATTCACAGTAATGCCCTTTGGTTTGAAAAATGCACCTGCCACTTTTCAGAGGTTGGTGAATACAGTCCTGCAAGGGTTGGAGGCTTTTAGTGCAGCATATCTGGACGATATAGCTGTCTTTACTGTAGTTCCACCTGGGATGATCACCTGGTCCACCTGTGGAAAGTTTTGGGGGCCCTGCAAAAGGCAGGCCTCACTATCAAGGCTTCAAAGTGCCAGATAGGGCAGGGGAAAGTGGTTTATCTGGGACACCTGGTAGGTGGAGAACATATTGCACCACTTCAGGGGAAAATCCAAACAATCATGGATTGGGTTCCCCCTACAACAGACCCAGGTGAGAGCCTTCCTAGGCCTCACTGGGTATTACAGGAGATTCATTAAAAACGATGGCTCCGTTGCAGCCCCACTTAATGATCTCACTTCCAAGAAGATGCCTAAAAGGTATTGTGGACAGCTAGCTGTCAGAAAGCTTTTGAGGAGCTCAAACAGGCCATGTGCACTGCACCTGTCCTAAAAAGCCCAGGTTGCTCCAAGAAATTCATTGTTCAAACTGATGCATCTGAATTAAGGCTAGGGGCAGTCTTATCACAACTCAATTCTGAGGGCCAGGATCAACCTGTTGCTTTTATCAGCAGGAGGTTGACCCCTAGAGAAAAGCGTTGGTCTGCCATAGAGAGGGAGGCCTTTGCTGTGGTCTGGGCACTGAAGAAGTTGAGGCCATACCTGTTCGGCACTCACTTCATTGTTCAGACAGACCACAAACCTCTACTTTGGCTAAAACAAATGAAAGGTGAAAACCCTAAATTGTTGAGGTGGTCCATATCTCTACAGGGAATGGACTATAAAGTGGAACATAGACCTGGGAGTACCCACTCCAATGCAGATGGACTCTCCAGATATTTCCACTTAGACAATGAAGACTCATCAGGTCATGGCTAGTCTTATTGTCCTTCGTTTGGGGGGGGTTGTGTAGGAAAGTGCCATCTTGCCTGGCATGTTACCCCCATATTTCACTGTATATATGTTGTTTTAGTGTATGTGTCACTGGGACCCTGCCAGCCAGGGCCCCAGTGCTCATAAGTGTGCCCTGTATGTGTTCCTTGTGTGATGACTAACTATCTCACTGAGGCTCTGCTAACCAGAACCTCAGTGGTTATGCTCTCTCTGCTTTCCAAATTGTCACTAACAGGCTAGTGACCAAATTCACCAATTCACATTGGCATACTGGAACACCCTTATAATTCCCTAGTACATGGTACTGAGGTACCCAGGGTATTGGGGTTCCAGGAGATCCCTATGGGCTGCAGCATTTCTTTTGCCACCCATAGGGAGATCTGACAATTCTTACACAGGCCTCTCAGTGCAGCCTGAGTGAAATAACATCCACGTTATTTCATAGCCATTTACGACTTTACTTAAGTAACTTATAAGCCACCTATATGTCTAACCTTCGCCTGGTGAAGGTTGGGTGCAAAGTTACGTAGTGTGTGGGCACCCTGGCACTAGCCAAGGTGCCCCCACATTGTTCAGGGCAAATTCCCCGGACTTTGTGAGTGCGGGGACACCATTTCACGCGTGCACTATACATAGGCCACTACCTATATATAGCATCACAATGGTAACTCTGAACATGGCCATGTAACATGTCTAGGATCATGGAATTTTCACCCCAATGCCATTCTGGCATTGGGGAGACAATTCCATGATCGCCCGGGTCTCTAGCACAGAACCCGGGTACTGCCAAACTGCCTTTCCGGGGTCTCCACTGCAGCTGCTGCCAACCCCTCAGACAGATTTCTGCCCTCCTGGGGTCCAGGCAGCCCTGGCCCAGGAAGGCAGAACAAAGGATTTCCTCTGAGAGAGGGTGTAACACCCTCTCCCGTTGGAAATAGGTGTGAAGGCTGGGGAGGAGTAGCCTCCCCCAGCCTCTGGAAATGCTTTGATGGGCACAGATGCTGCCCATCTCTGCATAAGCCAGTCTACACCGGTTTAGGGATCCCCCAGCCCTGCTCTGGCACGAAACTGGACAAAGGAAAGGGGAGTGACCACTCCCCTGACCTGCACCTCCCAGGGGAGGTGCCCAGAGCTCCTCCAGTGTGCCCCAGACTTCTGCCATCTTGGAAACAGAGGTGTTGCTGGCACACTGGACTGCTCTGAGTGGCCAGTGGCATCAGGTGACGTCAGAGACTCCTTCTGATAAGCTCTAACCTTTCTTACTAGCCTACCCTCCTTCCTAGGTAGCCAAACCTCCTTTTCTGGCTATTTAGGGTCTCTGCTTTGGGGAATTCTTCAGATACCGAATGCAAGAGCTCACCAGAGTTCCTCTGCATCTCACTCTTCACCTTCTGCCAAAGGCTCGACCCCTGACTGCTCAGGACGCCTGCAAAACCACAACAAAGTAGCAAAGATGACTACTGCAACCTTGTATCGCTTCATCCTGCCGGCTTTCTCACCTGTTTCCTGGTGGTGCATGCTCTGGGGGTAGCCTGCCTCCTTCTTGCACCATGAGCTCTGAAGAAATCTCCCGTGGGTCGACGGAATCTTCCCCCTGCAACCGCAGGCAACAAAAGACTGCATCACAGGTCCTCTGGGTCCCCTCTCAGCACGACGAGTGTGGTCCATGGAACTCAGCAACTCTGTCCAAGTGACTCCCACAGTCCAGTGACTCTTCAGTCCAAGTTTGGTGGAGGTAAGTCCTTGCCTCCCCACGCTAGACTGCATTGCTGGGTACCACGTGATTTGCAGCTGCTCCGGCTCCTGTGCACTCTTCCAGGATTTCCTTTGTGCATAGCCAAGCCTGGGTCCCCGACACTCTAACCTGCAGTGCATAACCTTCTGAGTTGTCCTCCGGCGTCGTGGGACTCCCTTTTCTGACTTCGGGTGGACTCCAGTTCACTCCTCTTCTAAGTGCCTGACCCGGTACTTCTGCGGGTGCTGCCTGCTTCTGTGAGGACTCCCTGAGTTGCTTGGCGCCCCCTCTGTCTCTTCATCCAAGTGGCGATATCCTGGTCCCTCCTGGGCCACAGCAGCATCCAAAAACCCAAACCACGACCCTTGCAGCTAGCAAGGCTTGTTTGCGGTCTTTCTGCATGGGAACACCTCTGCAAGCTTCATCGTGACGTGGGACATCCGTCTTCCAAAGAAGAAGTCTCTAGTCCTCTTCTTTCTTGCAGAACTCCAAGCTTCTTCCAACAGGTGGCAGCTTCCTTGCACCCTCAGTTGGCATTTCCTGGGCTCCTGCCCACTCTCGACACTGTCGCGACTATTGGACTTGGTCCCCTTGTCTTACAGGTACTCAGGTCTGGAAAACCACTGTTGTTGCATTGCTGGTGTTTGTTCTTCCTGCAGAATCCCCCTATCACGACTTCTGTGCTCTCTGGGGGTAGTAGGTGCACTTTACACCTACTTTTCAGGGTCTTGGGGTGGGGTATTTTTCTAACCCTCACTGTTTTCTTACAGTCCCAGCGACCCTCTACAAGCTCACATAGGTTTGGGGTCCATTCGTGGTTCGCATTCCACTTTTGGAGTATATGGTTTGTGTTGCCCCTATACCTATGGGCTCCTATTGCAATCTATTGTAATTCTCCACTGTTTGCATTACTTTTCTTTCTATTACTTACCTAATTTTGGTTTGTGTACATATATCTTGTGTATATAACTTATCCTCATACTGAGGGTACTCAATGAGATACTTTTGGCATATTGTCATAAAAATAAAGTACTTTTATTTTTAGTTAATCTGTGTATTGTTTTTTCTTATGATATTGTGAATATGATATAAGTGGTTTAGTAGGAGCTTTACATGTCTCCTAGTTCAGCCTAAGCTGCTTTGCCATAGCTACCTTCTATCTGCCTAAGCTGCTAGAAACACCTCTTCTACACTAATAAGGGATAACTGGACCTGGCACAAGGTGTAAGTACCTCTGGTACCCACTACAAGCCAGGCCAGCCTCCTACAATAACTACAACGTTTTGAAGGATGCACTCTTGGATTGATTTGGCTTAACCACTGAACAATACAGGATTAAGTTCAGAGGCACCAGAAAAGAGTCTTCTCAAGACTGGACAGACTTTGTAGACTGTTCAGTGAAGGCCTTGGAGGGTTGGTTGCATGGCAGTAAGGTGACTGACTATGAAAGCCTGTATAATCTGATCCTGAGAGATCATATTCTTAACAATTGTGTGTCTGATTTGTTGCACCAGTACTTGGTAGACTCAGATCTGACCTCTCCCCAAGAATTGGGAAAGAAGGCAGACAAATGGGTCAGAACAAGAGTGAACAGAAAGGTTCATACAGGGGGTGACAAGGATGGCAAGAAGAAGGATGGCAAGTCTTCTGACAAGGGTGGGGACAAGGATAAAAAATATTCTGAGTCTTCATCGGGCCAACAAAACTCCTCTAGGGGTGGTGGGTCCAAATCCTCTTCTAACAATCAGAAAAACCCTTGGTGTTATTTATGTAAAGTAAAAGGCCATTGGGCAAGTGATTCCACTTGTCCAAAGAAAAACACCAAACCTCTCACCACCACAACCCCAGTTGCAACCTCTAATTGGGGTTGGTCTTGTTAAGGAGACCACAGAGGCTGTTTTAGTCTCTAATGGTGGCATTGACTTTGCCACCTTTGTTGCTTGTCCCCTTAATATGGGTAAGTACAAGCAACTACCCCTAATCAACGGTGTTGAGGTTGAGGCCTACAGGGACACAGGAGCCAGTGTAACTATGGTGATAGAGGAATTGGTTCACCCTGATCAACACCTACTTGGTCAGCAGTACCAAGTGACTGATGCTCACAATAACACACTTAGCCACCCCATGGCTGTTGTGAATCTCAACTGGGGGGGGGGGTGTTACTGGTCCAAAGAAAGTTGTGGTAGCCACTGAATTACATTTAGATTGCTTACTAGGCAATGATTTGGATACATCAGCTTGGGTTAAAGTCGAGTTGGAGGCTCATGCAGCAATGCTGGGCATTCCTGGGCATTTTTTGCTTTAACAAGGGCTCAGGCCAAGAAGCAAAAGGACAGGGAAACTTGGATCCTGGAACAATGGACCATGTGCTCCCAAAAGCTTGGGGTAGGAAGGATAAATCCTAGCCCACTATCCCTCCCTCACCAGAAGATTCCCCTTTTGAGGAAGAGGAATCCTCTCCCTGTGCAGAACCTACATCAGATGAGCTGGCAGCATACACTGCTGAGCTTTTGGGTGCAGGGGAGCCTGCTAGGGAAGAGCTGATTGTGGCACAGCAGACCTGTCCCACACTAGAGGGTTTGAGACAGCAAACTGTCAAACAGCAGAATGGGGATGTCAGTGATAGCCATAAGGTGTATTGGGAAGACAACCTCTTGTATACTGAGTCAAGGAACCCTAAACCTGGAGCTGCCAGGAGATTGGTCATCCCTTTGCAATACAGAGAGTTTCTTCTTACCTTGGCACATGACATTCCCTTGGCTGGGCATTTGGGCCAAAGTAAAACTTGGGACAGGCTGGTTCCCTTGTTTCACTGGCCTCATATGTCAGAGGACACCAAAGAGTTTTGTCGCTCTTGTGTGACCTGCCAAGCCAGTGGCAAGACTGGTGGCACTCCAAAGGCCCCCTTAATTCTACTTCCTGTGGTTGGGGTGCCCTTTGAAAGGGTAGGGGTCGACATAGTTGGCCCCCTTTACCCTCCAACAGCTTCAGGCAATAGGTTTATTATGGTGGTAGTGGACCATGCCACTAGGTACCCTGAAGCAATACCCTTAAGGACCACTACAGGTCCTGCAGTAGCAAAGGCCCTCCTGGGAATCTTTTCCGGAGTGGGCTTCCCTAAGGAAGTGGTGTCAGACAGAGGTAGTAACTTCATGTCTGCATACCTCAAGGCAATGTGGAAGGAGTGTGGTGTAACATACAAGTTCACTCCTTATCATCCACAAACAAATGATCTGGTTGAGAGGTTTAATAAAACTCTCAAAGGTATGATAATGGGACTCCCTTAAACACTCAGAAGGAGATGGGATGTCCTGTTACCTTGCCTCCTTTTTGCTTACAGGGAGGTACCCCAAAAAGAAGTGGGCTTTAGCCCCTTTGAACTCTTTGAAGTACTTGGTAGACTCAGATCTGACCTCTCCCCAAGAACTGGGAAAGAAGGCAGGCAAATGAGTCAGAACAAGGGTGAGCAGAAAAGCTCATACAGGAGGTGACAAGGAAAAGAAGAAAGAAGATGAAAAGTCTCAGGACAGGGGTGGGGACACGCATAAAACTAAAGACTCCTCCTCAGATCTACAACACTCCTCTGGGGGTGGGGATAAAACTTCTTCCTCTTCTACACACAATAAAAAGCCTTGGTGCTATGTGTGCAGAGGTAAAGGCCATAGGCCAGCGGACAAATCCTGTCCACATAAGGCCCCTGAGCCTACCACCATTACTACATCCACTTCCAATTCTAGTGCCACTAGTAGTAGTAGTAATAGTGGTGGGACTACTCACAATAGTCAAAGTAAAGGTGTGGTTGGGCTAACTTTTAGGATCCATCATAGAAACTGGGGTAGGTGTAGAAACCCCCAAGACAGTTTCTGTCTCACCTGTTGGCATTGGCCTTGCCACCTTGGCTGCTTGTCCCCTTAACATGGATAAGTACAAACAGTCAATTGAAATAAATGGTGTTGAGGCCCAGGCCTACAGGGACACAGGTTCCAGTATCACTTTGGTGACTGAAAACGTAGTGTCACCTGCACAACACCTCATTGGACAGAAGTACCAGGTTACTGATGTTATCAACTCCACTAAGCCTCTCCCCTTAGCTGTAGTGCAACTTAGTTGGGGTGGAGTTACTGGCCCTAAGCAGATGGTGTTGTCACCTAGCTTACCTGTTGACTGTCTCTTAGGAAATGACCTAGAGGCCTCAGGTTGGGCTGAGGTAGAGTGTATGACCCATACATCCATGCTGGGCATACCCAAGGAATTGCTTCCTTTAATCTCAGGTGAGATTAAAAAGCAAAGAAGAGAATGAGCCCTGAAGCCTCAGGATCCTCCTCGCACCACAGGTAAAAGGGGTATCAAAGAATACCCTACCCACCCTACCACAAAGGATACCATTCCTGTGGTGGGGCACAGCTCTCCTAGGGTGGAACCTGTACCCAAAGAGTCAACAGCTACCAAAGCTGGACTCACAGAGGTAAAAGTAGCTCTCTGTGGGAAAGCTAACACAGACAAGCATACCTTCCCTGTCTTAGTAAATTTGGAGCAACCCTCCAGGCCACAAAGAGAAACTTTAATGCAGCACCCCTGCACTACCTCTAAAGCTGAAGGGCAGCACCCCTGTCCTTATGTAGAGCCGTTGGGACAGCAACCCTGTCCGGCTCTACCCCAAAAGGGGCAGCAACCCTGTCCTCTCTTAGAGCCATGGATACACACTTTTTGCCCTGCTCTAGCCCTGCTACGACAGCATCCCTGTCTAGCATTACAATTCTTAGGACAGCAACCCTGTCCTGACATAGGATCCCAGGGACAGCCATCCTGCCCCACTTCAAAACTTTGTCATAATATTTCAAATAGGGAATCTAAGAGTTCACACTTGCACTGTCCTCTAACTAAAAATCTCCAAATAGGGTGACTCACCTCCACACAGGGAAGGGACCATATGTTGGATGATAATGGGAGTAACCACTCTACTGCAGATCTGCTCTCCACGTATCACCACTTAGACAATAAAGCCTCAACTTGCCAAGGTTAGCCTTATTGTCCTTTGTTTGGGGGGAGGGTGTGTGTAGGAACGTAGCCTCTTTCTAGCACAATTTCCCCCACGTTTGGCCTGTTTGTCAGTGTGTTTGTCTGTGTGTACTGAGATCTTGCTAATAAGGACTCCACTAGTTATGCTCTCTCCCTTAAATTATGGTTATACAATACTGGTAATCGATTATTCCACCCACAATTGGCATACTGGTGTCCCCTTATAAGTCCCTAGTATATGGTACCTAGGTACCCAGGGCATTGGGGTTCTAGGGGATCTATGGGCTGCAACATTTCTTTTGCCACCCATAGGGAGCCCATGCAATGGCTTCTACAGGACTGCCATTGCAGCCTGTGTGAAATGGTGCATGCACCCTTTCACTGCCATTTACACTGCACCAGGTCGCTTATAAGTCACCCATATTGCAGGCCTTCCAGCCCTGAAGGCTAGGTGCAGAGAACCTGTGTGTGAGGGCACTCCTGCACTAGCAGAGGTGCTCCCACGACCTCCAGGACCATTTTCCAAGACATCGGGAGTGCGGGGATGCCATTTTAGGCATGCACTGGTGTAGGAGGCTGGCCTGGCTTGTAGTGGGTACCAATGGAACTTACACCTTGTGCCAGGTCCAGTTATTCCTTATTAGTAGAAGAGAGGTGTTTCTAGCAGCTTAGGCTGATAGAAGGTAGCTATGGCAAAGCAGCTTACACTGAACTAGGCGACATGCAAAGCTCCTACCATACCACTTATATCATATGCACAATATCATAAGAAAACACAATACAGAGTTACTGAAAATAAAGGTACTTTATTTTTATGACAATATGCCACAAGTATCTCAGTGAGTACCCTCAGTAAGAATGTAAGTAATATACACAAGTTATATGTACACAAACCAAAATTAGGTAAGAGTCAGAAAAGTAATGCAAACGGTGTAGAATTACAATAGGTTGCAATAGGCAAGCATAGGTATAGGGGCAACACAAACCATATACTCCAAAAGTGGAATGCGAATCACGATTGGACCCCAGACCTATGTGAGCTTGTAGAGGGTCACTGGGACTGTAAGAAAACAGTCAGGGTGTCCAAGATACCTGTAGGAGGCTGACCTGGCTTGTAGTGGGTACCAGAGGTACTTACACCTTGTGCCCGGTCCAGTTATCCCTTATTAGTGTAGAAGAGGTGTTTCTAGCAGCTTAGGATGATAGAAGGTAGCTATGGCAAAGCAGCTTAGGCTGAACTAGGAGACATGTAAAGCTCCTACTATACCACTGGTGTCATATGCACAATATCATAAGAAAACACAATACACAGAAGTACTAAAAATAGAGGTACTTTATTGTTATGACAATATGCCAAAAGTATCTCAGTGAGTACCCTCAGTATGAGGATAAGTTATATACACAAGATATATGTACACAAACCAAAATGATGCAGGTAATAGCAAGAAAAGTAATGCAAGCAGCGTAAAATTACAGTAGATTGCAATAGGAGCACATAGGTATAGGGGCAACACAAACCATATAATCCAAAAGTGGAATGCGAACCGCGAATGGACCCCAAACCTATGTGAGCTTGTAGAGGTTTCCTGGGACTGTAAGAAAACAGTGAGGGTTAGAAAAATAGCCCACCCCAAGACCCTGTAAGGTAAGTGTAAAGTGCACCAACTACCCCCAGAGAGCACAGAAGTAGTGATAGGGGGATTCTGCAGGAAGAACAAACACCAGCAATGCAACAACAGTGGATTTCCAGACCTGAGTACCTGTAAGACAAGGGGACCAAGTCCAATAGTCGCAACAGTGTCGAGACTGGGCAGGAGCCCAGGAAATGCCAGCTGAGGGTGCAAGGAAGCTGCCACCTGTCAGAAGAAGCTTGGAGTTCTGCAAGAAAGAAGAGCACTAGGAACTTCCCCTTTGGAGGATGGATGTCCCACGTCGCGATGAAGCTTACAGAGGTGTTCCCACGCAGAAAGACCACAAACAAGCCTTGCTAGCTGCAAGGGTTGTGGTAGAGGTTTTTGGGTGCTGCTGTGGCCCAGGAGGGACCAGGATGTCGCCACTTGGAGGAGGAGACAGAGGGGGCACCCAGCAACGTAGGGAGCCCTCACAGAAGCACACAGAACCTGCAGAAGAACCTGAACAGGCACTTAGAAGAAAAGTGAACCGGAGTCCACCCAAAGTCACAAAAGGGAGTTCCACGATGCCGGAGGACAACTCAGAACGTTGTGCACTGCAGGTTAGAGTGTCGGGGACCCAGGCATGTCTGTGCATGAAGGAAATCCTGGAAGAGTGCACAGGAGCCGGAGCAGCTGCAAATCACACGGTACCCAGCAATGCAGCCTAGCGTGGGGAGGCAAGGACTTACCTCCACCAAACTTGGACTAAAGAGTCACTGGACTGTGGGAGTCACTTGGACAGAGTTGCTGAGTTCCAGGGACCAAGCTCGTCATGCTGAGAGGGGACCCAGAGGACCGGTGATGCAGCCTTTTGGTGCCTGTGGTTGCAGGGGGAAGATTCCGTCGACCCACAGGAGATTTCTTCAGAGTTCCTGGTGCAGGGAGGAGGCAGGCTACCCCCAGAGCATGCACCACCTGGAAAAAGTCGAGAAAGCCGGCAGGATGAAGCGATACAAGGTTGCTATTAGTCGTCTTGCTACTTTGTTGCGGTTTGAGCAGTCAGCGGTCAATCCTTTGGCAGAAGGTGAAGAGGGAGATGCAGAGGAACTCTGGTGAGCTCTTGCATTCGTTATCTGAAGAATTCCCCAAAGCAGAGACCCTAAATAGGCAGAAAAGGAGGTTTGGCTACCAAGGAAGGAGGAGTGGCTACCAAGAGAGGTAAGAGCCTATCAGAAGTAGCCTCTGACGTCACCTGCTGGCACTGGCCACTCAGAGCAGTCCAGTGTGCCACAAACACCTCTGTTTCCAAGATGTCAGAGGTCTGGGACACACTGGAGGAGCTCTGGGCACCTCCCCTGGGAGGTGCAGGTCAGGGGAGTGGCCACTCCCCTTTCCTTTGTCCAGTTTCGCACCAGAGCAGGACTGGGGGATCCCTGAACTGGTGTAGACTGGCTCAAGCAGAGATGGGCACCATCTGTGCCCATCAAAGCATTTCCAGAGGCTTGGGGAGGCTACTCCACCCCAGCCCTCACACCTATTTCCAAAGGGAGAGGGTGTTACACCCTCTCTCAGACGAAGTCCCTTGTTTTGCCTTCATGGGCCAGGGCTGCCTGGACCCCAGGAGGGCAGAAACCTGTCTGAGGGGTTGGCAGCAGCAGTAGCTGCAGTGGAGACCCCGGAAAGGCAGTTTGGCAGTACCCGGGTTCTGTGCTGGAGACCCGGGGGATCATGGAATTGTCCCCCCAATGCCAGAATGGCATTGGGGGGACAATTCCATGATCTAAGACATGTTACATGGCCATGTTCAGAGTTACCATTGTGACGCTGTACATAGGCAGTGCCCTATGTACAGTGCACGCGTGTAATGGTGTCCCCGCACTCACAAAGTCTGGGGAATTTGCCCTGCACGATGTGGGGGCACCTTGGCTAGTGCCAGGGTGCCCACATACTAAGTAACTTTGCACCCAACCTTCACCAGGTGAAGGTTAGACATATAGGTGACTTATAAGTTACCTAAGTGCAGTGGTAAATGGCTGTGAAATAACGTGGACGTTATTTCACTCAGGCTGCAGTGGCAGGCCTGTGTAAGAATTGTCAGAGCTCCCTATGGGTGGCAAAAGAAATGCTGCAGCCCATAATGATCTCCTGGAACCCCAATACCCTGAGTACTTCAGTACCATATACTAGGGAATTGTAAGGGTGTTCCAGTATGCCAATGTGAATTGGTGAAATTGGTCACTAGCCTGTTAGTGACAATTTGTAAAGAGAGAGCATAACCACTGAGGTTCTGGTTAGCAGAGCCTCAGTGAGACAGTTAGGCATCACACAGGGAACACATACATATAGGCCACAAACTTATGAGCACTGGGTTCCTGGCTAGCAGGGTCCAAGTGACACATAACAAACATACTGAAAACATAGGGTTTTCACTATGAGCACTGGGCCCTGGCTAGCAGGATCCCAGTGAGACAGTGAAAACACCCTGACATATACTCACAAACAGGCCAAAAGGGGGGTAACAAGGCTAGAAAGAGGCTACTTTCTCACACAACTGGCATCAGTTGTCCAATGGCCTTTGACTTTACACAAATAACACCAAGGCCCTCATTCTGACCTTGGCGGTCGGCGGAGAGGCGGCGGTCGGACCGCGAACAGACCGGCGGTCAGAAAAATGGCATTCTGACCGCGGCGGTCACCGCCGCGATCGACCGCCGCTTCCCCACTCCGACCGCCACGGCGGTCATGACCGCCGGGCTGGAGTTTGCGCACTCCGGCCCGGCGGTCGTCCCAAGACCGCCAACGGTATCATGACCCTGCCTACCGCCGCGGTTTCTGGCGGTCGGGAACCGCCATGCGAACCATGGCGGTAAGCACTATCGGGGCCAGGGAATTCCTTCCCTGGCACTGATAGGGGTCTCCCCCACCCCCCACTACCCACCCGAGTCCTCCCCCCACACCCTCCACCCCCCTGCCACCCCCCAGAGGTGGTACAAACCCCCTCCCCACCCCCACCCCGACATGCACATACATGCACCCCGACATGCACACACCCCCAACATGCACATATACACACCCCCTACACACACATACACAACGGGGACACATACCCACACACATACATGCAGACATGCGCACCTGCCGAACAGCACACATTACCCATAGACACAGCAGCACCCCCCGCCCGCATACACGCACTCACACACCCCCTCTACACACTCACACGCACACCCCCATGCACGCCCACATCACACAACACCCCCCCTCCCCTCACGGACGGTCAACTTACCTTGTGCGTTGGTCCTCCGGGAGGCGACGGGAGCCATGGGGAGGTGACCGCCAACAGAACACCGCCAACAGAAGACCGCCACACAGATATGTGGGTCGTAATTCTGTGGGCGGTGTTCTGCTAGCGTGGCGGTGGAGGTTGACCAGTCTCCACTTTTCCGCCGGCCGCCAGTGTGGCTGCTGGCGGTTTCCCGGCGGAACGCTCCCAGCGGTCGGAATGCGCACAGCGGCATACCGCCGCGGTCGGCGGTCTTCACCGCGGCGGTAACTCGGCGGTCTCGCGAAAAGACCGCCAAGGTCAGAATGAGGGCCCAAGGCTTTTTAACTTGATTATTGGAAGAGGATTTGGACCCACCACCCCCACCAGAGGATTTTTGTGGGCCTGATGATGACTCAGTTTTACTTTTGTCCCCACCCTTGTCAGAAGACTTACCATCCTTCTTCTTGCCATCCTTGTCACCCCCTGTATGAACTTTTCTGTTCACTCTTGTTCTGACCCATTTGTCTGCCTTCTTTCCCAATTCTTGATGAGAGGTCAGATCTGAGTCCACTAGATATTGGTGTAACAAGTCAGACACACAGTTATTCAGAATATGCTCTCTCAGAATAAGATTATACAGGCTTTCATAGTCAGAAACTTTACTGCCATGTAAACACCCCTCCAAGGCCTTCACTGAACAGTCAACAAAGTCTATCCAGTCTTGCGAGGACTCTTTTCTGGTGTCTCTGAACTTAATCCTGTATTGTTCAGTGGTTAAGCCAAATCCATCCAAGAGTGCATCCTTCAAAACTGTAAAATTGTTAGCATCACTTTCTCTAACAGTAAGGAGCCTATCCCTACCCTTTCCATTGAAAGATATCCACAATATAGCAGCCCACTGCCTTTGAGGGACCCCCTGTACCATACAGACCATCTCAAGTGCAGCAAACCACTTGTTGATGTCATCCCCCTCCTTGTAAGGGGGGACTATCTTGTGCAGATTCCTGGAATCATGCTCTCTAACAGGATTACTATCAGGAATACTGCTGCTGTCACCATGGGGTCCAAACCCCAATCTCTGTCTCTCTTTCTCCAGGTCTAGGGATTCCCTATCTAAGGCCAGCTGTTGCTGTTTAAGCTTCAGTCTGGTCTCTTCCACTCCCACCTTTTGAGTTCCCTTTCTAACATGTTGTCTTCTGGGTGGGTGGGTTGGGAATGCTTGGACACAGAAGATAAATTGGAAACAACAGAGGGAGATCTGTCCCTAACTGACTGGACTCTAATAACCTGGCCTCCAGGAATAAAGACACCCCTACTATGATGGGAGCCTCCATTACTACCAGCATTACTAGGTGGCCTGCTAGGGGGCGGATTTGAAACAGAACCCTCCCCACCTCCCTCAAGGAGATCCCCTGAGTCAGAATGGGAGCCATCTATTAACTTCTCATTTGAAGTGCCTCCTAGGGACTCATCATTCACAATAAGCATGTTATATAGAAACACTTTTGTGGGGTTCTTTCCTATCCCTAAACCTCTATCTAAGCAGAGACTCCTTAGGCTCTTGTAATTCAAATTGTCATAAGGAGTATTGACCATTTTAAGAGCAGACTCTACATCAGACATGATAGAAGAAGGTTTAGAGACAGTGAGAAGAATGAAAAAGTTTCAGAACTTTTTAAAGAACAGAGAAAAAAACCTTTTTCAAATTTTTAGAAACTTTTAGAAGTTTAGAGAAACTTTTCAAAACTTTGTAAAAAGTTTGAGAGAAGAAAAGCAAAACTTTTTTGTTAGGTGTACATACACTGAACTTGTTTTGTATATTATTCTCTTATGAAAAGTACACAATGACAAAGTGGTAAGTAGTTACAAGTACTTATCCCACCTCTGCACAACCAATGTGGGAGGCTGGCCTGGCTTGTAGTGGGTACCAGAGGTACTTATACCTTGTGCCAGGTCCAGCTATCCCTTATTAGAGTAGAAGAGGTGTTTCTAGCAGCTTAGGCTGATAGAAGGTAGCTATGGCAAAGCAGCTTAGGCTGAACTAGGAGACATGTAAAGCTCCTACTATACCACTGGTGTCATATGCACAATATCATAAGAAAACACAATACACAGAAGTACTAAAAATAAAGGTACTTTATTTTTATGACAATATGCCAAAAGTATCTCAGTGAGTACCCTCAGTATGAGGATAAGTTATACACACAAGATATATGTACACAAACCAAAATTATGCAGGTAATAGCAAGAAAATTAATGCAAGCAGTGTAAAATTACAGTAGATTGCAATAGGAGCACATAGGTATAGGGGCAACTCAAACCATATACTCTAAAAGTGGAATTTGAACCACGAATGGACCACAAACCTATGTGAGCTTGTAGAGGGTCATTGGGACTGTAAGAAAACAGTGAGGGTTAGAAAAATAGCCCACCCCAAGACCCTGTAAGGTAGGTGTAAAGTGCACCTACAACCCCCAGAGAGCACAGAAGACGTGATAGGGGGATTCTGCAAGGAAAACCAACACCAGCAATGCAACAACAGTGGATTTCCGGACCTGAGTACCTGTAAGACAAGGGGACCAAGTCCAAGAGTCGCGGCAGTGTTGAGAGTGGGCAGGAGCCCAGGAAATGCCAGCTGAGGGTGCAAGGAAGCTGCCACCGGATGGAAGAAGCTTGGTGTTTTGCAAGAACGAAGAGGACTAGGAACTTATCCTTTTGGAGGATGGATGTCCCATATCGTGAAGAAGCTTCCAGAGGTGTTCCCACGCAGAAAGATCACAAACAAGCCTTGCTAGCTGCGAGGGTCACTGTTAGGGTTTTTGGATGCTGCTGTGGCCAAGGAGGTACCAGGATGTCGCCACTTGGATGAGGAGACAGAGGGGGTGCCCAGCAAGTCAGGGAGCCCTCACAGAAGCTGGCAGCACCCGCAGAAGTACCTGAATAGGCACTTAGAAGAAGAGTGAACCGGAGTCCATGCAAAGTCACAAAAGGGAGTCCCACGACGCCGGAGGACAACTCAGAAGGTTGTGCACTGCAGGTTAGAGTGTCGGGGACCCAGGCTTGGCTGTGCACGAAGGAAATCCTGGAAGAGTGCACAGGAGCCGGAGGAGCTGCAAATCATGCAGTACCCAGCAATGCAGTCTAGTGTGGGGAGGCATGGACTTACCTCCAGCAAACTTGGACTGAAGAGTCACTGGACTGTGGGAGTCACTTGAACAGAGTTGCTGAGTTCCAGGGACCAAGCTCGTCGCGCTGAGAGGGGACCCAGAGGACCGGTGATGCAGTCTTTTGTTGCCTGCGGTTGCAGGGGGAAGATTCCGTCGACCCACAGGAGATTTCTTCAGAGTTCCTGGTGCAGGGAGGAGGCAGGCTACCCCCAGAGCATGCACCACCTGGAAAAAGTCGAGAAAGCCGGCAGGATGAAGCGATACAAGGTTGCTATTAGTCGTCTTGCTACTTTGTTGCGGTTTGTGCAGTCAGCGGTCGATCCTTTCTTGATGAGAGGTCAGATCTGAGTCCACTAGATATTGGTGTAACAAGTCAGACACACAGTTATTCAGAATATGCTCTCTCAGAATAAGATTATACAGGCTTTCATAGTCAGAAACTTTACTGCCATGTAAACACCCCTCCAAGGCCTTCACTGAACAGTCAACAAAGTCTATCCAGTCTTGCGAGGACTCTTTTCTGGTGTCTCTGAACTTAATCCTGTATTGTTCAGTGGTTAAGCCAAATCCATCCAAGAGTGCATCCTTCAAAACTGTAAAATTGTTAGCATCACTTTCTCTAACAGTAAGGAGCCTATCCCTACCCTTTCCATTGAAAGATATCCACAATATAGCAGCCCACTGCCTTTGAGGGACCCCCTGTACCATACAGACCATCTCAAGTGCAGCAAACCACTTGTTGATGTCATCCCCCTCCTTGTAAGGGGGGACTATCTTGTGCAGATTCCTGGAATCATGCTCTCTAACAGGATTACTATCAGGAATACTGCTGCTGCCACCATGGGGTCCAAACCCCAATCTCTGTCTCTCTTTCTCCAGGTCTAGGGATTCCCTATCTAAGGCCAGCTGTTGCTGTTTAAGCTTCAGTCTGGTCTCTTCCACTCCCACCTTTTGAGTTCCCTTTCTAACATGTTGTCTTCTGGGTGGGTGGGTTGGGAATGCTTGGACACAGAAGATAAATTGGAAACAACAGAGGGAGATCTGTCCCTAACTGACTGGACTCTAATAACCTGGCCTCCAGGAATAAAGACACCCCTACTATGATGGGAGCCTCCATTACTACCAGCATTACTAGGTGGCCTGCTAGGGGGCGGATTTGAAACAGAACCCTCCCCACCTCCCTCAAGGAGATCCCCTGAGTCAGAATGGGAGCCATCTATTAACTTCTCATTTGAAGTGCCTCCTAGGGACTCATCATTCACAATAAGCATGTTATATAGAAACACTTTTGTGGGGTTCTTTCCTATCCCTAAACCACTATCTAAGCAGAGACTCCTTAGGCTCTTGTAATTCAAATTGTCATAAGGAGTATTGACCATTTTAAGAGCAGACTCTATATCAGACATGATAGAAGAAGGTTTAGAGACAGTGAGAAGAATGAAAAAGTTTCAGAACTTTTTAAAGAACAGAGAAAAAAACCTTTTTCAAATTTTTAGAAACTTTTAGAAGTTTAGAGAAACTTTTCAAAACTTTGTAAAAAGTTTGAGAGAAGAAAAGCAAAACTTTTTTGTTAGGTGTACATACACTGAACTTGTTTTGTATATTATTCTCTTATGAAAAGTACACAATGACAAAGTGGTAAGTAGTTACAAGTACTTATCCCACCTCTGCACAACCAATGTGGGAGGCTGGCCTGGCTTGTAGTGGGTACCAGAGGTACTTATACCTTGTGCCAGGTCCAGCTATCCCTTATTAGAGTAGAAGAGGTGTTTCTAGCAGCTTAGGCTGATAGAAGGTAGCTATGGCAAAGCAGCTTAGGCTGAACTAGGAGACATGTAAAGCTCCTACTATACCACTGGTGTCATATGCACAATATCATAAGAAAACACAATACACAGAAGTACTAAAAATAAAGGTACTTTATTTTTATGACAATATGCCAAAAGTATCTCAGTGAGTACCCTCAGTATGAGGATAAGTTATACACACAAGATATATGTACACAAACCAAAATTATGCAGGTAATAGCAAGAAAATTAATGCAAGCAGTGTAAAATTACAGTAGATTGCAATAGGAGCACATAGGTATAGGGGCAACTCAAACCATATACTCCAAAAGTGGAATTTGAACCACGAATGGACCACAAACCTATGTGAGCTTGTAGAGGGTCATTGGGACTGTAAGAAAACAGTGAGGGTTAGAAAAATAGCCCACCCCAAGACCCTGTAAGGTAGGTGTAAAGTGCACCTACAACCCCCAGAGAGCACAGAAGACGTGATAGGGGGATTCTGCAAGGAAAACCAACACCAGCAATGCAACAACAGTGGATTTCCGGACCTGAGTACCTGTAAGACAAGGGGACCAAGTCCAAGAGTCGCGGCAGTGTTGAGAGTGGGCAGGAGCCCAGGAAATGCCAGCTGAGGGTGCAAGGAAGCTGCCACCGGATGGAAGAAGCTTGGTGTTTTGCAAGAACGAAGAGGACTAGGAACTTATCCTTTTGGAGGATGGATGTCCCATATTGTGAAGAAGCTTCCAGAGGTGTTCCCACGCAGAAAGATCGCAAACAAGCCTTGCTAGCTGCGAGGGTCACTGTTAGGGTTTTGGATGCTGCTGTGGCCAAGGAGGTACCAGGATGTCGCCACTTGGATGAGGAGACAGAGGGGGTGCCCAGCAAGTCAGGGAGCCCTCACAGAAGCAGGCAGCATCCGCAGAAGTACCTGAATAGGCACTTAGAAGAAGAGTGAACCGGAGTCCATGCAAAGTCACAAAAGGGAGTCCCACGACGCCGGAGGACAACTCAGAAGGTTGTGAACTGCAGGTTAGAGTGTCGGGGACCCAGGCTTGGCTGTGCATGAAGGAAATCCTGGAAGAGTGCACAGGAGCCGGAGGAGCTGCAAATCATGCAGTACCCAGCAATGCAGTCTAGTGTGGGGAGGCATGGACTTACCTCCAGCAAACTTGGACTGAAGAGTCACTGGACTGTGGGAGTCACTTGAACAGAGTTGCTGAGTTCCAGGGACCAAGCTCGTCGCGCTGAGAGGGGACCCAGAGGACCGGTGATGCAGCCTTTTGTTGCCTGCGGTTGCAGGGGGAAGATTCCGTCGACCCACAGGAGATTTCTTCAGAGCTCCTGGTGCAGAGAGGAGGCAGGCTACCCCCAGAGCATGCACCACCTGGAAACAGTCATGAAAGCCGGCAGGATGAAGCGATGCAAGGTTGCTAGTAGTCGTCTTGCTACTTTGTTGTGGTTTTGCAGGCGTCCTGAGCAGTCAGCGGTCGATCCTTTGGCAGAAGGTGAAGAGGGAGATGCAGAGGAACTCTGGTGAGCTCTTGCATTCGTTATTTGAAGAATTCCCCAAAGCAGAGACCCTAAGTAGCCAGAAAAGGAGGTTTGGCTACCTAGGAAGGAGGATTGGCTACTAAGAGAGGTAAGAGCCTATCCGAAGGAGTCTCTGATGTCACCTGCTGGCACTGGCCACTCAGAGCAGTCCAGTGTGCCACAAACACCTCTGTTTCCAATATGGCAGAGGTCTGGGACAAACTGGAGGAGCTCCGGGCACCTCCCCTGGGAGGTGCAGGTCAGGGGAGTGGTCACTCCCCTTTCCTTTGTCCAGTTTCGCGCCAGAGCAGGGCTGGGGAATCCCTGAACCGGTGAAGACTGGCTTATGCAGAGATGGGCACCATCTGTGCCCATCAAAGCATTTCCAGAGGCTGGGGGAAGCTACTCCTCCCCAGCCTTCACACCTATTTCCAACGGGAGAGGGTGTTACACCCTCTCTAAGAGGAAATCCTTTGTTCTGACTTCCTGGGCCAGGGATGCCTGGACCCCAGGAGGGCAGAAACCTGTCTGAGGGGTTGACAGCAGCAGCAGCTGCAGTGGAGACCCCGGAAAGGCAGTTTGTCAGTACCCGGGTTCTGTGCTAGAGACCTGGGGGATCATGGAATTGTCTCCCCAATGCCATTGGGGTGAAAATTAAATGATCCTAGACATGTTACATGGCCATGTTCGGAGTTACCATTGTGACGCTGTACATAGGTAGTGACCTATGTACAGTGCACGCGTGTAATGGTGTCCCACACTCACAAAGTCTGGGGAATTTGCCCTGAACAATGTGGGGGCACCTTGGCTAGTGCCAGGGTGCACACACACTAAGTAACTTTGCACCCAACCTTCACCAGGTGAAGGTTAGACATATAGGTGACTTATAAGTTACTTAAGTGCAGTGGTAAATGGCTGTGAAATAACGTGGACGTTATTTCACTCAGGCTGCACTGGCAGGCCTGTGTAAGAATTGTCAGAGCTCCCTATGGGTGGCAAAAGAAATTCTGAAGCCCATAGGGATCTCCTGGAACCCCAATACCCTGGGTACCTCAGTACCATATACTAGGGAATTATATGGGTGTACCAGTATGCCAATGTGAATTGGTAAAATTAGTCACTAGCCTGTTAGTGACAAATTTGGAAAACAGTGAGAGCATAACCACTGAGGTTCTGGTTAGCAGAGCCTCAGTGAGACAGTTAGTCATCACACAGGGAACACATACAGGGCACATACTTATGAGCACTGGACCCCGCCTGGCAGGGTCCCAGTGACACATAGACTAAAACAACATATATACAGTGAAATATGAGGGTAACATGCCAGGCAAGATGGTACTTTCCTACAATACCCCACCCCAAGGCCCTGAAAAGTAAGAGTAAAGTACACCTACTACCCCAAAAGAGCACAATAGTCGTGATAGGGGGATTATGCAAGAACAACAAACACCAGCAGTGCACTGACAATGGATTTCCGGACCTGAGGACCTGCAATGCAATGGGACCAAGTCCAATAATCACAACAGTGTCCGGGGGGCAGGAGCCCAGGAAACCCTGGATGAAGGTGCAAGGAAGCTGCCTCCGGATGGAAGAAGCTTGGAGTTCTGCAAGAAAGAAGAGGACTAGGAACTTTTCTTTTGGAAGACAGATGTCCCACGTCGCGATGAAGCTTGCAGAGGTGTTGCCACGCAGAAATACAGCAAACAAGCCTTGCTAGCTGCAAGGTTTGCGGTAGAGGTTTTTGGGTGCTGCTGAGGACCAGGAAGGACCAGGATGTGGCCTTTTGGAGGAGACAGAGGGGGCGCTCAGCAACTCAGAGAGCCCTCACAGAAGCAGGCAGTACCCGCAGAAGTACCCCAACAGGCACTTAGAAGTAAAGTGAAGCGGAGTCCACGCGAAGTTACAAAAGAGGGTCCCACAACGTCAGAGGCCAACTCAGAAGGTTGTGCACTGCAGGACAGAGTGTCGGGGACCCAGGCTTGGCTGTGCACGAAGGAAATCCTGGAAGAGTGCACAGGAGCCGGAGGAGCTGCAAATCACACGGTACCCAGCAATGCAGTCTAGCGTGGGGAGGCAAGGACTTACCTCCACCAAACTTGGACAGAAGAGTCACTGGACTGTGGGAGTCACTTGGACACAGTCACTGTGTTCCAGGGACCACGCTCGTCAGGATGACAGGGGACCCAGAAGACCAGTGTTGCAGTCTTTTGGTGCCTGCATTAGCAGGGGGAAGATTCCGTCAACCCACTGGAGATTTCTTCGGAGCTTCTGGTGCAGGGTGAATGCAGGCTACCCCCAGAGCGTGCACCACCTGGAAACAGTTGAGAAAGCCAGCAGGATTAGGCGCTACAATGTTGCTGGTAGTCGTCTTGCTACTTTTTTGCGGTTTTGCAGGCGTCCTGGAGCAGTCAGCGGTCGATCCTTGGTAGAAGGTGAAGAGGGAGATGCAGAGAAACTCTGGTGAGCTCTTGCATTCGTTATCTGAAGAATTCCCTAAAGCAGAGACCCTAAATAGCCAAAAAATGAGGTTTCGCTACCAAGGAAGGAGGATTGGCTACCAAGAGAGGTAATAGCCTATCAGAAGGAGCCTCTGACGTCACCTGCTGGCACTGGCCACTCAGAGCAGTCCAGTGTGCCCCCAACACCTCTGTTTCCAAGATGGCAGAGGTCTGGGACACACTGGAGGAGGTCTGGGCACCTCCCCTGGGAGGTACTGGTCAGGGGAGTGGTCACTCCCCTTTCCTTTGTCCAGTTTCGCGCCAGAGCAGGGCTGGGGGATCCTTGAACCGGTGTAGACTGGCTTATGCAGAGATGGGCACCATCTGTGCACATCAAAGCATTTCCAGAGGCTGGAGGAGGTAACTCCCCCCCAGCCCTTCACACCTGTTTCCAAAGGGAGAGGGTGTAACACCCTCTCTCAGAGGAAATACTTTGTTCTGCCTTCCTGGACCCCAGGAGGGCAGACACCTGTCTGAGGGGTTGAAAGCATCAGCAGCTGCAGTGGAGACCCCGGAAAGGCAGTTTGGCAGTACCCGGGTTCTGTGTTGGAGACCCAGGGGATCATGGAATTGTCCCCCCAATACCAGAATGGTATTGGGGTGACAATTCCATGATCTTAGACATGTTACATGGCCATGTTCGGAGTTACCATTGTGACGCTATACATAGGTAGTGACCTATGTATAGTGCACACGTGTAATGGTGTCCCCGCACTCACAAAGTCTGGGTAATTCATCCTGAACGATGTGGGGGCACCTTGGCTAGTGCCAGGGTGCCCACACACTGAGTAACTTTGCACCAAACCTTCACCAGGTGAAGGTTAGACATATAGGTGACTTATAAGTTACTTAAGTGCAGTGGTAAATGGCTGTGAAATAACGTGGACGTTATTTCACGCAGGCTGCAGTGACATGCCTGTGTAAGAATTGTCAGAGCTCCCTATGGGTGGCAAAAGAAATGCTGCAGCCCATAGGGATCTCCTGGAACCCCAATACCCTGGGTACCTCAGTACCATATACAAGGGAATTATATGGGTGTACCAGTATGCCAATGTGAATTGGTAAATTTAGTCACTAGCCTGCAGTGACAAATTTGGAAAGCAGAGAAAGCATAATACTGAGGTTCTAGTTAGCAGAGCCTCAGTGAGACAGTAAGGCACCACACAGGGAACACATACAGGGCACATACTATGAGCACTGGGGCCCTGCCTGGCAGCGTCCCAGTGACACAAGGACTAAAACAACATACATTCAGTGAAATATGGGGGTAACATGCCAGGCAACATGGTACTTTCCTACAACTGGACATACATCACTACCTATTTCCAGCTTCACAATTGTAACTCCGAATATGACCATGTTTGGTATCAAACATGTTGGAGCCATACCCCAAGGCTTTTGCAAGTATTGGTTGTATGATTCTATGCACTCTGGGGGCTCCTTAGAGGACACCCAGTACTACAACTACAGCCTTCAGAGGTTTTCCAGGCAGCCCCAGCTGCTGCCACCTCAAAGACAGGTTTCTGCCCTCCTTATGCTCAAGCAGCTCAAGCCCAGGAAGGCAGAACAAAGAATTTGGGTGAGCGTGTAGGAAGGTAGCCTCTTTCTATTCTTGTTACCCCCACTTTTGGCCTGTTTGTGAGTGTATGTCAGGGTGTTTTTACTGTCTCACTGGGATCTTGCTAGCCAGGGCCCAGTGCTCATAGTGAAAACCCTATGTTGTTAGTATGTTTGACATGTGTCACTGGGATCCTGCTAGCCAGGACCCCATTGCTCATAGGTTTGTGGCCTATATGTGTTCCTTGTGTGGTGCCTAACTGTATCACTGAGGCTCTGCTAACCAGAACCTCAGTGTTTATGCTCTCTCTGCTTTCTAAAACTGTCACTGCAGGCTAGTGATACATTTTACAAATTCTCATTTGCACACTAGTACACCCATATAATTCCCTTGTATATGGCACCTAGGTACCCAGGGTATTGGGGTTCCAGGACATCCCTATGAGCTGCAGCATTTCCTTTGCCACCCATAAGGAGCTCAGACAATTCTTACACAGGACTGCCACTGCAGCCTGAGTGAAATAACATCCACATTATTTCACAGCCATTTATTACTGCACATAAGTAACTTATAAGTCACCTATATGTCTAACCCTCACTTGGTGAAGGTTAGGTGCCAAGTTACTTAGTGTGTGGGCACCCTAGCACTAGCCAGGGTGCCCACACATTGATCAGGGCAAATTCCCCGAACTTTGTTAGTGCAGGGACACCATTACACGTGTGCACTGCACATAGGTCACTACCTATGTGTAGCATCGCAATGGTAACTCCGACAGGGCCATGTAACATGTCTAAGATCATTGAATTGTCACCCCAATACCATTCTGTTATTGGGGGGACAGTTCCATGATCTCTGGGTCTCTAGCACAGAACCTGGGTACTGCCAAACTGCCTTCCAGGGGTTTCCACTGCAGCTTCTGCTCCTGCCAATCCCTCAGACAGGATTCTGCCCCCCTGGGGTCTGGGCAGCCCAGTCCCAGGAAGGCAGAACAAAGGATTTCCTCTGAGAAAGGGTGTTACACCCTCTACCTTTGGAAATAGGTGTGAAGGGCTGGGGAGGAGTTGCCTCCCCCAGCCTCTGGAAATGCTTTGATGGGCACAGATGGTGCCCATCTCTGCATAAGCCAGTCTACACCGGTTCAGGGATCCCCCAGCCCTCCTCTGGCGCGAAACTGGACAAACGAAAGGGGAGTGACCTCTCCCCTGACCAGTACCTCCCAGGGGAGGTGCCCAGAGCTCATCCAGTGTGTCCCAGACCTCTGCCATCTTGGATTCAGAGGTGTTGGGGGCACACTGGACTGCTCTGAGTGGCCAGTGCCAGCAGGTGCCGTAAGAGACCCCTCCTGATAGGTTCTTACCTCTCTTGGTAGCCAAACCTCCTTTCTTGGTAGCCAAACCTCCTTTTCTGGCTATTTAAGGTCTCTCCTCTGGGCTATTCCTCAGATAACGAATGGAAGAGCTCACCAGAGTTCCTCTGCACTTCCCTCTTCGTCTTCTGCCAAGGATCGACCGCCGACTGCTCCAGGACATCTGCAAAACTGCAACAAAGTAGCAAGACGACTACCAGCAACATTGTAGTGCCTCATCCTGCCGGCTTTCTCGACTGTTTCCTGGTGGTGCATGCTCTGAGGGCTGTCTGCCTTCACCCTGCACTGGAAGCCAAGAAGAAATCTCCCGTGGGTCGACGGAATCTTCCCCTGCTAACGCAGGCACCAAAAGACTACATCATCGGTCCTCTGGGTCCCCTCTCATCCTGATGAGCATGGTCCCTGGAACACAGGTGCTGGGTCCAAGTGTCTCCCACAGTCCAGTGGCCCTTCTGTCCAAATTTGGTGGAGGTAATTCCTTGCCTCCCCACGCCTGACAGCAAACCTGTGTACTGCGTGATTTGCAGCTGCTCCGGCTTCTGTGCACTTCTCCAAGGATTCCTTTGTGTACATCCTAGCCTGGGTCCCCAGCACTCCGTCCTGCAGTGCTCCACCCTCTGAGTTGGACTCCGACATCGTGGGACCCTCCTTTTGTGACTCTGAGTTCACAGACCTTCCTAGTGCCTGCTCCGGTACTTCTGCGGGTGCTGCCTGCTTCTGCAGGGGCTCTCTGAGTTGCTGAGCGCCCCCCCTGTCTCCTCCTCCAAGGGGCGACATCCTGGTCCTTCCTGGTCCCCAGCAGCACCCAAAACCTCTACAGCGACCCTTGCAGCTAGCAAGGCTTGTTTGTGGTATTTCTGCGTGAAAACACTTCTGCAACATCGACCACACTGTGGGACATCTTCCATCCAAAGGAGAAGTTCCTAGTCCTTTTCCGTGTTGCAGAATCTTCGGCTTCTTTCACCCGGAGGCAGCCCTTTTGCACCTTCATCTGGGGTTTCCTGGGCTCCTGCCCCCCCCCTTGACACTATTGCAACTCTTGGACTTGGTCCCCTTCCTTTTCAGGTCCTAAGGTCCAGGGATCCATCCTCAGTGTTTTGCTGGTGCTTGTGGTTCTTGCAGAATTCCCCTATCACGACTATTGTGTCTTTTTTGCGGTAGTGGGTCACTTTACTCCTACTTTCTAGGGTCTTGGGGTGGGGTATTTTGGACACCCTTACTGTTTTCTTACAGTCCCAGAGAACCTCTACAATCTCCCATAGGTCTGGGGTCCATTTGTGATTCGCATTCCACTTTTGGAGTATATGGTTTTTGTTGCCCCTAGACGTATGTTTGCCTATTACATCCTATTGTGATTCTACACTGTTTGCACTACTTTTCTTACTGTTACTTACCTGTTTTGGGTTTGTGTACATATAACTTGTGTATATTACTTACCTCCTAAGTGAGGGTATTCTCTGAGATACTTTTAGCATATTGAAACTAAAATAAAGCACCCTTATTTTTAGTAAGTCTGAGTATTGTGTTTTCTTATGATATTGTGCTATATGATATAAGTGGTATAGTAGGAACTTTGCATGTCTCCTAGTTCAGCCTCAGCTGCTTTGCCACAGCTACCTTCTATCAGCCTAAGCTGCTAGAAACACCTCTACTCTACTAATAAGGGATAACTGGATCTGGCACAGGGTGTAAGTACCACAAGGTACCCACTATAAGCCAGGCCAGCCTCCTACAGAGAGGTGTTACTCCCTTTGGAAATAGGTGTTACAGGCATGAGAGTGACCACTCCCCTGTCCATCACCATCCCAGCAAATGCAAACCGGACTGCAATCATCCATCTAGCGTGGGACATCTTCTATACCAACCAGGAACCCGCATTTGTCTTCTTGGGTGCAGTACTGACCGTTGTTCTTCATCAGTGGTTCTTCTATTGCACCTTCATCCGGGTTAGCAGGGGCTCCTGTTCTCTATGGCCTCTTCTTTACTTCTTGGACTTGGTCCCCCTCTTCCACACCTCTTCAGGTCCAGGAATCCATTGTTGGTGTCTTGGACTCTCTTTTGGTTCTTGCATAATCTTCTTTCTCGTGTTCTTGTGTGTTCTAGGAAAGTCACTGTGCTTTACTACTGCTTTCCTGGGCTCTGGGGTGGGTTCTATTACTTACCGTTGGTGTTTTCTAATAATCCCAGCGCCCCTCTACACACTACACTTGCCTATGTGGGAAACCAACTTTCGCATTCAAGTTTCTTAATATATGGTTTGTGTTCCCCTAGGCCCATTTCTTACTATAGTGATTTTTACTATGTGCACTGTTTTCTAACTGTTTTTACAGCTACTTCTGAATACTAGTGTATATAATGTGTGTATTACTTATCGCCTAAAGGAGTATAGTTTAAACGGTATTTTTGGGATTTGTGTCACCAAAATAAAGTATCTTTATTTTTGTAATGCTGAGTATTTCCTTTCATGTGTGTGAGTACTGTGTGACTAAAGTGGTATTGCATGAGCTTTGCATGTCTCCTAGTTAGGCCTTGGCTGCTCATCCACACTGCCCCTAGAGAGTGTGGCTTCTAGACACTGACTATATTTCACTAATAAGGGATAACTGGACCTGACATAAGTGTAAGTACGTTAGGTTGTGTAGGAAAGTACCATGTTGCCTGGCATGTTACCCTGAGGTACTGGGTTTTTCAGAACCGGTACTGATCCGGTAACCCTGTGGTGCCAGGGTACACCCAAAGACCTCGGGTACTTTCCTGATTCAGACCACAGAAACTCAGAGTCTTCTAGGTGAAGTCAAAGATCGAATTTATTGGCTGCAACCAAGTAACAAGCGTCCTAGAAGTACAACAGCACGGTTTGTATGTTCTCAGGAGACTGTGTGTCAATGCAAAGTCAGGTTTCCTTATATACAGTTTTTTAAGCTTCAGGCAAACATTCTTGACATTTTGGTTGGTCATTCACATGTTTTCACTACAAAGGAAAAAACAGTGTCATGATGAAACCTCATATTTCATGTCATCCAACCCATAATAAATTACCCGGCAAGGCCTAGTATTTTACATCAGATAAGTGTGGATCCCCAATAAAAACGGGCACCTCCCCCTCGTAAAGTAAGAAGAAGAAAAGAGCAGGTGCAGGTGTGAGCAAGATTAGGCAGGGTGTGTGAGCGATAATAAGGGTTTTATGGCATGGTGTGCCTTGATGCTATCTGATTCAGCCACTGGGAGAGGGACTGACCAAACAGGTTTGGCCTGAGGCAATGGTTCCAGCTTGCCCAGGTCAGAGAAAAGTCAATCAAGGTGTACGTGTCCTTGGAATCAAATCTGACTGTATTATAAGCCTATGTGAGGGCAACTTTTAAAAATGGCTGCCGTGTATAAAATGGGAGCCACGAGTGCAGGACGAAAATGGCGATTTCGAGGTGAAAACGCTGCTGGAATTGAGCGAAAATGCTCATGCTTAGTGTACTAGTCATTATCGGTCTTTTGATACTAAAATCGTACTGCTGTGGCAAAGTAAATTACATGGGTCCAGAATTTTTAGAACCACAAACCCTCCTTTTGCCCTTACATAGGCAATAAACCTATTCTCATGCTAATCTGAGTCCAGGTCTATGTTTCTAAAGTCGTTGAGATGTTGCTGTAACATCATCCTAGTATTTAGCTCGTCTCTTGGTGCAGGTTTCCTTATGCATGATGTAACACAGAGGCCACATATCGCAGGAGCACACAGCACGCATAGACAGAACAGGAAAAGAATGGCCAAGATCATCCCAATGACCATCAGTATCTTCCATGCCCATGCTGATATCAGTTTCCAGAACCATCCCATTAATGACCAATCTCCTCTATCTAAATGAATAGATTCGGAAATTCTATGCAGTTTGGAGATGGCCTGGTATACTGTTGGAGCGTTATCTGGGACAAAAACACAGCAACTCGATTGGATCAATGTACATACTCCACCCCGGTCTGCAAGTATGACATCTAGGGCCATATTTATACTTTTTGACGCAAAACTGCGCTATCGCAGTTTTGCGTCAAAAAAATTTGCGCCGTCTAACGCCATTTGGATGCGCCATTCGGGCGTCAAATTTATACTTTGACGTACGGCGGCGCAACCAACAGGTGGGAGTCATTATTTCGTGACGCACACAGAGTCGGTCTGTCGTAAGGGAAACCCACGTAAAAGTGACGCAAATCACTGTGGGTCGATTTACGACAGCGCAATCGTGAAAACGCCGTTTTTTTTCACGCTATTGCGTGACATTTTTGCGCGAAAACTGCACTTACAGGAGAGGAGACCCAAAATGGATCCTAGATGCCCCAACAGACCCCAGGAGGATGAGAGCAGACCAGGAACCAGCCAGGAGGAAGCATACAGGAACCAGGACATGTTAAAGAAAAAAAGAAAGTGTCGCTTCAGTGCAGAGGAGCAGGAAATCCTGGTGAAAGAGGTGACGGAACACCAGCACCAACTTTTCATATCCTCATAATTGCCACTCAGTAGGAGAGAGGCCATCTGGAAAGAAATTGTGGACAAGATAAACAGTGTGGCTGAAGAATGCCGGACAGTCACTGAGTGTAAGAAACGCTGGCATGACTGTAAACGTAGGACCAAAGAGAAAATGGCCAGGAACAGGAAGGCAGCAATGCAGACTGGAGGGGGGAGTCCAGCACAACAGGAGGCCCTGGACCACATGGAGGAGATGGTCGCAGCCGTCATCCCGGAGGAGATCGTCACAGGGATACAAGGACTGGACAGCGCAGACTACCACGACACTACGCACATGCAGGGTAAGTCGCATGGGGAATTACAATGCAATAATGGGGACTGTAAGCAGGGGGGGGATACCTACTACACAATGCATGTAACTTAGCACATATATGAAGTGGCATGGGGAAAGGGGCACGGCAGGGGGGAATGCCCAGTACTGACCATAGCCGGGGCACGACAAAATACTGCCACCACTACAGTCCCACGGGGACATCCTGTAATTACAACAAGAGAGCCAAGGGAAACCAGTGACAGGTGGGAAGGACACTACCCTGAATCCACATCCAGGCACTTGTTTTGCACAAACTATTCCCCATCAACCATGTCCCTACCTGTAATGCAGTAGCAAATACAACAACTGCAACTTAACTGCCACCACAGTTGACAATAACACCTCTCATCTCTGGGCAGCTATAGTACCAAATGGCAGGAACCCCACCCTGGAACATACATACCTAAATTAGGGGGTGAGGATGACATCTGCAACTACTCCTAGAAATAAGACAAAGGTACCAGTACACTTAAATGCCGAATGTCCATAACTGACACATACATAAGCCTAAGTAAACAGCAATAGGAGCCACACAGCACTAACGACACACACATGCTGCATACGTCAGGGTCCCTCACGTGCCTGCCTAACAATGCTACATCACAAATGTCATACTGCTCAGACAACAACATTGACGAGGGGACACAGGCAACTGGTCAATGAAACACATCTGCACAGTCTAACCAAAAAATAGGACATTCATACGATAAACAGGCCAATCCAGTAAGACACACATGAGACCCCATCAGATACAAACATCAACAATGTTTACATCCATACCACATCCTAACATTGACATACATAGGTCATGCCACCTAACATGTACAGATCATGCAATGTGAATAAAAAGTGTATGGTGCAGGGCCTGTGAGGCAAGTGTGCTGGCAGGGCAGTCACAACACCCACAGTCAGTCAAAGTGTAGCGTGGCAAGTGAAACGTATACTTTGCGCAATAGCCTCAGGCTGGAGGCCTTTGTGCATCTTACCCTGAATGTACTTATACTCATTTGCTCACATCTAAGTGCCTCAGAGCACTTTGCACTAAATGAATCTCATTGCCCTTCCTATCAGTTAATGTAGCAAATAGTCAGTCCTAAGGTGTTGGCAATTAGTCAAATCACCCTGTTTTGCCTACTTCTGCACTGGAGTTTGCCAGAACATATTCACTCTGTGCCCCAGTCAAGGATACCGTCTGGTTCGTTGATGATAGATGTGGTAGGGGTTAAGGTTTGTCATTCCTGCGTAGGGAAACTTTGTCATCACAATGACATATGTCTTTTAAATTCACTTCCTCGTCCCAAGACACGCATGGGGGAGTTTACAAACAGAAAATCACATCTAGATGCTGCCTGCCTTGCTGCTGATGCACAACCAGATCCCAGCCCATTCCTCTGATATGAGGGATGATGTCTCCCCTGTGATTCAGACAGCCAAGCTCCAAACTTAACATGCTGTGCTATATATAGAACAAGCAGAGGGAGAGTAGAAACTGTTAGGCACCATGATAGCTGTGTACCAATGTATTACTCTCCTGCGGACTATTTCAGTTCTAACTGTGTGTATTGTTTTGGTTATTGGGGCTCACACCTAAATTCCTACAAGTCAGTTGTACAATGAAACTTCATATCAAACAAATACTGTCTGTGTCATTTGTGTATGGGAACATACCGGAAAATATAGAAATGTGTAGGACCTGAGTGACCACCACTTCCCTGAGAAGTCCCAAAGATGTCATGGGCTTGGACTTCTAAACATTCCTCTGTTGTGGGAGACCAGAGGCACTGCTAGTCTGTCTGAGCTAAATAGAATATCTGGGTGACAGAGTTATTTACAAGTGGGTCAAACTTAGTCCCCCACACCATTAGCTATCCTGCTGCCTAGAAAGCCAAGAATCACATGTAGGATAATGAGAGCCCACCCAAACAAATGTCCCTCCATAACAATAGTGAAACACTGAGGGAGGAGTAGGACAAAAAAATGCATATTCCGAAATAATTACAAATCAACACCTAGAGATGACCTGGCAGGCATGTCTGATAGCTCCATATCATACATGTGACACACAGGTGGGCCATAGGCCTACAACAATGCCCTATGACGGACAGCAGATACCAAGACAAAATCAGAGTACAAAGTTAAGGCATCCAAAGGCTTGTATCTTAGTGCAAAATGATCTCAACACAGACACACTAATTGTACCCTGTTTCTTTGCAGAGGAACACGGATCTCCTGCCGATATGCCTGTCCATGAGTTCTCTGATGACATGGATGACAAGACCATCAACCTCACACAAGAGACCATTGACATGGTCCTCGAAAGCCTCCAAACCCCCCCTTCAGTAACAAGGAGGAGCCAAGAAGAAGCAGCCACCACAGTAGAACCACCCGCCACCCCAATTGTAAGACCTGCCAGCTCCAACACAGCTGAGGACTCTGACGACACTGGCACCAGCTTCGAAAGAACAGTCGTTGGGGTCCAGCGGGAGCTGGCCAAGGAGGTGCGGGTGGGGATGCAAACTATGGCAGCCAGCCTTGAGGGGGTGCGTTCGTGCATGCTGTCAACTGCTGATCAGGCAGCTGCAATGCAAGCCAGAACATCGCTGTTGGAGGAACTTTTAGTAACACAGAAGGCAATCTGCACAGCTGTCATCCAGTTGACCAAACAACTCCAACAGCAAGCCAGTCAGCGTGTGCACGAATGCAACATCGAACCCCTCAGGGCCGACCTGGCTGCCTACCATCAGGATGTGGCTGCCATTCTGAAAAACCAGCACGCCCTCCTTGCTGCAGTACTGCCCTTCATAACTGGACAGGGATCAGCCCCCGGGATGTCTGCCTCCATGTCTTCTGACACTGAGGTGTGTGTTGCCCCTTCACAACCAACAACAACAAGGACACACCAGGCAACACACACATCAGAAGAAGACATGGAACAGATAACATTCACTCGCAAGAGTACCCGGAAGCCCTAGTCCCTGCACCATGCCCTACTCTGACCAAGGTCCTACGTTTTGACACATGCCAGCCTCACTCCAACTACCCTCAATGACTGTTCGGCAATCCACTGTTTAACTTGTCCACATTGGCTGTAAATGTTTCTCTCCTACCATTTGGCAATTCCTGTTCCTCTGTACCGTCTGTGACATCACCCCAGCATGTCAGGAGCATCATCCACACCCTGTAAATAGGATCACCATTTAAGAATGCACCAGAACGGACTCACCTAACATTGTTAATGGACTTTTTGCACTACTCCACCTAAAAATAAATATCACTTGCACACCTATTGTGTCTCTGTGTCATTTCACACTTCAACTGTGCAGTACATAACTCCAAAGTGGCTGTGTGGCAACCATGTCGATTCTCTATACTACTGTCCTGATTTCATGTATACTGAAACATCTGTGCAGTGGCCAGGATTGCATCATAGCTTTACTAGACTGAGGAAAATAACTGATGTAGGGACTAAGCACACACAATCATGCTGTGTTGGACAGAATGAGGCCCCATCCATAGCTATTCTAGACAACTAATGGTGGCTGAGAAATGTAGGCACCTTGCAATACTAAAACAAGAAATTATGCTGTAAAATGAAAGGAATGATAACCAAATTACACTGCATCAATCACCCTTACAGCGTATACTACCATGAAGGAAAGTCATGCTCAAGCAGTACACACATGATGTAGGTCAGCAATGACAGCAACAAGACAAGAGTGTGAAAAAATACTCATCTACAAAGCTCTCCCTGAACTTCACAATGCTGTCCGACCTATCTATTTACCTACAAAATCAACTCTGGAAGCACTCTTTGTGAAGTAGGATACATACCAACCCCAAATCTTGATGATCTATGCACACTACCAATGGTGGCCCTCCCACATGGTGGATACTTACCAAGTTAGCACACGGGTAGCTGGCATGTTAAACCTCAATAGCCTGGGGATAGCGAGCATAGGACACAAATGTCATACTAAAACTTTCTGCTACACTGATGTCAAGGCCATGAAAAGGTAGCACCTAACGCATCAGGTAAAGGGTTAACAATTTTTTTATTTCCAATAAGTAATAAAAGAGGCAACTAAGGGAAAGATAAACCTACACTAATCTAACCTGACTACTACTAACCCACAACTGTCCCTAACTAACCTAAGCTAAACTTACTCTACACATGTAACGAAACGATCTAAACATCAACCCCCCACCCACCATTATGAGACAAGACACATGCAGGACAACACTTACTAACCTACACACATACTACACTATCCTAAACAAACATATATATATATATTTTTTTTTTTTATAGATTTTTTTTTATTTTGTTTTTATTTTTATTTTTTAAACAGGAATCCCAACATTGCCCCTCACCCACCCACCCACACAAAAAGATAAGATATAAAGAAGAAGGACCCCCCACCCTCTTACCTAACACTAACTAAGCTAATTTCCTACACTTATCCTATAACTAACCCCCCAAACCCAACTAACAGTATGAAATAGGAAAGAGGTGAGAGGGGAGGGGTAAAAGTTCTGGAGGGCAAAATGTCTACTGATTTGGCCTCCGTA
The DNA here is from genome assembly GCF_031143425.1 of Pleurodeles waltl. Classification (NCBI taxonomy): domain Eukaryota; kingdom Metazoa; phylum Chordata; class Amphibia; order Caudata; family Salamandridae; genus Pleurodeles; species Pleurodeles waltl. The sequence goes on along the minus strand of NC_090445.1, from coordinate 1,219,178,904 downwards.
GTGTTCGCCGGATGGAGCGCACCTTCTTCTTCACCTCAGCCATGTCCTCCGTCAGGGTGTCAACTTTTCCAATCAACCTGTCCAATTTCCTTGACAATGCGTGGAAGTCCACTGGGTTGATCGGAGGGTCAGTGCAGGTCTGGGTGCCGGTGGAGGTGGATTGTGTTGGTGGAGTGGTGTGGACACGGGACTGCCCTGCTCCCACCACACGGCTGGGTCCAGGTCTGGATGAGGATGCCTGGTCCGTTGCTGGGTCCACTTGGCCAGACCTGGTGGATGTAGTGGCGGGGGTTGTTGGGGGCACCGTTGGGGGAGCCTGTGGTGTGGCATACCACGCCCCGGAGGCCCGTTCCGAATTGTATCTGCGGGCCATCCTCCGATACCCACACTGCACCTGCAGGATGTGGCTGTACCTCATTGCCCGGCGCTCAAACTGGTTGCGAGCTGCGGCACTCAGGTTTGCAGCTGTGAAGAGAAAAGGCAAATATTGAGCATAGAATTTACAGTGGGTTGAATACCACAATGGGTAATTTGTCCATTACTAGCAATGTATTGGTTGCAGCAATTGTTACAACATAGTTCACGGGAAGGCTCAGAGGAAGTACATGTGAATCATGCATACTGAAGGGCATATCACATATAGCATATCCATGTCTCTACATGATGGATGACATCACCCTAAACTACTCATACAATTCATACCTAAGGCATTATACATTATGGCACCAGCTCGTCCGCATACTGACTTCACTACATATGTCATTCTATGTGATAAGAATCACACCCCTCACTCAATGGCATTTCGAAATAGTTGTGTGCTAAGATTGAACCCCTGGCCATGAATCATATGTCGACACTATGGGCCAGATGTAGGAATTGATGGGAAATCAACTAGCAAATTGCAAAGCTGAACGGTGTCTCTGACACCTTCTGCGAGTCACTATGGGGTCCCTAAATCCCACCTCATGAACATCAATGATGTGGGTTCCAACTTGCACCACCTTAGCAACTATGGGCACTCACGAGGATGGAGGCCTGCTGGGAACAGCAGAACTCCATAGACGTGACTGCTTTTAAATGAAGCAAGTTATTTTTCACCAAGTGTAGGCCCTTTATCTGAAAGGAAAATGAGTTGCGATTTGTTTAAATTCACAACAATTGATTTTTCGTAATTTACACAATAATTATTGCTCCCCTAGACCACTGGCTGTTTTGTGCAGGAGTATTTTGGTCCACTCACAAAGGTGAAGGTTCACAATGAGGACCCCTTCCAGTCAGCAAGTTGGTTAGCATCTACTTCAAGTGGATGATAACAGCTACTCACTTTGCAACCACGTACTCGTTAGCAAATGGGATTGCCTACCACTGTGATTTGCAAGTAGGGCTGGTAAACTCCTTTATTTTTTTCATTTAGAAAAGCATTTTGCTAATATGTACATGACCACCAAAAACATTTCGGATTAGGAAACAGACGTTTGCAACTCACTAACATCAAATTATGCTATTTGCAATGTGTAGACATTTTGCTACATCTGGACCTAGGTACAAACTCAAGTCACAAAAGGTGTTAAGTACGTGTAACATACTGGTTGCTACAGTCCTAGGTACCCTGTTTCACAGTAACATCCCAGTCTTTGTGGGTGGTGTGGGAAGAACAAACAACAATCCCATGATCAATGCACAACCAGGAGTGTACAGAAAGTTCAACAAGCATGTGCCTTCACACACAACACCTATGAAGGGCTAGCAACACGTTGGAGTCAGCCCAACCTTGTCACATCCCAGGTCCACACATGTCAAAATGATATGACTTAGCCCAACATAACATACTATTAGTGAGGCATGTTTTACAACACACACAGAGGAGGTAGAACACCCATTCACATGATTCAACAGAACACCTAGGCCATTGCACTCAAGTCACACACACTTCGAGGTCACCTTGTGGAAGTACATGCCCCCGGAAGATCCGACCTACAGTGTACACAGTCCATCCTCAACTAGGAAGAAGCACTTGTCATCGAAGCCATGTGCCTAAGCTATCTGGGAGACTGTCAGTCTGATATGCTGACTCAGTTAATGGCAAGTTCCTGACCAAGTCTAACATTGACCAGTGTATTCAAAATGAGTCATGCCATTCCCAATTGTCGCACTAATTGAATGACCTACTGCCCCTCAATCTGAGAGATGACTAGGTATTGCTTTACAGAAACATTATTCCAATTTGATATCACACCAAAACAACAAAGCCAATGAACGGCCAGCACATCAAATCATGAATTATCCTGAACACACAGTAATCCATCATGCTTCATTTCCAAACAATGTAAATAGCACTTAGGCAACACTCACTGTAGGTATCGGGGTCGTCAAAATGGGCCACCTCACCAACGGTGTACGGGGCTGGTCCACCTGTAAAGCATGAAAGGAAGATTATACTCAGACTGGGTGAACAGACAAATAATTTCTGTTACAATGACAGTGTGTGAATATTACATGGTAATGATACACTTTCACACATGCTCATCCTGCCTGGCTGACTTTGTATTCTAGATTATCATTGGATGAGTCTCCTGCTCCAGTGACACACCCTACTACACTCATGCAGTGGCCAGGACAGTCATGTGTCGTCCAAGTTAATCCTCCATTAGTAGGCCCCAAAAATCATGTGATCCATACATCTCAGCATGTGCATCCCAGAGAGAAACATTCCACAACTGGTTCCATGAGGACTGCATGACCACTCACAATCAAACAGGCTATGTGGACAGGTTCAACACACAGCAACCAGACACACATGTGACATATGTGTGGACAACATGACTAACTTCATGTGACGTGAAGGCAACACACATGTGTAGCATCATCATGTGTTTGCAATTTTCGGTCTAGCTATGGCGTCTACATATGTAGGTATGTTGTTTCTACATGACGTACTCACTGGCCATTATGACCAGTAGAGTACAAATAGAGCAGTTCACGTGTTGCTTTTCAGACACAAATGCAACAGTACATTCCATGCAGCTACAGCCATCTGGTATGTGTTGCAAAAATGAGGCATCGGCCTGGTAGCATAGGTCTTCATACACATCCTGCAACAAATACACATTTGGACACATATGTATACCTTTGTAGCGCAGCATTTGCATCATTTTGTGACGCAGAGAGGGGGCTACTTAGCAAAATACAAATAGATGTTGCATTTTACTGCTGTTATTGGGTGTACATGTGTAGCAAAAATGGGGATTTATGTGTATACCCATGGGCCTAGGTTTCCCTAGCATAACACGCAGTCAGCTACTTATTTTGCAGATTGGCTACCAATCATCACATGTTCACGCACACATTCCTATTATTCCCATGTAATTGATTAGTACTCACCAACATAGCCACCAATCCGGAGTCCCAGGTGGTCCAGCAGGTCCTGTTCCCTGCTGATCAGATCTGCCCAGCGGTGCTTGAGTTGATGTATATTCCTCAGACTCCCGTAGACCCGGACCAGGTGATGGCGCACCTTCTCCCAACGGATTTTCCTCGCCTCCGTGTGATACCCCTGTATCACACGGCCCCCAGCCTCCAGCATCAGTGGGAGGAAATGGCTTACGAGCCATATGAAGCCCCCCAATTTGTCCTCACCCATCCTGGACAGGCGAGGCCTACCTGACATGATGAGAGGTGTAAAAAAGTACAAAAGAAAAATGAAAGAAAAAGTGGGAAATGGGGAAAGGTAGAGGTGTGAAAGAAAAAGAAGAAGGAGAAAAATAGCCCAACTAACCCCCCAAACTATGCTACCCACAACAGACTCCCACAGACAATACAAACTATCACAGGTATAGACAAAATAACACTAAACAGACTGAGACAATGTTAGACAACAATAAAAGATTGACACAAAGACAAAATACAAGGCACACAGGACACTAAAGCAGTAAAACACAGGACAACACCTTTCACACAACCACACAGTCTAGATAACTCTGAGACTGCAAAGTGAAAGTGAAAGTCAACTCCCAGTACAGATTTGGTAAACAGGATATCCTATTACATCACTTCCTGCATAAAATGGCCGCCGTTTTTATTTTCGCGTAATGCGTCATATTTTCACGCATACACAGATGTGCGTCATATATTTTTGACGCATTACAGTGCACATGATGCGGAGTGTAAAAATATGATATGAATATTAATATTTCAAATTGTACATGAGATGACCAACATAGTCCATGTAGTGTCATTTTTACCACGCATACATCATGGGCGTCATTTTTTTTACACGTACAGTAGTGCACATGATGCGGAGTGAAAAAATATGATATGAATATTAATAATTAATACTGTACATGAAATGACCAATATATTGTGCATGTAGCGTCAATTTCACCACGCATACATCATGGGCGTCGTTTTTTTTACACATACAGTAGTGCACATGATGCAGAGTCAAAAATATTGTGGATGTAAATAATAATTTGAAGGTGAAATATCAAGACACTTTTGGATACATTTGTATCTGACTCTGCATTGTGTGCACTCATGTACGTGAACAAATTATGACCGCCATGCTGTATGCGTAGAATATGGAGCAAATTTATCCAAATGTCTTCATGTGTTTAGCTTTGGAAAGGTGATTTGTCATGGTAAAACGGTGCGATGTGAGACACATTTGTGTTTGTATATGACAAATGGCCGTACTTTTATGTATAGACGGCCTTCACACTGTGATGTTTGGGATACGTTAACTAATGTATTGACCATATTTGACAACATATTTGGTGTAATTGCTGATGGCTATTTTGAAATGATGTTTTTGATACCATTATGTATTCCGTCTCCAAAATGTCCCCACCTTTATGATGGGGATGCTTTTATCTGTAGTCCTAACAGGGAGTGGGAGAGTCACTTTCAGTTTTTATGGGGCTGACCATGTCCCATTATGATTTTGTGTTTCATATTTGTGTAGGACTTGTGACATGGAGGCCACACATGTGCCTTATGCATGTGTTTAGTTCACAAGTACATGATTCTTGTATGTTTTGGGGGTGGTAGAGGTGGAGTTAGGCCCCCAGCACCCTAGGATTTGACCATCCAGAATAGCTACTGTATCCATGGAGTATTTTTATCATATCCTGGCAAACCTGCAGCAGCGGGCGAATGTAAGGCCATATGGTATGAATGACTGTTGACCATTCATTCATCTCATTAGCCCATTTGACGTTTGCAGTAATGATGATTTGGAGCTAAGTTGCATACCATTTTCATATGACTAAGGGGGTCATTCTGACCGCGGCGGTCGGCGGTCGCCGCCCGCCAAGCGGTTCCCGCCGAAAGACCGCGGCGATCATTCTGGCTTTCCCACTGGGCTGGCGGGCGACCGCCAAAAGTCCGCCCGCCAGCCCAGCGGGAAACACCCTTCCCACGAGGACGCCGGCTCAGAATGGAGCCGGCGGAGTGGGAAGGTGCGACGGGTGCAGTTGCACCCGTCGCGAATTTCAGTGTCTGCAAAGCAGACATTGAAATTCTTTGTGGGGCCCTCTTACGGGGGCCCCGCGGCACCCCCTACCGCCATCCTGTTCCTGGCGGGAGACCCGCCAGGAACAGGATGGCGGTAGGGGGTGTCAGAATCCCCATGGCGGCGGAGCGCGCTCCGCCGCAATGGTGGATTCTCAAGGGCAGCGGGAAGTCGGCGGTACACCGCCGACTTCCCGTTTCTGGCCGCGGCTGAACCGCCGCGGTCAGAATGCCCATCGGTGCACTGCCAGCCTGTTGGCGGTGCTACCGCCGACCTCCGCCATGGCGGTAATTACCGCCAGGGTCAGAATGACCCCCTAAGTTTGCAAGACTCTCAGCGTTCACGATGTGATAATGCGAAGATTGTTTTGCTTGTCTGTGTCCCTTTCTGCATAAACTGGTTTAGTGTCATGTTACAATCTTCCTGCTAGGTTCAAACTGGGACACAACTGTGATGGTCTACTTTCAAATATTAGGTTGGTTGTATGACATATGTGTACATGTGTGTGGGAATGTGGATCCAGTATGACCTGTCTGTGTGTATGTTGTCACTGTAACTTCAAGGTCTCCTCCTGAGTTAGTGGCAGCTGATGTTGTTGCAATTGTGTATTGCTCACATCATACACTTGAGAGAAGCCATTGATGACATGTTCACGTACACATGGATGGTCCCACCCTGTCTCTGAACACGTGTGCTGTGACTTTCAAATGATCTCCAATTTTGGGCTGGATGAGAGACTGTTTCAGTTGTTTGGATCCGGCATGTGTAATTGTCACATTTGTACTCTTGTTGGGCTCTGTGTATGGTAATGTAACATGTCACATCCTACCCTCTGTGCATACAGTTGTGATGTTTATTTTTGGTGTGATGAATTTTAATAGCATTCTTGATCAATGAGACGACATTCATCTTCAGCTATTTCAAACTAAAGGTGGTCAGAAATGAATAGGCCAAAGCATGATGTGGTGTTTGTTATCTGTGTTTATTTACAAGTGTGGAATACAAGTGATTATAATAACTTAAGTAAAAAAATTGTTCACAAGCTGTTGGCGCCTACGCACTCCTGCTGCGGTGTTAGGTTGTTCCCCCTCCTGTTGCAGGCCAGCATCCTCCTCATCATCATCCTCAGGCATGTCTGGGTCCGGTTCAAGGAGGGGAATGTTCCTTTGTACACAAATATTGTGTAATATGGCACAAGTGAGTATGATTTTGCAGACCATCTCTGGGGAGTATAGTAGGCTTCCGCCAGTGATGTCAAGGCAGCGGAACCTTGACTTTAGGATCCCAAAGGTCCTCTCCACAATGCTGCGGGTCCTCTTGTGGGCGTCATTGTATGCCCGCTCAGCAGCAGTATTTGGGTTCCCATATGGTGTCATTAGCCAAGGCTGGATGCCATACCCCTGATCAGCTGAAAGAGAAACACAGAATGGTATCAATTAGATGTAGGAGGCACTGTTGTACGTATCTTTGATGGCAGTAGTTGTGTTGTGTTGTCTGTGACTATTTTGTGTACTAATGTGACAACCTATGGTTGTTGGTGGAAACTTTGGCATTGTTTTTTTTCCTTGGCTGAGCAAGTGTTTGTTGTCTAACTGTTTGTCAGCAGGATGTATTGGTTTCTCAAGTACAGTGTGCCCTCCCTTGCATTGTGACTTGTGACACAGGTGTCCGTGTGTCCTCACTGGGGGTGTGATGATAGTTCCATGCAGAGTTGAAACATGAAAGGGTATTAGAAACGTTCATATGAACATAGCTAGGCCATCCCATCCCTTAAAAGTTATGCATTGTATTAGTGTACAGGTTATTGTGAGACTTCCAATTTGCAAGGTGACATTTAGGCAACCACAGTCATGAATGTCTTCACACTAAGCTGTGGAGTAAATTCAAATGTGTGAGAGGTTCAATGGTGACTTGTGACACATGGCTAGTGATGTGAGTACCTCAGTGTGTTCCTGTCTAGGTGTTGCTATTGTGGTGTATGGGTTGTTTATCCTAGAGGGTTTCTGTGCAGTGAGTATATAAGTAGATTTTTGTCCTTACCAACAAGTAGTCCATTGCCATACCGTCCATCCTGGAAGTGTTGGTTGATGGTGCAGTGACGGAAGATGAATGCGTCATGTACACTCCCAGGATATTTAGCCACAATGTTGCTGAACAGTCCTTGGTGATCGACTATGGCCTGCACGTTGATGGAATGTGTGTGCTTCCTGTTGCGGTAGAGGTGTTCACTCGCAGCAGGTGGCACAAGGCGTACGTGTGTGCAGTCGATTGCACCAAGGACGTGCGGAAAGCCACTGATGGCGTAGAACCCCTGTTTTGTTTCCTGCTGCTTCTGCACTGTGTTAGGGAAGCAGATGTGGCGGGGTGTCAGTCCAATGATGGCATCCAGTACTTTAGGCAGGAATGCGGAGAAAGATGGTTGTGAGATTCCACCAACCAGGGCACCAGTTGTCTGAAACGAGCCACTTGCCAGCAGGTGAAGTACGGCAAGCAGCTTTGTTTCGGTTGGGATAGTGCGTGGAGTCACTAAAGTGGGGGCCAATTGCTGTTCAATATTTGTCAGCAGCTGCTGAATGGCCTGCCAGTTCAACCGGTACCTCTGGATGATGTCTCGTTCCCTGAGGCCATGCAGGGTTGTTCGTGGGCGGAATAACCTCTCCTGCCTTCTGCGCTGTCTTTGAGGTCCCTGCTGTTGTTGTTGTGGCTGCTCTTGTTGCTGCAGGGCTCTGCGTCTACGTGCACGTTGAAGAAAAAGCACCTCCATGTCTCCCTGTTGCTGCTCTGCTGCTCTGCTGCTCTGCTGCTCTGTTGCTTGTTCTGTGTGTTCTGATTAATTACAGGTGTGTTTGCCCCATTTTAACGCCTGCCCTGACCCAGGCGTTAAAATTTCACGCTATTCGTGCTTTGCGCCATTTTTTTGCGCCGCCTGCCGCGCGGGAGTGATTTTTGCCCTGGAGCATAAATACCACGCACCGCTATGTGCGTCTGTTTTTAGACGGGAACGCCTTCCTTGCATCTCATTAACGCAAGGAAGGCGTTCACGCAAAAAAATGACGCTATTTGCCCATACTTTGGCGCTAGACGCGTCTAACGCCAAAGTATAAATATGGCGTTAGTTTTGCGCTGAATTTGCGTCGAAAAAAACAACGCACATTCGGCGCAAACAGAGTATAAATATGCCCCCTAATGCGACCCTGTTCTGAAGGGTCATAAGACGATCCGACTGGAGCTCAGCAGTCAAGTTACCAAGGGCACCAGCGGTTTCAGCCACGGTGGATTCAACCACTCTTATCAATTGCCTTATGCTCCTGCTGTTACCTATTTGTCCCCAGAACGGCAGAAAACCCTTTACGAAGTCCCCAAATTCTTGTCCTGCAGTGTCTTCTTCACTGAAGACGCCTCTAACTATCCTTGTCTTGTGGTAATCTGCTGCTGCTGTGTAGGTAGGGGGCAACAGGAACGAAACGAAGCATGTGCCCGAAAAGTCAGGGGGCAACCATGTAAAGGCTCTATCATGGCAGATGAAATAGGTACCCTTAGCTGCCAAGAGCGGAGGGGAGGTCTGAGATGCGAAGACATATGTCTCAGTGCAGACGCTTTCCCCTAGCTGAGCTCTGGGATTCTTGCCAGTACCTTGCAGACACAGGTGACCCTGATGGGGTACAACCCAAATCAGGGAAGATATCTTAGCTTGCTGTTTCTCACTCATTGTGGCTTCCTATCCGGTCATGTTCCATCCTATATATGCTATTGTCTCATCTCTGGGGATAGTCTCGTAGAAGATATTGTCCTTCATCATGTCTATGATACCTTTATCTAAAGCATTTTTCTTAGGGTTGTCTTCCGCAAAACGTAGGGGGTAGTGTGCATAGATGAATATCGTTATGAATGCCCACACGGAACCATTGTGGCTGAAAGGCAGGATCAGATAAGGGATACCTTTATCTGCTGTGTGAGGCATAAGGCCACACACCCAACAGTTAGTTGTATTTATCACTAGTTGGTGTTGGTGCAAAAGCTGGATGAAGGAGTTATTAATGAACTCTAGTCTCCTAGCAGATTCATGTTTAGGGAGGAGTTGAAAAGAATGTGGGGAAACAGTGGAAGGAGGAGGTGTAGACGAGGTAGTGGGTGCCAATATCACGTTAAAACAGAATAAAACATATCCTATAAAAAACATAAGTATACTAAATAACATAAAAATGCACAGCAGCAAAAACCGTTTCCTGGTTATCGTTTCACATATTCTCTTCTTGAAACTCAGTCTTTCAACATGTTCTCCATTTTGGAAAGATTCCATCCTCTAACCGTTGCCGTTCGTGGCGGTTGGTTTACTTCACTTAGGAGTGTTCTGAATGTTCCAGGCCGCCCTAGAACAAACCAGACCTGTAGACCTTGTGTCCACAGGTTACCCCCCTAAGTCTTTTCAGCCACGATCCTACAGCTGAACCCGGATGGAGGTTCGAAAAACACAAAAAACAAAACAAAAAGTCATTCAAAAATAATTTTCCATATTGGAGAACTTTGCTAAAGGGAAGAAAAGTAAACTGTTTTATTTGTCCTTTATTCTTGGTCGTAGATTATAACGGTTAGTCCCAGGTATCGTGTGGTCCTGAAAAAGGAGTTCAGGTTCTGTAGTGTCCAATCGAACTGACGGTGATACTGCTGATTGTAAAATGTCATCACTTTCTTTCTCAGTGAGTGTTCCTTTTATTCGTGCATCGCTGAAAGGCAGAAAACGTGGCACGGTTTCAGTCTCTGAGTCGGCGACACCTTCCTGGACCCACCGGTCATATGGCAGAGGTAGGGGTACCCTTTTGCAATGGGTCCCATGGATCCAGTGTTTCTTCCCTTCTACTCGAACAGCTGATCTTGTGGAGAGAAGAACGAGGTGCGGTCCGGTCCACCTGGGCTGCTCGTTTTTGGTTCGCTGAAAGTTCTTTATTAAAACCCAGGATCCAGGCTCAATGGGATGACCTGGAGATTCAGAGACCGGAGGCAGGGTGTCGTGGACCTGTTGATGTAAAACACGCAATTTAGCCGTCAATTCATACAGATAGTCAAGCAAAACAGGATGCTCTATCTCGCTAAACTTCTTGGGCCTGGGCACTCCCCATATATTGGCCGGGCGGCCAAAGACTATTTCATAAGGACTAAGTTTCACTTGTGAATGCACAGTCATTCTGGTTGATAGGAGTGCTAGGGGTAGAGCGTCAGGCCATTTAAGACCAGAGCTCGCTTGTATCTTGGCCAATTTTAGCTTTAGAGTGCCATTATAGCACTCCACTAATCCAGCTGATTGGGGGTGATTTGCAGCGTGAAATTTTTGGTTTATGCCTAGCCCTTCGCATACTTTCTTCATCACTTGACCCACAAATTCACTTCCATTGTCACTCCAGATCATTCTCGGCATTCCGAATCTAGGGAAGAACTCTTTCACAAGGGCTTTGGCTGTGGATAGCGCAGTATTGTCTTTTAGGGGATAGGCTTCCACCCATCTTGAAAAGGCACAAACAACAACGAGTACGTATTTTAAGTTGTTGCAACTCTCCATGTGGATTAAATCTAGCTGCAAAACCTCAAATGGATACGTAGGAGGTGCAAAATGACCAGCTGGAGTTGGTTGTTCCTCTACCAGGGTTGTTTTTCAGGCATACCATGCAATTTTTAACCACATTTTCTGCGCACTTGGGAATTCCTGCATTTTGCCATACTGGGGCCAACAACTTACAAATCCCTTTCACACTGATGTGAGCCATTCCATGAGCCATTGTAACTACTGCAAGCACATACGCATCGGGTAGCAACCATCTTTGATGTTCTGACAACTCGACCCAACAACCATTCGCATCCAATTTACCCGTACTTTCTCTCCACACACTCAATTCTCTCTCTGTGGCTTCAGCTTGAATCGATTTCACGCTTTCTATCGTGTCTTCACACATTCCAACATCACCAATCCATCTTGCAGGGCCCGCGACATACATTCGGCTCATCACATTCCTTGCCGTTTCTTTTGCGACCTCGTCAGCAAATGCATTCCCACGACCAACATCATCAGTCACCTTTTTATGTGCGCTACACTTCACAATCGCAACTTGCAACGGTAAAGTAAGTGAATCAAGGAGCTCATTTACCAACTGACCATGCTGTATTTTAGTTCCATGCGAGGTCAGGAACCCACGTTCCTTCCACAAACGCCCAAAACTATGGGCCACACCAAACGCATATTGGCTATCGGTATAGATAGTCACTTTCATTCCTTTTGATACTGTACATGCTCTTGTTAGGGCTATTAACTCAGCTGCTTGGGCTGAATTGTGTGGGATACGTGCAACTTCAACAATCGTACACAAAGTTGTCACAGCATACGCCGCAGTCGTGTCACCATTCGTGAGCTTAAAGCATGAACCATCCACCCACAAAGTACCATCACTCTTTGCAAGGGGAGTGTCCAGAAGGTCTATTCTCCCTTTCGTTTCTTCTTCTGTTCTATGGAGACAATCATGTTGTTCAGAAGTATCTAACTCCGTCACAATTGGCAATAACGTAGCTGGGTTAAGTGTAGTGCATCTTTTTATATGTACATGGCTTGCTAACAATGTCAACTCGTAACCTGACAATCGAGCACTAGTTAAATGCTGTGTCTTGGTTCTGTTTAACAACGCGTCCACTGCATGTGGAACCATTACGATTAATGTGTTATTCATCACTAAACCAGCAGACTGTCGGATAGAAACAGCAGTTGCCGCTGCCGCTCTTAAGCAGCTTGGTAGTGCCTTAGCTACTGGGTCTAAGGTTGAAGAGAAATAGGCGCATGGACGCTCCCTGTCTCCAAACTGTTGTGTCAAAACTGCTAACGCACAACCTTCTTTCTCATGGACATACAATGTAAAAGGCTTGCTGTAGTTGGGGGTACCCAACACAGGAGCTGAACATAATGCATCACGTAATTCGACAAAACTTTTCTGACAATCTTCAGACCATGGGACGGGATTTGGTGTATCTTTACAAGTTAATGCCACCAAGGGTTTGGCTATTAACGAAAAATTAGGTATCCATTGTCTGCAATATGATGTAATACCCAAGAAAGCACGCACTTCTCTCTGTGTTCTTGGCACACTCATTGCTGCAACAGCCCTGATTCTCTCTGGGGTCAGTTGCCTTCCCTCCTTCAAAAAGAGATGACCTAAATAGGTCACTTCTTTTTGACAATACTGTAACTTTGAAAGGGACACTTTGTGGTGTAAATTAGACAAATGACGCAATAATGACAATGTTGCTTCTTTGCAGATCTCCTTTGTATCTGCAGCAACTAGCAAATCATCGACATATTGAATGAGAGTGGCGCCATCAGGTAACATAAGAGTGTCAAGTTGTGCTTTCAAAGCCTGACTATAGATAGATGGACTTTCACAATAGCCTTGAGGAGCTCTCTTAAATCTGAAGCTTCGTCCTCCCAAATTGAAGCCAAAAATGTCCCTGCTCTCTTCTGCAATAGGGATGCTGAAGAAAGCATTTTTCAGGTCTATCACTGAAAACCAAGTGGCTGAAGCTGGAATCATTGTCAACAATGCAGTGATATCGAGGACGACTGGAAACTGTGGCACAACTATTTTGTTCACCTCTCTAAGATCAATTACAAACCTATAAACATGTGGCTGAGTAGGGTCAGTTTGCTTCAAGACAGGCAAAACCGGACTATTGCAAACGTTGCCTCTTGTCTCTTCAATTACATCCTTCTCAATCAGATCACAAATAATTGCTAACAACGCTTTTTCCCCTTCACTAGAGATCTTGTATTGGGGAATACGTGGCATTTTAACATTGGCTTTTAATGTTATCACATATGGCTGAATTTCCAAAAGACCTACATCATTAGGTCCAGTAGCCCAAAGAGTATTAGGAAGAGACGAAAATTCTGGTGGAAATCTGTCCTTTGACAAATACATTGGTGAAACCACTTTCTTACCCAATGTGAATTGCACTCCAGAAGGAGAGCAATACAATGTCGCATACAATCTCTTTAACAGATCTAATCCTAACAAGTTCTCGCCACAACCTGTCGTCAAAATAAGGGGTGTTTCAAATTTACAAGGTCCAACAGAAAGAGATATAGGGTTAGAAATCGGATTTCTAACTGGGGCGCCGGAAAACCCTACTGATACATTTGTTTCGCCAGACTAAGGTGCGCCAGGGAGTTTTGAGTGCATAATAGAACTCTTGGTAGCACCAGTATCCAACAGAAAAGGTTCTGACACACCTGATGCAATCACCTTAACATAAGGCCCACTCTGATCTACTGGAACTGAAATAACTCCCTCTCTTTGTCTATGGCTATCCTAGCAATCATTACTGTCCAAATGCTCATCCTCTGTATAGTAATCATCAGTATAGTACTGAGCCGTTCTACCAGATGCATTAACCTGTTGATCAAGTCTGTTCATTGAGTTTTGAGGGAGGAATGGGCGCGCGCTCTGGGGAACATATCCACGTCCTCTTCCTCTAGGTGCTTGTGGAACACCTCGACCTCTTAAACCAGAAGTACCATTTGCGCGCTGTAGCAAAGCAGGGCAACTATACTTGAAATGACCCTCTTCCTTGCAATATGAACACTGATTGGGACCTACTGGGATAAGTTGTTGAGCATACTCGTCTCTTTGCGAGTTTCTCTGAAACGGTTGGGGCTGATAGTTATTCTGATAGTTGTTCTGATAGTTACTCTGTGCACCACTATTTTGACCACCACGTGGCGGGTACGCTTGTTGTAACAGAACCTTCGTTTTCAATTCTTTAGTTTTCTTCTCTACTCTATCCCTCTCATCTTTATCTCTATTTTCGTAGTACCGTGCAGTAGCCAATATCTGCGCTGAAGAGGAAACTGCCCAAGAACTTTCTGAATCTTTTAACTTTTTACACAACTCAGGAAGCAGATTATGCACAAATTTATCGACGAACAAACGTTGACCACCTTCCGTGCTCATATCTTGACCACTGTGGTCCACAAACGTTTCTTCAAACCTGGTGAAGAAATCTGATACCGTTTCTTCTTTCTTTTGCTTACATGCAGACAATTTATCCCAGTTTACACGCATCGCAGGCATTATAGTTTTCATGTAATCAATAATCCTACCAGGAAGCTCTGTCACTAAAGGCTCAGGTTTAGCACCACCAATTTGTCGGGCATCTGCAGCAGCAATATTAGCCCATGTGTCACCTAACTCTTGAGCATGGTCTGTATGGCGAATCTTTTCCCATAAAGGCTGTGGAACAACATTCCCAAACAACATGTCTATGTCAGCTAAATTCATAATGCAAGACCCCGCAGTCTGTGACAATTCCTTGTAATACCCTGTAGGATTCTTACGGGGATCAGGCGATGTCTGCTTAAGGGCTAAAACTTCAGCTCGCTTCCATGGAACGTGTACCCATACACGCTGGAAATGAGGCAGGACAGGTGGATTAGCATTTGGGTCCCCTTCCCTCCATTGTGGGGGAACTTCTCTCATGGGGTACTGTTTCCTTTTCTTTTTAGCAGAAGAATCATATTTAAACAATAACCTGGAAACACCTTCAGTCCTAAACGACAATAACATCGCAACTGCTTTCTCGACATCTAAACCCACAATCAAACCTGTCGCAAAATCGAACCGTACACGACACAACTTAGGCGGATTGGGCTCCAAACCATTTTCCTCTAAATCCTCAGAAAGAAAAGTACACATTTTCTCAAAAACGTATCTCTGTTTCGGTTCTTCCCACTGATGGAAGACATCCATAACAGACTCTAGTTCATATCTCGCTGGTTCAGTAACCCATTTATGCGCCAAATAATTCAGTGTCTCTTTCTCCCTACCATCAGGCAATTGGCTACGCAATTGTTTACGCTCTGAAACTGGGGTCGTAGCTAATGACCCAAAGAGAGGGGATAAAAGACTAGTCATAGTGTTTGTCATTCTCTGACGGATAGAGGGAGAGGTTGACAAATGAACAGGAGGAAAAACAGAATGAGACAAGGCAGAGACAGAGGCAGTGTCAGAAACAATACCAGGAGTGGTAGTCGCTATAGTAGTCAAAGTTGTAGGAAGTAAAGGCAGAGCAGATGTCAAAGCCGGAGGCCCTTGAGGAGGCTGCACCGGAGGAATAGGAACCAACTGAAGAATAGCTGGTGGGTGCTGTGGAGGAGCAGGAGGCAATGCAACCACTGGTTGTGCAACTAGAGCTTGCGGAGGTGCCGTGGCATTCTGCGCATAGGGTGGTGGTGAACTTAGCAAATGCGACATTAGGGGATCTTTTTCAGAGTCTTTTGCTGCATCTTGCTGAAGAGGCGGCAAAACTGGATAGCATTTATCTACTGTCATTTTATGTCGCCTATGCAACTGCTCATTCAACTGTTCTACTTCGTTATCTTTAAACTGTATAGCAGCTTGCATAATCGAAATACCTTTTTCTCTCTTATTTTTCTTAGCTAATTTAATTTCCTTTTGCTTGACTTCCTGATGCCATCAGCGGAAAGAATCAAACATTGCCGGCCGGGCTTTCTTCTTAAAAAGTCTAACTTCGAGATTATCTAAGATTTCTGTGTCAAAGCTACCATTTTGGGGCCATTTTAAAACACCATCTTTTCAGGTGTAACGGATCCTATACTTCATTATATGTGATGGGGCCTACTCTGTGCTTCACATATAGTTCATTGGTTGGAGTTCCAATCGGAGGAACCGGACATGAGTCCTCCAACCGGGAGTCCCTTTTACAACCAAGACAAAAACAAATTTCCAAGTCTGCTAAGACCAGGCATCTTCGCTCACTAGTCTAGCTTCAAACTTCAAAGGATTATCGTTTACGATAGTCTCGTGAATACACGAGTCCTTCGGCTTTGGTACTTGCAAGTTCCAAATCAAAGTGATCCCGAAGGGATACCAAACCAAATGTCCAACTAAGGACTGGGAGACGCTCCACTTATACTTAACTGAAACTATCAATGACGTCACCAGAAGACTTGTCTTATCGTTTCGCTCTACCAAACATCAAGGGTCCAAAGCGATAGCCAGGGCAGCAGTCCTTCGTAGCCGTCGGGAAGCGGGGAACCTCGCAGCAAAGACTTTTGGACCACGTCGACATGCAGGGGTCGATGAAGTGGCGGCCTTCCTCCAGAATTTTCACACGAAGCTCCTCACGGACCTCAGGCCTGGACCGGTACCGCTGGTATCGCCCCACGTTGGGCGCCAACTGAGGTACTGGGTTTTTCAGAACCGGTACTGATCCGGTAACCCAGTGGTGCCAGGGTACACCCAAAGACCTCGGGTACTTTCCTGATTCAGACCACAGAAACTCAGAGTCTTCTAGGTGAAGTCAAAGATCAAATTTATTGGCTGCAACCAAGTAACAAGCGTCCTAGAAGTACAACAGCACGGTTTGTATGTTCTCAGGAGACTGTGTGTCAATGCAAAGTCAGGTTTCCTTATATACAGTTTTTTAAGCTTCAGGCAAACATTCTTGACATTTTGGTTGGTCATTCACATGTTTTCACTACAAAGGAAAAAACAGTGTCATGATGAAACCTCATATTTCATGTCATCCAACCCATAATAAATTACCCGGCAAGGCCTAGTATTTTACATCAGATAAGTGTGGACCCCCAATAAAAACGGGCACCTCCCCCTCGTAAAGTAAGAAGAAGAAAAGAGCAGGTGCAGGTGTGAGCAAGATTAGGCAGGGTGTGTGAGCGATAATAAGGGTTTTATGGCATGGTGTGCCTTGATGCTATCTGATTCGGCCACTGGGAGAGGGACTGACCAAACAGGTTTGGCCTGAGGCAATGGTTCCAGCTTGCCCAGGTCAGAGAAAAGTCAATCAAGGTGTACGTGTCCTTGGAATCAAATCTGACTGTATTATAAGCCTATGTGAGGGCAACTTTTAAAAATGGCTGCCGTGTATAAAATGGGAGCCACGAGTGCAGGACGAAAATGGCGATTTCGAGGTGAAAACGCTGCTGGAATTGAGCGAAAATGCTCATGCTTAGTGTACTAGTCATTATCGGTCTTTTGATACTAAAATCGTACTGCTGTGGCAAAGTAAATTACATGGGTCCAGAATTTTTAGAACCACAACCCCCATGTTTTACTTATATGTATGTTTGTTTTTGCCTGTGTCACTGGGATCTTGCTAGCCAGGACCCCAGTGTTTATAAGTTGCGCCCTGTATGTGTTCCCTGTGTGGTGTCTAACTGTATCACTGAGGCTCATCTAACCAGAACGTTATTGTTTATGCTCTCTCTGCTTTTAAAATTGTCCCTGCAGGCTAGTGACTAATTTTACCACTTCTGATTGGCACACTGGAGCACCCTTATAATTCCCTAGTATATGGTACCTAGGTACCCAGGGTATTGGGGTTCCAGGAGATTCCTACGGGCTGCAGCATTTCTTTTGCTATCCATAGGGAGCTCAGACAATTCTTACACAGGACTGCCACTACAGCCTCTGTGAAATGGTGCACGTTATTTCACAGCCATTTTACACTGCACTTAAGTAACCCATAAGTCACCTATATGTCTAACACTCACTTAGTGAAGGTTAGGTGCCAAATTACTAAGTGTGAGGGCACCTGGGTACTAGCCAAGGTGCCCCCACATTGTTCAGGGCAAGTTTCCCAGACTTTGTGAGCGCGGGGACACCATTACATGCATGAACTACATATAGGTCAATACCTATGTGTAGCGTCACAATGGTAACTCCGAACATGGCCATGTAACATGTCTAGGATCATGGAATTGTCCCCCCAATACCATTCTGGTATTGGGGGGACAATCCCATGCATCCCCGGGGCTCCAGCATGGACCCCGGGTACTGCCAAACTAGCTCTCAGGGGTTTTCTCTGCAGCCACCGCTGCTGCCAACCTTCAGACAGGCTTCTGCCCCCCTGGGGCTTGGGCAGCCCAGTCCCAGGAAGGAAGAACAAATGATTTCCTCTGAGAGAGGGTGTTACACCCTCTCTCTGTGGAAATAGGTATTGAGGGCCTGAGAGGAGTAGCCTCTCCTGGCCTCTGGAAATGCACTGAAGGGCACAGATGGTGCCCTCCTTGCATAAACCAGTCTACACGGGTTCAGGGATCCCCCAGCCCCTGCTCTGGCGCGAAACTGGACAAAGGACCAACCCCTGTCCATCACCGCCCCAGGGGTGGTGCCCAGAGCTCCTCCAGTGTGTCCCAGACCTCTGCCATCTTGAATGCAGAGGTGTGAGGGCACAATGAAGACCTCTGAGTGGCCAGCGCCAGCAGATGACATCAGAGACCCCTCCTGATAGGCTCTTACCTGGTTATGTAGCCAATCCTCCTCTGAGGGCTATTTAGGGTCACCCCTGTGGTTTTCCTTCAGATAACGAATGCAAGAGCTCACCAGAGATTCTCTGCACTTCTCTCTTTGACTTCTGCCAAGGATCGACCGCTGAATGCTCCAGGATGCCAGCACAACCGCAACAAAGTAGCAAGAAGACTACCAGCAACATTGTAGCGCCTAATCCTGCTGGCTTTCTCGACTGTTTCCTGGTAGTGCATGCTCTGAGGGTCCTTGCAGAACCCCTATCTCGACTTTACTGTCTTTCTGGGGTAGTAGGGTAACTTTACTCCTACTTTTCAGGGTCTTGGGGTGGGGTCCCTTGGACACCCTTAGTGTTTTCTTACACTCCCAGCAACCCTCTACACACTACACTAGGCCTGGGGTCCATTCGTGGTTCGCATTTTACTTTTGGAGTATATGGTTTGTGTTGCCCCGAGGCCTATTTCTCCCTATTGCATTCAATTGTGTTCTACAGTGTTTGCCCTACTTTCCTAACTGTTTACTGACCTGATTTTGTTTGTGTGTGTATATTTTGTGTATATTACTTACCTCCTAAGGGAGAATATCCTCTGAGATACTTTTGGCATATTGTCACTAAAATAAAGTACCTTTATTTTGAGTAACTCTGAGTATTGTGTTTTCTTATGATATAGTGCTAAGTGATATAAGTGGTATAGTAGGAGCTTTGAATGTCTCCTAGTTCAGCCTAAGCTGTTCTGCTATACCTATCTCTATCAGTCTAAGCTGCTAGAACACCTCTAATCTACTAATAAGGGATAACTGGACCTGGCACAAGGTGTAAGTACCACTAGGTACTCACTATAAGCCAGGCCAGCCTCCTACATTGGTGGTGCAGCGGTGGGATAAGTACTTGTAACTCCCTTACCACTTTGTCATTGGTGCTTTTCATGAGAAAAACATATACCAAATACTTGAAGATATACACATTGAACCAAACAGTTTAACGGTCCTTCTCTAAAACTTTCTAAAAAGTTTCTGAAAAGTTCTAAAAACTTTCTAAAGTTTTCAAAAACATTGAAAAAGTTTTTTCTCTGTGCTTTCAAAAGTTCTAAAACTTTTTCTCTCTCTGTCCTAAACCTTTTCTATCATATCTGCATTAGAACTTAGGGCCAGATGTACCAAAACTCCAAATTGCGACTTGCAATTTGCGAGTCCCTGCGACTCGCAAATTGCAAGTCGCAATTTGGAATGCCGAAAGGTGTCTCAGACACCTTCTGCAACTCGCAATGGGGTCGCAAAGACCCACCTCATTAATATTAATGAGGTGGGTCGCAGTTTGCGACCTCATTGCGAGTAGGGGCACTCACGGGGATGGTGGCCTGCTGGAGACAGCAGACCACCATGTCCGTGACTGCTTTTTAATAAAGCATTTTTTTTTTCCTAAGTGCAGCCCGTTTACCTTAAAAGAAAATGAGCTGCACTTTGAAAAAAAAACGAAACCTTTTGTTTTGGATTTTTTCAGGGCAGGTAGTGGTCCCTTGGACCACTGCCTGCTCTGAAAAAATATTTTTTTGTCCAGCCACAAAGGGGAAGAGGTCCCATGGGGACCCCTTCCCGTTTGCGACTGGGTTACCATCCACTTCAAGTGGATGGTAACTGCGATTCCAATGGAATTGCACAGCATTGCGAGTCGCAAATAGGAAGGGAACACCCCTTCCTATTTGCGAGTCGGAAATGCATTTTGCGAGTCGGATCCGACTCGCAAAATGCATTTCTACATAGCAAAGAGGCATTTGCGCCTCGCAAACGGCGATTTTCGCTATTTGCGAGGCGCAATCTCTTTGCTACATCTGGCCCTTACTCCCAAAGTTGCTCAGGCAACCTATGAGAGTTTAAACTTAAAAAGTTTGAGGGGTCTCTGCATAGAAAGAGGTTTAAGCATTGGTAAGAATCCTACCAAGGACTTTCTCTTTAACCTTCTTCTGGAAAGTGACCAGAACCAGTCTGGCCCATCCCAGGAACAGGAGGTAGGAGGGGAAGGTACCCAATCAGACTCAAAGGAGTTCCCTGAAGAGACTTGGGAGGGTTCTTCCAAAGACCTGCCACCTAGCAGGCCACCTAGTGACACTGGTAGTGGGAGGGGTGTCACACATTAGTAGGGCACCTTTCGCTCATAAAGGCCAGGTTACTAGGGTCCAGCCAGTTAGGGACAGGTCTCTCTCTGTCAATTCCCACATTTTCTCTGTGTCTCACAATTCGCAAGCCTCCCACCCCGAGGATAACTTAATGGAAAGGGAACTCAGAAAGCTGAGGTTGGAAGAGGCCAGGCTGAAGCTTAAACAGCAGCAGCTGGCCTTAGACAGGGAATCTCTGGATGTAGAGAGGGAAAGGCAGAGATTGGGGTTAGTTCCCCATGGTGGCAGCAGCAGTGTTTTTGATGGCAATCCTGTCAGAGAGCAAGATTCCAGAAACCTGCATAACATAGTCCCCCCTTACAAGGAGGGGGATGATATTAACAAGTAGTTCGCTGCACTTGAGTGGGCCTGTATGGTACAGTTGGTCCCTCAAAGGCAGTGGGCTGCTATCTTGTGGCTATCTTTCACTGAAAAGGGTAGGGATAGGCTCCTTACTGTCAGAGAAAATGATGCTAATAAATACAAAGTTTTGAAGGATGCACTCTTGGATGGATTTGGCTTAACCACTGAACAATACAGGATTAAGTTCAGAGACACCAGAAAAGAGTCCTCTCAAGACTGGACAGACTTTGTAGACTGTTCAGGGAAGGCCTTGGAGGGTTGGTTGCAGGGCAGTAAGTAGACTGACTATGAAAGCCTGTATAATCTGATCCTGAGAGAGAATATTCTTAACAATTGTGTGTCTGATTTGTTGCGCCAGTACTTGGTAGACTCAGATCTGACCTCTCCCCAAGAATTGGGAAAGAAGGCATACAAATGGGTCAGAACAAGAGTGAACAGATGAACAGAAAAGTTCACACAGGGGGTGACAAGGATGGCAAGAAGAAGGATGGTAAGTCTTCTGACAAGGGTGAGGACAAGGATAAAAAACATTCTGAGTCTTCAACAGGCCCACAAAAATCCTCTGGGGGTGGTGGGTCCAAATCCTCTTCTAACAATCAGAAAAGGCCTTGGTGTTATTTATGTAAAGTAAAAGGCCATTGGGTAAGTGATTCCACTTGTCCAAAGAAAAACACCAAACCTCCCACCACCACAACCCCTTCTGCAACCTCTAGTGTCCCTAGTAATAGCAGTGGTGGTGGGAAGTCTACTACAAATAGCCAATCCAAGGGTGCAGCTGGGTCACTATTGGCAGTGTACTTGAGGTTGGTCTTGTTAGGGAGACCACAGAGGCTGTTATAGTCTCTGATGGTGCCATTGGCTTTAACACCTTGGTTGCTTTTCCCCTTGATATGGGTAAGTACAAGCAACTACCCCTAATCAACGGTGTTGAGGTTGAGGCCTGCAGGGACACAGGAGCCAGTGTAACTATTGTGCTAGAGGAACTGGTTCACCCTGATCAACACCTACTTGGTCAGCAGTACCAAGTGACTGATGCTCACAATAACACACTTAGCCACCCTATGGCTGTTGTGAATCTCGACTGGGGGGGAGTTACTGGTCCAAAGAAAGTTATGGTAGCCACTGAATTACCTGTAGATTGCTTACTAGGCAATGATTTGGAGACATCAGCTTGTGCTGAAGTGGAGTTGGAGGCTCATGCAGCAAAGCTGGATATTCCTGGGCATATTTTTGCTTTAACAAGGGCTCAGGTCAAAAAGCAAAAAGGACAGGAAAACTTGGATCCTGGAACAATGGACCAAGTGCTCCCAAAAGCTAGGGCTAGGAGGGGTAAATCCTTGCCCACTATCCTTCACTCACCAGAAGATTCCCCTTTTGAGGAAGAGGAATCCTCTCCCTGTGCAGAACCTACACAAGATGAGCTGGCAGCAGACACTGCTGAGCTTTTGGTGCAGGGGGGCCTGCTAGGAAAGAGCTGAGTGTGGCACAGCAGACCTATCCCACACTAGAGGGTTTGAGACAGCAAGCTGTCAAAGAGCAGAATGGGGATGTCAGTGATAGCCATGAGGTGTATTGGGAAGACAACCTCTTGTATACTGAGTCAAGGGACCCTAAACCTGGAGCTGCCAGGAGATTGGTCATCCCTTTGCAATACAGAGAGTTTCTTCTTACCTTGGCACATGACATTCCTTTGGCAGGGCATTTGGGCCAAAGTCAAACTTGGGACACGCTGGTTCCCCTGTTTCACTGGCCTCATCTGTCAGAGGACACCAAAGAGTTTTGTCACTCTTGTGTGACCTGCCAAGCCAGTGGCAAGACTGGTGGCACTCCAAAGGACCCCTTATTTCCACCTATTGTTGTTGGGGTGCCCTTTGTGTGGGCTTTAGCCCCGTTGAACTCCTCTTTGGGCACCCTGTAAGATGTCCCCTTGCACTTGTTAAGGAGGGTTGGGAACAACCTTTAAAAGCTCCTAACCAAGTCATTGTGGACTATGTACTTGGCCTAAGAACAAGAATGGCTGAGTACATGTAAAAGGCCAGTAAAAACATTCAGGCCAGCCAGGAGCTGCAAAAGCAATGGCATGACCAGAAGGCTGTCCTGACTCAGCACCACCCAGGACAGAAGGTGTGGGTATTGGGGCCCCAAGAGCACTCCAGGACAAATGGAGTGGACCCCATCTGTAGGAGGCTGGCCTGGCTTGTAGTGGGTACCAGAGGTACGTACACCTTGTGCCAGGTCCAGTTATCCCTTCTTAGTGTAACAGAGGTGTTTCTAGCAGCTTAGACTTATAGAAGATAGCTATGGCAAAGCAGCTTAGACTGAACTAGGAGACATGCAAAGCTCCTACTATACCACTTATATCATATGCACAATATCATCAGAAAACACAATACATAGAGTTACTAAAAATAAAGGTACTTTATTTTTATGACAATATGCTAAAAGTATCTCAGTGAGCACCCTCAGTAAGAAAGTAAGTACTATACACAAGTTATATTTACACAGACCAAAATTAGGTAAGTAAGAGCAAGAAAAGTAATGCAAACAGTGTAGAATTACAATAGGTTGCAATAGGAACACATAGGTGTAGGGGCAACACAAACCATATACTCCAAAAGTGGAATGTGAACCACGAATGGACCCCAGACCTATGTGAGCTTGTAGAGGGTCGCTGGGACTGTAAGAAAACAGAGAGGGTTAGAAAAATACCCCACCCCAAGACCCTGAAAAGTAGGAGTAAAGTACACCTACTACCCCCAGAGAGCACAGAAGTCGTGATAGGGGGATTCTGCAGGAAGAACAAACAGCAGCTGTGCACTGACAACGTATTTCTAGACCTGAGTACCTGTAAGACAAGGGGACCAAGTCCAATAGTCGCGACAGTGTCCGGGGGGAGTAGGAGCCCAGGAAACCCCAGCTGAAGGTGCAAGGAAGCTGCCACCGGTTGAAAGAAGCTTGGAGTTCTGCAAGAAAGAAGAGGACTAGGAACTTCTCCTTTGGAAGACAGATGTCCCACGTCGCGATGAAGCTTGCAGAGGTGTTCTCACGCAGAAAGACCGCAAACAAGCCTTGCTAGTTGCAAGGGTCGCAGTAGAGGTTTTTGGGTGCTGCTGAGGACCAGGAAGGACCAGGATGTCGCCTTTTGGAGGAGGAGACAGAGGGGGTGCCCAGCAAGTCAGGGAGCCCTAAAAGAAGCAGGCAGTACCTGCAGAAGTACCCCAACAGGCACGTGGAAGAAGAGTGAACCGGAGTCCATGCAAAGTTACAAAAGGGAGTCCCACGACGCCGGAGGACAACTCAGAAGGTTGTGCACTGCAGGACGGAGTGCTGGGGACCCAGGCTTGGCTGTGCACAAAGGAAATCCTGGAAGAGTGCACAGGAGCCAGAGCAGCTGCAAATCACGCAGTACACAGCTTTGCAATCTAGTGTGGGGAGGCAAGGACTTACCTCCACCAAACATGGACTGAAGAGTCACTGGACTGTGGGAGTCACTTGGACAGAGTTGCTGTGTTCCAGGGACCACGCTCGTCAGGATGAGAGGGGACCCAGAGGACCAGTGATGCAGTCTTTTGGTGCCTGTGTTAGCAGGGTGAAGATTCAGTTGACCCATGGGAGATTTCTTCGGAGCTTCTGGTGCAGGGTGAAGGCAGGCTACCCAAAGAGCATGCACCACCAGGAAACAGTCGACCCTCTACACACTACACTAGGCCTGGGGTCCATTCGTTGTAGGCATTCCACTTTTGGAGAATATGGTTTGTGTTGCCCCTAGGCCTATTTCTCCCTAGTGCATTCTATTGTGTTCTACAGTGTTTGCACTACTTTTCTTACTGTTACCTACCTGTTTTGGCTTTGTGTACATATAATTTGTGTATATTACTTACCTCCTAAGTGAGGGTATCCTCTGAGATGTTTACTTACCTGATTTGGTTTGTGTGTGTATATTTTGTGTATATTACTTTCCTCCTAAGGGAGTATATCCTCTGAGATACTTTTGGCATATTGTCACTAAAATAAAGTATCTTTATTTTTAGTAACTCTGAGTATTGTCTTTTCTTATGATTTAGTGCTAAGTGATATAAGTGGTATAGTAGAAGCTTTGCATGTCTCCTAGTTCCGCCTAAGCTGCTCTGCTATAGCTACCTCTATCAGCTTAAGCTGCTAGAACACCTCTAATCTACTAATAAGGTAATTGGTTCCCAATCTGTGTGCCGTGGCACCCCAGTGGGCCATCAAAAGCAGCCAGGGGCGCCGTGAACCAAGAGTTTCTAATTTCAATTTGAAGAAATAATCTCTGGTTAATATCTAGACCGGTGGTTCCCATCCTTTTGAGTTTTGGAGACCCCATTTAGTCATTACTTAAGCCTAGGGACCCCCACTGAATCATTACTGGAATCTATGGACCCCCTACTGAGTTATTACTGGAAGCTGGGGACCCCAGCCTAAGCACTGTCGATGATTTGAACAGCAAAATACCCAACAAATAAAAAAACATTCATCAAAGAAATACACAAATGCTGACATATTATATTGTATTTGGAAACACACAGACATTTAAAAAAATAAAATTGTAATAGAAAATTCAATTGAGGCCCCTCATCCTCCATACTGTATTGTGTTTAACGCATCTGTACTGCTCCCACAAATCAATCTGAGGGTACTAATGTCATGTTTAGCCTCCAATTTCAAAATACTTCACATTTATACTATGTTTTGAAATTTTCAAAAGTGCATTTCGCTTCTTTATGTGTATACAGTTTATTAAGTTGTGGACCCCTTGAGAAGGGTTTGTGGACTCCCAGGGGTCCCCAGACTAGAGGTTGGGAACCACTGATCTAGACAGTAATTTGAGGTTTCCAGAAAAAGTATAAAACCTCTAAAGTTTTCCACTAGATGGAAGCAGTGCATTATTTATAAAGAGTGCAGAAGTGAATGTTACTAGTCCCTCCAGCATGCAGCAGAGGTTCCGGCTGTGACCTGCATTTCAGCATGAGAGATGGAAGCCTCAATTGCTGCAGCTTTGGATGTGTGAGAAATGCAGGGATGGAAGCTGGGCGCAGGGCTCAGATAGCCCTCTTGAAAGGTGCTCATAGGCTTGCGCTGCTGTTCTTCTCCTATAAGCAATCAATGAACTGACTGCTCTCTGTATAAAGCCAGTGTCATCACTTTCTGGGCTGGACTAGCCGTACCTGCTCTTTTATAGGATACTTTGAAGGAACTAATGTACCTTTTATAAAAGTTTCCCTTTTTTCCCCTTACACACTTTGGCTTTCTCACATTGAGGATTTCCCTCATTTCCTGTCCTTGCAGCAATAATTACAAATAAAGTCTTTTTATTTGGCATAATCGGCTTATTTTGAGCATGAGAAACTGCAAAAGATAAATACCAAAGAAATGCACTGTAAAATATATTAAATGTACATGAGAGAGCGTAGTTTAAATAACATATATTAGAATGAAATGCTCATATCAATGCTTAACGATGTAACATAGAAAACAACAATAATAGTGACTTTGCTTAAACGCACATCTGAACTATGACCATAATGTGTGTGGCCACCAATATATTCACGTGAACTAATAATGATGAGTAAAACTATTCATGCTATGGTTTATATTAACATTTACGATATTTGCATTTATATTAAAATCTCATAGGCCTTAAGTTAGCGTGAGCTGTGGGTTTTAGCTACCTGACTCTCATATTACAAGCATTTTTCTGTTTTCCAGTGTGCTGACTCACAAAGGGCCATGACCCTGTAAATGTTCTTTTTTCTTCAACTTGGAAGATGAATGTATCGGTACAACTCTGTTCTCATCCACATGCTTAGTGTGAGTTTATATACAAAGTTGAAACAAATGTAGATTAATGTAATGTACAAGGACGTTTAAACCATGGACAAAGGAACTCATGACCCGAGAAGACGTGCCAACCTGTGAAGTAATCCCCGGATGTGCCACCTCCGAAGACGTCAATTATGAAGACCAATCAAAATGTTATGAATTATCATGGGGTGACAATTAGAATTACCTAATGTATAATTTGATAGGTTAAAGATAGTGGGGTATAGTAAATGTCCAATAGAATTTTGGGGGAAGGTATTACGAAAAAGGGATAAAAACCCCTGTCATAGAAGGGTCGCTAGAACTAGGTAGGGAATGCTATTGATTTTATCCAGAAACTCTGTCACTCTGTTTGGTGACTTTGAGACTTATTAAACCATCCTTGCCCATAGACTGCCCAATACACCTCTCCTCCTTATGAGGGAAGTGTCCCCTGTCCTTTAGACGAGTTTAGACTGATGGCGTTTTGACTGATGTCTTGGGGACGAAGACTCTCCTGCGTGCTGACCTAATCTTTGGAGGGTAATTATGACAATGCAATTTGTAATTTGTCTGTTTGCTTTTCCTTTCTAGGTACCAACTGCTCATTTTGATTGAGACCATAGTTAGATGTTTTCTAAATTGATGTTCTAAATTGTTTTTGCATGAAGCCCAACATGCTTTTGCTAATTAGTGGTTAAGATAGGAGTTCACTCTGACTGACGCAAATAGACAGATGACTGACGTTGCGCTATGCTGAACTGAGACTTATATGATATTCACTGTATTCTAATCTATGTTCACGCCGTGCTATGTTTTTATGTTTGTGATTCTTCCATTAATGAAATCTTATCACAGTTGCCATATCGTGACTATGCTCTTATGTTTCTTGGTATTGAGATTAACACTCTTGCTCGTAGATTGTAATCAATAGGGAATAAAATTCATAAAATTCTATCAAAAGGTGTGGTTATTTATGGCTGAAAGGTCATGGTTGCGTCAATAATTTGATTAATGTCTTTATCCAAAGTGAAGTACATTGTGGTGGTAAATATTGATGACATTATTGATATATTGCTTGATATATTGATCAGTTACCTCGTCCTACGGTGTCTCTCCACTGGGTCACAAGATTCATTGGCCTAAAACGAGTCCTAATGTGTAATAAACTGCCATAAAAGGACGCGTTATCAGTTCTGGTAGCAGAGCGACGGTTTGGCGCAATAATGTGTGTGGTTTAGGGTTTTGCGCTTGCTAGCTTATGCCTTTTGCAGGTCATTGTGAGATTTGTGTGCATTTAGGCCAAGTATGTGTTGTTTAGTAGGAGTAGGCGTACTCCGCAGTATGAGAGTAGGGAAGTCGGCGTACTTCATATGAGTGTGGCGCTTGGTGCTCAAAATTATCCACGTGGTTGGTTGTTTATGTACGGACCCGTCGTGGTCTAAGACTCCGGAATATGTTGAAAAGTGTAGGAGACACTTGGGTTTATGTTGTAATCTGTGCGGTTTAATAGGTCAATCGGGCGTGGTTGACGAGTCAAGTTTGAGTTGAAACGTATGTGTGAAACCTTCGATGGAGATTTGGCAAGTTCTAAAGTGCACTAGGACGAGCAATTGACAAGTCGAGAGTAGAATTTGCGGGTCGAATTCTGCTTGCGTATGCGGGAACTGATAAGGAGAAAGTAGCGGCTGAGGCTTCAAGTGAAATCTCTGTAAAGTTCTGAAGCGAATGAGTTACCCTTCCTGTAGTAAACCGGCAGATTTGTGTTGTCATTTAAGGTGCTCGCAATAATTTGCATTAGTTTATATGGATTCAGTGAGGAGTGGACGAGCCGCAAGACTTTGTCAGCTTCAGTGTGTGTGGGTGTGACGTCAATGGTGCCGCGCTGAGATAGGTCAGATGTCGAGAGGGGTCGCGCACGGATTGGCTGCCGTCCGTAAGAGGCAATAGATTGAGAAAGGTGGGTGAAGAGTGTCCTGGGAACTAAGTCACTTCTGATTAAATTACAAACAAGAGAAAACCACAAAAATGAATTTCGTCAAGGCATTTAAGAGCGCTCTGAAAGGAGACGCATATATTGTAGCAACTGATGGGGAGCCTACACCACCCGAGGGTACTCCAGCTTATATAGTCATGGAAGAGAAAGGTGTCGTGCCTTGTCTATGGATGAAACAGTGGCACAAATTAACAGAGAAAGAGGGATGTTTAGCATTCCCAGAACATGGGACGTTCAATACAAGGGTGTTAGAGAATTTGAGATGGATGTTAAGTACACAGAAACCACATCCGAGACCAGCTCAGTATGAAGCTTTAGCGGTTTGGGATCTAATGGCTCTTAAACAAAGGCAAGAAAAGTTTCAGAGAAGACTGAGAAGGGCAGAAAAATCCTATGCTGAGGCTAGATGGGATAACGAGAGTAAAATGTGGAGAAGGGGAATTGTTGATGGAATAATTGTTCCCAGCGATAGCACAGGGAGAAGAGACGCAGGGAAAGAAAGCCTCCTGTAAGACAGACAAAGACTCGAACAATTCTAAAGAAAATAAAAGACCTTGTGAAGTGGAAGATGATTCAGACGATGAGGAATTTATGGACAGATTATTACATGATCGCCCTCCACCTTATGCGGTGAGTGACAGTGCTCCGAGTATTAGCATAGACCGTGGGAACCAGACGCAGGAAAAGGGAGTTGCTGATACGGTACAGACTAGTGATACGGCTTCGATACAGAATGGTGTCAGTGTACCCACTGCACCAGACATACTGATACAGTTGCAACCTCCACCGCAGATACAGAGAATCTACCCAGACGTCCCCGTACTTGAGACTACTACAAATCTGATAGTGCCGCCAGACCCGATATACACGAAATCAAAGTTAGTGCAGATTGAGTCAACTCAAAAACTATTGTCCCAGCCGCAGCTACAGCCGATATCAGGGTACAACCCAGTAGCTGGTCCGCCATTAGTACCCTTTCAGGAACTTTGGAACAGGCTTATGGAGTTACTGCTCCACGGAGTCTGGGACTGGGTCAAACACCTGCTGCCATATCGTTACCAATTACTGTCGGTCCACCAGTGCCATTGTATGCGCAGGGCAAAACCGGTGTATGTGACCAGGGGGTAATGACTCAAGATGTGATAAGAGGAGGGTCCATGGGAACTCACCAGATAATGGCCCCAGGAGAACAAACAGTTGAACAGCTGAGGTCTTTAATGGACCTTAGCCCAGTGGGAGCACCCATAGAAGCAATGCGTCATGCAGGGCTAGGGGTCTTAACCCCGCAGACAATGAGTACAAATACCTCACATTTACCAATGATACATGCAGGGAACATCTCATTGCAGGGTTTCACAGTTCAACAGCTAAATGAATGGCTAGAAAAGACTTATACTTCACAAAAAGCTGCAGTGGTCACAGTTGAACCAGAAAAGGAAAAGCAAGACGAGTACCTGAACTTTGTAAGATTAGGGGCAGAAGCTGCTGAATTAGTGGAAGGTACGATGGGGGTAAATAGATTGGAGTCATATACGGAAGCAGAATTAAGATTCCTGTGCCCCAAGATCACCAAAGAAGTAGGCAAGGTGCATCAGAGATTAGCGAATCTGGCAGATAAATACAATATTGATATCGGAAACACTAAACACCTGAAAATAAGTTACAGATTGGATTTTGACTCCAAAGACTTTGAGCACATGAGGTCTGCGGGAATGAGGGCACATTTGAAGGAATTGTTGCAAAGTGCGCAAGTTTTGGGTGCGCTGGAAAAATGGGAAGGCAGGTGGGCAAAGAAAAGAGATAAGGAGAAGGTTGACAGTCCAGGGTCTAACCAAGCTAAAGCCTCCCCGATGTGGATTCAGTAAAAAATATTACCCATGAGCGAGACAGCTGGTGGTGTCTTAGTCCATGTACCGTGGTCCAGAGGAGACATCCTATCCTTTACTAATGATTATCCCAGACTGAGAGAGAAACCGATTGAGTGGTATCAGCAAACAGATAGGTTTGTGAAACTTGCAAAGTGTCTCTGGGAGGACTTGAATACCTTGTTTGAGATCATTGTTCCACCTGATTTGTGGCTCGAGTGCAAAAGAGGGGTAGATTGGCCGACGAAGGAGCCGGCAAGAGATAAGGTGACCGGAGCACCCTCTGAAGAGGTGATGAAGTATTATCATAAGGTGATTGAGTTTTTGAAACAGAAGGTGTCGCCGAAGGTGACACATTGGCAGAAAATTGACCGGACTTCTCAAGAGGTTAAGGAATCAATACATGCTTACTATGAGAGATTGTTAAAGGCATTCAAACACTTCAGTGGTACTGAGACTATTGAACCGAAGGACATGAACCATCTTGTGTTTAGATTCGTCGAAGGGTTGAGACCAGAAGTTAGCCAGATGATTAAGAATCATTTGATTTGTTGGCAAGCAAAGCCGATTGATGAAGTGTTACAGTATGCAAAATACTGTAGTGATGAGATTAAGCTGAAACAGAAAAAGCTGAAGGAAAAAGTGATGGTGATGCAGAAAAGGGCTGCACAGGCAGGAATACAGGGAAACGGAGTTCAACAGATGATACAGCAACAACCGCAAATGAATGGTGTCTTTCAGACGCAGCTGAGAGGTCGAGGCCGAGGGTTTGTGAATCGCGGTCCAGACTTGAATACTGTTGTGGTTCAGAATGACATACAAGGGGCGAAAAAGATGTCACCATGTCACGCGTGCGGGTGCGTGGGGCACTGGAAACGGGAGTGCCCGAATGTGGTGCAGGATGGTGTTGTTCAGCAAAGTGCTAACGTTGGTACATTGCAAAATGTAAGAGGCCCAAAAATAAGACATCAAAATCCGAATTTTCAGAACAATCTGGTACAAATGCAAGGGGTACAGCCCATGCAGCAGATGCAAATGCCATGTTTTCAGTCAGTGCAAATGCAACCAGTACAACAGCAGATTCCTGTGGTACCTAGACAGCAAATGCAATTACCAATGGCTCCGATGGGACAGCAACAGGTGATGCTTCCTCAACAGGTCACAGGTCAGGTAATGAGTCAAAATAATACAGTACAACAGTTCCCATTATGAGGTGAAAATGGCATGAATGGGGAATGGTCAGATGATAGCTCAGATAGTGAGGAATGCAGGCTTGCAGCATCCTTACAGGTGGATCAAAGGGGTCCATATGTGGAAGGAAAGGTGATGGGTTACAAGGTCTCATTTCTGATTGACACTGGAGCTACACGCTCTACAGTCAGAAGTGCAGAGGTTCCAAAATTACCACTTTCAGGACGCACCATAAGGGTGGTCGGGGTAGCAAACCAGTATCTGACGAACCCGATTACAGATCCAGTGCAAGTAGAAATCGGCAACTTCCAGGGGCTACATAGGTTTGTAGTCTATGATTCAAGTCCGGTATCTCTACTGGGAAGGGACTTACTGTGCAAGACAAAATATTTGATTACCTGTTCCAATGACAGAATCGAGGTACAGACAAATAGTGACGATGAGGGAGATGAAGGTCAGTTTTCTGAGGAAGACACAGGAACAACAAATGAGGATTACCCTGTTTCCGATGTTTACCATGATCGATCTACCTGTCGAGTTACAGGGGACGGTAACAGAGAAAGTGTGGGACCTGACAGGAAAGGAAGTCGGATTAATAAAAGGAGTAGAACCAGTTAAAGTCCAGATAAAGCCAAACGCAGTGTTCCCTCAGGTGCCACAATATCATATGGCACAAGATGTTCTCATCGAAGTGTCACAAATAATTGCAGATTTTCTGAGACAGGGAGTCCTGAAAGAGGTTTTGAGCAGTCCGTGTAACTCTCCCATAATGGGTTAGAAAAGGCCTTGTGGAAAGGTTTGAATTGTGCAGGATTTGAGAAAAATAAACGAGATTGTGGTAAAATGTTGCCCTGTAGTGCCCAATCCAGCGGTAATCATGTTCCAGGTTCCCTGTGATGCTGAATGGTTCACCGTTATAGACTTGTCACAAGCATTCTTTTCGATACCTCTTCATGAGGATAGTCAATTTTTGTTCAGTTTCAAATTCCTGGATAAGGTGTACAGTTGGTGCAGAATTCCTCAAGGGTTTTCTGAATCACCGTCCATCTTTAATCAGATATTGAAAAAGGATTTGGAATCCTTCTGCTACCCTTCAATTTTACTCTAGTGCAGTACATTGACGATTTGCTGATTGCATCCAAAACTAGGGACAACTGTAAATACGATACCATTGCCTTACTGAATCATTTGGGAAAGAATGGACACAAGGTGTCACCTAAGAAGTTACAATACTGTCAGAAAGAGGTGAAATACTTAGGGCACCTGATCGAAAATGGGTCTAGGAGAATATCAAAAGAAAGAATAACAGCCATTTTGCAGATGAACCCTCCAACAACAAAAAGAGATGTCAGGATGTTTTGGGGAATGGTGGGCTACTGTCGCCAGTAGATACCCAACTTTTCGATCATCTCAAAACCTTTGATAAAACTAACAGTCAAAGAGATCAAGGATGAGCCATATACCATAGCTTTGTCCAAAGAAGAGCTTGAGTCATTCATGGAGTTGAGAGAATGCATGTGCAGGACACCAGCGTTAGGAATGCCTGATTATACAAAGCGTTTTCTACTGTTTTGTCATGAACGTGATGCTTGTTCTTTGTCTGTCTTAACACAGGTCCATGGAGGTGCAAATCGGCCTGTAGCATATTTTTCAGCAACCTTGAACCCCTGCGCGCAGTTGCAGCAGTTGGTCAGAGCCTTACGCAATGTGAAGGCATAGTCATGGGATACCCCTAACAGTAATGGTTCCACATTCATTTGAAATTTTGTTAACTCAAACTAAAACTCAGCACATGACAAATGCTCGTCTCACTAAGTATGAGACAATCATATTGGGGTCACCAAATGTCTCTTTAAAGCGATGTACTGTATTAAACCCAGCAACTTTACTTCCTGTTGAAAACACTGAAATCAATAATGAGGAAGAATTTGAACATGACTGTCTTGAGGTAACTGAACTATGTACCAAACCACGTCCAGACATTCAGGACACACAGTTGAAAGAAAATGACTGTATCATGTTTGTTGATGGGTCCTGTTTAAGAGATTCTGTTGGAACACTGAGACCTGGCTATGCGGTATGTACCATAGCTGGTATCATTGAAGCCTCCTGGCTTGAAAGAGTGTTTTCCGCTCAAGTGGCAGAATTGATTGCCCTTACCAAGGCATGCCACGCAGCTGTGAACTTGAGAGTCACTATCTATACTGACAGCAGATACGGATTCTGAATTGTACATGATTTTGGTCAACTTTGGTCACAGAGAGATTTCATGGTTCTCCTGTAAAAAATGGTGAACAAATAAAGGATTTGTTACATGCAATTCAGTTACCTCTTGAAATTGCTGTGGTAAAATGCAATGCTCATGTTAGGTCGCAAGACTTTGTGTCCATGGGAAACGGTTATGCAGATCAAGTCACAAGGCTTTGTGCATTGAACTGTATATTGTTCAAGGAGCAGTGGGAATTGTTACCGCAAACTGAAAATGACCCATGTTTGAACCTTGCACTACGGGTGGTTGACACGCTAGACGAGTTAAAAACATTACAAAGTCGTGCAAGTAAAGAAGAAAAATGTTACTGGCAGAGAATGCAATGTATACAAAGGGCTGATGATTTATGGGTCTCGGAGGAAGGAAAACTAGTTCTGCCAAACAGCCTTCTATCTCAGTTTGCCAGGCTGTATCATGGACAGGCTCACCTTGGGAGGGATGCCTTGATCAGGTCATTTAAAATCGACTGGTTCAACCCAAAATTCAGACATGCTGCTGAGGTCATTTGTCACAGGTGCATCATCTGTCAACAGATGAATGCAGGAAAAGGGACAGTGGTAACTTTGAGCCACATTGGGAGAGCTGGCGGTCCATTCAGCAAGATGCAAATGGACTTCATTGAAATGCCTGTTTGTGGAGGATTGAAGTATGTGTTGGTGATTGTGTGTGTTTTCAGTCAGTGGATTGAAGCATACCCCACACATAGGAATGACAGTCTCACAGTTGCAAAACTGTTACTTAGGGAACTAATACCAAGGTTCGGGTTTCCAGTCTCTATAGAGTCAGATAGGGGCAGACACTTCGACAATGAGGCGATTAAACTCCTGTGTGCCGCACTTGACATCGAACAAAAGCTGCATTGTAGCTACCGCCCGAAGCATCAGGACTAGTAGAGCAAATGAATGGTACTTTGAAATCGAGAATGGCAAAAATGTGCGCAGCTACCAATATGAAATGGCCAGATGCATTGCCCTTAGTGCTGATGTCAATGAGAAACACCCCAGAAAAGAAAACGGGACTATGCCCCCATGAAATCCTCATGGGTAGAGCTATGAGGCTGCCAGCAGTACCTGCAAATGCTCTAGTGAATATCACAGATGATATTGTGTTGGACTACTGCAAAGGTTTGGCTGATGTGATTCGCTCTTTCTCTCACCAGGTGGAAGCTAACACATTGCCACCGATTGGCGATCCAGGCCACACCCTACAAGCCAGTGACGGGTGGTTGTCAAGAAACACGTGAGAAAGTCGTGTCTGGATCCACATTGGAAAGGGCCATATTAAGTAATCCTGACAACTACTACTGCTGTAAAGTGTGCAGGAGTTGCAAACTGGATACATGCCAGTCACACAAAAAAGGTAACGTGTCCGGTTGAAGAGGAACTTGAAGCTTCCAGCACGACTGCTCCAGGAAGAGAAGTCTCAGAGATAGAAAACAATCAAGAAAGAACTGAGACTGCCGGAGGGCCCACTGAGAACAGCCTCGTCCCTCAAACAGTCAATGAGTTCGAGGGAGGTGACAGAGTGCCTATCTCAGTAGAGACAGCAGGAGAACTAAATCAAGGAGAGGTTCTCCTAGAAGTAGACAGATACGGGTTAGAACTCGAACCTGGTGCAGACCCAGACGAAGAAGGAGAAGAAGAAGAAGGAGAAATAGTAGAGAAAAATCGGAGTGTGCCAGAGTCTCCTGAGCCAACTGCAGGTCCATCAAGTGAGAACACCATATTACAAGAAACATCGAAAGAAGACGCATAAGGGTGATAACTGGCCAGAGAAACCACTCTTCAGGATAAGAGACACATCAAGTGAAACAATAATAGAGGAGAACGATACATCCCGAGTGGAAGACTTAAGTGAAGGAGAACAGCAAGGTGAACGAAGGCTGAAAAGAAAGAGAGTCGCAAACAGAAGATATACAGGTCCTGACTGGGCGTATGCTACAACATCTGAAAGGCAACAAGAATTCCTAGCATTCTGTTTTGACCGAGAAGTACCAGGCCAGTACTACGGTACCTGATCTAATTCAAAAGAAAGACTTGGTTAAAATCGAAAATCTGAAAACTGATAAAAGAGACTTTATAAATTACCGAATGTGACATTAGAATCGGATTGACTTTGAAAAACCTGATTGTGACAAGCTGCTAACCCGATTTGACAAAAAGGGGGTCCTGGAGTGAGTGAAGACGCTGTAAATACACGCAGAGAGCAAGAGAAAATTCTAAATCATTCCTGAGTTGATTGTTAGTCTACTATCTGATTCTATACAGACATGGCTTATAATAGAGGTAGTAACAAGGGAAGTAAAGTGTGTGGTTGGCTAGGTCTTATAATAGGTGTTGTGTGTGCTATAATAATTGTGGGAGTGATTGTGGGAATGCCATGGATAGAGAAAGAGACTATTAACGCTACTTCGAAGCCTGAAACTACAACACTAACACCCTGGGAAAGATTTGAGCAAGATGCGAGACACCTGCATGAGGGAACAAATTCTAAAGGGGAACTTTCTACTAATGTCTTCTATCGCTTACTGAATGAGTATGTGGAAACCATGGATGCAAAAGACTGTTATGTGTGCACTAAGATTCCTTCATCTGTGCAAGAAGGAGTTACTTACCACAGCCTTCCTCTAACATACGGGATTAGTTGTAGTTTGCTACTAACAAGGTTCTATAATCAGGAGCATGTGCAATACTTTTATTCGAATCTGGATGTTGTGTTTTCTTTTGTGCCTGTGATTGAATTCCTGAACAAATTAGCTAAGGAACATGATATAAAAATAGTTAGAGGATTCTTCGAGCCAACACTTACATTTGGAACTGCTTATGCACATCGCAATAATTTGACTTGCTTACTATCACCTGTAGAGAAAAGCTTTTTAGGTCACACTGATGATAGACGTAAAGCATTGAAGGGAAGATTAGAAAAAGGGTTAGAGAAACGCACATATGCAAATGATTATGCTTACACTGCAATCAAAACACAAGGCAAACTAGCTATGGATGCATTACATGTAGGAAGACTTTGTATATATAGGCCAAAATCTGAGCAGGACAATTTGTTTGCGGGAACGAGTGAATGCAGACATGTGTTTTTGTTTCAGAGTAAATGGACATTTATGTTGAATGGACAGGATGCAGCGATCCCTGGGATCTACTACATCTGTGGGCTTAATGCTTATTACCGTCTCCCTAAGGGATGGTATGGGACATGTTATTTGGGAATAGTTTTCCCAAAGATTTACCAGATTGATGACTTAAAACAAATACCTAAAACGTCTGAATTACAACATCCTAGACAAAAACGAGAATTAGTGGCTGCTGTCATTGGTGACATATTTGGAGCTATGATCCCTTCAGTAGGGGTTATCTTGAATTCTATGAAGATTCAAAAGTTGTCTACTGTTGTGGATAACATGCTGACAAATTTCACAGGAGCTATACTCCTGATGGATACTGAACTTGCTGCAGAAAGGGCTATGACTCTTCAAAATCAGCTTGCTTTAGATATTCTTTTAGCAAAGAGTGGAGGGGTCTGCAAGATGCTTAATGAGCGCCATTGTTGCTCGTCCATTCCGGACAATAGCAAAAAGATTAGAGGTATGCTTACTAACCTAACTAGAGATAGTACAGATTTGAAGGATTTGAAAGAACTTGGTGTCTGGGAGAAATTTGGAAAGGGAATTTCCAGAGTAGGGAGTTGGTTTATCAATATTTGGAATGGGGTGCTTGCAAAAATACTAATGGGTCTATTAATTGTTCTGGCCTGTCTATTAGGATTATGGGGGGCGTGCAAAATTAATGGCAAAATTAAGAAAAATTGGACTAAAAGAACCAGAAGAAATGAAGAAAGTGAGAGAGAGAAAATGTTCAATGAAATACGGGAAAGTTCACATAAAGGGCAAGATGTTGAAATGCGCATTTTGCGCAAGGTGAAAAATTAAAAGTGAAAGGTCAAAGAGAAAGGTTTGTGTGATGACGAGCGTCATCAGAGGAGGGACTGAGAGAGCGTAGTTTAAATAACATATATTAGAATGAAATGCTCATATCAATGCTTAACGATGTTGCATAGAAAACGACAATAATAGTGACTTTGCTTAAATGCACATCTGAACTATGACTATAATGTGTGCGGCCACCAATATATTCACATGAACTAATAATGATGAGTAAAACTATTCATGCTATGGTTTATATTAACATTTACGATATTGCATTTATATTAAAATCTCATAGGCCTTAAGTTAGCGTGAGCTGTGGGTTTTAGCTGCCTGACTCTCATATTAAAAGCATTTTTCTGTTTTCCAGTGTGCTGACTCACAAAGGGCCATGACCCTGCAAATGTTCTTTTTTCTTCAACTTGGAAGATGAATGTATCGGTACAACTCTGTTCTCATCCGCATGCTTGCTGCTTTAGTATGAGTTTATATACAAAGTTGAAACAAATGTAGATTAATGTAATGTACAAGGACGTTTAAACCATGGATAAAGGAACTCATGACCCGAGAAGATGTGCCAACCTGTGAAGTAATCCCCGGATGTGCCACCTCCGAAGACGTCAATTATGAAGACCAATCAAAATGTTATGAATTATCATGGGGTGACAATTAGAATTACCTAATGTATAATTTGATAGGTTAAAGATAGTGGGGTATAGTAAATGTCCAATAGAATTTTGGGGGAAGGTATTACGAAAAAGGGATAAAAACCCATGTCATAGAAGGGTCGCTAGAACTAGGTAGGGAATGCTATTGATTTTATCCAGAAACTCTGTCACTCTGTTTGGTGACTTTGAGACTTATTAAACCATCCTTGCCCATAGACTGCCCAATACACCTCTCCTCCTTATGAGGGAAGTGTCCCCTGTCCTTTAGACGAGTTTAGACTGATGGTGTTTTGACTGATGTCCTGGAGACGAAGACTGATCCTGCGTGCTGACCTAATCTTTGGAGGGTAATTATGACAATGGAATTTGTAATTTGTCTGTTTGCATTTCCTTTCTAGGTACCAACTGCTCATTTTGATAGAGGCCATAGTTAGATGTTTTCTAAATTGATATTCTAAATTGTTTTTGCATGAAACCCAACATGCTGATGCTAATTAGTGGTTAAGATAGGAGTTCACTTTGACTGACGCAAATAGACAGATGACTGACGTTGCGCTATGCTGAACTGAGACTTATATGATATTCACTGTATTCTAATCTATGTTCACGGCATGCTATGTTCTTATGTTTGTGATTCTTGCATTAATGAAATCTTATCACAGTTGCCATATCGTGACTATGCTCTTATGTTTCTTGGTATTGAGATTAACACTTTTGCTCGTCGATTGTAATCAGTAGGGAATAAAATTCATAAAATTCTATCAAAAGGTGTGGTTATTCATGGCTGAAAGGTCATGATTGCGTCAACAATTTGATTAATGTCTTTATCCAAAGTGAAGTACATTGAGGTGGTAAATATTGATGACATTATTGATATATTGCTTGATATATTGATCAGTTATCTCATCCTACGGTGTCTCTCCACTGGGTCACAAGATTCATTGGCCTAAAACGAGTCCTAATTTGTAATAAACTGCCAGAAAAGGACGCGTTATCATACACATTTCTATTGTCCCATTCATAACCTAATAAAACTTTTTGTATGACACATGAATTGATTGATTGATTGTGAGAGCGATTCTCTCAAACAAATTGACATTTTCGTTGTTATTTGAACAAAGATAATAAGAAACTAAAGGCAGGATTAGTCCTTGTTGTATGGTCCATTTAGGGTCCAGCTTTCCTTGCTTTATAAGGTTGCTTCACCTCCATAAAAGACCAAGCAACTCCAGTCACAGCTATGCCAGCCCAGAAACTGAAAACACTGAACTATATACAGTGTCTCCTGGCATACAAGTGTAAACATTTGTTTATTGTTCAATAACTTGGCGTGTGGGGAAAAATGAATGGTAGTGTGTAGAGAAGCTAAGGAGTTTGTTGTTTACCTGTATCTGTTAAGGATAACCCAGTAGTGAGCCCACCTCTGTCCCCCTATGTGTCCTTCAAGTAGGTCATCAACCCTGGTAGTGACTCCAGTTCACACACATTTCTCCTGTGGCATGATCCTAAGTATTTTGGAGTGAACCCACCTTCTTTAGGAATTTGAATGTGTTTGTCTGAGGAAAGAATCTGCTTGCAACATAAATTGTGCACTTTTATTGGACATTTTTAATCTTACTTTGTACAGTGCTCTGTTACCTAGTTTTTAGGCCCAACATGTTACCATCAGACTGGAGGCAATATAGTGCAAAAAAGAAAAACTAGATGGCAGACCTTCTCCTTCAGGGCACCAATGATTTCTAACAACATTTCTGTATCTATCAGGACCTCACAACCCTGCTCAGGAACGACCTAAGGTCACACCTCTTTAAAGAGGACTACATCACACTGCAGTAACAGTTCACTTCTCTGTGAACCCCGTGTCTTTTAAATCAGTTGTTGACACTGCAAGAGGCTCTACAATGGATAGGATAGGATTACATCTATGATTGTAATACCTTCATCCCAGTTATTATCAGGGAAAATAATTGAAGTACTCCCGACTCAACTACCAAAAAAAGTAACAGAACAGGGAGCCGCAGCCACTGCCAGTAGGTTAAGGGAACCGGGGATCAAAAACTTTTGTGAACCACTGGACTATGTGGAGCTTGTTTTGTTAGCCCAAGGTTTTGTATCTTTGTGGCAGTTGCTCCATGTATTATGTTTTCGCTTTAGTACAGAGCAAGGAACATGATGGCTCAAACATGTGTGTAGAAAATCATCTATGGTGTAATGGATCTGAAGTGGGGAGATGTATTTTTAACATGTAGTCAGAGATTGTGTACATACATGCGTACTGAATATACTTGGACAGAGGAAACAATGGTGATAATGTGATGGAGCATGTTTATGTAATTTTTCAGGTTTAAGAGATGTTACCATTGGACAGTTTCAATGGTCAGTTGTTATGCAGCCCACTGACACATAGTATCACAGTACAGGATTGCTATGCACAGCAGTTGAATGAAACAAATGTTTGTCTGATTGGATTGATGTTGTGACCTAATTAGCAACCACTAGATGCAGACTAATCATTAGTTTTATTCACATAGCACCACTCTCCATGACAAGCAAAGGAGACATAAGCCAGGAAGGTGAGGAAGTATGTGCCGTTGGGAGTTCGAAGGTGGTACAACCAAAGCTGAAGGACCCAGCGACATGGAGGGTGATGGGGCTGGAAAGGAGGACTCAACCTCCTCAGACTCAAAGGCCTCTCTACCAAACTAGCCCCAAGTGATGGTGGACCCCACAATATCATCTGCACCTACAACAGCACCCATCATCACCAGGAAGATCCACCCCTTTCTGCTTTTTCCTCATATGTTGGCCAACACCCATCCCCTAAAAGGGCTGGAGTCTCCTTCACTACAGGCACCTCTGCTCCTGACCCAGTCCTTCCTAAAGTGATGTCTGAGGTGTTTCTGGACATTCTGTGCAGTATTTCAGTTGGGCAGACTGCACTATTGGCTGCCATCCAGGTGGTCAGTCAACAGTTGAAGTAATTACTAGCCTTCCAGGATGGTATCCATAGTTTTTTTTTAAACAAAAAGTTATTAGTTTTCAGCTTAAACTGTTCCAACATACAGTGTATAAATGAAGTAGCTCTGCATACAGAACAGAACTGTAAACAAGCGGTCTGCTTAACAGATCTACAGGAGTGTCCAAGCATTCTTGTATTATTTAGGATTGATGATGATCAACAAAACCCTGTCCCAACCCCCTCCACCCTAACCAGCTTCTGTCAATTAATTAATTATATCAGTTAAGCAATATGGGTCGCAATTAATATTGAGCTTCTCTGGAGTACATCTCCTTGTATGGAGTGCTGACATATGTACTCTCCTTAAGAACAATTCCATTTCAAGCAAGTCATATGCGGGGAAGGGGAGGATGAAAACCCCTTTGTAGGAAAGTACCATCTTGCCTGGCATGTTACCCCCATACATGTTGTTTTAGTCTATGTGTCACTGGGACCCTGCCAGGCAGGGCCCCAGTGCTCATAAGTGTGCCCTGTATGTGTTCCCTGTTTGATGACTAACTGTTTCACTGAGGCTCTGCTAACCAGAACCTCAGTGGTTATACTCTCTCTGCTTTCCAAATTGTCACTAACAGGCTAGTGACCAATTTCACCAATTCACATTGGCATACTGGAACACCCTTATAATTCCCTAGTATATGGTACTGAGGTACCAAGAGTATTGGGGTTCCAGGAGATGCCTATGGGCTGCAGCATTTCTTTTGCCACCCATAGGGAGATCTGACAATTCTTACACAGGCCTGCCAGTGCAGCCTGAGTGAAATAACGT
This sequence comes from Pleurodeles waltl, assembly GCF_031143425.1. Lineage (NCBI taxonomy): Eukaryota > Metazoa > Chordata > Amphibia > Caudata > Salamandridae > Pleurodeles > Pleurodeles waltl. Next base: position 1,219,136,035 of record NC_090445.1, on the reverse strand, counting down.
CCATGTTATTTCACAGCCATTTACCACTACACTTAAGTAACTTATAAGTCACCTATATGTCTAGCCTTCACCTGGTGAAGGTTGGGAGCAAAGTTACTTAGTGTGTGGGCACCCTGGCACTAGCCAAGGTGCCCCCACATTGTTCAGGGCAAATTCCCCGGACTTCGTGAGTGCGGGGACACCATTTCACGCGTGCACTATACATAGGTCACTACCTATGTATAGCGTCACAATGGTAACTCCGAACATGACCATGTAACATGTCTAAGATCATGGAATTGTCACCCCAATGCCATTCTGGCATTGGGGGGACAATGCCATGATCCCCCGGGTCTCTAGCACAGAACCCGGGTACTGCCAAACTGCCTTTCTGGGGTCTCCACTGCAGCTGCTGCTGCTGCCAACCCCTCAGACAGGTTTCTGCCCTCCTGGGGTCCAGGCAGCCCTGGCCCAGGAAGGCAGAACAAAGGATTTTCTCTGAGAAACACCCTCTCCCTTTGGACATAGGTGTGAAGGCTGGGGAGGAGTAGCCTCCCCCAGCCTCTGGAAATGCTTTGATGGGCGGCACAGATGCTGCCCATCTCTGCATAAGCCAGTCTACACCAGTTTAGGGATCCTCCAACCCTGCTCTGGCGCGAAACTGGACAAAGGAAAGGGGAGTGACCATTCCCCTGACCTGCACCTCCCAGGGGAGGTGCCCAGAGCTCCTCCAGTGTGCCCCAGTCTGCCATCTTGGAAACAGAGGTGTTGCTGGCACACTGGACTGCTCTGACTGGCCAGTGCCATCAGGTGACGTCAGAGACTCCTTCTGATAGGCTCTTACCTTTCTTACTAGCCTATCCTCCTTCCTTGGTAGCCAAACCTCCTTTTCTGGCTATTTAGGGTCTCTGCTTTGGGGAATTCTTCAGATACCGAATGCAAGAGCTCACCAGAGTTCCTCTGCATCTCCATCTTCGCCTTCTGCCAAAGGATCGACCGCTGACTGCTCAGGACTCCTGCAAAACCGCAACAAAGTAGCAAAGACGACTACTGCAACCTTGTATCGCTTCATCCTGCCGGCTTTCTTGCCTGTTTCCTGGTGGTGCATGCTCTGTGGGTAGCCTGACTCCTTCTTGCACCAGGAGCTCTGAAGATATCTCCTGTGGGTCGACAGAATCTTCCCCCTGCAACCGCAGGCAACAAAAGACTGCATCACTGGTCCTCTGGGTCCCCTCTCAGCACGACGAGCACAGTCCCTGGAACTCAGCAACTCTGTCCAAGTGACTCCCACAGTCCAGTGACTCTTCAGTCCAAGTTTGGTGGAGGTAAGTCCTTGCCTCCCCACGCTAGACTGCATTGCTGGGTACCGCATGATTTGCAGCTGCTCCGGCTCCTGTGCTCTCTTCCAGGATTTCCTTTGTGCACAGCCAAGCCTGGGTCCCCGACACTCTAACCTGCAGTGCACAACCTTCTGAGTTGTCCTCCGGCGTCGTGGGACTCCCTTTTCTGACTTTGGGTGGACTCCGGTTCACTCCTATTCTAAGTGCCTGATCTGGTACTTCTGCGGGTGCTGCCTGCTTCTGTGAAGGCTCCCCGACTTGCTGGGCGCCCCCCCCCGCAGCATCCAAAAACTGCCCCCCCTGGGCGCAGCATCCAAAAACCCTTACCGCGACCCTTGCAGCTAGCAGGGCTTGTTTGAGTTTTTTCTGCATGCGAACACATCTGCAAGCTTCGTCACGATGTGGAACATCCATCCTCCAAAGGGGAAGTTCCTAGTCCTCTTCTTTCTTGCAAAACACCAAGCTTCTTCCATCCGGTGGCAGCTTCCTTGCACCATCAGCTGGCATTTACTGGGCTCCTGCCCACTCTCGACACTGTCGCGACTCTTGGACTTGGTCCCCTTGTCTTACAGGTACTCAGGTCTGGAAATCCACTGTTGTTGCATTGCTGGTGCTGGTTTTCCTTGCAGAATCCCCCTATCACGACTTCTGTGCTCTCTGGGGGTTGTAGGTGCACTTTACACCTACCTTACAGGGTCTTAGGGTGGGCTATTTTTCTAACCCTCACTGTTTTCTTACAGTGCCAGCGACCCTCTACAAGCTTACATAGGTTTGGGGTCCATTCGTGGTTCGCATTCCACTTTTGGAGTATATGGTTTGTGTTGCCCCTATACCTATGTGCTCCCATTGCAATCTATTGTAACTTTACACTGCTTGCATTACTTCCTTTTGCTATTACTGCATAATTTCGGTATTGTGTACATATATCTTGTGTATATTTGGCATCCTCATACTGAGGGTACTCACTGAGATACTTTTGGCATATTGTCATAAAAATAAAGTACCTTTATTTTTAGTATATCTGTGTATTGTGTTTTCTTATGATATTGTGCATATGACACCAGTGGTATAGTCGGAGCTTTGCATGTCTCCTAGTTCAGCCTAAGCTGCTCTGCTATAGCTACCTTCTATCAGCCCAAGCTGCTAGAAACACCTCTTCTACACTATGAAGGGATAACTGGACCTGGCACAAGGTGTAAGTACCTCTGGTACCCACTACAAGCCAGGCCAGCCTCTACACCCTTAGATCAAAATATGTGTAAGCCTCAGGTTTTCTACACAGACTCTCCTCCTGCATCTTTTAAGGGACGTTACTTGCCTAAGTGCAGTCAACCCTGTGTCTCATTCGGTGCCCTTAATGCTTCAACTAGTGTGTCCCACTCTAGAAATATTGGTTTTCTTCTCATCCCTATATATTCTTCTCTTCTGAGAGCCAAACTTTCACCCTGGCTCCAACGTAATACTTCTTCCCTCCATGAGAGGACAGATGGGGCATGGGGAGACTTCCAGAGCCTCGTCAGCTGTTGTTTTGCCAAAAACATAGGTAAGTCCATGAAGCATCAAAGTACCTTAGAGCTACATTTTCTAGGGTGTAGCCCTAGGAGGAAATAAGCAGGAGTCAGTTCCACTGTCACCTCCGCGATCTCTGTCAAAGTGGCACCTATTGCAGTCCAGTTCTGTGAGAGGGATGGACACGCCCAGATAATATTGAGAAGGTCAGCATCAATGGTCTGACACCGAGGACATTACGCCATTGTAGTGTGTGGTAGATCCTATTGAGCCTATGCAGAGTGAGATATGCTTGATGAAAAAGGTACAATTCTATCAGCTTAAACCTAGTGTTGTGAGACACTTTTTTAGCATATTGTAATAGGAAAGTCCTCTCTTTGGCAGTAATATCTCTACTTATATCAGTTGCACACGTGGCCTTCAACGTGTCCAAGGATGTGCGGAGATGTGCTCAGATCCCGTGATACAGCCATCTAATAAGATGCCTGCCGTGCCCCATTGTGTGAAGAGCTTGAAGGGCTTTCTGTGTTACCGGTTCAGTACCCTGTGGTGCCTAATGATTGCATACATATGATGGTATTTTAGCATGGGTTAAAAAGAGAGACTCTGATAAACTATGTATTTGCACAAAGTCTGAGTGTGGTAGTAACATGCCATCTTCAAACAAGTCTCCTAAAGTAAGTGGACCCTGATGTTCCCAAGCCCTGAGCATAGCTGCTGTGATAGTTCCCGAGGGAGTAGGGAGCCCGCATAATGGTATGTTAGGCGCATAGGGAGTTGCTGAGGCTGTGCAACATGTAGTTAGTTTCCTATAAGTCAACGCCGTACACAATTGCAAGGTGGCCCTGAGGGGTAATTTTTGGGACGCAGGATAGAGCAAATGGTGAATGAAGCCCTTCTTCCACATCGCAGCTGTACAATTTATCTCTTCCAGATTATGGCCGGCTAGCCAGTAGGACAGCCATTGAAGTTGGCCCGCAATACAGTAGGCCTTGAAGCCTGGAGCGCCCAAGCCACCCATGTCTGGGGGTAACTGTAGTTTTGTCAAGCCGACTCAGCAGCGATCCCTCCCCCATATTAAATCAATCAGTAAGGAGTTCAATGTTCAAAATATGCAGGGTAGTACCATAAGAGGCAAGTTCACAAAATGGTATAAGACACGAGGTAACAGTACCATTTTCATCAGTGTTACCCTGCCCGCTACTGCAAGGGATAGAGTGATCTAGAAGTCGACTTGGTACTGGAGCGATGTAATCATTCGGCTTAAATTACCTTTTAGCAAATTCGCCTGGTCCCAGTATATGTGAATACCAAGATACCGAACAGGTGCCCCGGAAGAATTATGCATACAATTCATTGGGATTAATTTGAAGCCTTGAAAGGAGTGCAAATCAAGAAAAAATCTGCGCTGTCTTCTCTGTGCCTTGCCTCTAATCCCCCTAATAAAGTATCATATCATCTGCATATAAGGAGCAAGCATGGGTAGTGGGGTTGAGCACAATTCCCCAATCATTTGAGCTGCGGCAAAGGTGTTGTGCCAGGGGCTCCAAATCCAATACAAATAAGAGGGGGGACAGAGGACAACCCTGCCTAGTTCCAAGGTAAACGGGTAAAAGGCAGATATATGCCCTCCCGTCTTGGCCCTGGCAGTCGGAGCCATGTATAAGAGCTTCACCCACCTTATAAAATCAGGGGTGTATGCCATAGGCTTCCAGAGATGCCAATATGTTACCAGCTGAGAGTATCGAATGCTTGCCGCATATCTAAGGAGATGCAGCCAGCATGTGGATATTGGTGTTTCGTCTCATCCATCAACTGAAATAGTTGGCAGATATTCATTGATGTACCACAGCGTGGATCAAATCAACATTGATCCGTGTGCAGTAGACACAGGAGTAGTGGGAGTAGTCTGAGCGCTAATACTTTACTGAGGAATTTATTGTAGGAAAGTACCATCTTTCTTGCCACGTTAGCTCCAATTTCTGCCTGTTTTTCAGTGTGTTTTGCCTGTCACACTGGGATCCTGCTAGCCAGGACCCCAGTTGTTAGACTTTTCATCCATGGCATGGTCTCCCTTAACTTTTTGCCTCTGTTCCCCAGGTTGTTGATGTGTGCTGGACTCTGATTTTACTGTTTTTGTTACTCTGGGCACTTTACCACTGCTAACCAGTGCTAAAGTGCAAGTGCTCCTGTTTAAAATGTGTACGTAATTGGTTCTCCATGATTGGCATATTTGTTTTACTGTTAAGTCCCTAGTAAAGTGCACTAGAGGTGCCCAGGGCCTGTAAATCAAACGTTACTAGTGGGCCTGCAGCACTGGTTGTGCCACCCACATAAGTAACCCTGTAATCATGTCTCAGACCTGCCACTGCAGTGTCTGTGTGTGTATTTTTACACTGTAAATTCGACTTGGCAAGTGTACCCACTTGCCAGGCCTAAACCTTCCCTTTTCTTACATGTAAGGCACCCCTAAGGTAGGCCCTAGGTAGCCCCAAGGGCAGGGTGCAGTGTATGGATAAGGTAGGACATACAGTAATGTGGTTTATATGTCCTGACAGTGAAATACTGCCAACTTCGTTTTTCACTGTTGCAAGGCCTGTCTCTCTCATAGGATAACATGGGGGATACCTTTAAATATGATTAAAGTGTAGATTCCCCTAGAGAATAGATGGACATGTGGAGTTTGGGGTCCCTGAACTCACAATTTAAAAATACATCTTTTAGTAAAGTTGATTTTAAGATTGTGCGTTTGAAAATGCCACTTTTAGAAAGTGAGCATTTTTTTGCTTAAACCATTCTGTGACTCTGCCTTGTTTTTGGATTCCCTGTCTGGGTCAGTTTGACAGTTGGGTTGTTTTTCACCTCGCACTAGACAGTGACACAAAGGGAGCTGGGGTGTAACCTGCATTTCCTGATTAGCCATCTCTGCTAGGAAGGAGGGGTGGAGTGGTCACTCTCATCTGAAAGGACTGTGCCTGCCTCTGACAATGCAGACTCATACCCCCTGGTGTGTGTCTGAGGCCTTGCCTGGGCAAGGCAGGATTTCACAAGTGGGTGTGAGTCCCTTTTGAAGAAAGGTGACTTCAAAGACTAAAATGGGTATAAGAAGGGCACCCAAATATACAGACTTGAGAAACACTTCTGGACCCAAGAGGAACCTCTGCCTGGAGAAGAGCTGATAGCAGAGGAAGAAGTGCTGCCCTGCCTGTGACTGTGCTTTGTGGAGCTTTCCTGCAGTGCTGCTTCTGCCAGAGTAAGAGGGCAAACACTGGACTTTGTGTGCCTTCCATCTTGTGAAGAAATCTCCAAGGGCTTGAGTTAGAGCTTGCCTCCTGTTATTTGAAGTCTCAGGGACAGCAAAGACTTCTCTCTGCCAGCACCTGGAGTCTCTGGAGAGACTCCTGCTCTGACAAGGGGTGCCCTATCCAGTCCCTGGGCCCTTGAAAGGAAAGCTGGTGGAAATCCAAGGAAATCGACTTCGGACGACTCCGGACCGACGCCGCTGCTGAATCCGGTAACGCCGCCTGCACCCGACGCCGTGACCCTCGCTGGAACACGACGCTCTTCGCAGGCCCAACGCCGCTGCAGCCCTGCTGAAGTCCGCAACTCCGTGGAAGTCGCCGCACCACGTCGTGACCGACGCCGCTCGTAGTGCACTGATTCAACGTTTCGCACAGGCGCCGCAATCCCCGACTTCGCGCATTGGCTTGTTTTCACTCTTCACCAAAGGTACTGTACTTGGGGGTCTACACGACTCCGTGTCCGGCGCCGCTGGTGTCAGCTTGTTGGGAACGACTCTGTCACAACGCTGTGTTAACATCTCATCGAAGCATTTTTGTTTCTAAGTGCTATTTTTGAGTTTAATCTTTAAAAAATCATAACTTGACTTGTGTATGTTGGATTTTTGTCGTTTTGGTCTTGTTTTGTTTAGATAAATATTTCCTATTTTTCTGAACTGGTGTTGTGTCATTTTGTAGTGTTTCCATTAAGTTGCTGTGTGTGTTGATACAAATACTTTACACCTAGCACTCTGAGGTTAAGCCTACTGCTCTGCCAAGGTACCAAGGGGGTTAGCAGGGGTTAGCTGAGGGTGATTCTCTTTTACCCTGACTAGAGTGAGGGTCCTTGCTTGAACAGGGGGTAACCTGACTGTCAACCAAAGACCCCATTTTTAACACCAGTGCTCATAGATTGTGGCCTATATGTGTTGTCAGTATGCTTGACTGTGTCACTGGAGTTCTGCTAACCAGAACTCCAGTGCTTATGCTCTCTCTGTTTACCAGATTTGTCACTATAGTTTAGTGACTCCATATACCAATTCTAATTGGCACACTGGGCTTCCCTTAAAAGTACCTAGTATTTGGTACCTAGCTACCCAGGGCATTGGGGTTCCAGGAGATCCTTATGCGCTGCAGCATTTCTCTTGCCACCCATAAGGAGCTCAGACAAATCTTTCTTCAGGACTGCCACTGCAGCCTGAGTGAAATTGGGCACACACTATTTCACAGCCATTTTCATTGCACTAAAGCAACTTATAAGTCACCAATATGTCTAACCTGAAGGCTAGGTGCAAAGTTCCTGTGTGTGAGTGCACCCTTGCAATAGCAAAGGTGCCCCCACATTGTTCAGGGCCAATTACCCGGACTTCATGAGTGCGGGGACACCATTATAAGCGTGCACTACATATAGGTCAATACATATATGTAGCTTCACAATGGTAACTCTGAATATGGCCATGTGAGGTGTCCAAGATCATGGAATTGACCCCCCCAATCCAAATCTGGTATTGGGGGGCCAATCCCACTGGGGCTCCACCATGGACCCCCAGTATTGCCAAACCAGCTCTCTGAGCTTTCCACTGCAGCCCCAGTTGCTGCCACCTCAGAGATAGGTTTGTGACCTCCAGGGGATTGAGCAGCTCAATCACAGGAAGTCATAACAATGCATATCCTTTAGGAAAGAGGTGTTACAGACATGGGAGGGGTTTCCTCCCAGAGCCTCTGGAAATCCTTTGAAGGGCGCAAATGGTGCTCTCCTTGCATAATCCAGTGTTGTAGGAAGGTAACTGCTTTCTAGCCTTGTTACCCCCACTTTTGGCTTGTTTGTGAGTATATGTCAGGGTGTTTTTACTGCCTCACTGGGATCCTGCTAGCCAGGGCCCAGTGCTCGTAGTGGAAACCCTATGTTGTCAGTGTGTTTGATATGTGTCACTGGGATCCTCCTAGCCAGGACCCCAGTGCTCATAAGTTTGTGACCTATATGTGTTCCGTGTGGTGCCTAACTGCATCACTGAGGCTCTGCTAACCAGAACCTCAGTGTTTATGCTCTCTCTGCTTTTAAAATTTGTCACTGCATGCTAGTGACTAATTTTACCAATTCTCATTGGAACACTGAAACAACCTTATAATTCTCTAGTATATGGTACCTAGGTACCCAGGGTTTTGGGGTTCCAGGAGATCACTGTGGGCTGCAGCATTTCTTTTGCCACCCATAGGGAGCTCAGACAATTCTTACACAGGACTGCCACTGCAGCCTGGGTGAAATAACGTCCACATTATTTCACAGCCATTTTACACTGCACGTAAGTAACTTATAAGTCACCTATATGTCTAACCCTCACTTAGTGATGGTTAGGTTTAAAGTTACTTAGTGTGAGGGCACCCTGGCACTAGCCAAGATGCCCCCACATTGTTCAGGGCAAATTCCCCGGACCTTGTGAGCGCGGGGACACCATTACACGTGTGAATTACATATAGATCAATACCTATATGTAGCGTCACCATGGTAACTCCGAACATGGTCATGTAACATGTCTAGGATCATGGAATTGCCCCCCCCAATACCATTCTGGTATTGGGGGGACAATTCCATGATCCCCTTGGTCTCTAGCACAAAACCCACTGCAGCTGCTGCAAACCCCTCAGACAGGTTTCTGCCCCCCTGTGGTCTGGGCAGCCCAGGCACAGGAAGGCAAAACAAAGGATTTCCTCTGGAAATAGGTGTGAAGGGCTACCAGAATGGTATTGGGGGACAATTTCATGCATCCCCGGGGCTCCAGCATAGAGCCCGGGTACTGCCAAACTAACTCTCTGGGGTTTTCTCTGCAGCTACCGCTGCTGCCGACCCTCAGACAGGTTTCTGCCACCCCTGGGGTCTGGGCAGCCCAGTCCCAGGAAGGCAGAACAAAGGATTTCCTCTGAGAGAGGGTGTTACACCCTCTCCATTTGGAAATAGGTGTTAAGGGCCTGAGTGGAGTAGCCTCTCCTGGCCTCTGGAAATGCTTTGAAGGGCACAGATGGTGCCCTCCTTGCATAAGCCAGTCTACACCGGTTCAGGGATCCCCACATCCCTGCTCTGGCGCAAAACTGGACAAAGGAAAGGGGAGTGACCAATCCCGTGACCAGCACCTCCCAAGGGGAGGTGCCCAGAGCTCCTCCAGTGTGTCCCAGACCTCTGCAATCTTGGATGCAGAGGTGTGAGGGCACAATGGACACCTCTGAGTGGCCAGTGCCAGCAGTTGAAGTCAGAGACCCCTTATAGGAGGCTGGCCTGGCGTATAGTGGGTACCTTGTGGTACTTACACCCTGTGCCAGGTTCAGTTATCCCTTATTAGTAGAATAGAGGTGTTTCTAGCAGCTTAGGCTGATAGAAGGTAGCTATGGCAAAGCAGCTTAGGCTGATTTAGGAGACATGCAAAGCTCCTACTATACCACTTATATCATATACACAATATCATAAGAAAACACAGTTGACGATATGCCAAAACTATCTCAGAGAATACCCTCACTTAGGAGGTAAGTAATATACACAAGTTATATGTACACAAACCCAAAACAGGTAAGTAACAGTAAGAAAAGTAGTGCAAACAATGTAGAATCACAATAGGAGGCAATAGACAAACATAGGTCTAGGGGCAACACAAACCATATACTCCAAAAGTGGAATGCGGATCACGAATGGACCCCAGACCTATGGGAAGTTGTAGAGGGCCGCTGTGACTGTAAGAAAACAGTAAGGGTGTCCGAAATACCCCACCCCAAGACCCTAGAAAGTAGGAGTAAAGTTACCCTACTACCCCAGAAAGACACAATAGTCCTGATAGGGGGATTCTGCAAGAACCACAAGCACCAGCAAAACACTGAAGAAGGATTCCTGGACATGAGGACCTGAAAAGGAAGGGAACCAAGTCCAAGAGTCACAATAGTGTCCAGGGGGGGCAGGAGCCCAGGAAACCCCGGATGAAGGTGCAAAAGGGCTGCCTCTGTGTGGAAGAAGCCGAAGATTCTGCAACAACAAAAAGGGCTAGGAACTTCTCTTTTGGATGGAAGATGTCCCACGGCGTGCTGGATGTTGCAGAAGTGTTTTCACGCAGAAATACAGCAAACAAGCCTTGCTAGCTGTAAGGGTCGCGGTAGAGGTTTTTGGGTGCTCCTGGGGACCAGGAAGGACCAGGATGTCGCCCCTAGGAGGAGGAGACAGAGGGGGCGCTCAGCAACTCAGAGAGCCCCAACAGAAGCAGGCAGCACCCGTAGAAGTACCAGAGCAGACACTTGGAAGTTCTGTGAACTCAGAGTCACAAAAGGAGGGTCCCATGATGTCGGAGTCCAACTCAGCGGGTTGAGCACTGCAGGACGGAGTGCTGGGGACCCAGGCTAGGCTGTGCACAAAGGAATCCTTGGAGTAGTGCACAGAAGCCGGAGCAGCTGCAAATCATGCAGTACACAGGTTTGCTGTCTGGCGTGGGGAGGAAAGGACTTACCTCCAGCAAATTTGGACAGAAGGGCCACTGGACTGTAAGAGATACTTGGACCCAGCTCCTGTGTTCCAGGGACCACACTCGTCAGGATGAGAGGGGACCCAGAGGACGGGTGATGCAGTCTTTTGGTGCCTGCATTAGCAGGGGGAAGATTCCATTGACCCTCAGGAGATTTCTTCTTAGCTTCCAGTGCAGGGTGAAGCCAGACAGCCCTCAGAGCATGCACCACCAGGAAAAAGTCGAGAAAGCCGGCAGGATGAGCCGCTACAATGTGGCTGGTAGTCGTCTTGCTACTTTGTTGCGGTTTTGCAGGCGTCCCGGAGCAGTCAGCGGTCAATCCTTGGCAGAAGTCGAAGAGTGAAGTGCAGAGGAACTCTGGTGAGCTCTTGCATTCGTTATCTGAGGAATAGCCCAGAGGAGAGTCCCTAAATAGTAACTATATAAAGGTACACTGTTCCAAAAATAGAGAGAAGGAAGACAAAAACAGGGGAGACCTGTAATCTCAGGAGCAAAAGCCCTCAAGCATCACTCTGGATGGCTAGCATCATCATCGGGAATAGCTCCTCACTAGGCCGGCGCTGCAATGCCTAGTGGGCACCCCGAAGTGGGGGCTCTCAGCCGAATTTTGAGATAGTGACTAGAAAATTCAATAGTGCAGAATGAAGGTGCCTTAGGTCACCACTCAAAACAGGAAAGAGGAAAAAAGGTTTAAAATTGGACACCATATAGACACCGGTCACTTACTTAAGTTGACTGGTAATACAGGTACCCACCCCCTACTCGAGAACAGGTTCCATAGGTAAGGCGTCTCTAGGACTCATGATGACATTATTCCGTCAATGGTCCTGTGTTCGGACCTACCCTCAGAGACAGCCGCCCGGTAAGTGACCGGTGTCTATATATTTCTAAAGAGGTTTGTTTACCTAGTTATGTAGGTCCTGATGAAGCGTCAGTGGATCTGTATGGACCAATAGACGCGAAACATGTCGACCATAACAAAGAGGTGCCTTGTAATTTTTAGGACTCTCTAAGTACATTTACTTTTGAAAGGTGTATGAGCATAATCCTCTATCTGACTTTCAACATTGTTTTTAACCTTGGTCTTCATCCTTGTTACATTTGACTGATTAAATGATGAAGTTAATGGATGAATAACCAATTTTAAACCTTTTTTCCTCTTTCCTGTTTTGAGTGGTGACCTAAGGCACCTTCATTCTGCACTATTGAATTTTCTAGTCACTATCTCAAAATTCGGCTGAGAGCCCCCACTTCGGGGTGCCCACTAGGCATTGCAGCGCCGGCCTAGTGAGGAGCTATTCCCGATGATGATGCTAGCCATCCAGAGTGATGCTTGAGGGCTCTTGCTCCTGAGATTACAGGTCTCCCCTGTTTTTGTCTTCCTTCTCTCTATTTTTGGAACAGTGTACCTTTATATAGTTACTATTACAGGGAGACTGTACACTGGACCAGCAATACTCCCGGTCCCTCCTTTTTGTGTTTACGAGAGTCCCTAAATAGCCAGAAAAGGAGGTTTGGCTATCAAGAAAGGAAGTTTGGCTACCAAGAGAGGTAAGAAACTATCAGGAGGGGTCTCTGACGTCACCTGCTGGCACTGGCCACTCAGTTTATTCCAGTGTGCCCCCAGCACCTCTGAATCCAAGATGGCAGAGGTCTGGTACACACTGGAGGAGCTCTGGGCACCTTCCCTGGGAGGTACTGGTCAGGGGAGTGGTCACTCCCCTTTCCTTTGTCCAGTATCGCGCCAGAGCAGGGCTGGGGGATCACTGAACCGGTGTAGACTGGCTTATGCAGAGATGGGCACCATCTGTGCCCATCAAAGCATTTCCAGAGGCTGGGGGAGGCTACTCCTCCCCAGCCCTTTACACCTATTTCCAAAGGGAGAGGGTGTAACACCCTCTATCAGAGGAAATCCTTTGTTCTGCCTTTCTGGGCCAGGGCTGCCCAGACCCCAGGAGGGCAGAATCCTGTCTGAGGGGTTGGCAGAAGCAGCAGCTGCAGTGGAAACCCCCGAAAGGCAGTTTGGCAGTACCCAGGTTCTGTCCTAGAGACCCGGGGGATCATGGAATTGTCCCTCCAATACCAGAATGGTATTGGGGTGACAATTCCATGATCTTAGACATGTTACATGGCCATGTTCAGAGTCACCATGGTGACGCTACACATAGGTAGTGACCTATGTGCAGTGCACGAATGTAATGGTGTACCCGCATTCACAAAGTTCGGGGAATTTGCCCTGAATGATGTGGTGGCACCATGGCTAGTGCCAGGGTGCCCACACACTAAGTAACTTGGCACCTAACCTTCACCAAGTGAGGGTTAGACATATCGGTGACTTATAAGTTACTTATCTGCAGTGAAAAATGGCTGTGAAATAACGTGGACATTATTTCACTCAGGCTGCAGTGACAGTCCTGTGTAAGAATTGTCTGAGCTCCCTATGGGTGGCAAAATAAATGCTGCAGCCCATAGAGATCTCCTGGAACCCCAATACCCTGGGTACCTAAGTACCATATACAAGGGAATTATATGGGTGTACCAGGGTGCCAATGAGAATTGGTAACATTAGTCACTAGCCTGCAGTGACAATTTTAGAAAGCAGAGAGAACATAAACACTGAGGTTCTGGTTAGCAGAGCCTCAGTGATACAGTTATTCACCACACAGGGAACACATACAGGGCATACACTATGAGCACTGGGGTCCTGCCTACCAGGATCCCAGTGACACAAGGGCAAAAACAAACATACATACAGTGAAAATGGGGGTAACATGCCAGGCAAGATGGTACTTTTCTACAGAGGGTCACTCTCTTCTTCCTGTCCCTCATCTGTTGCCTTAAGCAGGGTGAGATCAGCCCTGTCATAGTAGGGTCTCAGGCGGTTGACATGAATCACCCTAAGGGGACTCCTGGCAGTGCCCAGGTCTACCAAATAGGTAACCTCACCCTTTTCAACAATTAGATGGGGTCCACTCCATTTATCCTGGAGTGCTCTTGGGGCCACAGGCTCCAATACCCACACCTTCTGTCCTGGGTGGTGCTGAGTCAGGACAGCCTTCTTGTCATGCCATTGCTTTTGCAGCTCCTGGCTGGCCTGAAGGTTTTTACTGGCCTTTTTCATATACTCAGCCATTCTGGATCTTAGGCCAAGTACATAGTCTACAATGTCCTGTTTAGGAGCTTTTAAAGGTTGCTCCCAAACCTCCTTCACAAGTGCAAGTGGACCTCTTACATGGTGCCCAAAGAGGAGTTCCAAGGGGCTGAAACCCACTCCTTTCTGGGGTACCTCCCTGTAAGCAAAAAGGAGGCAAGGTAACAGGACATCCCATCTCCTTCTGAGTTTTTCAGGGAGTCCCATTATCATACCTTTGAGAGTTTTATTGAACTTCTCAACCAGACCATTTGGAGGATGGTAAGGGGTGGTGAACTTTTAGGTTCCACATTGTTTTTAGGTATGCAGACATGAAGCTGCTACCTCTGTCTGACACCACTTCCTTAGGAAAACCCACCCTGGAAAGATTCCCAGGAGGGCTTTTGCCACTACAGGAGCTGTAGTGGTCCTTAAGGGGATGGCTTCAGGATCTCTTGTGGCATGGTCCACTACCACCAAGATAAATCTATTGCCTGAAGCTGTTGGAGGGTCAAGGGGGCCAACTATGTCAAACCCTACCCTTTCAAAGGGCACCCCAACCACTGGTAGTGGAATTAGAGGGGCCTTTGGAGTGCCACAAGTCTTGGCAGGTCACACAAGATTTACAAAAGTATTTTGTGTCCTCTGACATATGAGGCCAGTGAAACAAGGGGCCAAGTCTTTCCCAAGTTTTCGTTTGGACCAAATGCCCAGCCAAAGGAATGTCATGAGCCAGGGTGAGAAGAAACTCTCTGTACGGCAAGGGAATGACCAATCTCCTGGCAGCTCCATGTTTAGGGTCCCTTGACTCTGTGCCGAAGAGGTTGTCTTCCCAGTAAACCCTATGGCTATCACTGACATCCCCATTCTGCTGTTTGACAGCTTGCTGTCCTAAACCCTCTAATGTGGGACAGGTTTGTTGTGCCACACTCAGCTCTTCCCTGGCAGGCCCCCCTGCGCCCAGAAGCTCAGCAGTGTCTGCTGCCAGATCCTCTGGTGTAGGTTCTGCACAGGGAGAGGATTCCTCTTCCTCAAAAGGGGAATCATCTGTAGAGGGAGGGATAGTGGGCAGGGATTTACCCTTTCTACCCCTAGTTTTTGGGAGCACTTGGTCCATTGTTCCAGGATCCAAGTTTCCCTGTCCTCTTTGCTTCTTGGCCTGAGCCCTTGTCAAAGCAAAAATATGCCCAGGAATGCCCATCATTGCTGCATGAGCCTCCAAGTCCACTTCTGCCCAAGCTGATGTTTCCAAATCGTTCCCTAGTAGGCAATCTACAGGTAATTCAGTGGCTACCACAACTTTCTTTGGACCAGTAACCCCCCCAGTTGAGATTCACAACAGCCATGGTGTGACTAAGAGTGTTGCTAGGAGCATCTGTCACTTGGTACTGCTGACCAAGTAGGTGTTGATCAGGGTGGACCAGTTTTTCTATCACCATAGTTACACTGGCTCCTGTGTCCCTGTAGGCCTCAACCTCAACACCATTGATTGAGGGTAGTTGCTTGAACTTACCCATATTAAGGGGACAAGCAACCAGGGTGGCAAAGTCAATGACACCATCAGAGACTAAAACAGCCTATGTGGTCTCCCTAACAAGAACAACCCCAACTACATTGCCAATAGTGAGCCCAGCTACACCCTTCGATTGGCTATTTGTAGTAGATTTCCCACCCCCACTGCTATTACTAGGGGCACTATAGGTTGCAGCAGGGGTTGTGGTGGTGGGAGGTTTGGTGTTTTTATTTGGACAAGTGGAATCACTTGCCCAATGGCCTTTGACTTTACACAAATAACACCAAGGCTTTTTCTGATTGTTTGAAGAGGATTTGGACCCACCACCCCTAGAGGATTTTTGTGGGCCTGATGAAGACTCAGAATGTTTACTTTTGTCCCCACCCTTCTCAGAAGACTTACCATCCTTCTTCTTGCCACCCTTGTCACATCCTGTATGAACTTTTCTATTCACCCTTGTTCTAACCCATTTGTCTGCCTTCTTTCCCAATTCTTGGGGAGAGGTCAGATCAGAGTCCACAAGGTATTGGTGCAACAAGTCAGACACACAATTATTCAGAATATGCTCTCTCAGAAAAAGATTATACAGGCTTTCATAATCAGATACTTTACTGCCATGTAACCACCCCCCCAAGGCCTTCACTGAACAGTCCACAAAATCTGTCCAGTCTTGAGAGGACTCTTTTCTGGTGTCTCTGAACTTAATCCTGTATTGTTTAGTGGTTAAGCCAAATCCATCCAAGAGTGCATCCTTCATAACTGTAAAATTGTTAGCTTCACTTTCTCTGACAGTAAGGAGCCTATCCCTACCCTTTCCAGTGAAAGATAGCCAAAAAATAGCAGCCCACTGCCTTTGAGGGACCAACTGTACCATGCAGGCCCTCTCAAGTGCAGCAAACCATTTATTAATGTCTTCCCCCTCCTTGTAAGGGGGGACTATCTTGTGCAGATTCCTGGAATCTTGCTCTCTAACAGGATTGCTATCAGAAATACTGCTGATACCACCATGGGGACCTAACCCCAATCTCTGTCTCTCCTTCTCAATATCTAAGGATTCCCTATCTAAGGCCAGCTGTTGCTGTTTAAGCTTCAGCCTGTTCTCTTCAACCCTCAACTTTTTGAGTTCCATTTCTAACAAGTTATCCTCAGGGTGGGTGGGTTGGGAATACTTGGACACAGAAGACAAGTTTGAAGCAACAGAGGGGGATCTGTCCCTAACTGACTGAACACCAGCAACTTGGCCTCTAGGAATAAAGACTTCCCTACTGTGATGGGAACCTCCATTACTACCAACATTACTGGGTGTCCTGCTAGGGGGCAGATCCTGTTCAGAACCCTCCCTTCCTCCCTCAAGGAGATCCCCTGAGTCAGATTGGGAACCTTCTATTAACCTCTCATTTGATGTGCCTGCTTGGGACTCATCATTTACAATAAGCATGTTAAATAGAAACTCTTTTGTAGGATTCTTTCCTATCACTAAACCTCTATCTGAGCAGAGACTCCTTAGGCTCTTGTAATTAAAATTGTCATAAGTAGTATTGACCAATTTAAGAGCTGACTCTACATCAGACATGATAGTAAAAGGTTTTGAAATAGTGAGAAGGAAGAAAATGTTTCCGAACTTTTTAAAGAACAGAGAAAAAAAACTTTTTCTAACTTTTTAGAAACGTTTAGAAGTTTTAGAATACTTTTCAGTACTTTGTAAAAAGTTTAAGAGGAGAAAAGCAACACTTTTTGGTTAGGTGTACATACACTGAACTGTTTTGTTTATTCTTCTCTTATGAAAAGTACACAATGACAAAGTGGTAAGTAGTTACAAGTACTTATCCCACCGCTGCAGAACCAATGTAGGAGGCTGGCTTGGCTTGTAGTGGGTACCAAAGGTACTTACACCTTATGCCAGGTCCAGTTATCCCTTATTAGTGTAGAAGAGGTGTTTCTAGTAGCTTAGACTGATACAAGGTAGCTATGGCAAAGCAGCTTAGGCTGAACTATGAGACATGTAAAGCTCCTACTATACCAGTGGTGTCATATGCACAATATCATAAGAAAACACAATACACAGAGTTACTAAAAATAAAGGTACATTATTTTTATGACAATATGCCAAAAGTATCTCCGTGAGTACCCTCAGTATGAGGATAAGTTATATACACAAGATATATGTACACAAACCAAAATTAGGTAAGTAATATCAAGAAAAGTAATGCAAACAGTGTAGAATTACAATAGATTGCAATAGGAGCACATAGGTAAAGGGGCAACACAAACCATATACTCCAAAAGTGGAATGCGAACCACGAATGGACCCCAAACCTATGTGAGCTTGTAGAGGGTCGCTGGGACTGTAAGAAAACAGTGAGGGTTAGAAAAATAGCCCACCCCAAGACACTGAAAGGTAGGTGTAAAGTGCACCTACTACCCCCAGAGAGCACAGAAGTCGTGATAGGGGGATTCTGAAGGAAGAACAAACACCAGCAATGCAACAACAGTGGATTTCCGGACCTGAGTACCTGTAAGACAAGGGGACTAAGTCCAATAGTCGCGACAGTGTCGAGAGTGGGCAGGAGCCCAGGAAATGCCAGCTGAGGGTGCAAGGAAGCTGCCACCGGATGGAAGAAGCTTGGAGTTCTGCAAGAAAGAAAAGAGCTAGGGACTTCTCCTTTGGAAGACGGATGTCCCACGTCGCGATGAAGCTTGCAGAGGTGTTCCCATGCAGAAAGACCGCAAACAAGCTTTGCTAGCTGCAAGGGTCGCGGTAGAGGTTTTTGGGTGCTACTGTGGCCCAAGAGGGACCAGGATGTCGCCACTTGGAGGAGGAGACAGAGAGGGCACCCAGCAACTCAGGGAGCCCTCACAGAAGGAGGCAGCACCCGGAGAAGTACCTGAACAGGCACTTGGAAGGAAAGTGAACTGGAGTCCACACGAAGTCACAAAAGGGAGTTCCACGACGCCGGAGGACAACTCAGGAGGTTGTGCACTGCAGGAAGGAGTGTCGGGGACCCAGGCTTGGCTGTGCACGAAGGAAGTGCTGGAAGGGTGCACAGGAGCCGAAGCAGCTGCAAATCACGAGGTACCCAGCAATGCAGTCTAGCGTGGGGAGGCAAGGACTTACCTCCACCAAACTTGGACTGAAGAGTCACTGGACTGTGGCAGTCACTTGGACAGAGTTGCTGAGTTCCAGGTAGCACGCTCGTCAGGATGAGAGGGGACCCAGAGGACCAGTGTTGCAGTCTTTTGGTGCCTGTGTTAGCAGGGGGAAGATTCCGTCGACCCACTGGAGATTTCTTCGGAGCTTCTGGTGCAGGGTTAAGGCGGGCTACCCCCAGAGCATGCACCACCTGGAAACAGTCGAGAAAGCCGGCAGGATGAGGCGCTACAATGTTGCTAGTAGTCGTCTTGCTACTTTGTTGCGGCTTTGCAGGCGTCCTGAGCAGTCAACGGTCGATCCTTTGGTAGAAGGGGAAGAGGGAGATGCAGAGGAACTCTGATGAGCTCTTGCATTCGTTATCAAGAGAATTCCCCAAAGCAGAGACACTAAAAAGCCAGAAAAGAAGGTTTGGCTACCAGGTTAGGAGGATTGGCTACCAAGAGAGGTAATAGCCTATCAGAAGGAGCCTCTGACGTCACCCTATGGCACTGGCCACTCAGAGCAGTCCAGTGTGCCCCCAACACCTCTGTTTCCAAGATGACAGAGGTCTGGGACACACTAGAGGAGCTCTGGGCACCTCCTCTGGGAGGTGCAGGTCAGGGGAGTGGTCACTCCCCTTTCCTTTGTCCAGTTTCGCGCCAGAGCAGGGCTGGGGCATCCCTGAACTGGTGCAGACTGGCTTGTGCAGAGATGGGCACCATCTGTGCCCATCAAAGCATTTCCAGAGGCTGGGGGAGGCTACTCCTCCCCAGCCCTCACACCTATTTCCAAAGGGAGAGGTTGTTACACCCTCTCTCAGAGGAAGTCCTTTGTTCTGCCTTCCTGGGCCAGGGCTGCCTGGACCCCAGGAGGGCAGAAACCTGTCTGAGGGGTTGGCAGCAGCAGCAGCTGCAGTGGAGACCCCGGAAAAGCAGTTTGTCAGTACCCGGGTACTGTGCTAGAGACCCGGGGGATCATGGAATTGTCCCCCCAATACCAGAATGATCTTAGACATGTTACATGGCCATGTTCGGAGTTACCATTGTGACGCTATACATAGGTAGTGACCTATGTATAGTTCACGCGTGTAATGGTGTCCCTGCACTCACAAAGTCCGGGGAATTTGCCCTGAATGATGTGGGGGCAGCTTGGCTAGTGCCAGGGTGCCCACACACTAAGTAACTTTGCACCCAACCTTCACCAGGTGAAGGTTAGACATATAGGTGACTTATAAGTTACTTAAGTGCAGTGGAAAATGGCTGTGAAATAACGTGGACGTTATTTCACGCAGGCTGCACTGGCAGGCCTGTGTAAGAATTGTCAGAGCTCCCTATGGGTGGCAAAAGAAATGCTGCAGCCCATAGGGATCTCCTGGAACCCCAATACCCTGGGTACCTCATTACCATATACTAGTGAATTATATGGGTGTACCAGTATGCCAATGTGAATTGGTAAATTTAGTCACTAGCCTGTTAGTGACAAATTTTAAAGTAAAGAGAGAGCATAACCACTGAGGTTCTGGTTAGCAGAGCATCAGTGAGACAGTTAGGCATCACAGAGGGAACACATATAGGCCACAAACTTATGAGCACTGGGGTCCCGGCTAGCAGGGTCCCAGTGACACACAACAAACATACTGACAACATAGGGTCTTCACTATGAGCACTGGGCCCTGGCTAGCAGGATCCCAGTGATACAGTCAAAACACCCTGGCAAATAGGCTGTTAGAGGTAGCTTATGGCAAAGCAGCTTAGGCTGAACAAGGAGACATGCAAAGCTCCTCCTATACCACTTATATCATATAGCACAATATCATAAGAAAACACAATACAGAAAACATTGGTGGTAAAAGCCGCTTACTGCCGTGCAGAAGACCGCCAACACACCGCCGCGGCCGTGGAATTCCGTGCAGCTATTCTGACCCACATCTCGAAATCGGACAAAATTAAGACACCCACACAAGTCCGCCACACCAAAGGTCAGTAATAAACTGGCGAAAAAAAACCTCCACCGTCACGCCAACAGAAATACGCCCATGCTATCATGACCCACGAATCCACGCGTGGTCTTTCAACCGCGGTATTCCATTGGCGGTACACACCGCCGCACTCAAAATACACACACTTCTACAAAACACCGCCACATTGGACAATTTGAAATACACACACATGATACACATACACACACCACTCCCACACACCCATTACAATATAAAACACACACCCACATCACCCACAAACCCCTACGACCAATATTAAAGAGAGAAGGCCAGAGAGAGACACCAACATCAACAAACTAGCATCCACA
Source organism: Pleurodeles waltl (assembly GCF_031143425.1). Classification (NCBI taxonomy): domain Eukaryota; kingdom Metazoa; phylum Chordata; class Amphibia; order Caudata; family Salamandridae; genus Pleurodeles; species Pleurodeles waltl. Next base: position 1,219,115,353 of record NC_090445.1, on the reverse strand, counting down.
GGCACTCAACACCATCACCCACACAACTACCACTCACAAAACACCACACACCACTACATCTCACCACACTTATCACCACACACAGCACCCCACACATCACCTCCACCACCCCATGGCACAGCAAAGACACCCCAGGGTCTCGGAGGAGGAGCACAGGGTCATGGTGGAGGAAATCGTCCGGGTAGAGCCACAGCTATTTGGAGCACAGGTGCAGCACACCTCCAATGCAAGGAAGATGGAGCTATGGCGAAGAATAGTCAACAGGGTCAACGCAGTGGGACAACACCCAAGAAATCGGGACGACATCAGGAAGAGGTGGAACGACTTACGGGGGAAGGTGCGTTCCATGGTCTCCAGACACCACCTGGCGGTTCAGCGGACTGGCGGCGGACCCCCACCTCCTCACCCACAACTAACAACATGGGAGGAGCAGGTCTTGGCGATTCTGCATCCTGAGGGCCTCGCAGGAGTTGGTGGAGGAATGGACTCTGGTAAGTCAAACCTTTAACTACCATATCCCCCACCCTACCTGCATACCCTCCACCCTCGCCCCCTCCCCTATCACTCCAACTCCTCACAAATGTACCAATATCACAAACCACACATCCCAACACCAAGCCCTGCATGCAACACCAACGCATGGACACCCATCACTAAAGCATGCCCACTGCACATACCCATACACCCCCCTAAACCATCATCACACAAGCCCCCACATAGGAATGCAAGCACTGGGGTACACGGTCACCCACCCATTGCACACCATGACACACACAGATGCAATAATCATGCTTTTCCACCCCTGCAGGACCACTACCCAACGTCACCAGACAGGAGGGTCTAGACATCTCCACCCCACCCACAGAAGAGGCCCACAGTGATGACAGCAGCTCTGTCCAACTGGATCTAGATGACCAGCCCGGACCATCGTGGGCGTCGGGACAGTCGGTTCCCCTCACACAGGCACAGGCCACCACATACCTTCCACCCTCTGGAAACACCAGCACAGCACCCACCCAGCGGGCCCATACCTCCGTCCCCAGGACAAGTCAATCAGCTGTGTGTCCACCACTACAGGGAACCCAGGATAACCCACCACCCCAACAACAACAGGGACCTGGGGGCAGTGGTAGTGGGCACACAGTCCAGGGGACGGAGGCCCAGGAACACAGGGGAACTGGGAGGGCTGCTGTGCGACAGGGGGTGGACAGGCAAAGGGAACCCACTCTCCATGAGGCCCTCTCCTCCATCATGGAGGCATACCACCACTCCCAGGAGACGATGGCAACGGTCCTGGCCAAGTTTCAGGAGACCCAGCGCATGCAGGAGGAACAGTATTTGGGGTTCAGGGAGGAACTCAGAACCATCAGCTCCGCCCTGGGCACCATCGTAGGGATGCTGAAGGAAATACTCAACACCAGGAGTGACACTGTGGCACTCCAAGGGGCCCCTGACACTAGCATGGGCGATGAACTGCCCACCACCTCCGCCGGCGCTAGTGGACAGGAGGCACCGCCACAGGACCACCACACTAGCACCCCACCCCCTGCAGATGGAAAACCACCCCGCAAGCGGTCCCTGAGATCCAGGAACAAGACAGAGCACGATGCCAAGACCCCCGCCAAGAAATGAGACCACCCTGATTGTCAACCCACTGTCCCACTTTGTCACCCTGTCCATATTGGAACTGCCCCAGCTCCACTTCCTATGCCCAAATGGGCAATGCACCTATTACACAAATAGACTGGACTCCTCCGCCATCACCCCTCACCATTTAACTTCCCCCTCCAATATTTTGTATGTAAATAAACACACCTAAAGCACCAAAAGATCTGGAGTCTGTCTGTGATTTTGAAATAGTGTATTTGCAATTACAGTGAAAAAAATTCCTGGAAATAGTAATGTCAACATACCTATGTCACACAGCTCTAGTCCATGAGGAATCTAAGTAGATGACACACGTTGGGACCCACACCTGTGAAACCGTAAGGGAAAGTGACAACTCAGTGACCATACACTGGGTGAAAACGACAGACAGGATAGAGGTAGAAGTGCAAAAGTACTTCTAGTAGGCAGGAATGTATTCTCACCTGTGTTTCACTGGAAATATTGGTGGATGACTGAGTCCCTGTTGTCAATGTCTTCTTCCTCTGCTTCCTCCTCATCGCTGTCCACAGGCTCCACAGCTGCCACAACACCGCCATCTGGACCATCCTCCTGCAGAAAAGGCACCTGTCATCGCAAAGCCAAGTTATGAAGCATACAGCAGGCCACGATGATCTGGCACACCTTCTTTGGTGAGTAGAATAGGGATCCACCTGTCATATGGAGGCACCTAAAACTGGCCTTCGGGAGGCCGAAGGTGAGTTCGATCACCCTCCTAGTTCGCCCATTGGCCTCATTGTAGCGTTCCTCTGCCCTGGTCCTGGGATTCCTCACTGGGGTCAGTAGCCATGACAGGTTGGGGTAACCAGAGTCACCAAATAGCCACACCCGGTGCCTCTGGAGTTGACCCATCACATAAGGGATGCTGCTATTCCGCATGATGTAGACGTCATGCACTGAGCCAGGGAACATGGCATTCACATGGGAGATGTACTGGTCTGCCAAACATACCATCTGTACATTCATTGAATGATAACTCTTCCGGTTCCTGTACACCTGTTCACTCCTGTGGGGGGGGACCAAAGCCACATGGGTCTCATCAATGGCACCTATGATGTTGGGGATTTGTCCAAGGGGATAGAAGTCACCTTTCACTGTAGGCAAGTCCTCCACCTGAGGGAAAACGATGTAGCTCCGCATGTGTTTCAGCAGGGCAGACAAAACTCTGGACAACACGTTGGAAGACATAGGCTGGGACATCCCTGATGCCATGGCCACAGTTGTTTGAAAAGACCCACTAGCAAGGAAATGGAGCACTGATAGCACCTGCACTTGAGGGGGGATTCCTGTGGGATGGCGGATTGCTAACATCAGGTCTGACTCCAACTGGGTACACAGTTCCTGGATTGTGGCACGGTCAAACCTGTAGGTGATGATCAAATTTCTTTCCTCCATTGTCGACAGGTCCACCAGCGGTCGGTACACCGGAGGATTCCGCCATCTCCTCACATGTCCCAGCGGCCGGTGCCTATGAAGGACAACAGCGAGCACAGAGTCAAACAACTCAGAGGTATGTACCCACAGTCTACATAGAACACGATTCATACACAAAATCTGGCTTGTACGTGTGTTGAGAGTAGGCCTAGGTATGTGTGACGCAGTTGGTAATTAGGCCATGTGGGCCCCTGCAATGGCGGCTGCCTGACCTGTAAAGCGGGAAAATGGGATGTGAGGTAACTGCGCTGGCGTTGTACACCGTCGCAGTAGGCGGTTGAAACCCGCGGCGCAATGCTGCATTGGTTAACATTGGACCCTATGGGTCCCAGGAGCCAATGACGATGTACGCCGGCGGTGATGGTACGCACTGCCGCGGACGTGACCGCTGCGGACGTGACCGCCATTTTCTAGCTCTTGAATCACTCGATACCTGATCTTTGACAGGAGAGGACCTACACTGCAAGTGCTGCTGTGACCTCGGTCTGGAAGAGACAATGGCTCGTGCGTCTGGAGAAAGGGCCCCTGCGTTCACATCGGAGGAGTTGGAGAAGCTCGTGGATGGGGTCCTCTCCCAGTACACGCTACTCTACGGTCCTCCAGACCAACAGGTAAGTACACAGTGAGCATGTTGTATGGGCTATGCCTGTGTGGAGGGGGCTGGTTGTAAGAAGGAAGGGGGCAGAGTTCTGCTTGCATGAAAGACGGTGGGGGCATGTGCCACATGGCAAGGGTAGGGATGGGGGCCACTCACTTTGACGGTGCAATTGTTAATGACTTCTCTTCTTCCCCTGTACATTTCATGTAGGTCAGCGCCCACCAGAAGAAGGATATTTGGCGTGCCATCGCCAAGGACGTCCGGACCCTGGGGTCCACCACAGACGGAGCACCCACTGCCGGAAGAGATGGGAGGACATTAGCCGCTGGAGCAAGAAGACGGCGAAGGCTCAGCTGGGGATGGCCTCACAACGTGGGAGGGGTGCCCGTCGAACCATGACCCCCCTGATATTCCGGATCATGGCGGTGGGGTACCCGGAGTTGGATGGGCGCTTGAGGGCATCACAGCAGACACAAGGGGGTGAGTACACTCTCATTCTGCTGACTTTGCACGCAGTGGAGGGGTCTGGGTGGGGGAGGAGGGCTGTTGCTTTCCCTAGGCCACGGCGAGTTCCGTAGGCTAGGTCCCTTCGTAAGGCATGGCCCTGAGGCCCCCCACCCCACCTCTGTAGAGTGCCAAGTACAGCTATTTATGCACCTGTGTCATCTATGTGTGCAGATGTTGTCCATAGCCTTGTAGGCCATTTCCCAGGAATTGCACTGTAGAGCCCAACAGCGCAACGTAGTGCAGGGGGCTGCTGTGTCTGTCTTGTCTGCCAACGGTAGCGGTAAGCCATGCACTCAACCTGTCTTTCTTCTGTTCACCCCCCCCCTTTTTTTGCAGTCTCCCTGTTCTTGTGTGCATTAGCATCATCAGGCAGAGGTGCAGTGGCACCAGAACACGAGGGAGCTGCATCCCACATGGGCATGGAGGCCCACACTACGGACTCTGAATACACCAGTGGGACGGAGGGCGAGGGGAGCTCCACGGCGGTCACAGGATCTGCAACCAACGACATGGACTCGTCCTCCGATGGGAGCACCCTTGTGGTGGCGGCAACATCTGTGCCCCCCACTTCAACAGGTACAGCCGCGACCCCCCCTACCAGCACCGCCATCCCAGCAGCCCCTCAGCCTTCGCCCCGTGCCCGCTCACCCAGGAGGGTGGGCATCACCTTCGCCCCAGGCATCTCAGCCCCTGCCCCTGTCACCTCTGCTGCCCTCAGTGAGGAGGCCATTGACCTCCTCAGGTCACTTACTGTTGGGCAGTCTACCATTTTGTATGCCATCCAGGGTGTAGAAAGGGAGTTACAACACACAAATGCATTCCTGGAGGGCATTCATTCTGGTCAGGCTGCCCTTCATCGAACCGTTCAAACTCTGGCCTCAGCACTGATGGCAGCCATTGCCCCTGTGTCTAGCCTCCCCCCTCCAACTTCCTCCACCCAGACCCAATCCCCTGTACCCCTGCCTATCCCAAGCACACCATCAGACCTGCCTTCACACACCTCACCACACAAGGGAAGCTCAGGCAAACATAAGCACCACACATTCCACAGGCACTCACGCAAGCATCACACACATACAGACACACCAACATCCACTGCCTCCACTGTGTCCCCCTCCTCCTCGTCTCGCTCCTCCCTCCCAGTCTCGTCTACACTCACACCTGCATGCACTACCACTACAGCTACTACGTCCCGCACCAGCACACCCACCACCACACCCCGCTCACGTGCACTCACCACCCCACTACCATTTACACACCCACCCAACATACATCCACCTCACAACAGTCTCCAGCGCATGCACCTGCACCCAAAGCCACAAAACGTACACCTCCTACAACCACCACCTCTTCCTCCACTCCCAAACCCCCTCCAGCTACCCGTCCCAGTGTCTCCAAACAACTTTTCCTGTCCACCCTTAACCTATTCCCCTCCCCATCCAACTCATAGGTCCCGTACTAGCACCTCAGCCACAAAATCTCCGGGACCAGTGGTGCCTGTTGTCACAGGTATGTGGAGTGCACCGGCCACCAGGCCAGCCAGTCTGTCACGGAGCCACAGCACAGCCAGTCCCCCCCCCCCTGTGAAGCACCAGAAGTTGGCCAGTGCCCGGCGGGAGAGGGGGAAGACTCCAGCCAGCCAAGCCGCTCACAGGGGTCCCGGGGGGAGTGTGGACACAGCTGTGATTCCTCCCAAGGTGGGGAAGGGGCAGAAGAAACCTGCAAAGTCTGGGAGGAGCAGCACGGCGGAGAAGACCGTCATCATCCCCGCTGCCCAGGAGGGCCCCGTCAGCCCCATCGTCGCTGCCCAGGAGGGCCCCGCAAGCCCCACCGTCACTGCCCAGGAGGGCCCCGCAAGCCCCATCGTCACTGCCCAGGAGGGCCCTGCAAGCCACAGCCCAGCTGCCCAGGAGGGCCCCGCAAGCCCCATCGTCGCTGCCCAGGAGGCCCCCGACAGCCCCATCGTCGCTGCCCAGGACGCCCTCGCCAACCCCATCGTCGCTGCCCAGGAGGGCCCCGCAAGACACAGCCCAGCTGCCCAGGAGGGCCCCGCCAGCCACAGCCCATCTGACCAATGAAGGACCGCCAGCCACAGCCCAGCTGGGCAATGACGGACCGCCAAGGCAAGCACTGCTGAACAGGGCAAAGACCGCCATGCAAGCATCCGCTGAACAGTGCAAGCACCGCTGAACAGGCCAAAGACCGCTGAACAGGGCAAAGACCGCCATGACAAGCACCGCTGAACAGGCCAAAGACCGCTGAACAGGGCAAAGACCGCCATGGAAAGCACCGCTGAACAGGCCAAAGACCGCTGAACAGGGCAGAGACCGCCAACTCAAGCACCACTGAACAGGGCAAGCACCGCTGAACAGGCCAAAGACCGCCATGGCAAGCAACGCTGAACAGGGCAAAGACCGCCATGGCAAGCACCGCTGAACAGGGCAAGCACCGCTGAACAGGCCAAAGTCCGCCATTGGCAAGCACCGCTGAACAGGGCAAGGACCGCTGAACATGGCAAAGACCGCCAAGGGGAGCACCGCTAGCACATTAGCGGCAGGGGCAGTGACGCAACTGGGACCGTCACGGGGTGAGTGATGCACTCTGGGCACCAGTCCCCCTCCAGAACCAGTGGAGAACAGCATCCACTACCTCTGTCCTGCACAGGATGAAGCATTCTGGGCACCAGTCCCCCTCCAGAACCAGTGGAGACATGCATCCACTACCTCTGTTCTGCACAGGATGAAGCACTCTGGGCACCAGAACCAGTGGAGAACAGCATCCACTACCTCTGTCCTGCACAGGATGAAGCACTCTGGGCACCAGTCCCCCTCCAGAAGCAGTGGAGAACAGCATCCACTACCTCTGTCCTGCACAGAATGAAGCATTCTGGGCACCAGTCCCCCTCCAGAACCAGTGGAGACATGCATCCACTACCTCTGTCCTGCACAGGATGAAGCACTCTGGGCACCAGAACCAGTGGAGAACAGCATCCACTACCTCTGTCCTGCACAGGATGAAGCACTCTGGGCACCAGTCCCCCTCCAGAACCAGTGGAGAACAGCATCCACTACCTCTGTCCTGCACAGGATGAAGCACACTGGACACCAGTCCCCCTCCAGAACCAGTGGAGACATGCATCCACTACCTCTGTCCTTGGCAGGATGAAGCACTCTGGGCACCAGTCCCCCTCCAGAACCAGTGGAGAACAGCATCCACTACCTCTGTCCTGCACAGGATGAAGCACTCTGGGTACCAGTCCCCCTCCAGAACCAGTGGAGAACAGCATCCACTACCTCTGTCCTGCACAGGATGAAGCACTCTGGGCACCAGTCCCCCTCCAGAACCAGTGGAGACATGCATCCACTTGAGAGACTGTGGCTTTGCACTCCCCAGGATGGTACAGTGGGCAATCCACCCACTGTAGGAACTTGAGAGACTGTGGCTTTGCACTCCCCAGGATACAGCAGTGGGCAAACCACCCACTGTAGGAACTTGAAAGACTGTGGTTTTGCACTCCCCAGGACTGAACAGTGGGCAACCCACCCACTGTAGGAACTTGAGAGACTGTGGCTTTGCACTCCCCAGGATGCAGCAGTGGGCAAACCACCCACTGTAGAGACTTGAGAGACTGTGGCTTTGCACTCCCCAGGATGCAGCAGTGGGCAACCCACCCACTGTAGAAACTTGAGAGACTGTGGCTTTGCACTCCCCAGGATGCAGCAGTTGGCAATCCACCACTGTAGAGACTTGAGAGAATGTGGCTTTGCACTCCCCAGGATGCAGCAGTGGGCAAACCACCCACTGTAGAGACTTGAGAGACTGTGGCTTTGCACTCCCCAGGATGCAGCAGTGGGCAACCCACCCACTGTAGAGACTTGAGAGACTGTGGCTTTGCACTCCCCAGGATGCAGCAGTGGGCAACCCACCCACTGTAGAGACTTGAGAGACTGTGGCTTTGCACTCCCCAGGATGCAGCAGTTGGCAATCCACCCACTGTAGAGACTTGAGAGACTGTGGCTTTGCACTCCCCAGGATGCAGCAGTTGGCAAACCACCCACTGTAGAGACTTGAGAGACTGTGGCTTTGCATTCCCCAGGATTGAGCAGTGGGCAAACCACCCACTGTAGAGACTTGAGATACTGTGGCTTTGCACTCCCCAGGATGCAGCAGTGGGCAAACTACCCACTGTAGAGACTTGAGAGACTGTGGCTTTGCACTCCCCAGGATACATCAAAAGGCATGGTGCCCCCTCATGGATCTGGCGTCGTGCACTCATCTGGCTGAGGTACCCCCCCTTCCCTTCCCCCTGAGGTGCCTGTTGTATTTCTATCTAATGCCCCTGCAGTGTTCTCTCCGTCATGTTCGGGTATCTTGTGTGGGCCTCGCCCATACATTTTGGGCCCAGTGGTCCACGGACTATGAATGGTGCAATACCTGGACTACTAATCATGGTGTATATTTTGTTTATAGTGTATATATATATATATATCTTTTTTTGCTTACTGATTTTTGATATATTACAATAGTTACACTTATTTCCTTTTGTCTTTGCATTCTTCCGGGGAGGGTGGGGGGTGTTACTGTAATGTATAGATATGCATTGGTGTGTGTGTTGTAGTGGATGAGGGTGGGGGTGGGGGTTGGGGTGTTGCGTGTGTGTGTCCCTGTTTTTTGCCTCCCCTATGTCGTAGGTTCAGTACTCACCGTGGTCTTCGCCGCCGGCGTTGGTGCTCCTCGTAGAGGAGCAGGAAGACTAGCACTGGGAGAATATGAAGTTCCGGCTCCATGCTGTCCTCCGTCCTCTTGGAGTGTGTTGAGGTAGCATTTTTCCTTTGAAATGCCTGTTTTTATCTGCGGTGAATCCGCTCCGGAAAAGGTGGCGGATTGGCCTGTCATAATAGTGTGGGCGGTACATTGTCTCCTGCCTGTCTGTTGGCGGTGACCGCCGTGCTGTTTGTCTGTACCGCCGTGTCGGTCGGAGTGTTAAAGTGGCTGTCTTTGTTGGCGGTTTCCGCAACGGTCGTAATTCCAAATTTTTTACCGCCGGCCTGTTGGCGGTCTTACCAACGCTTTAATACCGTCCGCCAGGGTTGTAATGACCACCAATATGCCAAAAGTATCTCAGAGGATACCCTCACTTTGGAGGTAAGTAATATACACAAATTATATGTACACAAAGCCAAAACAGGTAGGTAACAGTAAGAAAAGTAGTGAAAACAATGTAGAATCACAATAGGATGCAATAGGTAGACTTAGGTCTAGGGGCAACACAAACCATATAGTCCAAAAGTGAAATGCGAATCACGAATGGACCCCAGAACTATCGGAGGCTATAGAGGGTTGCTGGGACTTTGACAAAACAGTAAGGGTGTCCAAAATACCCCACCACAAGACCCTGAAAAGTAGGAGTAAAGTTACCCTACTACCCCAGAAAGACAGTATAGATGTGATAGGGGATTCTGCAAGAACCACAACTGCTAACAAAGCACTGAAAATGGATTCCTGGACCTAAGGACCTGTAAAAGAAGAGGACCAAGTTCAACAGTCACGCAAGTGTCCGGGAGGGACAGGAGCCCACCAAACCCCGGATGAAGGTGCAAAAGGGCTGCATCAGGGTGGAAGAAGCCGAAGATTCTGCAACAACGGATGGTGTCAGGAACTTCCCCTTTGGTGAGAAGATGTCCCACGTCGTGCTGGAGGTTGCAGAAACGTTTCCACGCAGAAATACCGCAAACAAGCCTTGCTAGCTGGAAGAGTCGCAGTTGAGGATTTTAGGTGATGCTGGGGCCCAGGAAGAACCAGGATGTCGACCCTTGGAGGAGGAGACAGAGGGGGCACTCAGCAACTCAGAGAGCCCCAGCAGAAGCAGGCAGCACCCGCAGAAGTACCGGAACAGGCACATAGAAGACCTAAGGACAGCAGTTGTAGGAAAGTACCATCTTGCCTGGCATGTTACCCCCCATGTTTCACTGTATATATGTTGTTTTAGTCTATGTGTCACTGGGACCCTGCCAGGCAGGGCCCCGGTGCTCATAAGTCTGTGCCCTGTATGTGTTCCCTGTGTGATGCCTAACTGTCTCACTGAGGCTCTGCTAACCAGAACCTCAGTGGTTATGCTCTCTCTAATTTCCAAATTTCTCACTAAAAGGCTAGTGACTAAATTTACCAATTCACATTGGCATACTGGTACACCCATATAATTCCCTTGTATATGGTACTGATATACCCAGGGTATTGGGGTTCCAGGAGATCCCTATGGGCTGCAGCATTTCTTTTGCCACCCATAGGGAGCTCTGACGATTTTTACACAGGCCTGTCACTGCAGCCTGCGTGAAATAACGTCCACGTTATTTCACAGCCATTTACCACTGCACTTAAGTAACTTATAAGTCACCTATATGTCTAACCTCCACCTGGTGAAGGTTGGATGCAAAGTTACTTAGTGTGTGGGCACCCTGGCACTAGCCAAGGTGTCCCCACATCGTTCAGGGCAAATTCCCCGGACTTTGTGAGTGCGGGGACACCATTACACGCATGCTCTATACATAGGTCACTACCTATGTATAGCATCACAATGGTAACTCTGAACATGGCCATTTAACATGTCTAAGATCACAGAATTGTCACCCCAATACCATTCTGGTATTGGGGGGACAATTCCATGATCCCCCGGGTCTCTAGCACAGCACCCGGGTACTGCCAAACTGCCATTCCGGGGTCTCCACTGCAGCTGCTGCTTCTGCCAACCCCTCAGACAGGTTTCTGTCCTCCTCGGGTCCAGGCAGCCCTGGCCCAGGAAGGCAGAACAAAGGATTTCCTCTGAGAGAGGGTGTTACAACCTCTCCCTTTGGAAATAGGTGTGAAGGGCTGGGGAGGAGTAGCCTCCCCCAGCCTCTGGAAATGCTTTGATGGGCACAGATGGTGCCCATCTCTGCATAGGCCAGTCTACAGTGGTTCAGGGATCCCCCAGCCCTGCTCTGGCACGAAAGTGGACAAAGGAAAGGGGAGTGACCACTCACCTGACCAGTACCTCCCAGGGGAGGTGCCCAGAGCTCCTCCAGTGTGTCCTTGACCTCTGCCATCTTGGAAACAGAGGTGTTGGGGGCACACTGGACTGCTCTGACTGGCCAGTGCCAGCAGGTGACGTCAGAGGCTCCTTCTGATAGGCTCTTACCTCTCTTGGTAGCCAATCCTCCTTCCTTGGTAGCCAAACCTCCTTTTTTGGCTATTTAGGGTCTCTGCTTTGGGGAATTCTTCGGAAAATGAATGTAAGAGCTCACCAGAGTTCCTCTGCATCTCCCTCTTCACCTTCTACCAAAGGATCGACCGCTGACTGCTCCAGGACGCCTGCAAAACCGCAACAAAGTAGCAAGACGACTACCAGCAACATTGTAGCGCCTAATCCTGCCATCTTTCTCGACTTTTCCAGGTGGTGCATGCTCTGGGGGTAGCCTGCCTTCACCCTGCACCAGAAGCTCCGAAGAAATCTCCTGTGGGTCGACGGAATCTTCCCCCTGCTAACGCAGGCACCAAAAGACAAGAAGGAGGAGGGAAGATGCCATTATATATTTGACTAGGGTGCCAAAGCTACCTCAGGGTAACAGAGAGTCGAGTGACTCTCTAATTAATAAAGTCATTCATTGGATACGCTCCCAGAGGAACTGTCTCTCTGTTATCCGGTCTGATATACGTGAGGCCCATAGATATAATCAGTTAGGGTCAGAATTTGATTATATTTTGATTCTTTTTAACGATAGTAGTCTAGTTAATGATCTCCTGGCCTTTGATACACGGACAGGTATATTACGTACAGGTAGGGAATCGAATCTTAGACTTAGTAGTCAGCTGCCTGGGGCCCCGTTATGTAGAGGATGTTGTACATCTGGAACTATTGTAGCTGGGGTTATTTCTTCTTCAGATAACTCTGCAACATTTAAATCCGTGAATCTTTCCCCCTTACTTCCTGAATTAGACTGACTGATTGCCCCCTGCACAGTACTTCCTAAAATAGTAAATGATGAGTGTCAACTTACAGGGACTCCATCTCCTGCCCCCTTATTGAGAACTAAGTCAATATCTACGCCTCCCAAAATTAATATTATATCTTGGAATGTTGCAGGAATTAAGTCAAAGTTGGATGACCCGGATTGGGTAAGCCTTGTTAATAAACAAGATATCTGTCTTTTTCAGGAAACTTGGTCTGCAGAACAGTTATCCATACAAGGCTTTACAACCTATTTTTCGGCCGCCCAACCTGCCTCTGGTGGCTTTGGAAGACAGATAGGAGGGTTAATGATTTTATTGAACAATAGGCTAGAATGTGACCACTCCATGATAAAGTTTAATTCCTATGATCTGTTGGGTGTCCAACTCATATTCCGACCTGGATTCAGGATGATAGTTCTGAATACTTATGCAAGATCCGTTCTCCGTGGGTCAGAATCAATTGTTCTCACCCAGCTGACGGATTATATAGAGCTTCTGGATCCTTCAGATCTTCTGATTATAGCAGGTGATTTTAATTGTTCTTTTGTGTTGGACAACACCATCAGCAATCTGACTACTGAGGAGGACGAATATTGGGGTATTCCCCAATCTAAGGAAACGGCGTTTCTGCCCGCTTCCCGTGTTGCATCTCAGTTGTCTTCCCTCTGTCTGAAATATGGCCTGAGAGAATGTAACGGCCGCACTAAATCTGACTGAGAGCGAGCCATCACTTTCAAGCGAGAGCTTTCCTTTAGTACTATTGATTATATTCTGGTGGACATTAGGCTATGGTCAAGTTCACTGGACATGGAATCTTACCTCGCTTGGATAGCGATCATAATCGCATTGTACTGACCAACCATGCATTTTTAAGAGTCCAGCACATAACGACCACTAACGTCCCACTCCCTTATCTGAATCATAGACGTTCTCGGGTCTGCTGGCCAAAGGTGGAATCCAACCCGTATTTGATTGGGGAAATATATTCATCATTTTTAAAACTCTTTGCAGATTATGAGGAACAAGAAGCCTCTGATATTCCCATTATGGCTATCCACAATAAATTGGTGGATTCCCTACAGGGTATCTTCTATAGGGAAATCCCTTCCAAACCGAGACCCGCTGACACCCCTCGTAGGGATTGGTATAATCAGGATTGTGTGCGAGCAAGATCTAATTTAAACGAGGCTGTAAAAAACTCTACCCAAGTGGCTATTAAAGAGGCCCGACGTAGGTATGTTAATGCCCTGAAACAAGCAAAAAAAGACTGGGATAATGAGATATGGCAGAAGCTGCTTGCAGCAGTCAAATACAAAGATGATAGTTCCTTTTGGCGGCTGTTGACCTCTAGTTCGAAAAGGGGCAATGATGACATTGGTATGTACATACAGCCCGAAAGATGGGTGTCCTATTTGTCTGGAATTTATGCTCTGCCTGCACCACAATCTCTGAAGGACCCTGGATATGATGAGTGTTGGGCTGTTAACAAGACCTCAACTGAGAGCATTGTTTTTACCTTAGCCGAAACCACAGCTGCAATTAATTCTTTGTGGCCAGCCAAACCCCTGGTCCAGATAAGATCCCAGGGGACCTGTTTAAATCAGAACCAAAGATATGGGCATGGTACATCAATTTATTGTCTAATGCCATAGCAGCTGGTAGCCCTATTCCAGATTCCTGGTGTGGCGCAGAAATAATACCGATTCACAAAAAGGGTGATGTAGGTTCACCTGTAAACTATCGACCAATCAGCCTAATTGATATCCTTCAGAAGACGTTTGCTAAGCAGGTCTTAGATAGGCTTACCGATTGGATCCAAGACAACCAAATTTTATCCCCCTTACAGGCCGGTTTTCGGCCTAAAACTAACACCATGGACCAAATCTTTAGGCTGTCATTACTATTTTGGAAGTATGTCACCCTATCTAAGCAAAAACCTTATGTTGCTTTCGTAGATCTAAGATCTGCATTCGATTTAGTCCCAAGAGAGAAACTATGGGGAGTATTAAATAAAATCGGTATCCCAGGAAATTTAGTGCATTTAATTCAAAGATTACATGAAAAAACATTTGCACAAGTCAGATGGGGTAAGCAGGGGGAACTCACCGACAAAATAGATATCAGGAGAGGAGTACGCCAGGGTTGTGTTCTTGCCCCAACGCTATTTACATTGTTTATCAACGAGGTGGTGCAAGTCGTTACCAACTGCCAAAATGATGCTCCATCCTTGAACAACCACAAAATTCCAATTTTGCTATTTGCTGATGACTCCCTCCTGATCTCCAGAACTCCTTTGGGTCTCCAGGTACTTGTGGATAAGTTTAGTTCATTTTGTGGTGACTATGGACTTGAACTTAACCACAGCAAAACTAAATTTATGACCCTGGGTTGTGGCCCCACTAAGAGATACTCAATTTTTCATAATGGTACCCCCCTAGGTATGGTAAGCTCCATAGATTATTTGGGGGTGAGAATTTGCAACAACCTGCATTGGGGGGCCCAAATCGATAAAAGTTTAGCTATTCTGGCACAGAGATCTGGGGCCATTTTACGCTTTCACAAGTCTACCTCTGAGAGAGTGATTACTCCAACTATTAAAATTTACCGAGCAAAGGCACAGAGCGCTGCGGTCTACGGGTCTGAAATTTGGGGGTCCTCGAACACTGGCAAGCTTGCAGTGGGGGAAAACAACTTTGTAAGGTCAACTTTGGCCTGTCCTCACAGTACCCCACTGCTGCCTATGTTCTGGGACCTTGGCCTTTCACGCATCTCTGATGTAATTTCCCTACGACCATTGCTTTTCTGGGTCCGTGTATGAACCACCCCAGAGCTATCCACATACAAGGAGTCTATTCAAGACATTCTAGATAGACCAAATGTACTTACCATTCCCTGGTTTAACCACATCTCAAAATGGTTTCACAGATTGGGTCTTAGTGAGTTTTGGAGTCATCCAGAAAGTATAAGGAAGGATCAGAAGAATCATTTGAAAATTGTTTACTGGATATATGTCAGGGAAAACTACCTGCTGTGTTCAACACACGGCGGATTGACTTCACAATTTTTTTATTTCAAATGGTACCCGTATCTGGAACCATTTATGGACACAATTCTTGACCCATTAGGTAAGAGTCTATATATTCAGTTCAGATATGGTTGTCTGCCTCTTAAATCCTATGGCAGTACACGGAGCGCGACCCCAAGTCCTGATACTTGTCCGAGTTGTAATCACATTTCAGAATCTATTGTACATTTTATATTTATATGCCTTGCTTATTTGACTGCGCGACAGAAGTGGTTACGACCGGTGTGCAGGAATATGGGGGTAAGACATTGTATTGTTGCCTTAAGGATCATGATGAGGGAAACTTCTCTCCCTCTATCTTGTGCGGTTAGCAAGTATATTGTAGCTGCTTGGCATATACGTACTAATTTTCTGGGGAAAAAATGGTGATGAGGACCAAATTTATTTATTAAAAAAAAAAAAAAAAGTGTTTTAGTTGCTAAATTTTAACTATACACCTAAACTGAAATAAACCCCCATGTTTATTTTAAATGTTAGGTATTAGGGGGTTAGGTGCTCTTTCTAAGGAAAATAATTTTATGTGTTTTAAGGCTGAAATATATGTTTTTATTTTATTCTTATCCTTTTTTAACTTAATTCCTATTTCCTTTTTCATTCAATTGTTGGTTGTTTTGCTTTTATGGTTGAAAGTAACCGAATAAAGCTATGTGTTGATGATGATGACTGCATCACTGGTCCTCTGGGTCCCCTCTCATCCTGATGAGCGTGGTCCCTGGAACACAGCAACTCTGTCCAAGTGACTCTCACAGTCCAGTGACTCTTCAGTCCAAGCTTGGTGGAGGTAAGTCCTTGCCTCCCCACGCTAGACTGCAGTGCTGGGTACCGCGTGAGTTGCAGCTGCTCCGGCTCCTGTGCACTCTTCCAGGATTTCCTTCATGCACAGCCAAGCCTGGGTCCCCGACACTCCTTCCTGCAGTGCACAACCTTCTGAGTCGTGGACTCCCTTTTGTGACTTTGTGTGGACTCCGGTTCACTTTCCATCCAAGTGCCTGTTCAGGTACTTTTGCATGTGCTGTCTGCTTCTGTGAGGGCTCCCTGTGTTGCTGGGCACCCCCTCTGTCTCCTCCTCCAAGTGCCCCAGCAGCACCCAAAAACCTTTACCGCAACACTTGCAGCTAGCAAGGCTTGTTTGCAGTCTTTCTGCGTGGGAGCACCTCTGCAAGCTTCATCGCGATGTGGGACATCCGTCTTCCAAAGGAGAAGTCCCTAGCTCTCTTCTTTCTTGCAGAACTCCAAGCTTCTTCCAACCGGTGGTAACTTTCTTGCACCCTCAGCTGGCATTTCCTGGCCTCCTGCCCACTCTCGACACTGTTGCGACTATTGGACTTGGTCCCCTTGTTTACAGGTACTCAGGTCTGGAAATCCACTGTTGTTGCATTGCTGGTGTTTGTTCTTCCTGCAGAATCCCCCTATCACGACTTCTGTGCTCTATGGGGGTAGTAGGTGCACTTTAAACCTACCTTTCAGGGTCTTGGGGTGGGCTTTTTCTAACCCTCAATGTTTTCTTACAGTCCCAGCGACCCTCTACAAGCTCACATAGGTTTGGGGTCCATTCGTGGTTCGCATTCCACTTTTGGAGTATATGGTTTGTGTTGCCCCTATACCTATGTGCTCCTATTGCAATCTATTGTATTTCTACACTGTTTGCATTACTTTTCCTGCTATTACTTACCTAATTTTGGTTTTTGGACATATATTTTGTGTACATAACTTATCCTCATACTGAGGGTACTCACTGAGATACTTTTGGCATATTGTCATAAAAATAAAGTACCTTTATTTTTAGTACTTCTGTGTATTGTGTTTTATTATGATATTGTGCATATGACACCAGTGGTATAGTGGGAGCTTTAAATGTCTCCTAGTTCAGCCTAAGCTGCTTTGCCATAGTTACCTTCTATCAGCCTAAGCTGCTAGAAACACCTCTTCTACACTAATAAGGGATAACTGGACCTGGCACAAGGTGTAAGTACCTCTGGTGCCCACTACAAGCCAGGCCAGCCTCCTACATTGGTTGTGCCGCGGTGGGATAAGTACTTGTAACTACCTACCACTTTGTCATTGTGTACTTTTCATAAGAGAATAATATACAAAACAGTTCAGTGTATGTAAATCTAACCAAAAAGTTTTGCTTTTCTTCTCTCAAACTTTTTACAAAGTGCTGAAAAGTATTCTAAAACTTCTAAAAGTTTTCTAAAAGTTAGAAAAAGTTTTTTTCTCTGTTCTTTAAAAGTCCTGAAACTTTTTGTTCCTTCTTACTGTCTCTAAACCTTTTGCTATCATGTCTGTATTAGAGTCAGCTTTTAAAATGGTCAATACAACTTATGACAATTTGAATTACAAGAGCCTAAGGAGTCTCTGCTTACAGAGAGGTTTAGTGATAGGAAAGAACCCTACCAAAGAATTTCTATTTAACATGCTTATTGTGGATGATGAGTCCCAAGCAGGCACATCAAATGAGAGGTTAATAGAAGGTTCCCAATCTGACTCAGGGGATCTCCTTGAGGGAGGTAGGGAGGGTTCTGATCAGGATCTGCCCCCTAGCAGGACACCCAGTATTGCTGGTAGTAATGGAGGTTCCCATCACAGTAGGGAAGTCTTTATTCCTAGAGGCAAAGTTGCTAGGGTCCAGTCAGTTAAGGACAGATCCCCCTCTGTTCTTTCAAACTTGTCTTCTGTGTCCAAGCATTCCCAACCTACCCACCCTGAGGATAACTTGTTAGAAAGGGAACTCAAAAAGTTGAGGGTTGAAGAGACCAGACTGAAGCTTAAACAGCAACAGTTGGCCTTAGATAGAGAATCCCTAGACATTGAGAGGGAGAGACAGAGGTTGGGGTTTGGACCCCATGGTGGCAGCAGAAGTATTCCTGATAGTAATCCTGTTAGAGAGCATGATTCCAGGAATCAGCATAAGATAGTCCCCCTTTACAAGGAGGGAGATGACATCAACAAGTGGTTTGCTGCACTTGAGAGGGCCTGTATGGTACAGGGGGTCCCTCAAAGGCAGTGGGCTGCTATATTGTGGCTATCTTTCACTGGAAAGGGTAGGGATAGGCTCCTTACTGTTAGAGAAAGTGATGCTAACAATTTTGCAGTTTTGAAGGATGCACTCTTGGATGGATTTGGCTTAACCACTGAACAATACAGGATTAAGTTCAGAGACACCAGAAAAGAGTCCTCACAAGACAGGACAGACTTTGTAGACTGTTCAGTGAAGGCCTTGGAGGGGTGGTTACATGGCAGTAGAGTTTCGGACTATGAAAGCCTGTATAATCTTATTCTGAGAGAGCATATTCTGAATAACTGTGTGTCTGACTTGTTACACAAATAACTAGTGGACTCGGATCTGACCTCTCCCTAAGAATTGGGAAAGAAGGCAGACAAGTGGGTCAGAACAAGAGTGAACAGAAAAGTTCATACAGGGGGTGACAAGGATGGCAAGAAGAAGGATGGTAAGTCTTTCGACAAGGGTGGGGACAAAAGTAAAACTCAGTCTTCATCAGGCCCACAAAAATCCTCTGGTGGGGGTGGTGGGTCCAAATACTCTTCCAATGATCAACCTAAAAAGCCCTTGTGTTATTTGTGTAAAGTCAAAGGCCATTGGACAACTGATGCCAGTTGTCCAAAGAAAAACACCAAACCTCCCACTACCACAACCACTGCTGCAAATTCTAGTGCCCCTAGTAATAGCAGTGGTGGTGGGAGCAAACCTACAAATAACCAATCCAAGGGAGTAGCTGGGCTCAATATTGGTAATGTAGTTGGGGTTGGTCTTGTTAGGGAGACCACAGAGGCTGTGTTAGTCTCTGAAGGTGGCATTGATTTGGCCACCTTGGTTGCTTGTCCCCTTAATATGGATAAGTACAAGCAACTTCCCCTAATAAATGGTGTTGAGGTTCAGGCCTGGAGGGACACAGGTGCCAGTGTGACCATGGTGATAGAGAAACTGGTGCACCCTGAACAACACCTACTTGGTCAGCAGTACCAAGTAACAGACGCTCATAACAACACTCTTAGCCAGCCCATGCCTGTTGTGAATCTCAACTGGGGGGGGTTACTGGACCAAAGAAAGTTGTGGTTGCCTCAGATTTACCTGTAGACTGTCTACTAGGGAACGATTTAGAGACATCAGCTTGGGGAGAAGTGGAGTTGGAGGCTCATGCATCAATGCTGGGCATTCCAGGGCATATTTTTGCTTTGCAAGGGCTCAGGCCAAAAAGCAAAAAGGACAAGGTAACTTGGATCCTGGAACAATGGAGCAAGTCTTTCCTAAAGCTAGGGGTAGCAAGGGTGAATCCCTACCCACTATCCCTCCCTCTACAGATGATTCTCCTTCTGAGAAATAAGAATTTCCTCCCTGTGCAGAACCTTCACCAGATGAGCTGGCAGCAGACACTGCTGAGCTGTTGGGTGGAGGGGGGCCTGCCAGTGAAGAGCTGAGTGTGGCACAGCAAACCTGTCCCACATTAGAGGGTCTCATACAGCAAGCTGGCAAAAAGCAAAATAGGGATGTCAGTGACTCACATAGAGTTTACTGGGAGGACAACCTCTTGTACACCGAGGCAAGGCCCCCAAAACCTGGAGCAGCCAGGAGATTGGTCATTCCCCTGCAGTACAGAGAGTTCCTCCTAACTCTTGCACATAACATTCCTCCTTTGGCTGGGCATTTGGGCCAGATCAAAACATGGGAAAGGCTTGTTCCCCTGTTTCACTGGCCTAGGATGTCAGAGGGCACAAAAGATTTTTGCAAGTCTTGTGTGACCTGCAAAGCCAGTGGCAAGACCGGTGGCACACCAAAGGCCCCCCTTATTCCACTACCCGTGGTTGGGGTCCCCTTTGAAAGGGTAGGGGTTGACATAGTTGGCCCCCTTGACCCTCCTACTGCTTCAGGCAATAGGTTTATCTTGGTGGTTGTGGACCATGCCACAAGATATCCTGAAGCAATTCCTCTAAGGACCACTACAGCTCCTGCAGTGGCAAAGGCCCTCCTGGGAATCTTTTCCAGGGTGGGTTTCTCTAAAGAGGTTGTATCAGACAGGGGTAGCAACTTCATGTCTGCATACTTGAAAGCAGTGTGGAAGGAATGTGGTGTAACCTACAAGTTCACCACTCCTTATCATCCACAGACTAATGGATTGGTAGAGAGGTTTAATAAAACTCTGAACGGTATGATAATGGGACTCCCTGAAAAACTCAGGAGGTGAAGGGATGTCCTGTTACCTTGCCTCCTTTTTGCTTACAGGGAGGTACCCCAGAAAGGAGTGGGCTTCAGCCCCTTTGAACTCCTCTTTGGACACCCTGTAAGAGGTCCACTAACACTTGTGAAGGAGGGTTGGGAACAACCTTTAAAAGCTCCCAAACAGGACATAGTTGACTATGTACTTGGCCTAAGATCCAGAATTGCCGAGTACATGAAAAAGGCCAGTAAACACCTTCAGGCCAGCCAAGAGCTCCAAAAGCAATGGCATGACCAAAAGGCTGTTCTGATTCAGTACCAAGCAGGACAGAAAGTGTGGGTATTGGAGCCTGTGGCCCCAAGAGCACTCCAGGACAAATGGAGTGGACCCCATCTCATTGTTGAAAAGAAGGGTGAGGTTACCTATCTGGTAGACCTGGGTACTGCCAGGAGTCCCCTTAGGGTGATTCATGTCAACCGCCTAAAACCCTACTATGACAGGGCTGATCTCACCCTGCTCATGGCAACAGATGAGGGACAAGAAGAAGAGAGTGACCCTCTCCCGGATCTCTTTTCCACCACTGAAAATTATGCTTTAGCGGAGGGAGTAGTTTTGGCAGATTGTCTGACTGCAGAACAGAAAAACAACCGCATAAATCTCCTTGGACAATTTTCTGAACTCTTTTCAATTGTGCCAGGCACCACATCCTAGTATGAACACACAATTGATACTGGAGACAGCTTGCCTGTCAAAAGTAAAATCTACAGGCAGCCTGACCATGTCAGGGACTGCATAAAACAAGAGGTTCAGAAAATGCTTGATCTAGGAGTGGTTGAACCTTCTGAAAGCCCATGGGCGAGTCCTGTGGTACTTGTACCAAAGCCTCACTCAAAAGATGGAAAAGGGGAGATGAGGTTTTGTGTAGACTACAGAGGTCTCAATCAGGTAACAAAAACTGATGCTCACCCTATACCCAGGGCAGATGAGCTCATAGATACACTGGCATCTGCCAAGTATCTAAGCACCTTTGATTTGACTGCAGGGTATTGGCAGATCAAATTGGCTAAGGATGCTAAACCTAAAACTGCATTTTCAACTATAGGAGGGCACTACCAATTTACAGTGATGCCCTTTGGGTTGACATATGCACCTGCCACTTTTCAGAGGTTGGTGAACACAGTCCTGCAAGGGATGGAGGCTTTTAGTGCAGCTTATCTAGATGATATAGCTGTCTTTAGCTCCACCTGGGATGAGCACCTGGCCCACCTTTGGAAAGTTTTAGAGGCCCTGCAAAAGGCAGGCCTTACTATCAAGGCCTCAAAGTGCCAGATAGGGCAGGGGAAGGTGGTTTATCTGGGACACCTGGTAGGTGGAAAACAGATTGCAGCACTTCAGGGGAAAATCCAGACAATCATGGATTGGGTTCCCCCTACAACACAGACCCAGGTGAGAGCCTTCATAGGCCTCACTGGGTATTACAGGAGATTCATTAAAAACTATGGCTCCACAGCAGCCCCTCTTAATGATCTCACAAGTAAGAAGATGCCTAAAAAGGTATTGTGGACAGCTAGCTGTCGGAAAGCTTTTGAGGAGCTCAAGCAGGCCATGTGCTCTGCACCTGTCCTAAAAAGCCCATGTTACTCCAAGAAATTCATTGTTCAAACTGATGCATCTGAATTAGGGGTAGGGGCAGTCTTATCACAACTGAATTCTGAGGGCCAGGATCAACCAGTTGCTTTTATCAGCAAAAGGTTGACCCCTAGAGAAAAGTGTTGGTCTGCCATAGAGAGGGAGGCCTTTTCTGTGGTCTGGGCACTGAAAAAGTTGAGGCCATACCTGTTTGATACTCACTTTATTGTTCAGACAGACCACAAACCTCTACTTTGGCTAAAACAAATGAAAGGTGAAAATCCTAAATTGTTGACGTGGTCCATATCTCTACAGGGAATGGACTATACAGTGGAACATAGACCTGGGAGTACCCACTCCAATGCAGATGGACTCTCCAGATATTTCCACTTAGACAATGAAGACTCATCAGGTCATGGCTAGTCTTATTGTCCTTTGTTAGGGGGGTGGGGGGGCTGTGTAGGAAAGTACCATCTTGCCTGGCATGTTACCCCCATATTTCACTGTATATATGTTGTTTTAGTCTATGTGTCACTGGGACCCTGCCAGGCAGGGCCCCAGTGCTCATAAGTATGTTCCCTGTATGTGTTCCCTGTCTCACTGAGGCTCTACTAAACAGAACCTCAGTGGTTATGGTCTCTCCGCTTTCCAAATTTGTCACTAACAGGCTAGTGACTAAATTTACCAATTCACATTGCCATACTGGTACACCCATATAATTCCCTAGTATATGGTACTGAGGTACCCAGGGTATTGGGGTTCCAGGAGATCCCTATGGGCTGCAGCATTTCTTTTGCCACCCATAGGGAGCTCTGACGATTTTTACACAGGCCTGTCACTGCAGCCTGCGTGAAATAACGTCCACGTTATTTCACAGCCATTTACCACTGCACTTAAGTAACTTATAAGTCACCTATATGTCTAACCTTCACCTACTGATGGTTGGGTGCAAAGTTACTTAGTGTGTGGGCACCCTGGCACTAGCCAAGGTGCCCCCACATCGTTCAGGGCAAATTCCCCGGACTTTGTGAGTGCGGGGACACCATTACACACGTACACTACACATAGGTCACTACCTATGTGTAGCGTCACAATGGTAACTCCGAACATGGCCATGTAACATGTCTAAGATCATGGAATTGTCACCCCAATACCATTCTGGTATTGGGGGGACAATTCCATGATCCCCCGGGTCTCTAGCACAGCACCCGGATACTGCGAAACTGCCTTACCGGGGTCTCCACTGCAGCTGCAGCTGCTGCCAACCCCTCAGACAGGTTTCTGCCCTCCTGGGGTCCACGCAGCCCTGCCCAAGAAGGCAGAACAAAGGATTTCCTCTGAGAGAGGGTGTAACACCCTCTCCCTGTGGAAATAGGTGTGAAGGCTGGGGAGGAGTAGCCTCCCGCAGCCTCTGGAAATGCTTTGATGGGCACAGATGGTGCCCATCTCTGCATAAGCCAGTCTACACCGGTTCAGGGATCCCCCAGCCCTGTTCTGGCGTGAAACTGGACAAAGGAAAGGGGAGTGACCACTTCCCTGACCTGCACCTCCCAGGGGAGGTGCCCAGAGCTCCTCCAGTGTGTCCCAGACCTCTGCCATCTTGGAAACAGAGGTGTTTGTGGCACACTGGACTGCTCTGAGTGGCCAGTGCCAGCAGGTGACGTCAGAGGCTCCTTCTGATAGGCTCTTACCTCTCTTGGTAGCTAATCCTCCTTCCTAGGTAGCCAAACCTCCTTTTCTTGCTATTTAGGGTCTCTGCTTTGGGGAATTCTTCAGATAACGAATGCAAGAGATCCCCAGAGTTCCTCTGCATCTCCCTCTTCACCTTCTACCAAAGGATCGACCACTGACTGCTCAGTACACCTCCAAACCGCAACAAAGTAGCAAGACGACTACTAGCAACCTTGTATCACCTCATCCTCCGGCTTTCTCGACTGTTTCCAGGTGGTGCATGCTCTGGGGTAGCCTGCCTCCTCTCTGCACCAGGAGCTCTGAAGAAATCTCCAGTGGGTCGACGGAATCTTCCCCCTGCAACCGCAGGCACCAAAAGACTACATTACCGGTCCTCTGGGTCCCCTCTCAGCACGATGAGCGTGGTCCCTGGAACTCAGCAACTCTGTCCAAGTGACTCCCACAGTCCAGTGACTCTTCAGTCCAAGTTTGGTGGAGGTAAGCCCTTGCCTCCCCACGCTAGACTGCATTGCTGGTTACCGCATGATTTGCAGCTGCTCCGGCTCCTGTGCACTCTTCCAGGATTTCCTTCGTGCACAGCCAAGCCTGGCTCCCGACACTCTAACCTGCAGTGCACAACCTTCTGAGTGGTCCACCGGCGTTGTGGGACTCCCTTTTGTGACTTCGGGTGGACTCCGGTTCACTCTTCTTCTAAGTGCCTGTTCAGGTACTTCTGTGGGTGCTGCCTGCTTCTGTGAGGGCTCCCTACGTTGCTGGGTGCCCCCTCTGTCTCCTCATCCAAGTGGGACATCATGGTCCCTTCTGGGCCACAGCAGCATCCAAAAACCCTAACCGCAACCCTTGCAGCTAGCGATGCTTGTTTGTGGTCTTTTTGCGTGGGAACACCTATGCAAGCTTCTTCACGATGTGAGACATCCATCCTCCAAAGGGGAAGTTCCTAGCCCTCTTTATTCTTTCAGAAAACTAGTGGAGACCCCGGAAAGGCAGTTTGGCAGTACCCGGGTTCTGTGCCAGAGACCCGGGGGATCATGGAACTGTCCCCCCAATGCCAGAATTCCATGATCTTAGAAATGTTACATGGCCATGTTCGGAGTTACCATTGTGACGCTGTACATAGGTAGTGACCTATGTATAGTGCACGCATGTAATGGTGTCCCCGCACTCACAAAGTCCGGGGAATTTGCCCTGAACGATGTGGGGGCACCTTGGCTAGTGCCAGGGTTCCCACACACTAAGGGCCATATTTGTTCTTTTCGACGCACAACTGCGCCAACGCAGTTGTGCGTCAAAAAATCTAACGCCATTCTGAAGCGCCATGTGGGTGCCGTATTTATTCAATGGCGTTAGCCGGCGTTAGCCGGCGGAGCTGCCTGGTGTGCGTAAAAAAAAATTACTTACACCAGGCAGCGCCGGCGTAGGGGAATATGGAGCTTGGGCGTCAAAAAATGGGGCAAGTCAGGCTGAGGCAAAATTTTCGCCTCAACCCGATTTGCGCCATTTCTTTTGACTCCCAACCCCCATTGAAATGACTCCTGTCTTAGCAAAGACAGGAGTCATGCCCCCTTGCCCAATGGCCATGCCCAGGGGACTTATGTCCCCTGGGCATGGTCATTGGGCATAGTGGCATGTACGGGGGGGAACAAATCAGGCCCCCCATGCCACAAAAAAAAAAAAAAAAAAAAACTTACCTGAACTTACCTTAAGTTCCCTGGGATGGGTCCCTCCATCCTTGGGCGTCCTCCTGGGGTGGGCAAGGGTGACAGGGGGTGTCCCTGGGGGCATGGGAGGGCACCTCTGGGCTCCTTCCGAGCCCACAGGTCCCTTAACGCCTGCCCTGACCAGGCGCTAAAAAACTACGCAAAAGCGGCTGAACGTCATTTTTTTTGACCCGCCCACTCCTGGGTGCCATTTTTGACCGGGAGTGTAAATACGGCGCACATGCCTCGGAGTCATTTTTTAGAAGGGAACGCCTACCTTGCATATCATTAACGCAAAGTAGGTGTCCACGCTAAAAAATGACGCAAACTCCATGAACTTTGGCGCTAGACGCGTCTAACGCCAGAGTATAAATATGGAGTTCGTTTTGCGTTGAATTAGCGTAAAAAAAACCACGCAAATCCAGCGCAAACGGAGTATAACTATGGCCCTAAGTAACTTTGCACCCAACCTTCACCAGGTGAAGGTTAGACATATAGGTGACTTATAAGTTACTTAAGTGCAGTGGTAAATGGCTGTGAAATAACGTGGATGTTCATTCACTCAGGCTGCACTGGCAGGCCTGTGTAAGAATTGTCAGAGCTCCCTATGCGTGGCAAAAGAAATGCTGCAGCCCATAGGGATCTCCTGGAACCCCAATACCCTGGGTACCTCAGTACTATATACTAGGGAATTATATGGGTGTACCAGTATGCCAATGGGAATTGGTAATTTTAGTCACTAGCCTGTTAGTGGCAAATTTGGAAAGCAGAGAGAGCATAACCACTGAGGTTCTGGTTAGCAGAGCCTCAGTGAGACAGTTAGGCATCACACAGGGGACACATACAGGGCATATACTTATGAGCACTGGGGCCCTGCCTGGCAGGGTCCCAGTGACACATAGACTAAAACAACATATATATAGTGAAATATGGGGGTAACATGCCAGGCAAGATGGTACTTTCCTACACATACCACCCTACATTGCTAAGCAGGACTCCACAAGTTTAGCTAAACTGGCATATTGGGGCATCCTCTGACTCGAACCTTACACCCAAACACCATGGCAGGCAACAGAAAAGAACACCACACAGTGTGTACTTACCCCCTTGTGGCTGCGTGCTGCCCTCATATGCCCATCCAACTCAGGATTGGCCACTGCCAGTATGCGGGCAATTAGGGGGGTCAGGGCCCGAGGGGCACCCCTACCTTGTTGGTTGTATGCAGCAAAAATACACTCCCCAAATGACAAACTGCCAGCACACACATACATCTTCATACAGCCATGTTGCATACAACCTACCCGTAAGGTACTCACCTGTCAGTCTCGAGGCCCATACAACTGCCCATACAAGGGAAGGTCCCCATCCACAAGCTTCTCCAGCTCCTCCGATGTGAAGGCTGGGGCCCTTTCCCCTGTAGCACGGGCCATCGCGGGTTTCTGACACAGGACACAGCAGCACACGCAGTGGAGATGTTGACCTGTAGAGAGTCAGGAATCAAGTAAAGTGGGACAGAGAAAATGGCTGTCACGTCTGCTGCGGTGAACCCCGTCACCGCCGGCGTTGATCATCATTGGTTCCTGTGCTCCATAGGCCTCCATGTTAAGTAATGTGGAGTTGCACAGCAGTGCAGAACACCTTCTACCATGAAGCCAAACGCCGGGGGAGTGAAGTCACTGCCACCTGTCCATGCATACAGGACAGCCGGTTATCCATTGCTTATGCTGGTAATCAGGGTGGACAAATAAATGTGCATCATAGGTACTGATGTCACACACCAAGACAATTCCAGTCTGCTACGTACATACATGTTCTGTGTACTGTGATATTGTGTGTCCATACCACCTGTAGTCACACACATCTCATGTTTGGTTTACTTAGATACCTACCACTGCGGAGGAGGAGGCAGGCACCCGTGTACAGACCCTAGTGGACTTGGCTACACCGGAGGAACAGCACATCATCATCACTTATCGTCTGGACAGGGCAACAATTACTGAGCTGTGTCAGCAACTGTAGCCAGATCTGATTCCTGTTATCTGTAGAACTACAGCAATACCCCCTGCAGTACAGGTACTGTCAGTGGTCCACTTCCTGACAAGTGGTTGCTTCCAGGTGACTGTGGGAATGTCACAGCTAATGTTTTCAAATATGCTTGGAAGAGTTTTCGCTGCCTTGCTAAAACACATGTGCAGCTACATCTCAGTTCCCCAGAGTGAAGATTTGCCCACTGTGAAGGCTGCATTATATGTCATGGGACACATACCACATGTAATTGGGGCCATTGACAGGACCCATATTGCCTTGTCCCTCCCAGGACAAATGAGCAGGTCTACAGGAATAGTAAGAGTTACCACTCTATAAATGTCCAGATGGTGTGCCTTGCTGATCAATACATTTCCCACGTCACTGACAAGTTTCCTGGATCTGTGCATGATGCCTGTGTGTTGAGGAATAGCAGCGTCCCACAGGTGATGGCACGACTACAGAGGCAGAGAGTGTGGCTCATGGGTGAGTGTTCACCCAATGTATGTCACTGTATGCCACCTGAAGTTGTACTCTATGCCATTGTACATGAGTAATGTGTGTCCCTCACTACTTCCAGGTGACTCTGGCTACCCAAACCTGTCCTGGCTGTTGACACCAATCGGAGGACAGGAGTAGAAATTCAGTACAGTGAAGCACATGAGCGTACCAGGAGAGTTATTGAACATACATTTTTTGGCTACTGAAAGCCAGGTTCCGGTGCCTCCATGTAACTGGTGGATCCCTATACTACGTCCCTAAGAAGGTCTGCCAGTTAGTCGTGGCTTGCTACATGCTGCACAATTTGGCACTCAGATGCCATGTGCTCTACCTGCAAGACAGTGGTGAGGAGGCGGAGGATGTGGGCAACAGGACATATATGATACAGCAGTATTTCCACTGACACTCAGGTAAGACTGTACTCCTGTTCATAACTCCATTACAGTCCAGTGCTGTGTGGCTTCTGTGTTGTGCCCAGCACTACCTTTACTTCTCAATTGACTGTCACTTATGCTTTCCCTTTTTGCAGATGTTGTTGTGGTCAGAACTGCGTACTGATGTGATGACTACAGGCTGCTTAAACACATTTGTTGGATGGATTCACACATTATAGGACATTTGCACAGGATAATGCAGTTGAAGACATTGCATATTGTTGTATGACAAAGCACAGAAACTACAGTTGTGTTCAAGGGTGTTTATTGAAGTGCCAAAAAGGATGGAATAGTGCAATAGAGTGGGGTGATGGTGGACAAAAACTTCACTTTAGTGGCCCAGTTGGTTTGTTGCACAAGTTTAGTATCCATGGGGCCATAGGAAGAGGAGAATGGCAGTCCAAAGTGAACAAGGTGTCTCAGTGGCACAAAGAAGACATTCCGAAGGGGCTTATTTCCTGGGAGTGGTTTGGGTCTTGGCAACAGTCTCCGGTGTCTCTCTGGATCACAGGAAATGTTTGCTGGGTGGTTCACCTTCTGCAGGGGGAGGGGTGCTGGTGGCCTGTGAATTATGTGACAGGTCCTCCTGTCGACTAGCTCCAACAGAAGTTGTTGGCTGGTGAGTAGACTGACTAGTGGAAGAGGCCTGCTGGTGTGCTGTGTACTCATCATTGTGCTCGCCATGTCACCCAGCACCCCTGCAATGGTGGCCATGTTGGCATATAAGCCCTGCAACTACTGCATGACCTCCTGGTGGTGTACCCCCTGCAGCCGCTGGTTCTCCTGCAATATGGTAATAACCTGGCCCATCCTATCCTGGGATTGTTGGTAGGCACCCAAGACATGTGTGAGTGCCCCCTGGGCAGTCAGTTCCATGGGTTGGGCCTCCCCCTGGCACATAGCTAACCTCCCACTGGCCCTGGCAGTGCTACATTTTCCCCTGGCCTGTGTCCCCTAAACGGGCCTTCATCATCTTGCCTGTGTGGTGGTGACTTGGGTCCCGGTACAGGTGGGCACACAAGTGATCGACGTGTCCTGGGGACAGAGGTTTGGAGAAGTTGGGTGTCTGCTGTGGTGTTGGAGTCGGATAGGGGGGCCCTGTGGTGGACTGGGTGTGGGATGTGGAAGTCGGCTGATCAGTGGTGCCACATGGGCCAGGAAGATTATCCAAATCGGGACATCTAGAGTTGATGTCATCACTGAAGGGCATCGTCTGGTGGGGGACTGGGTTCCTGTGGCACATGCTGCCTGCTGACATTGGCTGGGGTACCTGTGGACATGTGAAAGATTTGTTACAGTCATAGGCTTTCCCTGTGGGTTGTGTGTTGTCCTCCAACCTTTGGTTAGTGTATGCTGTTGGATTGTGGGATTGGTAGTGCTACATGCTTCCCATGCATTACTGTTGTGTGTGCATGCAGAGCTGGGAGACGTGCATGCAGTGGGTAGGGCATGCAGGTGTACACAATTGAGGGTGGTTATGGGGTTGGTTCACTCTATGGGATGGAGTGAAGGGAAGGGAGTCAGGGTGAGGGGCGTGACATGCCATGTAGGTATCGGTGGTGGTAGGGTAGTAATGGTGACTTACCAGTATCCAGCCCTCCAGTGACTCCAGTGAGGCCCTCAGGATGCAGGCTTGCCAAGACCTTCTTCTCCCATGCTGTCAACTGTGGGGGAGGAGGTGGGGGTCCACCGCCAGTCTTCATGATGGCTACTTGGAGCCTGGATGCCACTGCACGCACCTTCCCCCGTAGATCGTTCCACCTCTTGCGAATGCCGTGCCTTGTGCGTGGATATGTTCCCATGGAGTTCTCCCTGTTCACGATCCTCTGCCATAGCTTCATCTTCCTTGCAATGGATATCTGCTGGACCTGTGCACCAAACAACTGTGTCTCTACCCTGATGATTTCCTCCACCATCACCCGCAACTCCTAATCTGTGAAACGGGGATTCTTCTGTGGGAATATGCCTATTGTGTGGTGGGTGCAGTGTGTGTGTGTTATGCAGGTTGTGATAGGTGCTGGGGTATGGTGTGTGCTGCATAATGCATGATGCAAGAAAGGTGAAAAGGTGGCTGTGCTATGTGTGTGAAGTTGTTGTATTATCTTTTGCTGGCAAGGAGTAGTTGGTTTTGCAAAGGATTGTGGGTTGTGTTGGGGTGTGTTTTATAGTGCTGTTGGTGGGTGTGTACAGTGTGTGTATGTGTGTCAGGTTTGGGGTTTCCAATTTGGCCAAGGTTAGCTTCTGTTGGTGTTGGGTGCCCAATTCTACTGCAGCGGTATGCACCGCCAATGGATGACCTCCATTGAGTGTCCGCTGTGGTGATTTGTGGTTCATAATTTGTAGGGCGGTGTATTGCTGGCATAGGGGGAATGTGGTGGGTCCGACAGTTTTTCGCCTCCGTTGGGTCTGGCGGAATTGTTGTTGTGGCTGGTTTCTGTCGGTTTTGCGTCTCATAATGTGGCAGGTGGATTTCTGCCTCCCCAGCGGTCTGTTGGCGGCCGTCACCACGGCGGTCTTCGGAAAAGACCGCTAATGTCATAATGAGGGCTATAATATTTGTAACACATATGTAGCAATATAAAATGGACCACCAATTCTCAGAGCCTACTTTCCAGCTTTACTATCTGTGTGCATAAGCACATTATTGGTTTCACACACTAGCATTCTTACCCCATTTAGAAGATGAACAGACATTGTACATCCGTATCTCCTCAGCACAATAGTAACACACCTGGGTAAAAGGCTCCAGGGTACAATTGATACACTCACCAGCACCAGATGGGCATGGAATAGATAGAGCGGTATAAGCAGAACTACAGTGCTATACTTGCCGATCCTGCCACCTCTAAATAACTCCTCTATATTACTCACCCTGGGAACCGCGATGAAATCTAGATTATTAAACCCAGGACTGACCACATTGGGAGATATACTCCCAGATAGCACATGCTTAATTCCCAAGCATACCATTGGATATCTTTTTTTATCAGCTGTGTACAAACTGTCAATCTGCATTTCAAATTTTCCTAGGAGAACTTCCCACATTTCTTACACTTGATCATAGGATAATTACTCCCATCAGACATCGCTTAATACTCAGACTCTATCGCTTAATGCAAAGCGAGCTAAAGTATGGTACTGTAACAAGCAGGAACAAATGAAAAGGTTAGTTACACGTGTCAATCACAGATTTGCAATGGACAAATTGCTAGGCACATGCGAAGAATGTATCTTTCAACAAGATACATTATCTCACATGTATACAACATTTTGACTTAGGATCTACCAAACCTCTAAAGCCATGGTGGGAATGGAGATGAGGAATGACACACAATGTTGTTGTTGCAGTTCGGCAGAGACAGGATTTCCTTACTTTGCCTGGCTGTGACCTGGACCTGCACCAAAGTGCTTAGAACTTTGTACCTTATGTCGGGACTGTAGCATTAATAGTTCCTGAAGGCTATTGAGATACGTACTTAGCGTACTGGTGAGTCACAACACTGGTCCTACTTTGATTGAGGAGGTAGTTATCAGCTGGGAACATGGTCACTCTCAAACCACCAAGACTGAGTGAAAGTCTTACTGTACTGGAATAATGAAACTCATGAGTACATTACACTTCTGCAGCACTCTGCCAAACCTAAAGATATTTTGGAGGCCTGCGTGCTTATTTGCTGAGCAAAAATAAAAGCCAAAAACAAAAGAAGACATGATATGATTGATTGGCAAGTGGAAGCACTCACAACCCCCAAAGGAGAAATTCATAAAACTTTAAGGCAAAAACTGACCTCTATCCTACCAATCCCACGACAGGCATAAGTGTGACTTGCAAATTCATATTCCGACCTTTGCTAACTACCGGTTAATGCAATGCATGTCCTTTACCGATTAGCTATACTTTATCTGTTGCGGCTGCTATCAGCGGCAGCTCCTCCACTATGGTGGAGGAGCGTTGCCCCCCCCACCAACCGCCAGCAGCAGCCGCTGCAAATCTTTAACAACGAAAGGATAATAAACTGTGTTTATTATCCTTTCGTTGTTAAAGCGGCGAACCAATTGGTATGACAGGGATGAGGAGAGTGCACAGTGCACACCCCTCATTGCGCATGTGTGTTTGGCCAGCCGTCTTGGGCCGGCCAAACACTCATGCGTACTGTGCTCTCTCCAGCCCTGGCACTGTGTTGCCAGGCTGGAGAGAAAGGGCACAGGCTCCTAGTCTGCCTGGGAGTGCCCTGGGTGGGGAGCCTGTGCCTGCTAAGAGGATGGAGAAGTGACGGCACAGCGCTCAGGTAAGTTTTTTTTATATAAATTAATTCCCCCCAACCCTGCTGCACACCGCCCCTTGTAACCCCCGCAAGCTGCGACTGGCTGCCATATGCAAATTGGACATAGCTAGGTGTAGGTGTAATATGTAGGTGTAGGACGCTGGTCTGGCTTATAGTGGTTACCTTGTGGTACTTACACCCTTTGCCAGGTCCAATTATCCCTTATTAGTAGAATATAGGTGTTTCTAGCAGCTTAGGCTGATAGAAGGTAGCTATGGCAAAGCAGCTTAGGCTGTACTAGGAGACATGCAAAGCTCCTACTATACCACTTATATAATATGCACAATATCATAAGAAAATACAAAACTCAGAGTTAATAAAAATAAAGGTACTTTATTTTTATGACAATATGCCACAAGTATCTCAGTGAGTACCCTCAGTAAAAAGGTAAGTAATATACACAAGTTATATGTACACAAACCCAAAACAGGTAAGTAAGAGTCAGAAAAGTAATGCAAACAGTGTAGAATTACAATAGGTTGCAATAGGCAAACATAGGTCTAGGGGCAACACAAACCATATACTCCAAAAGTGGAATGCGAATCATGAATGGATCCCAGACCTATGTGAGCTTGTAGAAGTCACTGGGACTGTAAGAAAACAGTCAGGGTGTCCAAGATACCCCACCCCAAGACCCTGAAAAGTACACCTACTACCCCAAAAGAGCACAATAGTCGTGATAGGGGGATTCTGCAAGAACCACAAACACCAGCAAAGCACTGAAAACGGATTCCTGGACCTGAGGACCTGCAAGGCAAGGGGACCAAGTCCAAGAGTCGCGATAGTGTCTGTCCAGGGGGGGCAGGAGACCAGAAAACCCCAGATGAAGGTGCAAGGAAGCTGCCTCCGGATGGAAGAAGCTTGGAATTCTGCAACAACGAAGAGGACTAGGAACTTCTCCTTTGGATGAAAGATGTACCACGTTGCGGTGAAGGTTGCAGAAGTGTTCCCAAGCAGAAATACCGCAAACAAGCCTTGCTAGCTTCAAGGGTCGCAGTAGAGGTTTTTGGGTGCTGCTGGGGACCAGGAAGGACCAGGATGTGGCCCCTTGGAGGAGGAGACAGAGGGAGCACTCAGCAACTCAGAAAGCCCCCACAGAAGCAGGCAGCACCCACAGAAGTACCCGAACAGGCACTTAGAAGATTTGTGAACCGGAGCTGGCTCAGAGTCACAAAGGAGGGTTCCACGATGCCGGAGGCCAACTCAGAGTGCTGAGCACTGCAGGACGGAGTGCTGGAGACTCAGGCAAGGCTGTGCACGAAGGAAATCCTGGAAGAGTGCACAGGAGCCGGAGCAGCTGCAATACACAGTACACAGGTTTGCAGTCTAGCGTGGGGAGGCAAGGACTTACCTCCACCAAACTTGGACTGAAGGATCACTGGACTGCAGGAGTCACTTGGATAGAGTTCCTGTGTTCCAGGGACCACGCTCGTCAGGATGAGAGGGGATCGGGAGGACTGTTGATTCAGTCTTTTGGTGCATGCGTTAGCAGGGGGAAGATTCCGTCGACCCACTGGAGATTTCTTCTTGGCTTCCAGTGCAGGGTGAAGGCAGATGACCCCCAGAGCATGCACCACCAGGAAACAGTCGAGAAGGCCGGCAGGATGAGGCGCTACAATGTTGCTGGTAGTCGTCTTGCTACTTTGTTTCGGATTTGCAGGCGTCCTGGAGCAGTCAGCGGTCGATCCTTGGCAGAAGTCGAAGAGGGAAGTGCAGAGGAACTCTGGTGAGCTCTTGCATTCGTTATCTGAAGAATTCCCCAGAGGAGAGGACCTAAATAGCCAGAAAAGCAGATTTGGCTACCAACAAAGGAGGATTGGCTACCAAGAAAGGTAAGAGCCTATCAGAGGGGGTCTCTGACGTCACCTGCTGGCACTGGCCACTCAGAGCAGTCCAGTGTGCCCCCAAGACCTCTGATTCTAACATGGCAGAGGTCTGGGACACACTGGAGGAGCTCTGGGCACCTCCCCTGGGAGGTACTTGTAAGGGGAGAGGTCACTCCCCTTTCCTTTGTCCACTTACGCACCAGAGCAGGGCTGGGGGATCCCTGAACGGGTGTTGACTGGCTTATGCAGAGATGGGGACCATCTGTGCCCATCAAAGCATTTCCAGAGGCTGGGGGAGGCTACTCCTCCCCATCCCTTCACACCTATTTCCAAAGGGAGAGGGTGTAACACCCTCTCTCAGAGGAAATCCTTTGTTCTGCCTTCCTGGGCCAGGGCTGCCTGGACCCCAGGAGGGTACAATCCTGTCTGAGGGGTTGGCAGCAGCAGCCGCTGCAGTGGAAACCCCGGAAAGGCAGTTTTGCAGTACCCGGGTTCTGTGCTAGAGACTCAGGGGATCGTGAAATTGTAACAATTCCAAGATCTTAGACATGTTACATGGCCATGTTCGGAGTTTCCATTGTGACGCTATACATAGGCAGTGACCTATGTATAGTGCACGCATGTAATAGTGTCCCCGCACTCACAAAGTCTGGGGATTTTGTCCTGAACGATGTGGGGGCACCTTGGCTAGTGCTAGGGTGCCCACACACCAAGTAACTTGGCACCAACCTTCACCAGTTAAAGGTTAAACATATAGGTGACTTATAAGTTACTTATGTGCAGAGAAAAATGGCTGAGAAATAACGTGGACGTTATTTCACTCAGTCTGCAGTGGCAGGCCTGTGTAAGAATTGTCTGAGCTCCCTATGGGTGGCAAAAGAAATGCTGCAGCCCATAGGGATCTCCTGAAACCCCAATACCCTGGGTACCTAAGTACCATATACAAGGGAATTATATGGGTGTTACAGTGTGCCAATGATAATTGGTAAATGTAGTCACTAGCCTGCAGTGGCAAACGTAGAAAGCATAAACACTGAGGTTCTGGTTAGCAGACCCTCAGTGATACAGTTAGGCACTGTAGGAGGCTGGCCTGGCTTGTAGTGGGTACC
Organism: Pleurodeles waltl; assembly: GCF_031143425.1. NCBI lineage: Eukaryota > Metazoa > Chordata > Amphibia > Caudata > Salamandridae > Pleurodeles > Pleurodeles waltl. The sequence continues at coordinate 1,219,079,663 of NC_090445.1, read as the reverse complement.
AGAGGTACTTACACCTTGTGCCAGGTCCAGTTATCCCTTATTAGTAGAATAGAGGTGTTTCTAGCAGCTTAGGCTGATAGAAGGTAGCTATGGCAAAGCAGCTTAGGCTGAACTAGGAGACATGCAAAGCTCCTAGTATACCACTTATATCATATGCACCATATCATAAGAAAACACAATACACAGAGTTACTAAAAATAAAGGTACTTTATTTTTATGACAATATGCCACAAGTATTTCAGTGAGTACCCTCAGTAAGACGGTAAGTATTATACACAAGTTATATGTACAGAAACCCAAATCAGGTAAGTAAGAGCAAGAAAAGTAATGCAAACAGTGTAGAATTACAATAGGTTGCAATAGGCAAGCACAGGTATAGGGGCAACACAAACAATATACTCCAAAAGTGGAATGCGAACCACGAATGGACCCCAGACCTATGTGAGCTTGTAGAGGGTCACTGGGACTGTAAGAAAACAGTCAGGGTGTTCAAGATACCCCACCCCAAGACTCTGAAAAGTAGGAGTAAAGTACACCTACTACCCCAAAAAAGCACAATAGTCGTGATAGGGGGATTCTGCAAGAACAACAAACACCAGCAGTGCACTGACAACAGATTTCCGGACCTGAGGACCTGCAAGGCAAGGGAACCAAGTCCAATAGTCGCGACAGTGTCCAGTGGGGGCAGGAGTCCAGGAAACCCCGGATGAAGGTGCAAGGAAGATGCCTCCAGATGGAAGAAGCTTGGCGTTCTGCAAGAAAGAAGAGGACTAGGAACTTCTCCTTTGGAAGAGAGATGTCCCACGTTGCGATGAAGGTTGCAGAAGTGTTCCCACACAAAAATACCGCAAACAAGCCTTGCTACCTGCAAGGGTTGCAGTAGAGGTTTTTGGGTGCTGCTGGGGACCAGGAAGGACCAGGATGTCGCCTTTTGGAGGAGGAGACAGAGGGGGCACTCAGCAACTCAGAGAGCCCTCACAGAAGCAGGCAGCACCCGCAGAAGTACCCCAACAGGCACTTACAAGAAGAGTGAACTGGAGTCCACGCGAAGTTACAAAAGAGGGTCCCACAACGTCGGAGGCCAACTCAGAGAGTAGTGCACTGCAGGACGGAGTGCTGGGGACCCCGGCTAGGCTGTGCACAAAGGAAATCCTAGAAGAGTGCACAGTTGCCGGAGGAGCTGCAAATCACGCGTTACACAGCTTTGCAGTCTAGCGTGGAGAGGCAAGGACTTACCTCCACCAAACTTGGACTGAAGACTCACTGGACTGTGGGAGTCACTAGGACAGAGTTGCTGTGTTCCAGGGACCACGCTCGTCAGGATGAGATGGGACCCAGAGGACCGGTGATGCAGTGTTCTGGTGCCCGCGTTAGCAGGGGGAAGATTCCGTCGACCCACAGAAGATTTCTTCTGAGCTTCTGGTGCAAGGTGAAGGCAGGCTACCCCCAGAGCATACACCACCTGGAAACAGTCGAGAAAGCCGGCAGGATTAGGCGCTACAATGTTGCTGGTCTTGCTACTTTGTTGCGGTTTTTCAGACGTCCTGGAGCAGTCAGCAGTCGATCCTTGGTAGAAGCCGAAGTTGGAGATGCAGAGGAACCCTGGTGAGCTCTTGCATTCGTTATCTGCAGAATTCCCCAAAGCAGAGACCCTAAATAGCCAGAAAAGGAGGTTTGGCTACCAGGTTAGGAGGATTGGCTACCAAGAGAGGTAAGAGCCTATCAGAAGGAGCCTCTGACGTCACCTGATGGCACTGGCCACTCAGAGCAGTCCAGTGTGCCCCCAACACCTCTGTTTCCAAGATGGCAGAGGACTGGGACACACTGGAATTGCTCTGGGCACCTCCCCTGGGAGGTGCAGGTCAGGGGAGTAGTCCCTCCCCTTTCCTTTTTCCAGTTTCGCACCAGAGCAGGGCTGGGCGATCCCTGAACCGGTGTAGACTGGCTTATGCAGAGATGGGCACCATCTGTGCCCATCAAAGCATTTCCAGAGGCAGGGGGAGGTTACTCCTCCCCAGCCTTCACACCTATTTCCAAAAGGAGAGGGTATAACACCCTCTCTCAGAGGAAGTCCTTTGTTCTGCCTTCCTGGGCCAGGGCTGCCTGGACCCCAGGAGGGCAGAAACCTATCTGAGGGGTTGGCAGCAGCAGCAGCAGCAGCTGCAGTGGAGACCCCGGAAAGGCAGTTTGGCAGTACCCTGGTACTATGCTAGCGACCCAGGGGATCATGGAATTGTCCCTCCAATACCAGAATGGTATTGGGGTGACAATGCCATGATCTTAGACATGTTACATGGCCATGTTCAGAGTTACCATTGTGGTGCTATACATAGGTAGTGACCTATCTATAGTGCACGCGTGTAATGGTGTCCCCGCACTCACAAAGTCCGGGGAATTTGCCCTGAACAATGTGGGGGCACCTTGGCTAGTGCCAGGGTGCCCACACACTAAGTAACTTTACACCCAACCTTCACCAGGTGAAGTTTAGACATATAGGTGACTTATAAGTTACTTAAGTGCAGTGGTAAATGGCTGTGAAATAACGTGGATGTTATTTCACACAGGCTGCAGTGGCAGGCCTGTGTAAGAATTGTCAGAGCTCCCTATGGGTGGCAAAAGAAATGCTGTAGCCCATAGGGATCTCCTGGAACCCCAATACCCTGGGTACCTCAGTATCATATACTAGGGAATTATATGGGTGTACCAGTATGCCAATGTGAATTGGTAAATGTAGTCACCAGCCTGTTAGTGACAAATTTTAAAGTAAAGAGAGAGCATAACCACTGAGGTTCTGGTTAGCAGAGCCTCAGTGAACAGTTAGGCATCACTCAGGGAACACATATAGGCCACAAACATATGAGCACTGGGATCCTGCCTAGCAGGATCCCAGTGACCCATAACAAACATACTGACAACGTAGGGTCTTCACTATGAGCACTGGGCCCTGGCTAGCAGGATCCCAGTGATACAGTGAAAACACCCTGACATATACTCACAAACAGGCCAAAAGTGGGGGTAACAAGGCTAAAAGAGGCTACTTTCTCACAGCTGTGAAATAACGTGGACGTTATTTCACCCAGGCTGCAGTGGCAGGCCTGTGTAAGAATTGTCTGAGCTCCCTATGGATGGCAAAAGAAATGCTGCAGCCCATAGGGATCTCCTGGAACCCCAATACCCTGGGTACCTCAGTACCATATACAAGGGAATTATATGGGTGTACCAGTGTGCCAATGAGAATCGGTAAATGTAGTCACTACCCTGTTAGTGACAAATTTGGAAAGCAGAGAGAGCATAACCACTGAGGTTCTGGTTAGCAGATCCTCAGTGAGACAGTTAGGCATCACACAGGGAACACATACAGGGCACATACTATGAGCACTGGGGTCCAGCCTGGCAGGATCCCAGTGACACAAGGGCTAAAACAACATACATACAGTGAAATATGGGGGTAACATGCCAGGCAAGATGGTACTTTCCTACAGTAGGTGTAATTGGGATGAAGATCAAGAATTACCAAACGTATGTGGCTGGTGTTACCAGATACAAGTGACAGGGAAATAGGAGCTGTGATGAGTGGTTCAGAATACAGAAGAAGCAGAGAAGATTGTGTCTAAAAATATTGCTAGGGTGTTAGACATGACAGCCTTAGAGTGGTCATCCCCCAACTTTTTGCCTGCCTCCCCCCTCCATTTTTGACCCTGTTTTTGCTGGTTATTAGGACTCTGTGCACTTTACCACTTCTGACCAGTTCTAAAGTGCATCTGCTCTCTCCCCTAAACATAGTATCTACCCAACTGGCATATCTAGTTTACCTATATGTCCCTAGTAAAGTGCACTACATGTGCCCAGGGCCTGTAAATTAATTAAACACTAATAGTGGGCCTGCAGCACAGATTGTGCCACCCATATAAGCAGACCCTTAAACATGTCTCAGGCCTATCATTGCAAGGCCTGTGTGTGCAGTTCGACTTGACATTTAAAACTACTAACCAAGCCTTAAACGCTCCCTTTTCTACATATAAGTCACTCCTAAGGTAGGCCCTAGGTAACATCTGGGGCAGGGTGCTATGTAAGTAAACGGCAGGACATGGTACTATGTGTTTTACATGTCCTGGTAGTGAAAAACTCACCAATTAGTTTTCCACTACTGTGAGGCCTGCTCCTCTTATAGATAAGCATTAGAACTGCCCTCATATACTTTTAAGTGGTAGATTATGATCTGGAAGGAGTAGCCCTGTCATGTTTAGTATTTCCAAAATGGCAATAGAACATCCTGCTTACTGGTGAAGTTGGATTTACTATTACTATTTTAGAAATGCCACTTTTAGAAAGTGGTGATTTCTCTGCACTTACTGCCCATCTGTGCCTTACATCCCTGTCTCCAGTCCATGCCTTGTCTGTGCTGATTGGCAGCCGCCCCTTGTGCATTCCGCCCAGACAGCCATAAACACAGGACACTCAGTCACATCTGCATTCATCTACATACTGAATGGGTCTCCCAGGGCAGGAAGGGTGGAGGGACTCACTCTTACACTTCAAAGGCCAGTGGCCTGCACATACACAAGGGATTAATAACCTCCCACAGCAGTGGTTCCCAATCTGTGTACCATGGTGCCCCAGTGTGGCTTCAAAAGGAGCCAGGTGCTCCGTGCACCTAGGGTTCCTAATTTCGAGTTGAAGAAATAATCGCTGGTTAACATCTAGACAGATATTTGAGGTTTTCCGTATAAGCATAAAACCTCCAACGTTTTCCACTAGATGACAGCAGTGCGTTGTTCATGAAGATCGCAGAAGTGCAGGTTATTGGTCTCTCCAGCCTGCAGCAGTGGTTCCTGCTCCGACCTGTGTATATGCAAAGAGAGAGATGGAAGTCTCAACTGCTGCAGCTTTGGATGTGTGAGAAATATGGTGATGAAAGCTGGGCTCAGTGATCAAATAGTCATCTTGAACGGTCCTCAAAGGCTTGCGCGGCCCTTCTTCTCCTATAAGGCAATCAATGAAGTGCCTGCTGGCCGCATAAAGCCAGTGCCATCACTTTCTGGGGTGGACAAGCCATGCCTGGTCTTTTACAGGATACTTTCCAGGAACAAATGTACCTTTTATAAAATTCCCCCTTTTTTTCCTCTCACTCACTTTGGCTGTCTTGTGTTGAGTATGATTTCTCATTTCCTGTCTTTGAGCCTGCACTTAGTTATCGGGCCGATAATAATTATTTTTGGCTATGTAGGCATCAATATCATTAGGGAGGCTTGTTAGCCCCCCATAGGGGCTAATATCAGAGAGGCTTGTTAGCCCCCCCTCCTGGACTACATATGTAGTCAGTGCGGGCAGTTGCTTTCTCACACCGTCCGTGCGAGTTTATGGATGTAACAATCAGACAAGTGCAGAGGCTCTATACCGCTGTGGGATAACTAAACAGGATACGGCCTCCAACATTCGGCAATTACATCTACATAAGGTACTTTGAGTAACAACATGAAATGAGAAGTTAATAAATTGAGCGGATATCATTGTTAGACATCCTAATAGTCTTTCTGTCTCGCAGCATATAGACCAAGTGTACATTAAATTTTTCCCTGGAACTATTTCTGTATACATCAACGTCTTGTGCCCTGAAGAAGATGAGTGACCCGTCTGGACCACTTGTCACTGAAACAAACGTCGGCACTATTACACAAGACAAGGACGCCCGTTTGGACCAACATGGATATTCTACAATATATTGCTATTGACTCATCCATTCAATAGAAAGAAGGAACAAAGGATATACATTACAAAAAAAGAGAATTTAAAAACTAGCAAGTTGGACTGAAAACATAATAAAGTATAGAACTTTTCTTGGGGACAGTCAAGTCTGCAGATTTTGATACCATTTCAGTACTATTCTGCTGTGACATTTTTGGTGACACAGATTTATTTATCTGGTGTTAATATATGTATCCCTTTATATATACTTTTTTTGTTGTTCCTTTTGCATTAGGCTGTGTCCTTGTCATATTTTTAACTATGGTATGAGTGAAGTAGTATGAGTGTGAATATTGTTTTTGTAGGCTACATTTCTTCCAGGGTTTATGTTTGGTTTATTCATCAGTTTGGTATATATTTTTTCGCACAATTAGGATTTGTGAATATTTATATTATTTAATAAAATCATTATTGAGTGTTTGTAATATATGGAGTTATATGCTCAATTTTGTTTGTTTTGTTTTTGAGACTTTCTTGCTTTGGACACCTGGGATCCCTTATCTGGTATCCAGAGTGGTCCAGTCTGGGACATTGTTGGTATTTGTGGCTTGCATCAATAATTACCAATAAAGTATTTATTTGGCGTAATCATCTTATTTTGGACATGACCAACTGCAAAAGATATATACCAAAGAAATGTACTGTAAAAGATATTAAATGTACAAATGTATATTGTCCAATTCATAACCTCATAAATCTTTTTCTACAACACCTGAATGTTTGATTGTGAGAGTAATTCTCTCAAACAGATTGACATTTTCGTTTTTATTTTAAGTAAGACAATAAGAAAGCAAGGCAGGATTAGTCCTTGTCTTATTGTCTATTTAGGGTCCAGCTTTCCTTTCTTTATAAGGCAGCTTATCCTCCATAAGAGACCAAGCAAATCCAGTCACAGCCATGGCAGCCCAGAAACTGAAAACACTGAACTATATACAGTGACTCCTGACATACAAGTGCAAGAAGTTTGTTGTTTACCCAGTAGTGAGCCCACCTCTCTCCCCCTACATGCCTTTCGGGTAGGTCATCAACCCTGGTGGTGACTCCAATTTACACACGTTTCTGCTCTGGCGTGGTCCAAACTATCTTGGAGTGAACCCACCTTCTTTAGGAATTTGAATCTGCCTGCCCGAGGAAGGAATTTGCTTACAACATAAAACTGTGTAAATTTTTTGGAAATATGTATACTGACTTTGTACAGTGCTCTACTACCTAGTTTTGAGGCACAATATGTTACCATCAGACTGGAGGTAATTAAGTGCAAAAAAAGAAAAAAAACTAGATGGCAGACCTTCTTTGTTAGTGCACCCAGGATCTGAAACAACATTCCTGTATCTATCATGGCCTCACAACTCTGCTCAGGAACAACCCAAAGTCACCCCTCTTCAAAGAGCACTACATCACAATGCAGTAACAGTTCACTTTCCTGAGAACCCCGTGTGTTTCCAGTCAGTCGATGACAGTGCAAGGGGCTCTACAGTGGATAGGATTGGATTACATCTATGATTGTAAAACCTTCATCCCAGTTATTTTCAAGGAAAAAAATGAAATACTCCTGACCCACCTACCAAAATAAGTAACATATTGGGGAACAGTGCCACTGCCAGTAGGTTAAGGGAGCTGCAGATCAAAAACGTTTGGGAACCACTGCCCCACAGGGATCCTGTATGTCAGGACTGGGCTGGAAGGGGAACTTGTGCACTTCAAAACCACTCTTTGAAGTTTCCCCTACTTCAAAGGCATTTATGGGTACATAAACATGGTCTCTGACCCCACCAAATCAGACACTTCTGGACCCACACTTGAACTCTGTCACTGAGACTGTCTGGCTGCCCAAAGGACTCATCTGGACTGCTTTCCTGCTTGTTGCCCTGCTGCCTGGTGCTCCTGACTCTGCTGGAAGGACTCTGCCTTTCTTCTTAAGTGCTCTCCAAGGGCTTGGATTGAGCTTGCCTCCTGTTTCTGAAGTCTCAGGGCCAACAAAGACTTCACCCCTTCAAGAAATCCTTGTGAATTGGAAAATCAATGAAACGTCGGCAGAAATAGATGCAGCACGTGGATCGGGGCTGAAAAATTGCTGCACCGCTGACCGGAACAACGCAGCGCCAGACTCGGAAACGAAAATTGACACAGCGCTTGCCTCATGGCTGGAAATTTGCCACATCACCTACTGGATTGACGCAGCACCTGGTACTTCTACCACTGAGTCAAGGATTTTCAATGCATGATCCCTGTCTGTGCTGCGACGAAATATCCGACACTGCGCCTTATTTTTAAACGTATCCCCTCCTCTGCAGCCCCCGTGCATCGTTATTTATGACGCATCCCATTACAAAGATACAACCACTGATTCTTAAGGATTGAGACTCTTTTAAACCTTTAAAAAGTGATATCTCGACCTGTGCATATTGGATTTATGTTGTTTTGATCTTATTTTATTCAAATAAATATTAGCTATTTTTCTAAACCTGTGTGGTGTATTTGTGCGGTGTTTTCCCTGTGTTACAGTATGAGTTATTGCACAAATACTTTACACATTGCCTTCTACTTTAAGCCTGCCTGCTTTGTGCCAAGCTAGGGTAAGCACAGGATAATTTGGATTGAGTTGTGACTTACCCTGACTAGGATTGTGGTCTCTACTTGGAAAGGGTGAATTCCTCTGCCAACTAGAGACCCAATTTCTAACAGAGGGTTTACAAAGAGATACTCGTTCACTGAAAATTGCCAGTGTTGTCATATTGTGGTTTTGAGTTATTTCTATGCACATCCATAGTGTTTTCCCCAAGTGGGAAGGACAAATCACAAATTAATACTGAGTCTGATTAATGAGAGTGGTTCAGAACAGGGTATGTAAAGGATAGCTAAATGTCTGGTGCAAATACGGGATCAGAATTTTAATGTATAGTAAAGGCAATTAACTGAGCAAGGCTGTGGGGGGGGGTGTGGCCTGACGCCATTGAAGTAGGAAGCAAACCGGTGGAGCTCCCAGCCGAGCTCCACCATCTAGACCCATCTGACATGAAATCAGCTGATTTTGCCCAACACAACATGAACAGTCCTAAACTCCTCTGCTGTAGCGACTGCCAGGTTTGAACAGCAAGATAAAATGCCAAAGCTGAAAGTGGAGAGACACACAGCCATTGCACAGACCGGCTTGAAAAGATGGCGAACGCCGGGCCTGACACCAGCGTGTGACCATCGAAAAGCACCCTAACTGGTCTGGGCGTGTAACCAGGCTTGGACTCAGTACAGTGTTGACAGACAGGCTACAACGGGGACCCATTGAGCTTTTCTGGCGGTGTGCTGCAGATCAGTGCGGGAGCAGAGTATGGACGCCTGAGGAGCCGACGCTGCAGGGAGACCTTTGTGGAGATGCAGACCTCAATACACCTGCCAGGTCCTGCTTCCCCTGCTCATATCTGGTTGAGCGGGTAGCCCCCGACAGAAAGCAGACCTGACCCAGGCAGGCGTGGCTGCATCTGACCTTGCAACTTTAAGTCAGCCTGTAGCTCCCTGTACTGCATGAACTGGGCAGGTGAGAAGGAGAAAACATCAACTGAAATGAAAACCACAGGTAAGGGGATGATTTACGTGTGCAGTGGATGAGACCGAGATGAGACTGAGATTTACCCTGGGGTCCTGAAAACTGTAAACTTTCTCGCGCGGTGAAACTGGGAACTCTAGAGGAGAGACGCCCGTGTTCAGCCACCGGAGGGCACCATAGCTGGTCAGTACACGTGGCTTAACCCAGACTTTGTGAGGTGTAGGAGGCTGGGCCATTACAGGGACCTCTTGGGCTCTTCCCGCGGGCACTTGGTGAATCAAAGCAGGAACATAGTGTGTACTGAGGGGGGGGGGGGCTGGACCTGTGAGGAGATCCCTTGGAGGCCACAGATCTGGACGCACCTGCCAGGCCCGGCTTCCCCTGCACATGCCTGGCTAAGCAGGCGGCTCTGTACACTGCATGAGTGGGCGTGGAGAAGAGGGGACAAAATTAATTGAGGCAATAATCACAGCAAGGTAATGGGGCAATTTAATACATGCAGCAGAGAAGATAGAGTCTTACCCTGCGGCCCTGAAACCTGTAAACTTACTCAGGTGGTGCTGTGAGGAACACTAGTAGGGAGAGAGACATAGTACACACAGCGCTTGCCTGAGGAAGGAGGAGAGACTAACTCCCCCTGTGAGAGCTTGCCTTGGCCTGGTGGAGGCATTGTGACCACTAGTGTGAACAGGTGTGCTTCTCTTGCTGACTGGAAGGTAACATGTGACAGGTGAAAAAGTTGTCCCCCGCTGTGCTTTGTCCCACCAATTGACACAGACTCTTCCCCAGGACACAAGAGGCAACCTGGACAGTGTCACCCTGTGGATCCAGATTGGAGCAGTGCAAAGCTGAAACTATGGATTGGACTCCTGGAGCTAGAGGTAGTCTTTGCGGATACCACTGTATTGAAATATATGTTTTTGACCACTGACTTTGTTTGGCACCACTTTGCACCTGGATGAGTTGTTCAGTGTTCACCAGTTGCAGACTACATTTTGTATTCAGATTAGCTGCCTATTGACTTTATAGTAGCATTAGACACTGCCATGTTAATTAGTATTAGTAAACTGTGCTTGTTTTCGTATTCTTTCTCACTGAAGAGCTAGGACATATTATCACTGAACAGCTAGTACATAATATGGAGGAGGTAGGCAGTCAACACGATAAGAATGTACCAGACTGATGTTTATAGTGCAAGCAGGGAACGGCTTTGGCTTGGGACAGACAATTTGGGAAACTGGCCAGTTCCAACCTGTTTCTTTCAACTCTGACCTAAATTAGCCAGCATGTTTCAATTGCTAAATGAGGGGGGTTTTGCCAGAAAGCTCCTTCTGGTTTTTTAAAGGTATAAAAGACCCAGTGCGACAGTGAGAGTAGAGAGTGGCCTCAATCAGGATTCTTGACGTCGGATGCCTGATATCTGTCCTGTGAGGGTGGTTATCTCTTTCTCTTTTGCAATCAAAAGGGGTCATCGTCTTGCTGGCATGAGAAAGATTAAGACTTTGGCAGTGTAGGAAAGTACCATCTTCCTTGGCATGTTACCCCCATTTTTACCTGTATGTCAGCATGTTTTTGCCTGTCTCACTGGGATCCTTCTGGTCAGGACCCCAGTGCTCACAGTTTATGACCTAATGTGTGCGTCTGTGTAGTGCTTAACTGTGTCACTGAGGCTCTGCAAATCAGAACCTCAATGTTTATGCTCTCTCTACTTTTAACTTCGTCACTGTAGGCTAATGACTTCATTTACCAATTTCAATCGGCACAGTAGAACTCCCTTTAAAGTCCCTAGTATTTGGTGCCTAGGTACCCAGGGCATTGTGGTTCTAGGAGATCCATATGGGCAGCAGCATTTATTTTGCCACTCATAGGGAGCTCAGACAAACCCTTGCACAGGCCCACCATTGCAGCCTGCGTGAAATAACACACACGTTATTTTACAGCCATTATCACTGCACTTAAGTAACTTATAAGTCACCTATATATCTAACCTTCACTTGCTGAAGGTTAGGTGCAATGTTACTAAGTGTGAGGGCACCCTTGCACTAGCACAGGTGCCCCCACATAGTTCAGGGCCATTTCCCCAGACTTTGTGAGTGCGGGAACACCATTACACGTGTGCACTACATATAGGTCAATACCTGTATGTAGCTTCACAATGATAACTCCGGCCTGTAACATGTCTAAGATCATGGAATTGTCACCCATTCCAAAATCTGGTATTGGAGAGCCAACTCCGTGCATCCTGGGGGCTTCACCATGGACCCCCAGTACCGCCAAACCAGCTCTCTGAGGCTTGCGCTGCATCTACTGCTGCTGCCACCTCACATACAGGGTTCTACCCTCCTGGGTCTGGGCAGCCCAGTCCCAGGAAGGCAGAACTAAGCATTTCCTTTGAGAGCAGGGTGTTACACCCTCTCCCTTTGGAAATAGGTGTTACAGGCTGGGGAGGGGTAGCCTCTCCCAGCCTCTGGAAATGCTTTGAAGGGCACAGATGGTGCCCTCCTTGCAAAAGCCAGTCTACACCGGTTCAGCGACCCCTTGCCCCCTGCTCTGGTGTGAAACTGGACAAAGGAAAGGAGAGTGACCACTCCCCTGTCCATCACCACCCTAGGGGTGGTGCCCAGAGCTCCTCAAGTGTGTCCCAGACTTCAGCCATCTTCCTTTGCAAGGTGTGGGGGCACTCTGGAGGCCTCTGAGTGGCCAGTGTCAGAAGGTGACGTCAGAGACCCCTCCTGGTCCATACCTAATAAGACCCTATCCGGTCTATTTAGGGTCTCTCCTATGGGTTCTCTTCAGATTCTGCTTGCAAGCTTCCTTCAGGAATCCTCTGCAACAACTTCAGCTGCTTCTGACCTCGGATCAACCGCAGCCTGCTCCAAGAAACGCTGTAACTTCAAAAAAATATCAAAAAGAGATACTTTTCTTCAGCAACCTCAGCTCCAAGTCAGCAACTGCAACAGTGTCCAAGGTGTGCATGCTCTGAGGACTCCCTGTCTTCATCCTGCACCAGAAGGACCAAAGAAATCTACTGTGGGGTGACAGAGTCACTCCCCTGCTCCAGCAGGCACCTTCCAAGATGACGACCGGTGCCCTTGGTCTCCTCTTACAGCAACGAGCTTGCTCCTAAGGACACAGAGGGAAGACATCATCGACATAGACTGTCCTGTGGTCCTGCTGAGGCAATTTGGAGGAGGTAAGACCTTGCCTTCCCAGAGAGCAACAGTACCCCTGTGTACTGTGTCTTTTTCGCCTCCTAAGGCCTCTGTGCACTATTTGCAAAATTCCTTTGTGCACAGCCTGGCCCAGGTCCTCAGCACTCCATCTTGCGATGCTCAACTTGCTGAGTTGTTCTCCGGCAGCGTGGGACCTTCCGTTGTTGTGCTGCATCAACTGTGTTTTGCACCTCCTTTGTCCCTGTTGTAGGAGGCTGACCTGGCTTGTAGTGGGTACCAGAGGTACTTACACCTTGTGCCAGGTCCAGTTATCCCTTATTAGTGTAGAAGAGGTGTTTCTAGCAGCTTAGACTGATAGAAGGTAGCTATGGCAAAGCAGCTTAGGCTGAACTAGGAGACATGTAAAGCTCCTACTATACCACTTATTTCATATGCACAATATCATAAGAAAACACAATACACAGAGTTACTAAACATAAAGGTACTTTATTTTTATGACAATATGCCAAAAGTATCTCAGTGAGTACCCTCAGTAAGAGGATAAGTTATATACACAAGTTATATGTACACTAACCAAAATTAGGTAAGTAATAGCATGAAAAGTAATGCAAAGAGTGTAGAATCACAATAGGTCTCAATAGGAGCACATAGGTATAGGGGCAACACAAACCATATACTCCAAAAGTGTAATGCGAACCACAAATGGACGCCAAACCTATGTGAGCTTGTAGAGGGTCACTGGGACTGTAAGAAAACAGTGAGGGTTAGAAAAATGCCCCACCCTAAGACCCTGAAAGGTAGGTGTAAAGTGCACCTACTACCCACAGAAAGCACAGAAGTCGTGATAGGGGGATTCTGCAGGAAGAACAAACACCAGCAATGCAACAACAGTGGATTTCTGGACCTGAGTACCTGTAAGACAAGGGGACCAAGTCCAATAGTCGCGACAGTGTCGAGAGTGGGCAGGAGCCCAGGAAATGCCAGCTGAAGGTGCAAGGAAGCTGCCACCTGTTGGAAGAAGCTTGGAGTTCTGCAAGAAAGAAAAGAGCTAGGGACTTCTCCTTTGGAAGACGGATGTCCCACGTCGCGATGAAGCTTGCAGAGGTTCCCACGCAGAAAGACCGCAAACAAGCCTTGCTAGCTGCAAGGGTTGCGGTATAGGTTTTTGGGTGCTGCTGTGGCCCAGGAGGAACCAGGATGTCGCAACTTGGAGGAGAAGACAGAGGGGGCACCGAGCAACTCAGGGAGCCCTCACAGAAGCAGGCAGCACCCAGTGAAGTACCCTAACAGGCACTTAGAAGAGGAGTGAACCAGAGTCCACGCAAAGTCACAACGACCCGGAGGACAACTCAGAAGGTTGTGCACTGCAGGACGGAGTGCTGGGGACCCAGGCTTGGTTGTGCGTGAAGGAAATCCTGGAAGAGTGCACAGGAGCTGCAAATCACATGGTACACAGCTTTGCAGTCTCGCGTGGGAAGGCAAGGACTTACCTCCACCAAACTTGGACTGAAGAGTCACTGGACTGTGGGAGTCACTTGTACAGAGTTGCTGTGTTCCAGGGACCACGCTCGTCAGGATGAGAGGGGACCCAGAGGACCAGTGTTGCAGCCTTTTGGTGTCTGAGTTAGCAGGGGGAATATTCAGTCGACCCACAGGAGATTTCTTCAGAGCTTCTGGTGCAGGTTGAAGGCAGGCTACCCCCAGAGCATGCACCACCAGGAAACAGTTGAGAAAGCCGGCAGGATTAGGCGCTACAATGTTGCTGGTAGTCGTCTTGCTACTTTGTTCCGGTTTTGCAAGCGTCCTGAGCAGTCAGCGGTAGATCCATTGGTAGAAGGTGAAGAGGGAGAAGCAGAGGAACTCTGATGAGCTCTTGCATTCGTTATCTAAAGAATTCCCCAAAGCAGAGATCCTAAATAGCCAGAAAAGGAGGTTTGGCTACCAAGGAAGGAGGATTGGCAACCAAGAGATGTAAGAGCCTATCAGAAGGAACCTCTGTCGTCACCTGCTGCCACTGGCCACTCAGAGCAGTCCAGTGCACCCCCCAACACCTCTGTTTCCAAGATTGCAGAGGTCTGGGACACACCAGTGGAGCTCTGGGCACCTCCCCCGGGAGGTATTGGTCAGGGGAGTGGTCACTCCCCTTTCCTTTGTCCAGTTTCACACCAGAGCAGGGCTGGGGGATCCCTGAACAGGTGTAGACTGGCTTATGCAGAGATGGACACCATATGTGCCCATCAAAGCATTTCCAGAGGCTGGGGAAGGCTACTCCTCCCCAGCCCTTCACACCTATTTCCAAAGAGAGAGGGTGTAACACCCTCTCTCAGAGGAAATCCTATGTTCTGCCTTCCTGGGCCAGGGCTGCCTGGACCCCAGGAGGGCAGAAACCTGTCTGAGGGGTTGGCAGCAGCAGCAGCTGCAGTGGAGACCCCGGAAAGGCAGTTTGGCAGTACCCGAACACTGTGCTAGAGACCCGGGATCATGGAATTGTCCCCCCAATACCAGAATGGTATTTGGGTGACAATTCCATGATCTTAGACATGTTACATGGCCATGTTCGGAGTTACCATTGTGACGCTATACATAGGTAGTGACCTATGTATAGTGCACGCTTGTAATGGTGCCCCCGCACTCACAAAGTCCGGGGAATTTGCCCTCAACGATGTGGGGGCACCTTGGCTAGTGCCAGGGTGCACACACACTAAGTAACTTTGCACCCAACCTTCACCAGGTGAAGGTTAGACATATAGGTGACTTATAAGTTACTTAAGTGCAGTGGTAAATGGCTGTGAAATAACATGGACGTTATTTCACGAAGGCTGCACTGGCAGGCCTGTGTAAGAATTGTCAGAGCTCCCTATGGGTGGCAAAAGAAATGCTGCAGCCCATAGGGATCTCCTGGAACACCAATACCCTGGGTACCTCAGTACCATATACAAGGGAATTTTATGGGTGTACCAGTATGCCAATGTGCGTTGGTATGTTTAGTCACTAGCCTGTTAGTGACAAATTTGGAAAGCAGAGAGAGCATAACCCCTGAGGTTCTGGTTAGCAGAGCCTCAGTGAGACAGTTAGGCATCACACAGGGAACACATACAGGGCACATACTTATGAGCACTGGGACCCTGCCTGGCAGGGACCCAGTGACACATAGACTAAAACAACCTATATACAGTGAAATATGGGGGTAACATGCCAGACAAGATGGTACTTTCCTATACCCGTGTCCTGGGACCTCCGTGGGTGCTGGCTGGCATCCTGAGGGCTCTCTAAAGTGCTGAGATTCCCCTCTTCCTCCTCACACAGAGTTGAGGCCCCCATGTCCTTCTGGGTCCACCCAGCGCCATTTTGACGCAAAATGTATTTTTGTTGTAGCTAAGGCTTGTTGGAGACATCCAACACAAAATCACTTCTGCAACGATCTTCACATCGTGAGAAATCCTTTGCATCATGCAGGAACCCGCTGGCATCTTCCTAGGGTGCATTTCTGCAGTCTTCGACTAACCGTGGACTCTTCTTTTGCACCCTCTTCTGGGTTGGCAGGGGCTCCTCTCCTTCCTGGAACTTCTTTCGACTTCTGGACTTGGTCCCCTTCCTCTGCAAGTCTTCAGGTCCAGGAATCCAGCAGTTGTTCTTTGCAGACTTGGTTGGCTGCTGCAAAATCCCAATCACGAGGTGTAATGTGTCGTAAGGAAACTTGCAGTACTTAACTCCTGCTTTTCTGGGCTCTGGGGTGGGGTAATTTACTTACCTTTACTGTATTCTTACTCTCCCAGCGATTCAGCACACACTACACTTGTCTAGGGGGGGAGTTCATGATTCGCATTCCACTTTCTTAGTATATGGTTTGTGTTGCCCCTAGACCTGTTTTCTCCCATTGTATTCTATAGCATTTCCTATTGTTTGCATTGTTCTATGACTATTTACTTGTCTAATTTTGGTGTCTAGTGTATATATTCTGTATAATACTTACCTCCAGAAGGAGTATTGTCTCTAAGATATTTTTGGTACTGTGTCACCCAAAGAAATACCTTTATTTTTGGTAACACTAAGGTGGTCATTCTGACCCTGGCGGTCTTTGACCGCCAGGGCGGAGGACCGCGGGAGCACCGCCGACAGGCCGGCGGTGCTCCAATGGGGATTCCGACCGCGGCGGTAAAGCCGCGGTCGGACCGGCACCACTGGCGGGGTCCCGCCAGTGTACCGCGGCCCCATTGAATCCTCCGCGGCGGCGCAGCTTGCTGCACCGCCGCGGGGATTCCGACCCCCCCTACCGCCATCCAGATCCCGGCGGTCGGACCGCCGAGATCCGGATGGCGGTAGGGGGGGTCGCGGGGCCCCTGGGGGCCCCTGCAGTGCCCATGCCACTGGCATGGGCATTGCAGGGGCCCCCATAAGAGGGCCCCTACAAGTATTTCACTGTCTGCTGCGCAGACAGTGAAATACGCGACGGGTGCAACTGCACCCGTCGCACAGCTTCCACTCCGCCGGCTCGATTCCGAGCCGGCTTCCTCGTGGAAGCCTCTTTCCCGCTGGGCTGGCTGGCGGTCTGAAGGCGACCGCCCGCCAGCCCAGCGGGAAAGTCAGAATTACCGCCGCGGTCTTTCGACCGCGGAACGGTAACCTGACGGCGGGACTTTGGCGGGCGGCCTCCGCCGCCCGCCAAGGTCAGAATGAGGGCCTAAGTATTGTCTTTATTTGCGTAACACTGTGTAACTATAAGTGGTATTGCAGGAGCTTTGTATGTCTCCTAGTTCAGCCTAAGCTGCTCTGCTATAGCTACCGTGCAGGAAAGTACCATCTTGCCTGGCATGTTACCCCCATATTTCACTGTATATATGTTGTTTTAGTTGTATGTGTCACTGGGACCCTGCCAGCCAGGGCCCCAGTGCTCATAAGTGTGCCCTGTATGTGTTACCTGTGTTATGACTAACTGTCTCACTGAGGCTCTGCTAACCAGAACCTCAGTGGTTATGCTCTCTCATTTCTTTCCAAATTGTCACTAACAGGCTAGTGACCAATTTCACCAATTTACATTGGCATACTGGAACACCCTTATAATTCCCTAGTATATGGTACTGAGGTACCCAGGGTATTTGGGTTCCAGGAGATCCCTATGGGCTGCAGCATTTCTTGTGCCACCCATAGGGAGCTCTGACAATTCTTACACAGGCCTGCCACTGCAGCCTGAGTGAAATAACGTCCACGTTATTTCACAGCCATTTACCACTGCACTTAAGTAACTTATAAGTCACCTATATGTCTAACCTTTACTTGGTAAAGGTTGGGTGCTAAGTTACTTAGTGTGTGGGCACCCTGGTGTAGGAAAGTACCATCTTGCCTGGCATGTTACCCCCATTTTTCACTGTATATATGTTGTTTCAGTTGTATGTGTCACTGGGACCCAGTTCTCCAGGGCCCCAGTGCTCATAAGTGTGCCTGAATGTGTTACCTGTGTAGTGACTAACTGTCTCACTGAGGCTCTGCTAATCAGAACCTCAGTGGTTATGCTGTCTCATTTCTTTTAAATTGTCACTAACAGGCTAGTGACTAATTTTACCAATTTACATTGGCTTACTGGAACACCCTTATAATTCCCTAGTATATGGTACTGAGGTACCCAGGGTATTGGGGTTCCAGGAGATCCCTATGGGCTGCAGCATTTCTTTTGCCACCCATAGGGAGCTCTGACAATTCTTACACAGGCCTGCCACTGCAGCCTGAGTGAAATAACGTCCACGTTATTTCACAGCCATTTTACACTGCACTTAAGTAACTTATAAGTCACCTATATGTCTAACCTTTACCTGGTAAAGGTTAGGTGCAAAGTTACTTAGTGTGAGGGCACCCTGGCACTAGCCAAGGTGCCCCCACATTGTTCAGGACCAATTCCCCTGACTTTGTGAGTGCAGGGACACCATTACACGCGTGCACTACATATAGGTCACTACCTATATGTAGCTTCACAATGGTATCTCCGAATATGGCCATGTAACATGTCTATGATCATGGAATTGCCCCCTCTATACCATCCTGGCATAGTTGGCACAATCCCATGATCCCAGTGGTCTGTAGCACAGACCCTGGTACTGCCAAACTGCCCTTCCTGGGGTTTCACTGCAGCTGCTGCTGCTGTCAACCCCTCAGACAGGCATCTGCCCTCCTGGGGTCCAGCCAGGCCTGGCCCAGGATGGCAGAACAAAGGACTTCCTCTGAGAGAGGGTGTTACACCCTCTCCCTTTGGAAAATGGTGTGAAGGCAGGGGAGGAGTAGCCTCCCCCAGCCTCTGGAAATACTTTCTTGGGCACAGATGTGCCCAATTCTGCATAAGCCAGTCTACACCGGTTCAGGGGACTCCTTAGCCCTGCTCTGGCGCGAAACTGGACAAAGGAAAGGGGAGTGACCACTCCCCTGACCTGCACCTCCCCTGGGAGGTGTCCAGAGCTCCTCCAGTGTGCTCCAGACCTCTGCCATCTTGGAAACAGAGGTGCTGCTGGCACACTGGACTGCTCTGAGTGGCCAGTGCCACCAGGTGACATCAGAGACTCCTTCTGTAGGCTCCTTCAGGTGTTGCTAGCCTATCCTCTCTCCTAGGTAGCCAAACCCTCTTTTCTGGCTATTTAGGGTCTCTGTCTCTGGGGAAACTTTAGATAACGAATGCAAGAGCTCAGCCGAGTTCCTCTGCATCTCTCTCTTCACCTTCTGCCAAGGAATCGACTGCTGACCGCGCTGGAAGCCTGCAAACCTGCAACATAGTAGCAAAGACGACTACTGCAACTCTGTAACGCTGATCCTGCCGCCTTCTCGACTGTTTTCCTGGTGGTGCATGCTGTGGGGGTAGTCTGCCTCCTCTCTGCACTAGAAGCTCCGAAGAAATCTCCCGTGGGTCGAGGGAATCTTCCCCCTGCAACCGCAGGCACCAAAAAGCTGCATTACCGGTCCCTTGGGTCTCCTCTCAGCACGACGAGCGAGGTCCCTCGAATCCAGCAACTCTGTCCAAGTGACCCCCACAGTCCAGTGACTCTTCAGTCCAAGTTTGGTGGAGGTAAGTCCTTGCCTCACCTCGCTAGACTGCATTGCTGGGAACCGCGACTTTTGCAGCTACTCCGGCCCCTGTGCACTTCCGGCGGAAATCCTTTGTGCACAGCCACGCCTGGGTCCACGGCACTCTAACCTGCATTGCACGACTTTCTAAGTTGGTCTCCGGCGACGTGGGACTCCTTTGTGTAACTTCGGGTGAGCACCGTTTCACGCATCCTCGTAGTGCCTGTTTCTGGCACTTCTCCGGGTGCTACCTGCTGCTAAGAGGGCTCCTTGTCTTGCTCGACGTCCCCTCTACCTCCTGGTCCAATTTGCGACCTCCTGGTCCACAGCAGCATCCAAAAACGCTAACCGCACGATTTGCAGCTAGCAAGGCTTGTTGGCGTTCTTTCGGCGGGAAAACACTTCTGCATGACTCTCCACGGCGAGAGGGATCCGTGCACCAAAGGGGAAGTCTCTAGCCCTTTTCGTTCCTGCAGAAACCTCTGCTTCTTCTGTCCAGTAGAAGCTTCTTTGCATCCACAGCTGGCATTTCCTGGGCATATGCCCATCTCCGACTTGCTTGTGACTTTTGGACTTGGTCCCCTTGTTCCACAGGTACCCTAGATTGGAAATCCATCGTTGTTGCATTGTTGGTTTGTGTCTTTCCTGCATTATTCCTCTAACACGACTTCTTTGTCCTTAGGGGAACTTTAGTGCACTTTGCACTCACTTTTCAGGGTCTTGGGGAGGGTTATTTTTCGAACTCTCACTATTTTCTAATAGTCCCAGCGACCCTCTACAAGGTCACATAGGTTTGGGGTCCATTCGTGGTTCGCATTCCACTTTTGGAGTATATGGTTTGTGTTGCCCCTATCCCTATGTGTCCCCATTGCATCCTATTGTAACTATACATTGTTTGCACTGTTTTCTAAGACTATACTGCATATTTTTGCTATTGTGTATATATATCTTGTGTATATTTACTATCCTCTCACTGAGGGTACACTCTAAGATACTTTGGCATATTGTCATAAAAATAAAGTACCTTTAATTTTAGTATAACTGTGTATTGTGTTTTCTTATGATATTGTGCACATGACACTAAGTGGTACTGTAGTAGCTTCACACGTCTCCTAGTTCAGCCTAAGCTGCTCTGCTAAACTACCATTATCTATCAGCCTTAGCTGCTAGACACCCTATACACTAAATAAGGGATAACTGGGCCTGGTGCAAGGTGCAAGTACCCCTTGGTACTCACTACAAGCCAGTCCAGCCTCCTACACCTGGCACTAGCCAAGGTGCTCCCACATTGTTCAGGGCAAATTCCCCGGACTTTGTGAGTGCGGGGACACCATTACACGTGTGCACTATACATATGTCACGACATATGTATAGCGTCATAATGGTAACTCCGAACATGGCCATGTAACATGTCTAAGATCATGGAATTGTCACCCCAATGCCATTCTGGCATTGGGGAGACAATTCCATGATCCCCCGAATCTCTAGCACAGACCCGGGTACTGGCAAACTACCTTTCCTGGGGTTTCACTGCAGCTGCTGCTGCTGCCAACCCCTCAGACAGGTTTCTGCCCTCCTGGGGTCCAGCCAGGCTTGGCCCAGGAAGGCAGAACAAAGGTCTTCCTCAGAGAGAGGGTGTTACACCCTCTCCCTTTGGAAAAAGGTGTTAGGGCTGGGGAGGAGTAGCCTCCCCCAGCCTCTGGAAATGCTTTCATGGGCACAGATGGTGCCCATTTCTGCATAAGCCAGTCTACACCGGTTCAGGGATCCCCCAGCCCTGCTCTGGCGCGAAACTTGCCAAAGGAAAGGGGAGTGGCCACTCCCCTGACTTGCACCTCCCCTGGGAGGTGCCCAGAGCTCCTCCAGTGTGCTCCAGACCTCTGCCATCTTGGAAACAGAGGTGCTGCTGGCACACTGGACTGCTCTGAGTGGCCAGTGCCAGCAGGTGACGTCAGAGACTCCTTCTGATAGGTTCCTCCAGGTGTTGCTAGCCTATCCTCTCTCCTAAGTAGCCAAACTTCCTTTTCTGGCTATTTAGGGTCTCTGCTTTGGGGAATTCTTTAGATAACGAATGCAAGAGCTCATCAGAGTTCCTCTGCATCTCTCTCTTCACCTTCTGCCAAGGAATCGACCGCTGACTGCTCTGGAAGCCTGCAAAACTGCAACAAAGTAGCAAAGACGACTACTGCGACCTTGTAACGCTGATCCGGCCGCCTTCTCGACTGTTTTCCTGGTGGTGCATGCTGTGGGGGTAGCCTGCCTCCTCTCTGCACTAGAAGCTCCGAAGAAATCTCCTGTGGGTCGACGGAATCTTCCCCCTGCAACCGCAGGCACCAAAAGACTGCATCACCGGTCCTCTGGGTCTCCTCTCAGCACGACGAGCGAGGTCCCTTGAACTCAGCAACTCTGTCCAAGTGACTCCCACAGTCCAGTGACTCTTCAGTCCAAGTTTGGTGGAGGTAAGTCCTTGCCTCCCCACGCTAGACTGCATTGCTGGGTACCGCATGATTTGCAGCTGCTCCAGCTCCTGTGCACTCCTCCAGGATTTCCTTTGTGCACAGCCAAGCCTGGGTCCCCGACACTCTAACCTCCAGTGCATGACCTCCTGAGTTGTCCTCCGGCGTCGTGGGACCTTCTTTTGTGACTTCAGGTGAGCTCCGGTTCACTCCACTTCGTAGTGCCTGTTCCGGCACTTCTGCGGGTGCTGCTTGCTTCTGAGTGGGCTCTTTGTCTTGCTGGACGCCCCCTCTGTCTCCTCACGCAATTGGTGACATCCTGGTCCCTCCTGGGCCACAGCAGCATCCAAAAACCCTAACCATGACCCTTGCAGCTAGCAAGGCTTGTTTGCAGTCTTTCTGCACGGAAACTCCTCTGCAAGCTTCTTCACGACTTTTGACATCCATCCTCCAAAGGGGAAGTTTCTAACCCTCTTCGTTCTTACAGAATCCACAGCTTCTACCATCCGGTGGCAGCTTCTTTGCACCAACAGCTGGCATTTCTTGGGCATCTGCCCACTCCCGACTTGATCGTGACTCTTGGACTTGGTCCCCTTGTTCCACAGGTACTCTCATCTGGAAATCCATTGTTGTTGCATTGCTGGTGTTTGTCTTCCTGGCAGAATTCCCCTATCACGACTTCTGTGCTCTCTGGGGAACTTAGGTGCACTTTGCACCCACTTTTCAGGGTCTTGGGGTGGGCTATTTTTCTAACCCTCACTGTTTTCTTACAGTCCCAGCGACCCTCTACAAGCTCACATAGGTTTGGGGTCCATTCGTGGTTCGCATTCCACTTCTAGAGTATATGGTTTGTGTTGCCCCTATACCTATGTGCTCCCATTGCAATCTATTGTGACTATACATTGCTTGCACTGTTTTCTATTGCTATTACTGCATATTTTGGTATTGTGTACATATATCTTGTGTATATTTGCTATCCTCATACTGAGGGTACTCACTGAGATACTTTGGCATATTGTCATAAAAATAAAGTACCTTTATTTTAGTATATCTGTGTATTGTGTTTTCTTATGATATTGTGCATATGACACCAGTGGTATAGTAGGAGCTTCATACGTCTCCTAGTTCAGCCTAAGCTGCTCTGCTAAGCTGCCTTTTCTATCAGCCTAAGCTACTAGACACCTCTTCTACACTGGTGCAGAGTGTAAGTACCCCTTGGTACCCACTACAAACCAGGCCAGCCTCCTACATACCTCTATCAGCCTAAGTTGCTAGAACACTACTACATTTCACTAATAAGGGATAATGGACCTGGTATAAGGTGTAAATACCCAAGGTACCCACTACAAACCAGGCCAGACTCCTACACTGGTGGTGCAGCGGTGGGATAAGTACTTGCAATTGCTTTACCACTTTGTTACCTGTGATTTTCACAAGAAAATCTTGCTCCAATACTTATAGCACATACAATATATACATAGAAACAATTTTCTAACTTTCTAAAAGTTCTTTCAATTTTCCAAAAGTTTTTACAAAGTTCTGAAATGTTTTCTTCTTTTCTCTAAAAAGTTATCTCTGATATTCTCCTAACTTTTTACTCACTTTCCTAAACTTTCTTCTTTCAATATGTCTTCTGTAGAACCTACCCCTAGAGTTGTCAAGACTACCTATGAGAATAACTTTAAAAGTTTGAGGGGTCTCTACACTGAAAGAAGTTTAGGGATTGGGAAGATCCCCAATAAAGAGTTCCTCTTAAATCGTCTCCTCCAGGATAACCAGGGACTCAGCACTGGTCCAGATCAGACAGGGGAAGAGGTAGAGGATGACTCCAACCAGGAGTGCTTAGAGGAGCAAGATGACAATACTGGTGGGGGGGGGTCCTTCCACAGACCTATCTGTCAACAAGCTCCCTAGTATAACTGGTAGTGGGAAGGGTTCACACACAAGTAGGGCTCCCTTCACCCCTAGAGGCCAGGTCACTAGAGTGGCCCCTGTTAGAGATAGGTCTGCCTCTGCACACTCTCATGTTACCTCTGTCTCAAAGGCTTTACATAATTCTAACCCTGAGGACCAGTCCCTAGATAGGGAACTCAGAAAGCTGAGGTTAGAGGAGGCCAGACTGAGGGCTAATGCAGCAATATTTGGCCTTAGACAGGGAATCCATGGCTGTGGAGAAAAAGAGGCAGGGTTTGGGGTTAATTACCCATGGTGGTAGCAGCCGTTTTAGGAATACACATTTTTAGGGAGCCTTCATTTGATTCTAGGAATCTGCACAAAGTTGCCCCTCCTTACAAGGATGGTGATGACATCAACAAGCGGTTTGCCGCACTTGAGAGGGCATGTAAAATTCAGAGGGTCCCTCATGAACAGTGGGCTGCTATCCTTTGGTTATCCTTTTCTGGCAAGGGGAGAGACATACTTCTTATTGCCAGAGAGGATTATGCAGATAATTACCAAATTATTAAGAATGCACTCTTGGGTGGTCTGGGCTTAGCCACTTAAAAGTATAGACTGAAGTTCAGAGAGACCAGAAAGGAGTCATCACAGGACTGGACAGACTTTGTAGACTGTTCTGTGATGGCCCTAGAAGGTTGGTTACATAGCAGTAAGGTGACTGATTATGAAAGCCTATATAACTTGATTCTGAGAGAGCATATCTTGAGAAATTGTGTGTCCGACTTGATGCATCAATATCTTGTGGACTCAGATCTGACCTCTCCCCAAGAATGGGGAAAGAAGGCAGACAAATGGGTCAGAACAAGGGTGAGCATAAAAGCTCATACTGGGGGTGACAAGGATGGCAAGAAGAAGGATGGTAAGTCACATGACAAGGGTGGGGACAAAGATGAAAAATCATCAGAGTCTTTATCAGGCCCACACAAATCCTCTGGGGGTGGTGGGTCCAAATCCTCTTCTCACAAAGATAAGAAACTTTGGTGTTATATGTGTAAAGGCAAAGGCCATTGGGCAACTGACAGTCATTGTCCAACAAAAAACACTAAACCTCCCACCACCACAACCCTACCTGCAACCACTAGTGCCCCTAGTAATACCAGTGGTGCTGGGAAGAACACTACTAATAGCCCGATAAAGGGTGTAGCTGGGCTCACCATTGGTAATGTAGATGGGGTTTGTTTAGTTAGGGAAATCACTCAGGCTGTTTTAGTCTCTGATGGTGGCATTGACCTAGCAACTTTAGTTGCCTGTCCCCTTAATATGGATAAGTACAAGCAGCTACCCCTGATTAATGGTGTTCAAGTTCAGGCCTACAGGGATACAGGTGCCAGTGTCACTGTGGTGATGGACATACTGGTTGCTCCTGAGCAACACCTACTTGGTCACCAGTACCAAGTGACAGACGCCCATAGCAACACTGTAAGCCACCCCATGACTGTTATGAATCTCAAATGGGGGGGAGGTTACTGGTCCAAAGAAAGCTGTGGTAGCTACTGATTTACCTATAGAATGTCTGCAAGGCATTGATTTGGAGACTTCACCTTAGGCTGTAGTGGAGTTGGAGGCCCATGCAGCAATGCTGGGCTTTCCAGGCCACATCTTTGCTGTCACCAGGGCTCAGGCCAAGAAGCAAAGAGGACAGGGAAACTTGGATCCTGGAACAATGGAACAAGTGTTACCAAAAACTAGGGGTAGGAAGTGGAGGCGGCTGGCCTGGCTTGTAGTGGGTACCAGAGGTACTTACACCTTGTGCCAGGTCCAGTTATCCCTTATTAGTGTAGAAGAAGTGTTTCTAGCAGCTTAGGCTGATAGAAGGTAGCTATAGCAGAGCAGCTTAGGCTGAACTAGGAGACATGCAAAGTTCCTAATATACCACTGGTGTCATATGCACAATATCATAAGAAAACACAATACACAGATATACTAAAAATAAAGGTACTTTATTTTTATGACAATATGCCGAAAGTATCTCAGTGAGTACCCTCAGTATGAGGATGCCAAATATACACAAGATATATGTACACAATACCAAACATATGCAGTAATAGCAAAAGGAAGTAATGCAAGCAGTGTAAAGTTACAATAGATCGCAATAGGAGCACATAGGTATAGGGGCAACACAAACCATATACTCCAAAAGTGGAATGCGAACCACGAATGGACCCCAAACCTATGTGAGTTTGTAGAGGGTCGCTGGGACTGTAAGAAAACAGTGAGGGTTAGAAAAAAATCCCACCCCAAGACCCTGTAAGGTAGGTGTAAAGTGCACCTACAACCCCCAGAGAGCACAGAAGGCGTGATAGGGGGATTCTGCAAGGAAAACCAACACCAGCAATGCAACAAAAGTGGATTTCCGGACCTGAGCACCTGTAAGACAAGGGGACCAAGTCCAAGAGTTGCAACAGTGTCGAGAGTGGGCAGGAGCCCAGGAAATGCCAGCTGAGGGTGCAAGGAAGCTGCCACCGGATGGAAGAAGCTTGGTGTTTTGCAAGAACGAAGAGGACTAGGAACTCCCCCTTTGGAGGATGAATGTCCCACATCGTGCAGAAGCTTGCAGAGGTGTTCCCATGCAGAAATACCGCAAACAAGCCTTGCTAGCTGCAAGGGTTGCGGTTACGGTTTTTGGATGCTGCTGTGGCCCAGGAGAGACCAGGATGTCGCCACTTGGATGAGGAGACAGAGGGGGCACACAGCAAGTCAGGGAGCCTTCACAGAAGCAGGCAGCACCCACAGAAGTACCGGAACAGGCACTTGGAAGAGGAGTGATTCAGAGTCCACCCAAAGTCAGAAAAGGGAGTCCCACGACGCCGGAGAACAACTCAGAAGGTTGTGCACTGCAGGTTAGAGTGTCGGGACCCAGGCTTAGCTGTGCACGAAGGAAATCCTGGAAGAGTGCACAGGAGCCGGAGCAGCTGCAAATCACGCGGTACCCAGCAATGCAGTCTAGCGTGGGGAGGTAAGGACTTACCTCCACCAAACTTGGACTGAAGAGTCACTGGACTGTGGGAGTCACTTGGACAGAGTTGCTGAGTTCCAGGGACCACGCTCGTCGTGCTGAAAGGGGACCCAGAGGACCGGTGATGCAGTCTTTTGTTGCCTGCGGTTGCATGGGGAAGATTTTGTCATCCCACAGGATATTTCTTCAGAGCTCCTCGTGCAAGAAAGAGGCAGGCTACCCCCAGAGCATGCACCACCAGGAAACAGGCGAGAAAGCCAGCAGGATGAAGCGATACAAGGTTGCAGTAGTCGTCTTTGCTACTTTGTTGCGGTTTTGCAGGCGTCCTGAGCAGTCAGCGGTTGATCCTTTGGCAAAAGGTGATGAGAGAAGTGCAGAGGAACTCTGGTGAGCTCTTGCATTCGGTATCTGAAGAATTCCCCAAAGCAGAGACCCTAAATAGCCAGAAAAGGAGGTTTGGCTACCTAGGAAGGAGGATAGGCTAGTAACACAGGTAAGAGCCTATCAGAAGGAGTCTTTGACGTCACCTGCTGGCCCTGGCCACTCAGAGCAGTCCAGTGTGCCAGCACACCTCTGAATCCAAGATGGCAGAGGTCTGGGGCACGCTGGAGGAGCTCTGGGCACCTCCCCTGGGAGGTGCAGGTCAGGGGAGTGGTCACTCCCCTTTCCTTTGTCCAGTTTCGCGCCCGAGCAGGGCTGGGGGATCCCTGAACCGGTGTAGACTGGCTTATGTAGAGATGGGCACCATCTGTGCCCATCAAAGCATTTCCAGAGGCTGGGGGAGGCTACTCCTACCCAGCCCTCACACCTATTTCCAAAGGGAGAGGGTATAACACCCTCTCTCAGAGGAAATCCTTTGTTCTGCCTTCCTGGGTCAGGGCTGCCTGGACCCAAGGAGGGCAGAAACTTGTCTGAGGGGTTGGCAGCAGCTGCCGTGGAGACCCCGGAAAGGCAGTTTGGCAGTACCCGGGTTCTGTGCTAGAGACCTGGGGGATCATGTTACATGGCCATGTTCAGAGTTACCATTGTGACGCTATACATAGGTAGTGACCAATGTGTAGTGCATGCGTGTAATGGTGTCCCCGCACTCACAAAGTCCGGGGAATTTGCCCTGAACGATGTGGGGGCACCTTGGCTAGTGCCAGGGTGCCCACACACTAAGTAACTTTGCACCCAATCTTCACCAGGTGAAGGTTAGACATATAGGTGACTTATAAGTTACTTAAGTGCAGTGGTAAATGGCTGTGAAATAACGTGGACGTTATTTCACGCAGGCTGCAATGGCAGACCTGTGTAAGAATTGTCAGAGCTCCCTATGGGTGGCAAAAGAAATGCTGCAGCCCATAGGGATCTCCTGGACCCCCATTACCCTGGGTACCTAAGTACCATATACTAGGGAATTATATGGGTGTACCAGTATGCCAATGTGAATTTGTCAATTTAGTCACTAGCCTGTTAGTGACAAATTTGGAAAGCAGAGAGAGCATAACCACTGAGGTTCTGGTTAGCAGGGCCTCAGTGAGACAGTTAGGCATCACATAGGGAACACATACAGGGCACATACTTATGAGCACTGGGGCCCTGCCTGGCAGGGTCCCAGTGACATATAGACTAAAACAACATGTATACAGTGAAATATGGTGGTAACATGCCAGGCAAGATGGAACTTTCCTACACAAACCACCCCCAAACGAAGGACAATAAGACTAGCCATGACCTGATGAGTCTTCATTGTCTAAGTGGAAATATCTGGAGAGTCCATCTGCATTGGAGTGGGTACTCCCAGGTCTATGTTCTACTGTATAGTCCATTCCCTGAAGAGATATGGACCACCTCAACTATTTAGGATTTTCACCTTTCATTTGTTTTAGCCAAAGTAGAGGTTTGTGGTCTGTCTGAACAATAAAGTGAGTGCCAAACAGGTATGGCCTAAACTTTTTCAGTGCCCAGACCACAGCAAAGGCCTCCCTCTCAATGGCAGACCAACGCCTTTCTCTAGTGGTCAACCTTCTGCTGATAAAAGCAACTGGTTGATCCTGGCCCTCAGAATTCAGTTGTGATAAGACTGGCCGTACCCTAATTCAGATGCATCAGTTTGAACAATGAATTTCTTGGAGTAACATGAGCTTTTTAGGACAGGGGCAGAGCACATGGCCTGTTTGAGCTCCTCAAAAGCTATCTGACAGCTAGCTGTCCACAATACCTTTTTAGGCACCTTCTTACTTCTGAGATCATTAAGAGGGGCTGCTATGGAGCCATAGTTTGTAATGAATCTACTGTAATACCCAGTGAGGCCTAAGAAGGCTCTCACCTGGGTCTGTGTTGTAGGGGGAACCCAATCCATGATTGTCTGGATATTCCCCTGAAGTGGTGCAATCTGTTCTCCACCTACCAGGTGTCCCAGATAAACCACCTTTCCCTGCCCTATCTGGCACTTTGAGGCCTTGATAGTGAGGCCTGCCTTTTGCAG